>NC_045618.1:108866336-109491336 GCF_009829155.1 Mustela erminea
CAGCTGTGGGAGGCCTCTTGAAGAAACAAACGGTTTCTTCACCGTTCTCCTTGGCATTCCTCTGAGCGAGGCTGAGCGTTCACAGATATTTGAGCGTCACCTGTGTTCAACTCTGTGCTGTTAAGGACCACGTGTGGCCTGGAGAAGGGGTGGGCTGGGGAAGGCTGGGCGCTGGGAGAGGTGAGGGTGTACTGGAGGCACCCACTCCCGTGCCGTCAGAGCATATTAGAAGGAGCTGGGGCATCAGCCAACAGCTACACAGGTGCCAGCTGCCCCTGGACTGCTTCCTTCTTCCCCTGTACTCTGGACTCCAGGGAGCCATACCCTCCTCACCTCCTGGTTTGTGGTTCATTCCAAAGGCCCTGGAGCCCACACAGCCGGCCCCTGCTGCCTTGTCTGATTCTGGGCTGCCCACCTCTGAGGTCCAGGGCTTCTCTGGAGCTTTCCTTGTGCTCCTCCTCCTACTTCCTAGAGAATCCTCGAAATTTGATTTCCTGTGCTCTGTGCTTTGCCTACAAAAAGCCCTTCCCTGTCCTCATCTCTCTCATATCCAGCTGTTACCTCAGAAGAGAATAGAGTGAGAGCTCAGGATTGAAAACACTCTTGTCAGGAAGGATGGTACCATTCGTTGATTACCAGTTGTCTGCCGACATTTTCCAGCTTGAACCTCCAGCTCATACCATGAATCAGACACGGTTACCCTCAAATCATCTGTCCAGGGTCTGAGCCAAAGAGTAGATAGTTTTCTATGACATTAAGTTAGGTGATTTTTACTGGCCTTTGAATCAGACAGTTGATAGGCCATTAGTGAATTTAGTCTGGTCGTGCAGTGGCTGTTGTTTCAAGATATCTAACAAATAAATAAGGAAGTGTCTCATGCAACTCCATATTGCGAAAGGAAATCCCCGTGCTTCCATGAAACGGACTGAGGTCTCAACACAGATTGTGTTATGGCAGAGTAGAACAAGAATAAACCTGGAACATATTGAGAGCCCAATGAAAATTGCATAAACAGTGCAGAATTTTCTAGAAAAGTATAAATTATACAATATAACAAATTATTGGTGGCCCACGGAATTTCCTCAGTGTTCAGCGGGCCTTAAGCACTGGAGGGGTCTTTTCCCTAGCGGTAGTTTCATGTGTGACCACAAGGTGGCGGTCGTTACTGCAAGGTGATTTTATTTCTCCACCAGCGCTAGGAACTGACGTTGGGAGTTACAGCTTCTGTTTTGCAGTAGATGTCTCCAAAGCAAAGTCTTTAGTCTAGATGATAAAGTAGAGGGGAATCAACCTAAAGAATCAAGTGACTTTTTCTCCTGCTGGGCTAGAGAGACACAATTTTCATTTTGCTGTAGTTCATAACTTCCCTCCCCCTTGCAAGGTATCAGGCTCCATAATATACAGGCATTCATTTGCTGTGCATCTGTCCATCTGTCAGAAATCCCCAGGGACAATCCCCATTTGCTGTTGCAAAGCTAACTAGACGGAACAGAAAATGCCAACTACTGCAAGGAAGCCCAGGCAGATCCATTACTTTATAACCACTCAGTTTGGCAGGCTGTGGCCTCTAAAATGAGACGCTAATCCGTGAGTTATGCTGAACTGTTAAGCTCAGCATTTAGAAGCCAGCGGAGGTGAGGTATTAGGGTCACACCCAGCTATCTGCAAAGTATCATCTCATTATAAAAACCCTTGGAGAACTGTTATTCCTCTAACGTCCTGCCCCTGGAATGAGTGTCTCTGGGGCCCAGAGACCGGGAATGGGTAACTTGCAGAGGGTCACTTGGACTGTGAGTAGGGGGGACAAGGTTCATCTCCAGGGCAGGCTGACCCTGGAGCCGGCTCTGTGCCCTGACCCATCAGTGCATATTGTTCCTGATTCGTCCTCTGTGTCAGCACCTCCTCTCTGCCTCGTCTCCCCTCCATCCTGCTGCTGTGGAAGCAACATTGCCCTTGGACATGGAAGACCCGAGTTCTTCCAGCTTTATTTTTCTTGGAGTAGCCCGAGCCTACCTTAAAATTCTTTTGAGCTTTAAAGTTCTCAGAGTTTAAATGAAAGCAGGATCGTAGTGAGGACCAAAGAAGAGAATGCAGAAATGCTCTGTACAGGGGCAGCACTATTCAGAAGTAAGACTCACTGCTGTGATGACTGCCTCCTTCTTTACACCAAAGAAAAACGTCCTGGGGCTTCCCAGGGCCAGCACAAACCCCATGGGGGGGGGGTATAGTAAATATCCCCAAAGTTGAAATCTTAGAGGCACTCCTGTGCTTGGCAAAAACAAAAAAATAAATTTCAAATTAGTACATAATTTATCAAGCTTGCTTCTTAGGATTATGAGCTCATAAATTACTGCCTCCAATTCTTTCATGATAGTGCATGTTACTTGCAAATATGTAATTAAATTACCAACCTCATACATTTGTGATAGCATTATAAATCTTTACAGTTTGTGAATAGTTGGATAATCTGGATCAAGACATAAAAATGTTCATACTCTGAGATCTGTTGATTTTATTTCTGAAACTAGCCAAAAGAATAAAATGTTACATGTTATATGTATGTGTATGTATATACATAAAGATGTTTAATTTTCGGTGCACTGTTTATAATGGGAAAATGTTGGGAACAACCTCAGCAGTAGGAACTGACTTAAATAATATATTATTGGGTGGAGATTTTCAGCCAGTAAAGCAATAATGAATGCTACGCGCCGAAATGATATAGTGTTGGACACTGTCATAAGCAACCAACATGTATTATTTGCTGGTTCCACTTCTTACAACAGCCTTATAGGACAGGTGCAATTATGATCTTCATTTTGCCAATGATAAAGTACAGAGGAGTTAAGTCACTTGCTTAAAATCTGATACAGTAAATGGTGGAACCAGGAAGTTTAGAGCCCAGGAAATAAGACAGAATTATGAGGGTTAGTGGCATGTATCCTTGTCAGGTTCTGTCCAAGATGGTGCACTGACAAACCTAGCTCCTCCAAGAAAAGCCTGGAAGGAAATTATGCCAACTAAACTGCCAGGGATGGCTCAAAGGCAGTGACACGAAGGATGTTTTCTCTTTGTTCTATTTGCTGATTTTGGTCTTGAGACTCTATTTCTTTACCAGAGGGGCTGGGGAGGAGTGAGCCATTGCTAAGCCAGGGTGGAGGAAGGGAGGGTCCCTGTTCGGGTGCAGGCCTAGTGAACCCTGCCTTCCCTGCTCTTCTAGGTGAAATTCACTTCACAGCCTTTTCATCTTCATCAGTGACTCGGGAGTCAGCCTCTGAGCCTGCTGGCATTTGCAGCCTGGAATCCAGGCCTCCCTCACCCCCACCCCCAGCTCCCAGCTTCCAGCCCCCCCGGGGGCTGTCCTCTGGCTCTCCTCGTGGAGCCTCAGCTGAGTTTGGAGGGACGGAAGAACAAAGACGGGGCAGTAGCAGGAGGGGGAGTGGCAAAGTAAATACTGGCCAGACGCCTCCGTCTTTGTTCAGAGACCCAGTTTATTGAAGCAAAAATTTCCATTTTAAGACACTCCGTGCCTGGTGCCCAAGGGCTGCCGGTCATCTGCAGGACCCAGGCCCAGGTCAGAGAGACAAGCCGTGCAGAGCCTCCCTTGTTGGGAATGCTCCCTCGGGGTTGTATTTGAAATCTCCTGCATTCAGGTGGACCACAAACACACACTCCCTTCCTTGACAGGGACAGAAGCCCAGTGCTCTATCCTCTACCTGTCCGGCTTTCCTCAGGATGTCTGTGTGGCTGCTGGGGGTGGTCACTGGTCCTCAGAGCATCAGCCTACAAGGCTTGTCCACGAAGCAGTGCACCCCGAGTTCTGGCAGGGACACAGCCTTCCAGAGGAAGCCACTCCTCCAATGTTGGTCAACAAAGCAGAAGACCTACTTCCCAGGGTGAAGGTGTCCAGTAATCGGTGTGCTAAACGCCGTCCACTTACACGACCGCTACACGGCGATTTCAGTATATTGAAGTCGTACAGTACGTGCTGGAAATCACCTGGCAACGTGAGAATGTGGGGATATTACTCTCTCCGTGTTTCCTCCCTTGTTGTTAAAAGAAATATTTGCAAAGGAGTGTGTGCGCGCCTGCGAGTGTGTCTGAGACAGACAGATGAGATAGCGAGTCCTGTGGCTCTGGAATGAATCTTTCAGAATTTTATCAGGCAGGCGACTCCACTGCCGCCTCCAGTGTCAGAACTCTGAGTTCTACTTCTGGCTTAATTCATAGCCCCCTTGTTTTTAGGAAGGTCTTGCATTTGATTTTTTTTTTTTTTTTTTTTAACCCATATAAGCTTCTCCGCCTGAATCTTTGTTTTCCTCTCACAGCCCTAGGGGTTCAGAGAGTGACCCTGCAGTTAGCTTCACACAGGTGGTGGGTAGCCTCCCCCGCTGCCCCCTAGCCCCCTGCTGCCCACTAGTCCCCCAGCCCCCTGCCAGCCTTGCATAGCTCCCCTTAGCCCTGTGCCCCAGCCCCCTGCAGCGCCCTGCAATCTCCAGCTCTCTGCAGCCCTGCACAGCTCCCCCATAGCTCTGTGCAACCCCCCCACAGCCCCCCGCCAGTCCTGCCTAGCCCTGACCTGTTCCATGTCCCTCCAGCTCTCTTTGCCTTTCCTGAGTGTTGAGTGGGTACTTGGCCGCCGTCGCCAGCCTGTTTGTCTACCGAGCTGCTGCCAGAGACCAGCTTAGAGGATGAGAAGGCACACTGGGCCCTGGAGGGGCGTGACCCGTGGTGCTCTGAGTTACCGTGACATTCCTGACTAGGGGAGAGACCCCGTGACGGTGGTTAAGTGAGGAGAGGGCAAAGTGTATCCAAAAAAGCTAGAAAGGACAAGGGTCTGAAGAGGCTCTGTTCTTGCCTTTGGAAGCTGGTAGATTCTTAGAGCCTGAGGGGTATCTGCTTGGAAGAAGCGATGGGTGAAGAGGAACGGCACCCACTCTTCGTTGAGACCTTAGTATGTGTTGTAGGTGCTTCTCCGCGTTATCGGTGCCTATGCAGCTGTGCATGCTGGCATTTCGGGAACATCTGTGCAATGACCAATCAGGGTGGTACAGAATACTGTTGTCTTCATTTAGAGATCTGGACACTGAGAGGTCACGAGAGGTTAGATATCTTGTCCCAGATCACACAGCAAGCAAGAGTCAGACCACGGATTCTTAAGCAGGTCATCAGCTTCATAATCTTTGCCATTACTAAAATACCTCCCGTAGAAATGTCTTCTCCCTGAACATGTGCTGAGAGTAGTGTCATTAAGCAGGAATAAAGGCGGCTTTTCACCACGTCCAGTTTTGCAGCCTTTTGTGAAACACCTAAGGATATTTCCCTCTTACTGTTTAGAACTAGGTTTCCTCCTTTCCCTGAGCGATGCCTGCCACAAATACTATTCGGTCTGCTTATGGGTCATTGGTTATGGTTTGCCTATGGCTCGATCGAAATAGAAAATGAGCCAGAACATGGTGTTTCCCATTTGGGCATGTTCCCAACTTATTAGCAGTGTTCCGTCTGGGGACAGAATGCACACAGACCATCTCCAGGCTCTGGATTTCCAGGGGAGGAGAGCAGTCATGGGGGACCTTTGCTTCTGTCCCCTTGGGGGACAGAACTTTCTGTGGCTACCCAGGGTCACGTAAATGAACAGGAATAGGAGAAGGCAGAGTTCGTGCTGTCCGTTTGGCTTTCCCTGTTTGGGCAGGACGGCCTGGAGGTGTGGTGTGACTGAGGGGTTTGAAAGAGTTGCCATGCTTTTCAATTTGGGCTTGTTCAGTTGTCAGTGGCCTTGTCACTGGCCATTGTCCACATTGATGATCTGGGGATCGTGGAGACCTGCCGCCGCCGTGTTTGGTAAGGTGGTGCCTGGATCGTGTGTCATTTCTCTGGATGTATCCAAGACTTGCCCCAGTCAGAACTGGCCCAGTGCTTCCCGAGGACTGTCGAAGCTTTGTGGTGGTAAGTGCTTTTTTCCGGTTTTCCCTGACTGACGAGACCGGGAGCCTGCCTGACTATATGACACCTCGGCCTCAACAGGGCCCTGTGTGGAGCACGAGGCTTGCAGGGCTGGAGTTGGCTCCAGGGAGGAGAAGGCGATGGGCCTTTCACCAAATAGTTCAGTGAACAGTCTGTCCGTTCACGATCTCTCTGAGTGCTAGCAAGAGAAGCAGGCCCTTTAATCCTGTCTGGCTGGGAAGAGAGGATTAACACACATGGAATAGAAGGATACAGTAGAGTGTGTGGAGTCAAGACCATCATTAGACGACAGAAGGAAAGGCAGTTGAAAATGGGCACTGAGCTCAGGGGGAAATCTGACCTGTGTGCCAGTCTCTCCTCACGCACGTAACCAGAATGCCTGCAAGGCTAACCAGCCAGCATCTGAGCTTTAACCAACACCACGCGGCAGCCGGCAGGTGTTTCCCTGGGCAGGTGGGTTGCCTCCTGCCAGGACTGACAGGGACATTCAGGGCCTCCAGCTACACCTGTGAGTGGCTGGAGGGGGTTCACCCCACCCTGAGGACAGAATTGTGCAGTGTTAAAACCTGACTGTTCTGGGTGGGAACCACAGATGGTAATATATTCTAGGTTTGAAACCCTTGCGTGCTCTGTCAGTACTTCCTTGGTGAGAGCCCAGCTGTGGCCATCTTTTCTCAGCCCAGGAACTATGTCCCCAGGGCCTCTTGCGACCCATCAACCTTACCTGTCGCTGTGATCTCAGTCCACCTGGCCATCTATGGAGTTGCCACTGGCAGGCGAGGTAAGGTGGTATTTATTCATTTAGCACATGGCACCAAGTGCTTTCTAGGTTTGAGGCTCTTCTAGAAGCCCCAGGGGGAGCAACAGGGAACCAGACCAGGCAGAGACACCCTTGTGGAGCTGCTGTTCTCCCATAGAGTCTGTGGGCCTGAACCAGCCCTGTACAAGGCTCCATCAGCTGGCATCTCCCCTTGGTGGGTTGGTTCCAGACAGTTCTGGGATTTGCATGGGATGGCTCCGAGCAGCCACGTGCTTCGAAGAGAGTCTAGGAGCCTTGTCTTTTGTGAGTCTAGCTGGCCTGCCACTCACTTCATTAGTCTCAGGCATACGACAGAGGGATTCAGCAAGTCCATACAGTACGCTCTGCCCACTGCAAAGGTAGGGGCCGCATGTGTGACGCAGCAGGATTACAGGAGAGGAAGTGTGGGGAGTGGAGACACAAAGGTGGGAACGAAAATCGGCACAGCCACCGTGAAAACAGTATGGAAGATTCCCAAAACATTCCAAGCAGAAATCCCGTGTGATCCACCAGGTGCACTGTTGGGCATTTACCCAAAGAAATGAAAACACAGATTCAGAAAAATACCCAAGCCCCCATGTTGATTACAGCATGACTTACGACAGCCCAATCGATGGATCTCAATCGGGGCTCTTGTCTGCAAGCTACATTTGCATTTGAAGCACACTCCTGTTTTTACATGGGCATCCTGAATTGAGGACCTGGTGACCTGGTGATGATGAGGGGTGTCAGCACTGCCGCTGGTTGGCCTTGGGTCCTGTGCTCTCACAGGCTTGGGGGCCCAAGGATGGAGGCACCCTGGGGGGGGGGGGGCACCACCCAGCCTGCTTCCTTGCTCTCCACTGCCATGGTCCTATCATTCTCATCCCTCTGAGGGGGAAGAGGGACTGGACTGGGACTCAAGGAGGGACTGGTCTCTTCACAGATAGTCTCAGTGTGAGGCTGCTGAGACACCAGCTCCCCCACTTAACCCCGTGCCATCAAGACTGACTCTGCTCTGGGGCAGGGTTCCTCTTCCTGCCTTTTGCTGTCAGCTGATACCTTGGCCGGGTCTCACCAGCAGACCCTCCCCTCCCTGCTGGAGGGCTTTGGCATCCCCTTGTCTTCCCTTCGGGCCACCCAGGGAGTTCCTGTTTCCTTTCTGTGCAAGGCATCCAGCTTGTACTTCATTTGTACTGTGAAAGAGCCTGCTCTGTCTCCAGCTCACTCCTGCCCACGCCTTTAGGATGGCCGGTAATGATTTATTGCTTAGCTGTTATGAAGGGAGCCTTGGAACTTTTCCCGGAATCTCTTAATTCCACTCTCATGGTGTATGAGATTTTAAACCTTAAAGTGATGTAATATATAATTCCCAACCAAAACAAAGGAGGAAAGTTGTTCCGGCAAAATTCCTCCCCTCTTCCAGATAAGTATTGTTCCCTTCCTGGGCCATGGACTATGGGAACCTCCCTCATCTGCTTCCTTATGCTTTCTGTCACCTCCTCACTCTCAGGGAACCCAGAACTGTGATCAGCTTGTGAGGTGGGGACTAGCCCGTGTCCACAGCAAGCCCAGACCGTCTAAATCAGGGTCTGTCGACCAGTGAGTGGGTGAAAAGCAGATCATGGTATGTTAGATATAACCAGCAAGGTCAGGGCAGATTGGACAGCGTTGACCTAGAGATGAGTCAAAGTTTCTCTTCTGGAAGCCTGTGGAGCTCAGGGACTGCTCCTTAACTCGATCTGTCCCTTTGTACTTGGGCTTCAGAACAGATCTGAAAGCAGAAGTTCCTTTCACCTGTTTCAGAACTTTATCCCCACTACTTTGGTTTTTAACAACAGGTCAGATAGTTTGAACAAGAGAATGCCTGGTGAATTTTCAACCTCTCCAGTAAAAAAAAAAGTCACTTATTTGCATCATGTAATATCATATACCCACTCTTACCACTTGGGGCAGGATAATCCTTTTTAAGTGGGGCGGGGGGGCTGTTCTATGCACTGTCAGCTCAGGGGCACCCCTGGCCTCCACACACGGCCTGTGGGGTAGCGCCTCTTTCCTCATAACAACCAGAAATGTCTCCAGACATTACCAAATGTCCCCCAGGCAGAGGAGGATCTGTTTGGTTGAAAACCACTGCGTGGTATGAATGGCAGGTGGTCTGTCCTAGATCTAAGATGTTAAGTGGACTAGACGATCACTTGACTTTTTACAGGTGGCCAAAGCCAAGTGTGTCCAGTCTTGCTTAGAAAATTATAAGCATTACTCTGTGTGTGTGTGTGTGTGTGTGTGTGTATAAAGATGTATATGAGTTTGTAGACTAGCAAAGTTCCTGTTCGGGAGCTTGTACCTGTTCTCAGTGGCTGCCTGGGTGACATTGCTCAGGGTTGGCCCCAGGCTGGGAGGAGGCCAGGGAAGCACAGGGCGTCTGTTGGGCGTGAGCCAGGGCTGGCACTGGGCCAGCAGCTCTGAACAGCAAATCCTCCTGAGATAAGACAGAGGTATCAGAGCCTGGGGGGCTGGGGAGCCAAAGATTAGCTCAGCTTGCCTGTGTCTATAAGGGGTCATGTTTAAGAGCCTGGGATTGAAAGAGCGCAGCTTCTCTTGTTTCCACATTCAATGACTGTGCCTCTGTTCTGCCATCAAGGTGTGGAATCAGTCACTTTTTATGAAAATCGCCTCCACCCAGAACCGAGAGGGGTGCCAGCCTCTGTGAGTCAGATTCCCATCCCCTGTGTGATGCACGTGACTGGATTCTACAAACAGAGCTAATCAAAACTGTAAGAAACATTTCTCAACCAGCCTAGAAAAATGTGCTGGTAGCAATACAAGTATGCTTTGGGGGAAGCACACTTGCCGTTCTCTTTAGTTTGTTTTCCATACATGGGTACGCTATTTCCACTTCAAGTCACAAGAGACCTTAGGTGCTGTCATCTGGGCTGAGTACTCTCTAAATATGGCAGGTAGACCCCGGCCACTAGACACATTGGCTGTTCCTCTGTCGAATGCTAAAATTAAATCTAGCGTGCATGTTTCATTCAGTTCAATAAAAGCTTCCTTAACGCACACCTTGTTCCGGGGACCTAAGACCCATGGAAAAACAAAGTGTGGACCTACCCTCTGGTTGCTTGCAATCAGGGATCATCTTCAATACACATACCATACCCATAACCACGTGATAGAAGAAGCTCATCTGTTGGCCCTTGCAGAGGCTGAAAGGGCTCTGAGACAGGAGGGGCTGCCTGAGCGGTGTTTGGAGGATGAGTATGAGCTCTACTCTCCTGGGGGCGGGGGCGGCAAGAGGAGGAAAGGCAATGGGCCTCCCAGACAGAGGTACAAGCAGTGCAAAGGCACAGAGGCTTCGAATGTGTGACGCAGCAGGATTACAGGAGAGGAAGTGTGGGGAGTGGAGACACAAAGTCCTAATGGGTCGGACATCCTTTGCTTCGGAGCTTCGCCTCAGTCATGGAGGTGAAGGCAGCTGGCGAGGGTTTTAAGCCAGAGAGCAAATAAGCTGTACATTTTAGGAGGCCCTCTCTGGTGGCCATCACAGAAGGAGGAAAGCAGGGGATCACCAACCTGGTTGGGACTTTGAAACTCTGGCCTGTCAGACATGCCTGCTCGGAGGCAGTGGTCACGGGAGTGCAGTCAAGGAAACACTAAGGAGGGGGAATGCATTAAGACTCGTTAGGGTAGGAGAGTGGTAGGAAGGGACCCTGGGGGAACCGAAGATGATGAATTCACTTAGCAGGAAACCCGGTGGGAAGATGTTTGTTGCTCATAATCATGGTTCAGACGGGAGATAGTTGAAAGTGTAATTTAAAATATTTCATTAGGTGTTTGTAGATGGAGAGGAGAGGACAGCTGAGAAAGGAAATCTAGTGGGAAAGGAGGACAGAAAGTCAGAAGAATCAGAAGGAAGTGGTTTTATGGGCAGAGGAACCAAGTGCCCTGTTCACCCGTTGGGTCTGGGACGAGCTTGTTGGTGCCGCTGTCTCTGTCTCTGTCTCTGCTCTGGTCCTCGGGGTTTAAAGGGCCCATTGGAACTCCATCTCGCCAGTGCCAGCGGAAGCTTCTCTACAGGGTTAACACAATATCCTCTTCCCTGGCTAAGCCTTTTAATCTATTTGTAATTGCTTTGCCCTCATCTTATCAGACTGTGTCTCTTTTACTTTGGTCAGCCTGCCTGTGGGTGAGTTTTGCATCCTTCTTCCTCCGGGGATGGTGGAGATCAGTATTTGGCCCACAGTGCCGAAAGGTTGGAAACGGACCGGGGTCCATTTCCGAGGGAGGGTGTCATTGGCTTGAACACATCTCATTCTCAAGCTAAAGGGCCGGAGGAGAACATATTGTCGCTGTGCTGGCAGATCCAAACTCAAAATAGCCTGGGGAATGAAGTCCCCAAATGGAAATTCAGCAGGTGCTTCAACACCACAGAGCAGAGGAAGGAACAGACTCTTGGCCAATAGATTCCCAGGAATCCTCACAAGGCAGACAGACCATATTCTTGGCCAGATCTGCTACTTCTTTAGCGGGGCAAAATGTTTATTTAGACAACTATAACCCAGAATCTCCTCTTGCGAGGCAGACATGTCTCAGTTGTCTGCAGATCACAGGGAGAGATGAAATCTTGCCTTCTTGAAGAGGTTGCAAAGTTTAGGAACTTCTTTCACGAAAAATAATCTAAATAAATAAATGGCATTTTTACTTTTTCTCCTATAGCCATGTACAAAGTAAATCCATCAATTTCTTTAATAGACATTCTTCTATTTGGTGCTTAAATTGAAATCTTGACACAGAGAATTGTACCATGTGAAATAATGATTTAGAGGAATCCTATTGCTCATATTTTTAAGTGATCAGACCTTTTTGAGAAAGTGAATAATAACCTAAGATATCTTCCTTGCAGATTTGCAAATTTCAGAATTTAGATTTGCATGTTTAATTCAGAATTAAAACACCATGCTCATTTGGCAAGAGTCCATTGCCAATAAAAATTATCTTTATCATGGTATAGTAAGTAGACTATTCATACCACATTCTCTTAGCTCCATTAACTTAATCGACAATCCAGCTGATTGTAGGACTCCATAGAAATGGCACCAGGAATAGTATGCAGCTGTTAAAAAAATCATAGTTTAGTGACAGAGAACATCAGGCAATATTATGTGATGTAACTGAAGAAAGAAGGATGGGTTTTTCATTTTCCTTTTTTCTCTTTAAAGAGTGCTAAGTATAAGTAGGACATAAGGGTAAGTAAATTCTAGTTAAAAACTTCCATGTAAATCTCTCTCTTTTTTTTAAAGATTTTATTTATTTATTTGACAGAGATCACAAGTAGGCAGAGAGGCAGGCAGAGGGGGAGAGGGAAACAGGCTTCCTGCTGAAGCAGAGAGCCCGATGCGGGACTCGATCCCAGGACCCTGGGATCACGACCTGAGCCGAAGGCAGCAGCCTAACCCACTGAGCCACCCAGGCACCCCAGAATTTCTTATTTGCCCTGAAATCTCCAGTTCCTTGGACCTACGGGCCACATACAGTTTTGTTTCTCCTTCTTTCTCTGGGTGTCAGGATTATAGGCGATTTATTTTCATTTTACTTATTTTTCCCTCAGTTTTCCTTATATTTACTTTGTCACTGCATCTGAACTCTGCACACACAATTCCTTGTAAAAACAGAAAAGCCAAAGTTTTGTAAATCAAGGGAAATGAAGTGACGTGTCGAGCAGACCTTGTTGTCTTGAACTATCCCACAAACTATTTCAGCTATGGGTAAGGTACTTGACTTTTTTGCCCTTGACTCACACAAAATGGATGGATAGAACTAATCTTGGCAGTTTGTGCCAGCTTTTCTAATCTTCTAGCTCACAGTGTATTAGCAAACAGAAACGGCTTCCTGTCCTGTTAGTTCCCCAGGTCCAGGCACTAAGCTTGGTGGTATTAGAGATAAATCATTTAGGTCTGGGCTCTGCCTCCAAAGACTTCAGATCCTTTCTAGAAAACAAGACGAAGTGCACAAAGGCAGCTCAGCCCAGTGAGACTAGATGAGATGTGTGTGGACCAGAGGTGACTCTGCCAGGAACGGGGGGGACTTAAGCCCCACCATTGCTCTATCTTCAGTCATATGTTAACTGCTTACTTATTTATGCTTTAAGGATCATCTGGCTCGGATGCCTCATCATGTGTTGAACGGAGAGTTAGATCGCCTCCCGTAGCCTAGTCTGGTATGGACGTCGGTGAGCCTTGTCACGTTTCATTACAAGAGATGGCCAGTGCATCTCGTTTACTGGGAAAGCACTTGGTCTTTGGAAAGAGCTGTGTGTCCCTCCAGCTCTGAAAGGCAGGTTCCTAAGGGCTTGTTCAATCGGAGACATATTTTACCTTCCCAAAGAGTAGTCTCTGAGCTCAGAGAGGATGTATCCTGCCTGGGGACAAGAGAGGGGTGGCTGAGTGATTGGATTAGTGGCTGTTGTCTTCGGGGCTACACAGATGGTTAAGTCAAAGAAAGAAAAAAAAAATGAAGCTATTAGATTCCCTCTCCTTGTTTCTTCCTTGTAGCCTTTGTAATCATTATTAATGTGGTTAAATTTAAGTTGTTTCCAGCTCAGGCATGGTGCAATCAGATTTCCTCATGAGGGTGCTTTTCCACTGTGACCTCTTTGACGTCAGTAACGGTTTCCTGTTGATCTGAACTCCCTATTCACCCCGTGGATTACTTTGTTGGAGAAAAATCATAAAGCAAGGAGCACTTATGAGAAATTCAACATAATGCTGTCTGTTACTGGAGATTTCCTTCTCCTTGCCCACAGCCAGTCAGGGGCTCTCTGTAGCTTTCGATAGAGGATTGATGTTACTCATTCAGAAATAATTCGAAACCAATTCTTAGGACTTAGGTAGGTAAGTCTAGGTGAGGCTCCTAGCTTAAACATCCCCTTAAAGGAATCATTAATTTAGTCATTAAGCTTAAATGTTGTTTCTGTTCTTTAAATTATTTCCAAAAGGTTATCTACGTTGTCACTGTAATACGGCTTCAACTGAGATTATTATCTGTGGATTACATGTAGGGACTGGGGAGTCTTGCTTTAAAGAGAAAAATCTTAATTAATCTGTTGATTAGAGTGAATCAATTTTATGGAAAGGACTAAGAACTACTACGAGGTGTCTCACTATAATATGTTAGTCCGTTTGCTTTGCCATAATAACAGTTATGAATATAAAGCTCTTAAAATAGAGAATATTATCATCTGGTATTAGAAAATGAGAATGCTCTGGAACCGAAACCCTTGCTTAATGTTTTGGCTATCAAATCCAGTGTGGTAACACCTTGCTTAGTAGTCACTTCCCAGAAAGAAAAGTCCTCCTTCAAAGCTCAAGGCCATGACCGTGCCAGGAAATGCCCTGCACCCCTACATGGGCATAGGCATCCCCCCGACTCCTCCAGCTCTCCAGATGCCTGCCTCGTACCCACAGGTGCAGTTTCAACTGCCGTTTCATTCCTGCCTCCTTGTGGTCCGAGAGCCCCTGAGCAAGTCCCCATTGCTGTGTCCCTGGCCAATGGCTCACTGCCCAGGATGCTGCAGCTCCCCAGGTGGCGGGGGCGGGGGGAGGGGTGCTGAGCCCCAGGAGGAGCCAGCCATGGTGGCCGAAGCCAGAGTGGAGGTGGCAGCCATGGGTGGGGGATGCTGTTGGCTTACGCTTCCTGAATCCTCACTGTGTGCCTGACACTGTTAGAAACTCTCAACTTAAATCATGTCATTCTCCCAGACCTGGGAGTTCAGTCATCTTATGATCCCCGATTTACAGATGGGCATTTTGAGAAAGAGAGAAAGAATAAATACAATACAGCGAGAACCGCTTTTGCAGCTCTAGTGTCCTGGCTTCCGAGGTCACGTACCCCACGTACCCCACCGCACCGGGCTTCATCCCAGTGACACCAGCGACTTGGGGCACTGGGCACAGCCCCTCCTAGAATAAACTTTAGCCCCTTTGCATAATGGAGTAATAACAAAACTCGTTTGTGGAGACTCTTCTGGTCCTGGCTCTTACAAGACACTTTGCTTCTAGTTTAATCCTCACACCATCACTGTAGATACAGGTGCGGTTATCCCAGACTTATAACTAAGGAGACTTGCCCCTTAAAAATTGGTGTGTATTTCCGTTAAAATTCTCCCGGTAGCAAGTAACGGAAAACAACTTAGCCGAGGTCATGCCGAAAAGGGAGAAGTGAAAATAGAGATGCAGAGATACAGGGCGTGGTGTCTCGTGGAAGCCAGGGGCCAAATTCATCCAGCTCTCTTCAGAGATCTGAAACTGGAAAGGCAGGAGGAACTCGGGGAGCTTCTTGGCTCCCTCGTGCTCCCTCAGCTCTTGTCTTCACCTCACCATAGTTTCTGCTTCATTTTTTCATCCGTCCATCCATCCATCCATCCATTCCTCCCACCATGCTTTCGGGACTCTGTTTTACCAAGACCTTTCACATGGTCTCACCACAAAGATAACCTCAGCTTCCTAATTCATGTTTCCTCACTTCCTGCACTCCACACAGCCTAAATTAAAACCTCTCTGTCTCAATTCCAATTTTCTGGGAAAGAGACCGGGAAGGGAGTGGCCAGCATGGTCCCCACCAGCTGTTTGCAGGATGTCCTGAGTCTCCCCATGTGACCATGCCAGGCCCTTCTCTGAGAGACCGATTAGTGAGCTGAACAGACACCTCCAAAGGTGCCCACCACAGCGACCCTGTTCCTTTGCAGTCACCCTCCCTAGGTGACGTCACCTGTCACAGGTACCATCTTGGTATGTCACTTTCAACGACCCATGCCTTTTGTCTCAAACTTCCCTCTGTGCAGTTGCTCATCAGCTTTAATTCTTAAAGAACAGTCTCACCGAGGGGCTTTCGGGCATGCACGCTGCTTGTGCCGAGAGCCACTGTCAGTTCAGGGGATATTTTTATCCCCTTGGACCTGGAGTAGCAGGTCTGAGCTGAGAGCCGGGACAGACTCGGTCCAGGCTGCGGCGGGTTAATGCAGTGGGGCAGGAATGGCAGGAATTCTATTATTAACCAGGCATCAGCTCCTCGGCCTCCTGTAATCCACACCGAGGCTGGGACAAAGGGATTTCTGAGTTGCTCTTAGTCCCCCAGGAGCCCCAGGTGTCCCTCACTCGTGTTAATGACTTGCAGTTGATGTTGGTTGACTGGCGAGCAGAGGAAGAGCGCAGGACAGACAAAGAGCTGGGCCTCTTGGCTTTAGAACTGAGGTTAAACTGGTCTCGGGGACCTTGGGTTTCTTACGCTGCAGGTCAGGGCAGAATGTGCCCTAGAGGAGCCAGAGGCCTCAGGGGGAGCTGTGCAGGTCTCCAGACTCAGTTTCTAGGAAACTGGACTTCAGAAAAGCTGGAATGCCCAGCTACACAGGCTTAAACATAGAAACCGCTGTCTTTGTAACCTCTGCCTCGGCTGGGATCTGGAACCTCTTTCCTAACCCCAGAAGTGACTCACGGGCAGCCTTCGTCCATTACGCAGTGCCTCCCTCAACTCGGGTCCCGGCACATGCTTCCTCTCCTTGCTTCTCAGTTGAGTTTGTGAAGCGTCACTTAGCGTTCGTCAGGGAATCAGGGAGACTCGCTGGTCAACAGCGCAGACCGAGAGTGCAGTTGTAGGGGGAGGTCGTCTTGTGCCTCCTGTCAGAATGTCACATGCACGTCTCTGCTTTGGGAGGGGTGCTCACGAAATAGGAAGGATTTTTCTCAGGTTGCTGGAATTCATTCTGTAGCAGGAGCATTGGGCGGACTGACTGGTTTTTGTAGCGGATGCTGTTTCAGCGAATGTGGAGCGTCCGACGCTCACTGGAGTCTTTTTTGAGCCAAGCGCCAAGCTGCCACCTGTTTGAGCCCAGACACTGGGGCTCTAATTACGGTAGAGACCAACCGGTGAGGGACCGTCCATCTCAGTAAGACTCTTGGCCTTTGGACTGGGTGAAACGAAGCACCCTAACCAGCCTTTTGCTTTTTCTACCAGCACTCGGTTATGAAAGTAGCCGTGTCCTAGGGAGGCCCCCCTACAGCCGCTCCAGCACGGAGGGACTGGCTCCCGCGGTAGCCGTCATGCCCTGCCTCACGACTCCCAGTTCAGTCGTTCAGAGACCTTGACTCCTCCCGGCTCCAGCCTGACTCCTGCTCCGGAGTTTAGCTCCTGTTAGAAGCTTTCTCCACTTCCCTCCCTGGGCTCCAGGCTGCTCAGGGGCCCCTGCTCTGTTCCCAAGACGACCTCTTTGTGCCTTCACTGCACTTAGCACACCGGGGGGATGTGCTCCTCGTTTCTCTGAACTTCCTGAGAGCAGGTGTGCGATCACATTCATTTTCCAATCCTGGCTCTCTAGCCGGGACCTGGTATCGCGTATGCTCAGTAAACATTCCTTCCCGTAGAGAACCTTCAGGGAAGCATAAAAGATCTCGGAAAGCCTCAGGAGGTTCTCTCTGCATCTGAGAACGCAGACCCTCTCCTCTTGTGGAACCCTGCCACCCAAACCAGCGGCAATGGCATCTCATTTTGGACGTTGTCCCAACAAGCCTGAGGGCCTGGTTCCTTCAGGCCTCAGAAAGGCCACGAATCATAGGGGGGAGAGAGGGGCGTGTCAAGAGAGGGTCTCCTCTCAGCAAAAACATCTGACGAGTGGATGAACACATTTTTATTTTTCTCCCGTGGGACATTAATTTACGTCTTTGAGAGGACGGCACATTACTTTCCGTTGAGTCGTCATTCCACGGGGCGGGCTTGTTTCCCCTTCCCACTTGCTTCCAGGGTCGTACGTAGCCTGGGGGTTGAGAGCTGCTCGAGGTGGTGCCAGACAGGAGGTTCAAAATGAAATTCTGAATGAAAAGAAGCCCCTGTTCTCTCAGTTCTCAGGCTTCTGGCTTTGCTGCACATCACAGGTAGCTGTGCCCCTCTGACCCTGCCTGCATTTTCTGAGAATCTGCCTCCCGCGCTGGGCCAAGAAACAGATGAAAGAGTGAGACAAGAAGGCAGTACAGTGTTTCCTCCCCCAGATCTGGACCTCAGCCCCTGCTCTGGCTTTTTCAGACTTCAGACCCGATTATGCCTGGGGTGGCGGGGGGGAGCGGGGGTTAGACAGGGATGAAATTGCCCTTCCAATACCCTCCTCTTTTGATGCCTACTGCCTTAGAAACCCTTGCCAAGTACACTGACTTCCGCAGCCTAAGGAATGAGTCACTTACCTAATGACCTAGTTCTGGTCATCAGGTATTTCGAGCTCTTGGAACTCGTGTGACGGCCAGTCCCAGCCATGAAGAAGGCGAACAGACTGGTTGACAAAACTGTGTAAGGCTGACCAGCTTGTGAGGGGTGGTCTGGTGGCTTTAGCACCCGCGTCTTCATCGGGTCCCCCTTGGCCTTGGCCTCCCTGTCCAAATGAACACAGCATCGGCGTCACACCTGCCCGAGCGGACGCGTTCTTTGATGAGTCTTGCCACATACTTACCCTCCATCCTGTGCCACTGCTGACTTCCGCCCAAGTCCTTCCCGTAGAGAAAAGAAAGAACGCCAGGGCTCTTCCGGACTCGTCCCTTCCAAGTCTGCCGCGCAGCTCGTCAGTCACAACCGCGTGAAAGCCCCTGGCTCGGTCCGATTGCCTACGGTGTTGAGTTTTCAGTTGGTGAACTGGAATGGTGGTTTTGTTGGTGTTTGGGTGTTGTTTTCACGTGTGTGAATTGTGCCATTCTATCTTTACTCTCACGGTTGTGCTTCTCGTGAACAGAGAGAAGTTTTCCTAGAGCCAGGGGATTCTTTTCCTTTGAATTAAGGTCTTCCTTAAAATCAGAAAGAGAGAGGTTACGAGTTCTGTTTTCTGATGAAACCAGGGGTGAACTCGGAGCAGGAAGGGCACCAGGCACACAGCCTCTGTCCACTGTGTGGCCGTGGACCTGGGGTAACACTAAGCAAAAGCAGAGTGCTTCAAACCCCAGGGAGAGAGGAGTTCTGAGAACACATCCTCCGTGAACTGGCAAATACCAATTTCCTTACCCAGTGACCCCCCACCCTGGCCCCTACCCCAAAAAGGATGATGGCTGGCCCTGCAGGGTGCTCCCATAGGCCTTAGCCCGTATGTCCCTGGCTTGGAGAGACCTCCACGGACCCCCAGGCAGATGACCAGATGTCCCTGCTTTCTCCACCTTCCTTCGCAGGATTTCCCAGAATTTGTATGTTTACCTGTGTATGTAACTCCTTGTTTTTTTCAGTAACGTGTGTCTCCCACACCAGACTATGTGGGTAGAGGTCGAATCTGTTTTATGCCCTTTCTGTTGGATGCCTGGCACCCCATTCGACACTGGGCTAGCCGTGGACTTCATAAATGTCAGTGGAGGGAGTCAGGAAATCCTTTGATCTTAGGGGTTCCTGAAACATAGCCCTTTATACTACCCAGCTGGGAGACACGCTTTCTCACGGAGCCTCCACATTTCTTTTATTGAAGTCTTAATAAAAGCACTTTGTTCACACCGCTTGCGTAGTACTAAGCGTACTGCATGGGGAATCTTAAGAGCCCATTTCCCTCTCCCTCTCCTTTTTTAAAAGATTTTTATTTATTTATTTGAGAGAAGGCAAGAACACATGAGAGAGAGATGAGAGCTCGTAAGCAGCAAGGAGGGGCAGAGGGAGAAGCAGACTCCCTGCTCGGGATCAGATCCAGGACCCCAGGATCGTGACCTGAGCTGAAGGCAGATGCTTAACCAAATGAGCTCCCCAGGTGCCCTGAAGAGCCCATTTCATCAGCAGGTATGAGAGCTCCTTCCAAGTGGACAGCATCGTGCTATTCTGCACGTTTCCACTCCTGACTCAGGAATTTTCTGTTGGGCTGAATGGAATTTTGAACGTTGAAGCCACTTGGAGGTTGTCGTTAGACTCCTGTTGGCCAGACTTGTCTAAAACGGTTTCCTTTTTCCATGTGTGTTCCCTGGTCAAGTGTGAGGACCTGTTAGATATCCCTTGAGTTCTGTGCTTAACCCTGCATGTTCCAGAGGAAAGGCACGTACCTTTCCATTTGTGTTGCACTTCTCCGCTTTCCAGAACCCCATGATTCAGCTAGGGATAGCGTCATTGTTCTCACTTTACTAATGGCGAATGTCCAAAAACAAATTAAGCTCGGGGTTGCTCAGTGTTTAAGGTGCAGAGCAGCAATGAGAACCGGGGGCTCCTGAGGCTTTCCTACTTTTTATTTAATGCGGAGATCAAAGCTGTGTGGAATTCCTTAAAGGAGGTCCAGGTGTTACTTCCCAGCCCCATCCCTATCCCAGGGGTCCAGTCCCACAGCCCTCATGCCTCGCACTGACCCCGACAGAGCGTTTCCCTCTGAGATCCGCGGGACGACGACCTGCCGCAGCCTCGAGTAGCCTGTTGACCAAGCTCTAGGCTAACGGCTACACCACGCTGGGTTCTCTCTTGTGTTTCTCCAGGATCGTCTGTTTTTCGTGATGGAATTTGTGAATGGGGGTGACTTGATGTTTCACATTCAGAAGTCTCGTCGTTTTGATGAAGCACGAGCTCGTTTCTATGCAGCAGAAATCATTTCGGCGCTCATGTTTCTACACGAGAAAGGAATCATCTATCGGTGAGTTTTGGTCTCTGGTAACCCCTCTTCTGATTGATCCCCTGTTTGCCCTCCTGGCTTCATCCACCCTTCCATTTTCCCTGGTAATCACCTGAAACTTTGTTAGAATTAAACTCGCAAAGGTGTGAGTGTCCGGTAGAATAAATGAATAACCTAGTGTTCTTGAAACCGGAATTGCCCCCCATGTGGTCACATGAGACTGGCTTCAGTGGCTCCACGGAGACTCCATGAATTCAAACGCTGGACTCTACAAGGTGCTGAACCCATGGTTGCTTTTTCCTGTTTTCCCTGGAAGCGATCCATTCCATCTTCAGAATCCATACCTACACCAAAGAGCATGGCTGTCGGTTGCCCTAATTACTGTGATGAGGATCTCATTCATTTGGGGCTGCAGCTTACCAGTCTAGGAGCTAAGAGGTGAACTACGGATGAGCAGTCCTGCTTGATAAAAGTTATCATTTATACCCCCTCCTGAATATTATTCGATTCCATTTCATGGCACACAGTCTTTTGCATTTACTATATATTTTGGACTTAAAATCTGGTTGCCATTGTTAGATCTCAAAATGCAAGGGGTACAGGTGGATGAAACTTTATTCAGGCACAAGATGAGGTAAGGTGGGAAATGCAATAGTTGAGTGTTAGACGTGTTTATTCTTAACTTCCTCATTTGTTCCCTGAGGTCGGTATTGCTTTTAAATGACACTGTAACTTAGTCACCACATAAACTCCTTCTTTCTCTTGAGATGCAATTGCTGCTTTCCTTTGAGGAAAAAAATACCATTTTATCTCAGGAGCGTGAATATCAAAGTAAAGAATTCCCTTATTGAAACTGGCTCTTTATTAGCCTTGCTAATGCCTTTCGTTTTGTGGGCTCAGAACCGTATTGACATCATGATAAAAGTGTAAGAGAGCTTTGAAAGAGGAATATTCTTAAATATCCTAGGAGTCAGAACAGGTAGAGGGGAGCAAGGCTAGGAAAGAATGCATCAGGGCTGGTCATCGATGCTAGAAGGAAGAGAGAAGGCAAAACAGGTACAACACGTAGGATACAGAAATGTAAATTCTCAGCACAGGGCCCTAAAACCTCAACTAGATGTAGCCTTTTGTCTCAGCCCCAGCTGTGGGGCCGGAGGGTTGCGGGCCGGGGAGGGGTGGGGGCAGGGGTACTGGTGCAGTGTTCCAAACCAGGCTGGATACCAGCCGCAGGAGTCCTCTGCTTCGAAGTAGCCAGGACTCTTCATTCATTGTTTGGCCACAATGCTGCATGGGTGGCTTTCAATGGCCTGTGCTCTAAGCCCTCTTGACCAGGCTGTCTGTTCCGGCAGGTCCAGCATGGGATTGCTCCTGCCACAGCATCCTGCCCAGTATAGGATGTGGGGGAGGTTGCTGACCCAATGTCTGATGCTGGAGGGAGTTCAGAGGTCTTCCTGGTGGTAGCATGGGACTCTGGGCCATGAGCTCTGCTTTTGTTCTTCTCTCTGTGGCTTACGCATCCATCCGTCCATCTATCATCTCCGTTCTGCTTACTCCAGAGAGAGCCTTCCTCACATTTAATTTTTAAGAATTATGACTTCCCCACTTGACAGGGACTTCTCTTGTAAATCCAAAAAAATAATACTAACAACAGGAGCAAAAGCTACATGGAGTATTGCGACACTGACTCTTCTCCTGCATATCTCCCTGATCCTCCTAGCACTGTTATGTTATGAGAGTAGCCTTATTGGTGTTATTTAGGTGAATAATTGAGTCTTAGAAAGGCTTAATAACCACACTGTTAACTAGTCGTAAAGCCATAACTCAAATTGTGTCTTTAACCACTGGGCTACCCCATCACCTCAGGAGAGCCTTGCAGACTCGGAGTACCAGAGTGGGCTTCTTAGTCCCCTGATGGTGATAGGGCAACTTTTATTCATGAAAATAACACAGAGTGTGTGTCTATGTCCTTTTGGGCTGCCTAACAAATCACCACAGACTTGGGGGTGGGGAGCATCTAAACATCAGAAATTGGTCTCTGACTGTTCTGGAGGCACAGTATCAGAGTGCCAGCAGGTCTGGTGTCTACTCAAGGCTGTCTTCTCTCTATGTCCTTATTTGACAGAACGGTCAGGGAACTCTCTGGAGCCTCTTTTATGAGGGCACTAACCTCATTCAGGGGTTCTCCCCTTAAGACCGAAGCACCTTTTAAAGGCACCTTATAGTATGGATTTCACCTTGTGAATTTGGGTCGGCCCCAGGTAGGAGGGCAGGGACATAAACCTCAAACCAGAGCAGTGGAGAAAAGCACTAAGGTCAAAAGTCATCTTTTTGGGGCGCCTGGGTGGCTCAGTGGGTTAAGCCTTTTCCTTTGGCTCAGGTCATGATCCCAGGGTCCTGGGATTGAGCCCTGCATCGGGCTCTCTGCTCAGCAGGGAGCCTGCTTCCCTCCTCTTTCTGCCTGCCTCTCTGCCTACTTGTGATTTCTCTCTGTCAAATAAATAAAATCATTAAAACAACAACAACAACAACAACTCATCTTCTTGAATCCTTAGGGGCTTTACTCAAGCACCATGTTACGCAGCTGCGAGGCAGTGGACTTCCTTTCGTGTGTAGGATGTGATCGCTTCTCATTCTGCTAGCTTCATCGGTCTGGGAAGGAGGGTGGACACTGTAACCTGATGTCGTTTCTGTGGAGCTGTATCAGGCCACATCTTGAGAAATTTTATTTAAATTCTTGGCATTTGCGGTTTAATTTTGAGAATTTAATTTACTCTTCAGCTTGAATCCCAGATGCAGGCTCTAACTGATATGGTTGACTTTGAAGGGGACACATTTAATTAGGATAGATTCGAAAGCTATTTTTATCCTGTGGATTTATTTCACAGGATAATTTAATTCCATTCAGGTTACCGGCCTGAGAGCAGAGTCTTAAGGATAAGCCTGTGAAAACCAAGTCCTTGGGACTCACACACAGTAAAGGGCAGAGTTGGGTCACCCAAGGTGTGAATTTGATCCAGAGAGCACAAAGAGAACCTGGGGAGCATCAGATAGACTCGTTTATCAGACATGTCCTTGGATGGCCCTTATCAGAGCCAAAATGATCTTGAGGATGATGCCTCTGACCTATCCAAATACAGGGACACTCATTTTACAGTGTTTTGCTTTACTGAACTTCATAGATACTGTGTTTTATGTACATGTATACATATATATATATATATATATATATATATATATATATCTATATATCTTTGTGTGTGTATGTATAAATTGAAGGTTTGCAGCAATCCTGTGTTGAGCAAATCTACCAGTGCCATTTTTCCAAAAGCATTTGCTCAACTTGTGTCTGTCACATTTTAGTAATCTAGGAATGTTTCAAACTTTTCCACTATCATTGCATTTGTTATGATGATCTGTGATCAGTGACCTTTGATGTTACCATTGTAATTGTTTTGGGGTGTCATGAATTGCACCCCCACGACACAGCAAATTTCATTCAGGGATACATGTGTTCTGACTTCTCCATTGACCAGCCATTCCAGCATCTCTCTTGAGACTTCCCTGGGCCTCCCTAATCCCTGAGACGCAATGATATTGACATTGTTCTAGTTAATAACCCTACTGTGGCCTCTGTAAGTGTTCAAGTGAAAAAGAAGAGTCACGTGTCTCTTACTTTAAATCAAAAGTTAGAAATGATTAAGCTCAGTGAGGAAGGCATATTGAAAGCCACGATAGGGTGGAAACTAGGCCTTTTGCACCAGTCAGCCAAGTGGTAAATGCAAAGGGAAAGTTCTTGAAGGAAATCAAAAGTGCTAGTCCAGTGAACAGATGAATGATAAGAAAGCAAAACAGCCTTAATGTGGATATGGAGAAAGTTTGAGTGGTCTAGGTAGAATATCAGACAAGCCACAACATTCCCTTAAGCCAAAGCCTAATCCAGAGCAAGGCCCTCACTCTCTTCAAGTCTGTGAAGGCTGAGATGGGTGAGGAAGCTGCAGAAGAAAAATTTGAAGCTAGCAGAAGTTGTTTTTTTTTTTTTTAATTTTTTAATTTTTAAATAAACATATAATGTATTATTAGCCCCAGGGGTCGGTCTGTGAATCGCCACGTTTACACACTTCACAGCACTCACCATAGCACATACCCTCCCCAATGTCCATAACCCCACCACCCTTTCCCTGCCCCACTCCCCCTAGCAACCCTCAGTTTGTTTTGTGAGATTAAGAGTCTCTTATGGTTTGTCTCCCTCCCAATCCCATGTTGTTTCATTTGTTCTTTTCCTACCCCCCACAAAGCATCCCCACTTCCTCATATCAGGGAGATCATATGATAGTTGTCTTTCTCCAATTGACTTATTTCGCTCAACATAATACCCTCTAGTTCCATCCACGTCGTCGCAAATGGCAAGATTTCATTTCTTTTGATAGCTGCATAGTATTCCATTGTGTATGTGTACCACATCTTCTTATCCATTCATCTGTTGATGGCATCTAGGTTCTTTCCATAGTTTGGCTGTTGTGGACATTGCTGCTATAAACATTCGGGTGCAGGTGCCCCTTCGGATCACTACGTTTGTATCTTTAGGGTAAATACCCAGTAGTGCAATTGCTGGGTCATAAGGTAGCTCTATTTTCAACTTTTTGAGGAACCTCCATGCTGTTTTCTAGAGTGGTTGCACCAGCTCGCATTCCCACCAGCAGTGTAGGAGGGTTCCCCTTTCTCCACATCCTTGCCAGCATCTGTCATTTCCTGACTTGTTAATTTTAGCCATTCTGAGTGGTGTGAGGTGGTATCTCATTGTGGTTTTGATTTGTATTTCCCTGATGCCGAGTGATGTGGAGCACAGAGGTTGGTTCTTGAGGCTTAAGGAGCAAAGCCGTCTCCATAAACATCAGAGTACAGGTGAAGCCCCAAATGCTGATACAGAAGCTTCAGTGAGTTGTCCAGAAGGCCTAGCTAAGATCATTAGTGAAGGAGAATGCACTAAATAACAGATTTGCAATGTAGGCAAATCAACCTTATTTTGGGAAAAGATATCATCTAGGACTTTCTGAGGTGGAAAAGAGAAGTTCATGCTGGTTTCAAAGCTTCAAAGGACAGGCTCACTCTCTTGTTAGGGGCCAGTGCAGCTGGTGACTTTAAGTTGAAGCCAATGCTCATGGGCCATTCCAAAAATTCTCAGACCCTTAAGAATTATGTTAAATCTACTCTGACTGTAGACTCTATAAATGGAATGAGAAAGCCTCTGTAGCAGCACATCTGTTTACAACATGGTTTACTGAATATTTTAGACCTACTTTTGAGACTTGCTGCTCAGAGAAAAAGAATCCCTTCAAAATATGACTGCTCTGACAGTGTACGTGGTCACCCAGGAGCTTTCATGGAGATGTACAATGAGATGAATGTTATTTTCGTTGACTGCAAACACAGCATCCATTCTGCAGCCCATGGATCAAGGAGTCATTTTGACTTTCAATTGTTAATAGTTAAGAAATACATTCCATAAAGACTATAGCTGCCATGGATAGTGATTCCTGTAATGGATCTGGGCAAAGTCAGTTGAAAACCTTCTGGAAAGGATTCACCATTCTAGATGCAATTAAGAACATTCATGGGATGAGGTCAAAATATTAGCCTGAGCAGGAGTTGGAAGAAGTGGCTTCTAACCCTCATGGATGATGACCTTGAGGCTTTGAGGCTTCAGTGGAGGAAATCATTGTAGATGTGGAAATAGCAAGAGAATTGGAATTAGAAGTGGAGCCTGAAGACGGGACTAATTGCTGCGATCTCATAATCGAACTTGAATGGATGAGTAGTTGTTTCTTCTGCATGAGCAAAGAAAGTGGTTTTTTCAGATGGAATCTACTCCATGAGGGGTAGATGCCATGAGGATTGTTGGAATAAGCACAAAGGATTTAGAATAGGACATAAGCTTAGTTGATAAAGGAGGGGTAGGGTTTGAGAGGACTGAGTCAATTTTGAAAGACGCTCTAGTGTGGATAAAAATGCTATCGAATCACATCACAAGCTCCAGAGAAATGGTTCACGAAAGAAAGAGTCAATCAATGTAGCAAACTCCATTGTTGCCTTATTTAAAGAAATTTTTACGGCCAATCCAGCCTTTAGCAACCACCACCCTGATCAGTCAGGAATCATCATCCCAGAGGCAAGAACTTCCAGCAGCAAAAAGATTACAGCTTGCTGAAATCTCAGATGCTGGTTAGCATTTTTTAGCAATAAAGTATTTTAAAATTAAGATACGTATATTGTTTTTTTTTAGACATAATGCTGCTGCCAATTAATAGACAACAGTGTAGCGTAAACATAGCTTTTCTGTGCACTGGGAAAGCAAAAAATGGATTTACTTTTTTTCATACATCTCTGTCTGGAACAGAACCTGCAGTATCTCTGAGGTATGCCTATAGGGGCGTGGTTATTTGTTTGTTTGTTTGTTTGTTTGTTTGTTGTCAGCGCAGGTTTTTATTTTTCAGCAAGGTACAAAGATGGTACCATGGGTAAGTCATTGTCCATTAGGACTTTAGAAGTTCCTTAGGCTCCTTGACCTTCTTCTCTTTCTTAGCCAGCCAAGCCTTATGTGAGAGGAGAAAGGCCAGCTACATTTCTGTGCTTTTCCGCTTGACCCTGATTCTCAGATGTGTTCACTTGCATTTCATGGAGGAATAGAAGCCCAGTTCCTTGGAGATAGAGCAAGAGCAGGGTTTGGGCCTTTGCATTTGGTTGGAAGGTCTGGGGCTGCCATGGCCCAGAGACCAAGAAAAAAGGGCTGGGAAGTAAGCAGTCAATGAGCCACTTTGCTAAGGGGAAAAAAAGACTATTCATTCCTTTGTCCTGGGCTTGTTGGCTGATTGGAAGCCCAGATAGAGCTCATGAATAATTTACAACGGCTGTTGACTTTTTTCAGAGTCAAGTCCTACAGAAAAGTTAGAAGACAAAGGGGCATGCATCCCATTTACCTGCCCTGCAGCATTACAGGACCCCATTTTCTATCATGTTTCATAATCTGTATTAAAGGGGAATTCAGCCATCACTGACATTTCAACCCCAAACCCCTAAAGCCAGCCAGCACATAGTGGATTTGCCGTTTTTGACAAGGCATAGAATGTATCTAAAACATATTTCGTGAAAAAGCCTTTATAGAAGAGCACGGTTCAAGTATTGATTCCTCCTTACCATTGACACTTGAACATAGTACATTTTAATACACACTTGGAACCCATGAGTCTGGTCACTTTGTGCCCTTTGTACTTCTTGGCATGCTATGTGCATGGTAATCAGTGTTTCCTCCTAAAGCCCCACGTGCTTGCTGTGGTGGTTTTGTTGTCCCATTGTCCAGATGTGGAACTAAACCACAAAGGCTCCAGACCTGAAATATATTGTCTTTTACATGTATGCTTAATGTAGCACATGAACTTTTAAAGAAAATCACCTTTGAGTTCTCCTCAGTTTCAGAGAACAGTCTCTCTCTCATTTGACTATTTTTTTTTAAAAACTCAGAATTTGGGAAGATTGAAGAGCTCCCTCCAAGATAAGGTCTGTTAAGCTAATCTCTGAAAACAGCTGCTGGAGCTGTGGGGATTTACCAGTCTTTAATATCATCTGACTCTTGTTTATCAAGGATATCATTCAGGACCATCAGATGCCTTGCTGACTTCAGACACCTGTGTGATTTGAAATTAGCATAGTTTTGTTTGGAGAGCCACCTCTGTAAGCATTCCTCCTATGTCTATGAATTCAGTTAATCTATTTTCCAACCAATTTGTGCATGGGTCAGTCAATGATGACTATCACATGCTTGAGTCACTGTTTTCGGATATCTACCTCTCCCCCTCTTGGAAACCATAACATCTGTTACAACATCTGTTAGATTCCCATCTCCCGGGAACTTCTCACTCCTAAGTATTTCTTACCAGCAGAATGTCAGGGTCCTCAAATGTCTTTCATTTGAGCCTGGAATTTTGGACTCTTACTGTTACCTCACCTATATCGGAATTCACTTCAATATTTTTATTTGTTGTACTCACTCTAGTGAGAAAAATCTTCCTTTCAGATAAAGATGAAAGCCAGATTAGGAGCTCTGTTCTCTCTTTGCCGTTTAATAAAATCATTTCTTCTCCAAGAAGTAAGTCTACTCTTCCTTGATCTGCTTGCTGTGAAAACAACGACAAATCATCATTTGTTTTTTCCAATATGGCCCTTGTTTCTTTAGGATGCACTAGCCATGGGATTCTCCATACGCTGGTAACTTTTCGCTTTCGATTTTGTCTGTGAGCCCTTACCTAGGATTGTTACTAAAACTCCAAATGTTTTTAGTCACATTCCTGCTGCTTCTCTTAGCTTGTCACGATTGCTCATTCAGTGCCTGTCCTTCCACTGTCACCAGAAAGTGGCTTCAAGATCATTTTTCAAAAATGTGAAGGAGAACTCAGAGGATTTCCAGCTTATTAGAATGGCTGGATGTTTCTCCCAGTGAAACTTGGCCACTTTCCTCCTCCCTTCAGCAAGTGTTTATTGAGCATCAACTCTCTGCCAAGGATATGAGTACAATGATGAGTAAAACCAAAATACTCCCTTGAGGAGGGTGTGGTCTAGTGAGGGAAAAAGATATCAATCAAATGATCATACTAATAGAAAATCACAGTGGTGGCCAGTGCCGTGAAGAAGAGGAGAGCATTGCAATGAGGGAGAACTTCTAATACAGTAATTCAGTGTGGTCAGAGAAAGACAGAAGAGTGTTCTAAGGAAGTGACTCTTGAGCTGAGGTGGCCAGTGAAGAGAGATGGAAAGAACAGTTAAGACAGAAGAAATAGCAAATGCCGGTTCCCAGTATCAGGAGGAAGCATGGCAAGTTCTGGGGCTCTAAAGGAGGCCAATGAGTTTGGAGTCTAGGAGGCATAGCCTCCCATAATAGGCATTTCATTATCCTAGAGTGTTCATTGTCATCTGATGACTTCAAGATTTCGTTAGACACTCCTTGTAAGTAATTTATTTAAAAGTTTGGTAAGGCTGGTCATTTTGCTGCCAGTTGCTGGAGGAACAAATCATCCATTCACAGTGAGTTCCTTGTGTCCGATTTTATACGTTTATATTCAACAATGGAATTATAAAAATACTAGAGCCAGACGAGGCCTCTGAGTATGCCAAGTTCTCTTTTATAGATGAGGAAATTTCAAGTCTGAAATATCCAAACAGTAAATTGCTTCTCAGAGTGGATGTTTTCACCTATAATTTGTTTTCCATCCCAGGGGAAAAAAAGGAAAAATAAAACTGTTAGAATATTTTGTTTCAACCTTTAACTTACTGCTGACATGAGGAGCTAATTAGGACATTTGGAGGCATTTGATACTGTTCACTCTTATTTCAGTAAGGAAAATGCAGTTGAGCTCAGAACATATTTACTGAGCTCCCACTTTTATTAGGAGATATAAATACCAAAGGAATAGATGTGGTATCTGCCCTTTGAGGCTCTTTCTGTGGATTGGGAGAGATGGCCCACAAAGGCACGTGGGTTCTAGAATTGGAGTATGCCCGGCATATTATGGGAGCACAGAGAAGGGCCACTTACCCTAACGTGGTGGTTTAGGCAAACTTTCTGTAGAAGGTGATGGAAGTTAAACCTGAACAGAAATAAGGTATTTAGGTAGGGGGCAAGCTTGAGCAGAAGTTGAGAAGCATGAAAATTCATGGTGAGTACGTGGGTGGAGTGGAAAACTACAAGAATTTTGGAACTTAAATTTGGAGCTCTGGTGGAAGATAAAGCTCCAGGGGTTGGCAGAAACAAAGCTATGAAAAAGCTTAACATTCTTGAGATATTTGAGTTCTGTATCACTTACAATTGGGTGCTGTTGCCTGTAATAGGAAATGGGATATGATGGTGCCTCAACCAAGTTAGAAATGTATTTGTCTCTCCCATAAAAAGTCTGGAAGTAGGCAGTCCAGCTGTGCCACGAAAGCTCCATGGAGTCATTTGGGGCCCGAGATTTCTATCTCTTCTGCTTAGCCATCTTTAAGGCCACCTGGTGGCCCAGGGTGTTTGCTAAAGCTTCCAGAGTCATCTCTGTATTCATTCCAGGCAGTAAGAAGCACAAAGAACACATCTCCCAGCTGAGTTAGCTCTCTTTAAAGAGCCTGAAATTCCACACATTACCAAGGAATTGGCCAGAACTTGGTCCCATGACTACACCAAGCTGCAGTGAAGGCTAGGAAATCATTATGTGGCCATGTTCCAGCCACAGATCAGGATTTTCTTTTTCTCTTTTTTTTAAAGATTTTATTTATTTATTTGACAGAGATCACAAGTAGGCAGAGAGGCAGGCAAAGAGAGGAGGAAGCAGGCTTCCTGCTGAGCAGAGAGCCCGATGTGGGGCTTGATCCCAGGACCCTGGGATCATGACCTGAGCCGAAGGCAGAAGCTTTAACCTACTGAGCCACCCAGGCACCCCCAGGGTTTTCTTATTAAGGAAAAAGGGGGCAGGATAGTTATTTGATAGGAAACTCACAGTGTCAGACAGAAATTCCATGCCAGGGAATTTGGGTTTGGGTAGCAGGTGAAGAAGAATCTTTGAGGCGTTTCCAGCAGCTTTCCTGACTTGAGTGGACTTACGCTTCATATTTATTTGGGGGAGGGAGCATACAGACATGGACATGTGGGTAGCAGCAGGGGTTGAATTTGAGACTATTGCAGTGTTCTAAGTTAGATAATAATGAGGACCTGAACCAAGATGGTGGTGGGAGGGCTGAGGAGAAGGGCGTAAGATGAAGAGATATGAGCAAGTACAGCAGTCAAACCTTAGTGACTGGGTGGATCCAGGAGGTGGAGGAGAAACCTGGGGTCATTTCTAGGTGTTCAGTCAGAAGGTTGAACGCGTGATGCTGCCATTATCTGGAGAGATCATGAGCGCAGGAAGACATCTTGGCAGAAGCAGAAGATGATGAGACATAGAAAAATAATATGTCAGGTACCTGAGACACGTTCCCATGGAGATGTGAAATGGGCAGGTGGATATGAGTCTGAAGCTCAGAGGAAAAAGATGGGCTGGAATACATAGAAGTCATCAGGACATAGCTCTTAGTTCAGATTATGGGGACCAGATGATATCACCCAACAAGAGTGTCTTAAATGGAATGGTGAGCCAAGGACAGAACCCTAGGAAACTAGACCCCATTATAAATCTGCCTAAATTTGGCTCTGGGGCTTGCAAAATTTTTTGATACACTGCATCATTTAGAGTCAGTGTAGCTAAAGTGCAATTCCATTTAAATTACAGTGCTATAAGGGAATAGAAAAGGATCACTTATTTGTGCTTTCAACTGAAAGAATGCTGGGCTTGGTTTTCAGAAGATGTGGGCGCCAGACCCAGCCCTGATTCCTGCTGGTCCGGGAGATGTGGGCAGGTTGCAGAGTGCTCTGAGCCCTTTTGCCTGTCTGTGCACTACATGGCTTCCCTGCAGGGTATAGATGAAGCTCAGATCACATGAAAGTGAAAGTGTGAAAGCTCTTTGAAACATGCCGTGTCAATATAAGAAGTTATTCCTTGTATATATGCTATCAACTGATTTGTGTTTTCTTTCCTTTTTTTTTTTTTTTTTTTTTAAGATTTTCTTTATTTGACAGAGATCGCAAGTAGGCAAAAGGCAGGCAGAGCGGGGTGGGGGTGGGGGGGTGAACAGGCTCCTCACTGAGCAGAGAGCCTGACACGGGGCTCAATCCCAGGACCCTGAGATCATGACCTGAGTCAAAGGCAGAGGCTTAACCCACTGAGCCACCCAGGTGCCCCAATTTGGGTTTTCTTTGTAGCAGAGGCTTGGGCTGAATTTATTCTCAAGACAGTTCCTCAAGAATTCTTGACTGAAATTGGAGTTGTAGCTTATAAATATCAACCCTCTGAAGACTGGTCTTTTTTTTTTTTTTTTTTTAACATTTTATTTATTCATTTGAGAGAGTGAGAGAGAGCATGAGAGGGGAGAAGCAGACTCCTCATGGAGCTGGGAGGCCGATGTGGGACTCAATCCCGGGACTCCGGGATCATGACCTGAGCTGAAGGCAGTCGCCTAACCAACTGAGCTACCCAGGCACCTTTTTTTTTTTTTTTTTTTTTTTTTTTTTTAATATTTTATGTATTCATTTGAGAGAGAGAGCATGAAGGGAGAAAGTCAGAGGGAGAAGCAGACTCAAGACTGGTCTTTTTATAGGAAACTAAATTTGTGATTTCCTTTCAGACCAAATCATTTTATTTGCATTTTAGCAATATTTTGAAATTGTGTATAGTTAGCGTACTAACCACATACTTACCCTAAATCCTTAAGGTAGTTTCCTAAAGAGGCCCCGGAGCATACGGGACAGATTGTAAGACGTGGAGACTATGTTTTTGCATTTTGTTTAAATTTCAGCTCTCTAATGTATGGGGGGAGCAGCTGGGAACTCATTAGGGATTTACCTTTTCTGGTACTGAAGCAAATTTTTGGTTTTTCATTTTGAGGGGAGATTCAAGAACTTTTTTTGGACCATTACTGGAGCCCATCTCCTGGCAGCTTAGTCCCGGCAATGCAGTTTCTCAAAGGACCCAGATTAATGGCAGAAAGAAATTCTGAAACATTTTGTTTCTGTACTTCACTTTCTGTACTTATTAAATCAGAATATTGATCCCGGCATACCTCATCCGCACTTGACCTTTTGCATCAACAGGGACTGTGGTTCTTTGGAACTAATGGATAAATCTGTTAATTGATTCTACTCACTGATGAAATCAGACCACCAGCATTGTTCTTCTCCACAGCAAATTGATTGATCAGCCTATTGCTTCATTATAATTAAATACAATCCTGGATTTATCTGCTAAGCGATAAAAATACAGTCACTCAGTCCTTAGGTATCAGATGAACATTTGTAAAAAGTGGTTCAGTTGTTCAGTTCGAGAAGTGTTTATGAAATGCCTACTCAGTGCAAAGCTTTATGTCGGGTCCCCAGAGAGTAAAAGAGGGCCAAAGAAAGGCCTTCCCTCAAGCTGGGGTGTTTATTCAATCCTTTAACACATATGTGTTAAGCCTCTACCATGTGTGAGGCACTGTGCTAAGCTCTGGAAACAAATCAGACAAAACCCCATGTTCTCAAGGAGCTCAAATTCTAGCCCAGGTAGTCAGATAAACAAAAAGTGAATGTATTGAATGTCAGGGCAATAAATTCTATGGAGCGAAAGTGGTGTAAGGGGTAGATAAGGTTCAGGGAGAACAGGACATTTGCGGAGTTGAGCAGAGACCTAAGGACATGAGGAAGCAAGCTCTGCGTTAATATCTGCGGGAAAAACATTCTGGGTGGAAGGAATGGCAAGAACACAGAGCCATCGGGAGGGGAGTGTGCTCTGCAGAGTCAAGGAGTGGCAGAGAGAAGAGTGGGCTGGAGCAGGGTGCACCGGGGCAGAGTGGAGGGAAGGGACCCCAGCTGGTTCTGCGATACAGAATAGCACCCACGTGAACTTAGCGTTTCTCTCTAAGGATAAATGTCTCTGTAAGGAGCTTCTACTTAATGAATTTGTAACCTCTTAGGACATCTCTCCAAGCAAATGGAATTATTCCAGTTTTACGCATCCAAGGAAACATGAGGTTCTGGGAAGTAAAATAACGTGTTCAAGGTCACACAGTATGTGATGGAATTCTTGCAGCCCCACGACAGTTCTGAATCCATGAAGATGCCAAGTTCCCTCAACCGACAGGTCTTGGCAGGTGCACCGAATGCTCTCTGCCTTCTCTGCCAGGCTAAGTCCTGTCAACCTGTGCGGTCTCAGCTCAGTCACCTCCGCTAGGAAACTTCCCAGACTCTTCACCCCTGAACACGAGCTAGCTTAGGTTCCTATCCCGTCTGCTCCCTTGGTTTCCTGTAATACCCTCCCCCTCACACTTTTCCTGGCCTGTGTGTCTCTGCATACAGGCCGCTTCATGAGGGCAGGGAACTCGCCTGTCCGGCCCATTCATCGTCTGTCTCCAGCATTACACTAATCCAAACCCATGATTTGCTCAGAATTGAAGGTAGTGTCTTTTCGCAAATGAAAGCCTTCTGAGAATTTGCTTTACTGAAAAGAGCACTGGAGAATCCATCCTTGTGGTTTTCAACTGTTTGTTCTAATTCTTTAAGAAATTTAAAACTTGAATTTTCATTTTGATAATATAAAAAATTCTTTCACCTATTATAAGGATACAGTTCTTCCTTGCGATTATAATTCTCAAAGGAAAGTTATTTCATAGGAAAAGACTTGGTCAGTGCTTCTTCAAAGGTTCTTTAGAAAGGGTCCATGCAGTACTTAAGTTTGAGAAACCGCAATGATCCCTGCCATGATTTCTTCTATCACATCTCTATATTTTATGACTTAGAAGTTGTATGCTTTTTGCTTAAGGTGATGCTAATCCCTTTCAGAATTACGTTCGCTCTGTCTGCTCTATTCAGAGGACTTCACTGTGTATCAATTTCAAGTTTTATGCCTTTCAGCTAAAAGTAAAGGTAATAACTTTTTCACACTCATTTTATAAACTGGACATTGTAGAGTGAGGTAGGAAACCCGGTGATGTCACTTTTCTGTAGTATGTGTAAGATACTGAATATTACACCCTAAAGTTTAAGGGGCTGTATCTTCAAACTAGGCTGTACAAAACTATTCTACTCATAAAAACATGCATGTCGTTTTCATGGTGTATATATTCATTAATGAAAGCAATGATTTTCCCCTGTATTTTAAATTTTTTAAATAAAATTTATTCTCACCTTTCTAATTATAAAAGTAACATACAGTAACTGTTGAAAATTTAAAATACAAAAAATAAAGATGAAATAACCTCTACACCTACCACTGAAGGATAACCAGTTTTCTTTTGATCTATTTTCTTAAAATTTTTAAATGTGTTTACTTTTTTAAAAAGGAAAAAAGTTGAAGTCATACTATATAAACATTCTTAACCTGATATTTTAATTACTTAATATGTTATAACCATTTTCCCTTACCCTTAAAGTTGCCTACATTCTTTTTTTAAATTTTTAAATTTAAATTCAATTTAGTTAACTTATACTGTATTATGAGTTTCAGGGATAGAATTTAGTGATTCATCAGTTGAATGTAACACTCAGCACTCATTCCATCAAGGCCCCTCCTTAATGTCCATCACCCGGTTACCCCATCCTCCCACCCTTCCCCCCCTCCAGCAACCCTCAGTTTGTTCTCTACAGTGAAGAGTTTCTTATGGTCTATCTCCCTCTCTGTTTTCATCTTATTTTATTTTTCCTTCCCTTCCCCTATGTTCATCTGTTTTGTTTCTTCAGTTCCACATATGAGTGAAATCATATGGTATTTGTCTTTCTCTGACTTATTTCGCTTAGCATAATATTCTTTAGCTCCAACCACATCATTGACGATGGCAAGATTTCATTCTTTTTGATGGCTGAGTAATATTCCATTGTATTTATACAGCACATCTTCTTTATCCATTCATCTTTAACTAATACTAAGTGATGCAGAATGGTCTGTCAGGTGGGCCTACTTAATTCATAGTACATTTAAGTTGATTTACTATTATTAATAATGATGTATAGTCTTATAATCTATTTTATCTGTTGGATCCATCTATTGGATCAGTCTTGGATTCTTTCCCTAGAACTGGATTCCTGGAGGTTCTGCTCAGTGAAAAGGCCTGCACGTTGTCACAACAGCTTCTTGCTGCTCCATCTCAAGGCAGGAGAAAGAGAAGAGGCAGGCTTTCTAGAATCTCTTCTTGCAAGGGCACTAATCCCATCATGAGGGCCCCCTCCTCCTGACCTCATGTAACTCTAACTACTTCCCAAAGGCCTTATCTCCAAATATCACATTATGAGCTTAGGGTTTCAACACTAATTGGAGGGGCACGTAAACAGTCTATACAGTCCCTTCATTTACACATGTATTCAGTGTTTTAATGACTTCTATTACATTAAGCAAGGCGCTCTGCAACTACTTGGCTTGACAGTGCAAAATCTACATGGAAATGATTTCAACCCAGATGAGAGTAGCACCTGCTGGAGTTGAAAATGCAATGGACTGATGTGAGGGAACAGCTGAGGATTAGGTGACGGCTGTGTCACCTAATCAGTGAATCTTTCAGTTCACTGAGCCATGTGTATTAGTCTTGGAGCTATGTTTTCAGATGTGTTAAGACCAAATCCTTCTCCTAGATCCCAGTACTTAAGCCTGGCAGGATAAATAGCCAGCGGAGAGTTTGCCTCTTGATAGATAAGAGGTCTTGTCTTGATAGACACATGGTCTGCAATGTGTGCTTGAAGGCGGATGTTTTTCCATTGCCTTGCAAATGTCGAATTTTATGTATTAGGAGACTTCCTAACTTGGTGCAGGTGGCCTGTTAGTGTTTGACAAAAACGCTCAGACACTGATGAGTTTCGGGGTTCAGTTGCAAAGAGAAGTGAGTGAAAACGGACAGGCAAGCTGCTGCACACTCTGGAGAATGACATCACTGAGTGATGTGGGTCTGGAGGTGTGTGCGTGGTGCACACGGTGGGGAGGTGGCAGTGTGTGTGGCCTTTCGGTTCTCCTTCCTCCCTTGGCACAGCTCCTCTAGCCTCCAGAGTACCCATTCAGACCTTCTCTTTCACATACAAAATCGCCATGCTACACCATTTTTGATACTCATCAAAACTTACCTCTCCCATATCCCACTGATAAAATTCTAGAGTCTCAGTTGGAAGAGAGTTCAATGTTATATGCTCTTCTCTTTCAAAGCATGAATGTTTAACAACCTCCCAAGTGGTCCTTTTTTTCTATGCTTAAGCACCTCCAAACAGAGAGTAGCTTGTTACCTCCACTTCTAGGCACCTATGACTGTTAGAAATTTCACTTTTATACTTGCTTGAACAGGGTCTCCCTGTATCATCTGTTCATTGGTTCTGGACCTTGATGGAGTAAAGGGGAAAAATGCAGATCTCTACAAGAAAGCCCTTCAGATATTTGAAAGCAATCTGGATCTTCCAGTGTAGTTTACCTGTCAAAGAAGGAAAATCCTAGTGATGTGGTGTCATTTATTCTGGCTCTCTTGTTGCAGTCACTGATTTCTGAGCAATCATTAGCCATCCGTGTAATTTTTTTATTCTAGATTCTTGAGCAATATCCAGTTGACTTGTTATATTCTTCTCTTGTCAAACCAGAAGTATCTGAAGTAGTAATTGATAGTATATGAACATTCGTGTTGCCTCTCCCAGGTCAGATTTGGGCTTTAATTGAATTTTGTTCATGCTGACTATTGGAGTAGCAGTCATGCTGGGAAGTTAGTTGTAGGATGTCAAGATAGAGCATTCAAGGTTTCCTTCCATGTAGATCTTAAAAGAATGTAATGCCTGCCTACCTTTATAGTATAGCCGTCAGCCTCTTTGTGCACATAAAACAGAGGAGATAGTCGTGAACCCAGGAATGAGGGGCCCCTGGCTGTTGTCCGCTCTGAAAAGGTGGGCACTTTTCACTCAGGTCGATCAGTGCCTTGCTCCAGGGTGAATTGCCAGAGATGAGACATGGAATGAGCCCAGGTGTGGGCCTGGGGAGACGAAGATGTGACCACCTCAATTTAGAGAGACCTGTGGAACTCCTAATCAAATGATCCATCTCAGAGTCGTAAATGCCAGGCTAACCTTTGAGACGGTGACCAGACTCTAGTCTGGTTGCATGGCAGCAGTATGAGAATGAGGCAGTATTGGCTTTAGGGAAGTGCAAGGCTTTGGAATCAAACTCAGATTGGAAGCTTACTTCCACCCTGTACCAGCTCTGTGATTCCAGATAAACTCTTAATTTCTCTAAGTCTTCATTTCCTAATATACAGCATGGGCATAACAGTGCCACCTGTCCCGGGGATTACTGTGAGCTTTCAGTTCGCAGGGCTTGCTTATGGTCTGGTCTCAGTTAATGCTGCATGCACGTTATCAGTTCTAAGGAGGAAAAGTGATTAGGAAAAAAACTTGGAACAGTGAATCCATTGAAGAGATGGGCAGATTCAGTAAGGAAATGACTGAGCCCAATCATGACATACCCATTCTGTGGAATTCTGTGCAACTGTGAAAAGAAAGAATGAGTTAGATCTTCATTTATGGATGGCGAGAGGTGGGGGTAGCAGGAAATTGTCCCTGACAGATAAATAAGTGAAAAAGAAAGAAGTTAAAGAGTAGTATGTATGCTCATTTCAGTCCCATTTTTTCTGTACTAAAGAAGTAGCAAAAGCCATCTGAACATAGATACATGTGTGGGGAAAGTTGCAGAAGAACGGAAACAAAGCTCTTTGGGATGGGGTGGACAGTTTTTGTGGTTTGGTTTTTTTTTTAAGATTTTATTTATTTGACAGAGAGACATAGCAAGAGAGGGAATGCAAGCAGGGTGAGTGGGAGAGAGAGAAGCAGACTTCCTATAGAGCAGTGAGTCCCATGTGGGGGTTGATCCCAGGACCCTGGGATCATGACCTGAGCAGAATGCAGATGCTTAACGACTGAGCCATCCTAGTGCCCCGGTTATTAATTTTTTATGTGTCTTCATATCGTATCACTGCTGGTGGTGCGATTGTGTTACTCTTGTGATTTTTGAGAACAATTTTTTTTTAAAGAAATAAGAGAAAACAAAAGGAGATACACCAAAGATGAGGAGAAATCTCTTGATGGGGCCTGAGAGGGAATTGTCAGAGGGAAGGGGTGTTGTCCAGGATGTCCAGGAGAGCACAGAGTAAAAAGCCAAAGGACGCATACTTTTTCTCTCAGTTGTCATGGCTCTGTCAGGGCTCGCATCCGGAACTTTGCTTTGATTTTTCTTTTTCATTTGGTATCCCTCAGTTTCTGGTGCAGGACATAGCATTATTTCTTATTTCTTCATTTCGCTTTTATTTCTAGCAAGTGAGCCAACACATGTCTGGGGGAATGCACCGGGAGAGAAAAGTGATATGACAATGGGTGTAAACAAGGCATTGTTTAATCTGAGAAAATGGAGAGGAATGTCAGTGTCATTTAATTAGATGACATAATGCATACATGTGATAAAAAAAAAAAGGAGAGGGGCGCCTGGGTGGCTCAGTGGGTTGAAGACTCTGCCTTCAGCTCGGGTCCTGGTCCCGGGGTCCTGGGATCGAGCCCCGCATCGGGCTCTCTGCTCAGCAGGGAGCCTGCTTCCTCCTCTCTCTCTCTGCCTGCCTCTCTGCCTACCTGTGATCTCTGTCTGTCAGATAAATAAATAAAATCTTTAAAAAAAAAAAAAAAAGGAGAAATGTATAGCTCTTCTAAAAAGATTACAGGGATGCTAAATCCTGCCTCCCAGTTTGTTTTTCTCAAGGCAAGCAGTTACCCATTTCCTATATGTCCTTTCACAAATTGCCTTGTGCGTATACCAGCTCCGTGTTTGACTGTTCCCTGTGGAAAGACAAATGGTGCTATTGGATACACTGGAAGAACAGAGGTTTTTCCTAAGTCTTTAGAAAGACCAGCTCTAAAGTATAAAAAAGGTAGCAGCTGAGCCTCCTTTTCTTTTCAGGGAAGGGTGTGTGGGTGAGGGTTCAAACCTGCAAAGAATTCTGCTCTTGTTAGAGAAACTGTGCTGGTTTGTTCAGATCATGTAACAGGCTTATAAAAGTTTATTGCAGTTACATAGCCACAAAGAGAAATTTATTTCCAGCCCTACACGTAGAGCAGTTGCATCAGCTGTTATTTATAACTGGATTAAGGAGCAGCAGCACATAACTTCCACCCTGGCTGGCTGGTGCCTGCCTTCCCGCACAAGGGGCTTGCTGGTCTACCAGGAGCTTCTCAGCCTTTCTCTGCAAGGCTGTGGAGCGAGCGCTGCCCCAGGGGAGGAGGAGAAACCCTGCGTATGCTGCGGTCTCTGGAACACAGGGAACATGTAGAGGCATCCAAATCGTGCAAATTAAGCAAGAAGCGAGTATTAAATCTTCCTTTAATCCAAGCAGTAAGAAGCCTTGCCCCTCCCAAGTTCACCTCGTGAGGATTTTAACACTCCTTTGACAAAGGTATAGGAGTATGAGCAATAGAGGACAGCAGGTGATAGTGAGTCAGGACATTCGCCCTTTGGAAGAACAGGTCTTGTCATTGCCAGCCCTTCCCGGGGTACCTGTGGCTCTTGCATTAATTCGTGGAGGGCGGGAAGGAAGCCTATTTTGCTTTTGTGTTAGTTTGTTTTAACTCCCACACTAGAGGGTGGAATTGGGAAAAATGAGCCGTAGCCGTGGCCGTGAAATTAACTTACAGCTGGGGAAACCAATTTTGACACAGTGAAATCTGCAGGCTGCTGGCCGGCCACTTGACTGCCCCACAGAGGAAAGGGATACGATTTGGGCCCAAAGAACAGTAGAGTTTTGTTTCCTCATCCGTGAACAGACAGGTTCAAACCCGTCAAAGGCGGTAACTGAGTTTCCTTATGACTGACTTCTATGTGGGGTAGTGATTCCCCCACTCCCCCCCCCGCCGAAGAATCTGGTTGAGTAATTCAGAAAGTTAAAAAATAACAACAACAAAAAAGAAATAAATGAGAAAAGTTAGCCAAGGCCTGCCGCGGATGCCAGGAAGGTATACACAGACTGGAAGAGTCTGTGAGGTCTTTGTTTGTTTCTCCCCATGCAAATACTCGGCCCCACTGGACGGAGCTTGAGTGCAGTATCTGTTCCGCTACCATTGAAGAAACAGGACTCTGTTCTCCACAGCTTATTCCTTGGGGTTTCAGAATGTAAAATATGAAGTGTGTATAATCACAGTTCCCAGCATTTCTTGGCATTTCAGCTTTGGCAGCAAGAATGGGAAAAACTGAAGCTTTTATGGCCAGGAAGGCTGAGGGTAATCTTTGTGCTGTGGCACCACCAGAGGAAGTAAATATGTTAAGAAGCACTTTCCCTCAGAAGTCCGTGTTCATCCAAAAAGAGGGAGAGGCGAGGGCTTATTACCAGGCGTGAGATAGTTCCATGGTATCTCCCTTGACCTATAACCTAGAAAGGGTGGCCTGTGACACACTGTATTTAAAGAGTTCAGCTCTAGAACTGACAATTTACCAGAGAAACTCAAGATACCGTACTTTCTGAGAATTAATTCTCAAGATTAAAAACTCAGCAAGGAGTTCACCGTGAGAAGAATTCAATGAAGAACAAGTACTTTCAACAAAAGCCGAATTTCAACTTTGATTCACTGACCTGGGGAAAGACATCATCAGCCCCCATGTCTTAGTTTGCCCAGAGAAGTCCCAGTTGGGTCTTGTGACCTCCTCACCCAGACCCCCTTTCATCCGCAGAGTCCCATTTTGGACAGTATACTGCACAGTCACCCTGCAAAGAGGTGTCCACATGCTATGGCTTCCCCCACCCCCACCCCCGTGACATGGTAGAACCAAAGGAAAAAGGATATTTTTACAAACTGAGAGGGGGCCCCCTTCTGTAGGAGGGGAATTCTCCCAGCATTTTCCATTCAGAGACTATCTGCTCCTACTCTATGAGTTGGAAATGTAGGAACTGACTATTTTACAATGCCTTTTTTAGTGTACATCACTGTCTTGGTATCAAAGACACACTGGGGCACACTTCCTTTCCTGGAGTCTCATGGTTTACTTCCTTTACATGACGCTTTAATGTATTTCCATGCGATATAAATTTATGATCATAACCTTATGGGCCTCCACTCATTTGTTTATCCATGCGTCCAGTCAGCCATTCATCTGTTCAGGCAACACATATTCACTGAGACCTACTCTGTGTCTTAGGATGTCACAGTGAGGAGGATAGGGCCAGGACTCAGCCCACCAGAAGCAGGTGTCCAGTGCAAACATATAAAGATGTACAAGTAACCACCATTTGTGAAAATTACGTGGAAGGAGATAAGTAAGTTTTTCATTTTCAGTTTTACTCCACAGAGCTAACGAAAAGGGAAATGAAAGAGACAGATACCTCTCCCCACGTGTTTCATTATTGAACAGCTCATGTATTTTATACTGAAAGAGCTTCAGAATAGGGTCTGATGAGGACATTCCAGTCACAGAGTTTTAGCCAAATAGAATGCAGACATCTACACAACTAAAGTTCAGTTTAAAAAACAAAAACAAGGAGCCCAAGGCCAGACCATCAGGAACTGTCCACACTCCATTTGGCCCTGGCCGCTAATTAACTTCCTCCAAAGGCCCCAGGTGTTCTTTTGCTCCAAATCAATACCCATGAGGCCTGGTTCAGTCTTCCATTTCAGTAGCTCCCCTTGTGGGTCCCTCAGAGAAAATGAGGGCAGTGTTAGAATTTTACAACCACAAATGAGCTTTTCCACCTCACTTTGGAAACATTGAGCCATCCCTCCAAAGTTTGGAAGACGGAAAGACTGCTCAAGAAAATCTGCTGGAAAATTTGAGAGCTAAGAGAAATGTCAGGAATATCATCTTTCATCATGGAATTTCTCCGCACTGCTGTGGTCTCCCGTGAGTCAGCAGGAGGAACTTGGCCACACTGCAGCGTCAGGCCTCAAATCAGCAGGGCTGTGTCAGGGTCCTGGCCCCGGGGCGGGGGTGGGGGGAATATGTGGAGGGTAAGTTGCCAGCCCAGCGATGCAGGCTGCTTTGAGTGTGTGACACTAACCCTCCTAAGCCAAGTTCAACCCCCCTGGGTTCTTGGCTGGGCTGTCTCTGAGAAGCTCATCTGCCTTTGTTCTTTTTCCAACATTTGCCTCCTGCCACTCTCCCCAAAACTTTCTCTTCAGTGCCAAGAGTGGGTCTCCTAGAGAACCAGATGCCATCCTTCCCCGAGACTTCCACGAAGGATGGGATAGGCCTTCAGTCACCCCACCACCTCCTCTTCCTCTCTACCACACAGTGACTTCCTGAGCAGACATTGAAAGTAATAGTTTGGTCCTAATAGAGTAAGGGATCCTGTAGTCAGTGGCCTTCCATGAAGCCTCCTTTTTTTTTTTTTTTCTAAATATTTTATTTATGTATTTGGCAGAGAGACACATCAAGAGAGGGAACACAAGCAGGGGAATTGGGAGAGGGAGACGCAGGCTTCCCGCTGAGCAGGGAGCCTGATTTGGAGCTCTATCCCAGGACCCTGGGATCATGACCTGAGCCAAAGGCAGATGCTTAATGACTGAGCCACCCAAGTGCCCCTCCATGAAGCCTCTTATAAGGCATTGGTGCCTTCAAATAGAATTATGTAGACTCTATTTTCTTTGAAGGTGAATCTGTATGCATAAACTTTCTTGTTCCTGCTGGTCCCCAACCTTTAACACAGCAACTGACACGAGGAATGTGTACTAACCACTAAGTTCCTGGATTCCAAGAAACTACAAATCACAAAATACTGATAATTTTTGATTCGATGAAAATGAGAGTACTGGCAGTTGGTAAGTTTTTTGTTTTTGTTTTGTTTAGTTTTGTTTTGGTCATTAGTTTTAAGGAACTTACCTGTTTCGGAGGCATTAGAGGGAAGGGAGCAAGACTGGATCTTAAACCCAAGGCAATACAGAGGTTGCAGTTTTCTTCTCTACATAGCAAAAGAGGACTGTTGTCCTGTAGGCAGAATGATAGAGATTAGCTTGTTTAAAGATACTATTAAGGCCATCCTAGTGACAGGGAAAAGGAGACAGAAGCCCAGATGGTTAGAAAAAATGTATGATCAGCTGGATTTTCAAGTTCTTCCTTTTTTATGTGCTTGTCAGGCTTCTTCAGGAGAGTATAGAAAGAACAGTGGTATGGGAGACACCCACATTTTCCTCTGTGTCAGAAAGGCAAAGTTTGCCTACCCCTCTGCAAACTCTTGGTAAATGCGTGCTCTTGGTAATCTCCTTGCCAGAACCTGGGGAATCTGGTCTCAGATTAAGAGTGGGTGTGCATATCTCTCAGTATTATATAGGAAAAAGATAAAAAATGCAGCTAAGGTGGTAGAGTTTATCTTGGAAGTGAGGCCCTGTATTAGCAATGGTCTTTCTCTGCTGATTTCTTCTCAAATAAATGTTCCTTGAGACGGGAGCCTGAGGGCGTTATTGCTCTCTGTCCAAACTTACACTCACATTTTTTGTTTTTTCTCTCAAGACACAGAGTTGAAGGAATCTTGTCACTTCATTCCCGTCCAGGTTCTCACCTGCTCAAGGTGAGCACTGGTCTGAGGAATGTTCAGATTCCGGTAAGGCATTCTGAGCCTGGGTGGTGGGGCTGGGCCAGTCCAGGGTCTAGAGAACCGGGCAGAGGCAGAAGGGGACTCTCGAACAGACCCTACATCCTGCCAACCCTACGCCTGAGGCCGAGCCTCAGTCCTCTGCCAGAGCTCATGCTTTCTAGGAATTGCATTTGAAGCAGGTTGTGAGTTATAGCATATAAGATTGTGAATTACAGCATAAATATGTGTTTTACAGAGAATTTTTAAAAAATTTTTATTTATTTATTTAAGAGAGAAAGAGAGCATGAGTGGGGTGAGGGACAGAGGGAAAGGGAGAAGCAGACTCTCCATTGAGCAAGGAGCCCAATGTGGGGCTCGATCCCACAACCCTGAGATCATGACCTGAGCTGAAGGCAGATGCTTAACTGACTGAACCACCCAGGCATCCTGTGTGTTTGTTTTAAATGGACTTTTCGGTTTGAAAGTGCCCTTCACCTCCACCTGATGTGCTGTTGTGCCCTCATTTGTCCTTGTTTGGCTCGTGCTTTCAAACAAACATACAGGTTCAGAGTAGACCATCATTAAGTGGTCCCTGGACTTTGTTTGACCATGAGGACTTCGCCATTGAGTTGCTCATTGAATGTGCCCTACACAAATGCTTTGTACTGGGTTTGGCTCTGATGACCAAAAGATAAGTAAAACAGTATCCTTGCCTTCAAGAATTTAGTCTGCCGGGGGCTCCAAATGCTATATAAATCGACAGTTTATGACATAGTACCATAAATGCTCAAAGGAAAATGTAATGCAATGAGAGTGCAGGAAAGGAAGTTATTAACTCTAATGGAGAGAGTCAGCAGAGGCTTTAGAGAAGACATGGGATTTGAACCCTAGGTTTTCATTAACAGCCGACTGTGGAAATACAGGTCAGAGAGATGGAGCCATAGGAATGAAGGTCTGGAGATAGACAAGCATCCTGTGCTAAGGACTCACGAGGATTCAGTGTGACCAGAAGAGCAGAGCAGGGGGAGGTAGCAGTAGGTTGGGGCGAGAACACGGAAGGCTTGGAAGGCCAGGCTACGAAGTGTGGGCTCTCTTTGCTTGTGTGTAGAAGCCATCAGAAGTTTTTGAGAAAGAGACTCACAGGAAATAAATGCCATGTATTAAACAGGGAACAGAGGGCAAGCCTGGAAGCCAGGAGTTCAGGTAGGAGGCTTTGGAGTAAGTCAGCCAAGAAAGAGGCATGGTGGAGCCCCTGGCTGGCTCAGTTGCAAGAATGGGAGACTCTTGATCTCAGGATCATGAGTTTGGGGCCCATGGTGGGCGAAGAGATGACTAAAAATAAATAAACTTTAAAAAAAAAAAAAAAGGCATGACTTGAAGCAAGCCAAGACAGTGGGAGGAGGAGGGAAAGGAGGGAGGGAGTGATACATAGAGAAAGAGTGAGAAGATGCCAAGGAGTCGGGTTTGGGGTCCAAGGAGTAGACATTAAGGATGATTTCCAGATTCCCAGCTGAGATCTCTAAAACTTTTAACTGAGTGAAAGGAGCAGTTGGGTAAAATCCAGGCTTCATCCTTTGTTGTTTGAAGGCTTGACATCCCTAGGAGCTATGCCCCCAAATCAGCTCTTTCTAATTTATCATGCAAGTGCAGATCTCTGGAGAGGGGTGTCATGGTAGAGATGGAAATTGGGGAGCCATCTGTCTCGGGTAATATTTGAATCCATGGGATTCAGTTGCACACAGCAACTGCACAGCTGGGCACATTGTGCACTAAACAGCCCTTAGAGAGCGACCCTCTCAGGGTCCTTGAAGATTTGTATCGTAACACTGAATTTTCTAGGAGCTGGTGGTAACATGTCTTGAGAAAGGGGAGCCTTTTTCTAATTTGAGCAAAGGCACCATTTGGTCTGGCAGTCATTCTGGAAAGAAAACTAAGCAAGAGCCAAGCACAGAACCTTAGGGAACAGCCTACCTTTTAAGGGAGAGCAGAGGAAGAGCCCACAAAGGAGACACTTAAGAGGGGTTAGAGACTTAAGCCGGACCGTATTTTGTTGCCTTGGGATTTACCTGAAAACACAGCCACCGCTGTGCAGTAAACTCTCATCTGACTTTGGTTTTGAGACTCAGTAGAGCGCCTGCTAACACTGTCAGTTTTCCCTTTTCATACAGCCACTGGGTTTTCTTCCTTGACTCAGCAGGTGGGATAGTTAACAGACTCCATTTGTTAGGACAGAGAATGATCGCGCCTGGGGCTCTGTTCCTGAGAGCCAGAGCAGCGCAGGTGAGCAACACCCAGGACAAACAGCAGCCTCCAGAATGCCCTCTCCATAGCCCTCTCTGGGTGCTCCTGGGAGAGTAGGCCATGTTTACTGTCCTTAGGAAAGGGTTCTACTTCAGGTCACTCACCCCTGTTAACATCTGGCTCCAGCCAGCCAGGAGCTGCTGGGGCAACTCCCAGCCCAGAACGGGCGGAACCTCCCAGATGGCCCTGAGTCCCACCCTCTGAGGGCCTGGCAGGGTAGAGGAAGCTTTTTGCCACCTGAGCCACACAAGAAAGAAAAAGCAATTCCAAACAATGGCTTAGAGGCTGTCTCAACTTCCTTGTGGCACAAACCATGAAGCTGACAGCCTTCCCCATGTGTGCCAACAGGATGGTATAAATACTTCTTACAGAAGAGAAAGCGTGCCTTGGCCCATGATTCTCCACCTACGCAGCCCTGTCCTTGCTGCCTCCTGGCACTTCTGACCTCATTTCTTTCAGTGGAAAGTTAGAGGAGAGATGGCACTACCTTTCTGGGCAGGAATGTGTTAGTAACCCAGATCAAAAACTCCAAGTTCACATCTCTGTCAATGGGATTCAGGCTCTATAGGCAGAGAAAACACTGGAATGGTCATAAAACTCGGAAGGAAACTGGGACCTATCTGAGTGGGTGGAACTCAGTTGCTTGTGTATCACCTAGATCAGTGCGTGAAAAAGTTCTGTTTCCAAGATAATTCACTTTTTTCAGATCTTAAATTTTGATAATTTTCTTTCTTTTTTTTTTTAAAGATTTTATTTTTTTATTTGAGAGAGAGACAGAGAGAGCATGAGCAAGGAGAAGGTCAGAGGGAGAAGCAGACTCCCCATGGAGCTGGGAGCCCGAGGCAGGACTCGATCCCAGGACTCCGGGATCATGACCTGAGCCGAAGGCAGTCGTCCAACCAACTGAGCCGCCCAGGCATCCCAATAATTTTCTTTATCAGCTGATTCTCTGCTTCTTAGTTGGAATGAGGATTAGAGTCCCTTTTCCAGTGGGAAAAAGATTACTTGTCCTGTCTCTCTGGCTTGCTTGGTTTTTATTGTTGTTGTTCTGTTTTTTTTTTACTAACCATAAGTGAGCCTAGGTTCCCTGGCTCTATGCATCTAAGGCCTTCAGGAAGCTCTCAGGAGGATTTCACACACTACATCCTATAAATGGGCAGGTGATCATTTTACACCCTTTTTAAAAAGGGTTCTGCAACAGAGAGGAGAGAAAAGACGTTTTCTGTGGCATCATCGGGGAAATCCAGGAGTGGAACCCAAGAAGCTGAGGTTCAGGAAATGTGTTCCCAGGCTGCCTTCTCTGAAAAACACAGGCAACCAGTTGGTTTCCAGTGAAATTTTTGGTTTATCAACTTTCAAAAAGAAATGAGTTCCATACGATGGAAATCGTGTTCTTTGGTTTAGGCTTAAATGGAGCTTTTAAGTAGTTTCTATGTAACAGTCCATCCTTTCTGGTTTTGGAGTTTTCCATTGAGCTGAAAAAAAAAAAATCAAATGAGCTTTTCAGCTTGATGAAGGACTTCGGGAATCTCATTATTCCTTCTCTTCCTGGACTGACCTTTTAATTTTATGCAAGATGTACCAGGGTGATTTGTCTTGTCTGGTTATAATACCACTGTGTTGTAAGGATGCTTAATCACCAGGCACACACATTAGTCACCAGTTGCTGTACCCACAAGCCCAGCTTCCTTCTGTTAACTGGAGTACCAGCCTGAGCACTGGAGAAGAAACAATGCTCCTGGATGGGTGGCATCAAACATTCACAGCAGATACAGAAAGCAGCTTCTGTCACTTCTTCCACATTTCCTCTGCTCCCTTTCTGTACAGGACACAGAGGCTTGGGAGGGAGATACACAGGCCGGAAGGATTTTATGCACAAGGAGTATTTGGGTAAAGGGAATGCAACCCCAGTTTAGGATAAGAAACTTTGGGCTTGTTCAGTTCAATCCACACTTAATTGCCCACTCAGCCCTGGGCCAGGCACCTTGTTCCGAGGTTAGCAGAAATAAGCATGGGGAGGTCCAACAGGGAAGCCAACAGTTACAGTCAGTGCTGTCGATGCTGTAATTAGAAGCAGCACCACATACCACTGGAGCATGGAGGGGATACACCAAGCTTGTCCTCGGAAGGGATGTGGAACCCTCCCAAGACGGCAAGGCTTCAGTGAGAATGAAGTCATCTGCCCGGGAGAGAGGAAGGAAGAAAGGTGCAAGGCCAGAGGTGATGGTAAACCAGTGGGTTCTTTTCCCTTTTTGCTCCCTTTAGGACTGGTATTTTTATAAAATGTAGTAAAAGTAAATCACTAGAAAAATAAAATTTTTAAAAGACGTAAAGTAGATTCAACAGACATAAAAGTACTGTCCAATAGTTATAAAAGTTTCTAAGCACTTAGTCTTAATTTTTCTTCTTACTTCATTGCTACTTACTTCATTTATTCATCATTCATTCATTCATTCATTTATTCATTCTTTTTCTACTTCATTGCAGGCCGGTAGTGGTTTTTTTTTTTTTTTTAAGATATTTATTTATTTATTTATTTATTTATTTGATAGAGATCACAAGTAGGCAGAGAGGCAAGCAGAGAGAGAGAGGAGGAAGCAGGCTCCCTGCTGAGCAGAGAACCCGATGTGGGACTCGATCCCAGGACCCTGAGATCATGACCTGAGCCGAAGGCAGCGGCTCAACCCACTGAGCCACCCAGGCGCCCCTGGTAGTGGTTTATAGGTGAGTGCTAATCCAAGTGCACAGCAGGGTGTACCTGAGGGGAGAGAGGTCTGCGAGAGAGCAGGGGGATCTGAGCAGAGGGAGAGTCCTGGGGGAGGAAATAGGGCTGCAGGGGCAGGCAGAGGCCCCACCGTGGAGAGCTGTGGGTGCTAAAGTTAGTCAGGGCCTCTTAAAGGTATAAGCATTCAAGAACTGAATTTCAGAAAAACAGCTGGCCCAGCACAAAGAAGCGGGGAGAGTAGAGGTGGTGAAACCAGTTAGGAGAGACCATGATCCAGGTGGGACCCGATGGAGCTATATGGAGGCCGGGGCAGTGCGGTGGGGAGAGGGTGCCTGGTTCTGAAGACAGTCAGGAGGAGTGGTTGTCAGTGCTCGGTGACAGGTGGAGGAGTGGGGGAGAGATGTCATCCAGTACCATCCCGTCATTTACAGATGAATAAACTGAGGCCCAGCCGGGTGACAGAGCTGAGTCTAGAAGTTCTGCTTTTGACTCAGGACAAGTTTTCTTGCCCCTTGACTAACTGACCAGACAGGGTACCAGGTAATACCAGCATCCCAGTGTGTCTACCCTGAGTCCCCATGCTACCTCTGAAGGGAGGGAAGGGTACGTGTCCTTCAGAAGGTTCCAGGTAGGGGCACCTGGGTGGCTCAGTCAGTTAAGCGGCTGCCTTCGGCTTGGGTCGTGATCCCAGGGTCCTGGGATCGAGCCCCACATTGACTTCCTGCTCAGGGGGAGTCTTCTTCTCCCTCTCCCTCTGCCTGCTGCTCTGCCTACTTGTACTCCCTATCTCTCTGTCAAATAAATAAATAAAATCTTAAAAAAAAAAAAAAAAGTTCCAGGTACACTGAGACAGTGACTTGCTCACGGACACGTCACACCCCTCCACCCCACTGCCCAGCTGCCCTCAGCCGGTCTACATGACCTCCTGTGCTCTCTGCTCACGGTCCCTGCCTTCATGACTGAAGCTGCCCCAAGGTTCACTGTGTCCTGTAGTGGCTAGTTAAAGCCGTGTAAATCCTGTTTAGGCAGTTGGCAGAATTTTTAATATCCTTCTTTAATAGGAACAAAGGTTACTCTCACCTATATGCCAGACGTGAACAGGGAGTCACCAAGCAGGGCCAGCTTTCCTTTCTGGTATCTCCTGGTATCTCGCTTACTAGTCTGGAAGGATTAATGTCTGGAGTAGGATGGATTTGAGAGTATGTTCAGAGCCACAGAGTTTCCTGGGGTGCTGACCTGGTCATCCTAGGTCGTCCCCAAGTCAGGACTCCAGCTTCATTTTGGCTCCTGAAGTCCCAGATGGGTGCCAGGGGCCCAGCACAAACCAGAGTCCACCCAGTTTCTCGGTAGCCCTCCACATCCTCTTTAATCCAGCCTCACTGGGGTCTCAGAACCGAACCAATACCAGCGGGCAGAGAGGCGGCTTTCCATTCAGTGGAACAGTCATTCATGAGGGACCTACTATGTGCAAGGCACTGTTTTAAGCACCAAAAGGAATTCAAAATATAAGGATAGAAAAATGAAAACAATGAGGCACCTGTCCTCATGGAGGTCACATTTTAGTTGGGAAAAGAAGAATCATAGAATTACAGTAACCTGAGGCAGGATTTTGGAATTCGAGCGCTCTGCCTACCGGCTCCTTTGAATCCCCATAACCTTTGTTGGCTTCCTGTGGCAAAGGAAGCCAAACACCAGTGCATTGGCCTTAACAGAGATTCTTTTTTTTTTTTTTTAAAGATTTTATTTATTTATTTGACAGAGATCACAAGTAGGCAGAAAGGCAGGCAGAGAGAGGGGGAAGCAGGCTCCCCACTGAGCAGAGAACCCAATGCAGGGCTTGATCCCAGAACTCTGGGATTATGACCCGAACTGAAGGCAGAGGCTTTAACCCACTGAGCCACCCAGGTGCCACTTAACAGAGATTCTTAATCGTGAACATGATACTTGGAGCTGATTGCTCCTTTGTGAAAACACATGCTAAAAAAATATTACTAGGTTTGGACCTGTCGACACCAAATGTTTGTAACAGTGAAAAACGAAATAACTTCTCCCAAAAGTGGCCTTGCAGGATCTGGGTCTTATCACATCACTGAATGTACGAGGCCGGTGTCCGCTATTGGGTTTATGTCCTAAATCATTAGACAGGGAATGGGCAGAAAGCAAGGACTGGCTGCCCCGGTTGAGTTTTATTTGACTGAGTTATGAGGAACCGATACCATGTCACTTGTTGGGAATTCTGTGTTTTATTTCTGGGGAATTACAGTTCCTCTGTCAGTTTATTCTGCTTAGAAGAATGGGTCATTTGTGCGTTTGACAGACTGGATGAACCTTAACTTGGACCAACCTTTTCTCATGGCACTGAGCAGGGCTGCTGACAGTGAACAAAGATCTTCATTCCTGTATCTTTTTTATTTTTGATTTGAGTATAATCAACCTACAGTGTTTTATTAATTTCAGTGTGCGATTCGGTAATTCAGCAGTTTTTTCCATTTCTCAGTGTTTATCAAGGTAAGCATACTCCTAATCCCCTCTATCAACTTCGCCCCTCCCTCCAACCCACCACCTCTCAGGCAGCCACTAGTTCACTCTCTGTAATTAAGAGTCTGGTTTTTGTTTGTTTGTCTCTTTTTCCCTTCGTTTGTTTTCTTACAATTCCTCAAAAATTGCCATATCATCCAGTCATTTCACTACTGGGTATTTACCCAAAGGAAAGGAAAACACGAAAACACTCATTCAAAAAGAAATGTGCACCCTATGTCTGATGCAGCATTATTTACAATTTCTAAGATGTGGCAGCGACCCAAGTGACCATCAGTAGGTGAATGCTTCATTCCTCTATCTTGATTCTTCAGTATTTGGTCTCAGCAAAGATGGGTGAAGTAGACAAAGATATGGTGGCTGGTGGAGTTTAACCAGTTCTTGAGACATTTTGCTCACTGCCAGTGCCAGGCCCCAGCAATGGATGAACATCCTACTTTGGCTCCTTGCTCTGTTACCCTCAGAGCAGTTTAGAAGCCAGATTTGTCACTTTATCATATAGTAGACCTACCTGCTCCAAACTCAAAGACTGCCAGTGTTATTCAGTATTTTCAGAGTTTGTGTATACTCTCCATGTTTCGATTCTTATAAAAATCTTAAGGAATATCGGCCATGAATGTGTTATCTTTTTTGCTGATGAGGAAATAATAGTTAAGGTTTCTCTAGTACTTAATGTATTCAGGCACTGATCTAAATAATTCACATTAAATAATTCCATTCTCATGGTACAGGAACTATTACCTGCCTTTCTTGAGGAGGAAACAAGTATGGAATGGTTAATTAACTTGCCCAAGATCACACAGGGCCAGGATTCCAACCCAAGCAGTCCAGCTCCAGAATCTATACCCTTAACCCCACATGATACTGCCTTTTGGAATCAGAGGTTGGTTGAACAACCTCTCCAAGGTCAGTGGGGATTAGGGAAGGAAACAGAATGAGGGAGGCAGATGGGAGCTATATTGTTTCATAAGAGCCCCGTTGAGAATTTGCCCTTGGTCTCTGTCTAGCCACGTGTGTGATGACTCCATCCTTAGCTACTAGTCTGAATTTGCTGTGTCCCCAGAATTGGTCACTCTGGATTTGTTATCAGATAAGATCATCAGCATGGAGTCCAGGAAGTATAAAATATACCCCACTATTATTGGTATATGAAACCTTCTGCTTGCAAAAGATCTTTAAATGCTTCTGTAACATACATATGGACATAAAATGTTGCCACACAGGTCACTTACGGAGTGAAATCCAGGGTTAGTGACTAAAATCTAGCACCTTGTGACCTTAATGTTTGTTGTTTCTTTAAAGATATTTATTTATTTATTTGACAGACAGATCTCAAGTAGGTGGAGAGGCAGGCAGAGAGAGAGAGAGAGAGAGAGAGGAGGAAGCAGGCTCCCCACTGAGCAGAGAGCCCAATGCGGGGCTCGATCCCAGGACCCTGAGATCATGACCTGAGCCGAAGGCAGAGGCTAAACCCACTGAGCCACCCAGGTGCCCTGTGACCTTAATGTTTTAACAAAGCATCTGAGGTGCTGAAAAATTGACCAAACTGAAGTAACCATTATTTATTGGGTCAAGGTTAGTCCAGCATTTAGGCAACAAGAATGTTAGTCTCTCAAAAGATCTCTTCATCAGTAACTTTTGCTTAGAGGTTTGGTGATAACTTTCGAAGCTAATTAAGACACAGGCTAAAAAACAATTTTCTCCCTAATTCGTGAATTGTTTACTTTTAAGATCTTAGGAAGTTATAATGGCTTTTACTTATGCATCTCAGAGATGCATTATTAAGAGACTTTTATTAAGAATACTATTACAGGGCGCCTGGGTGGCTCAGCGGGTTAAGCCGCTGCCTTCGGCTCAGGTCATGATCTCAGGGTCCTGGGATCGAGTCCCATATCAGGCTCTCTGCTCAGCAGGGAGCCTGCTTCCCTCTCTCTCTCTCTCTCTGCCTGCCTCTCTCTCTGTCTACTTGTGATCTCTCTCTGTCAAATAAATAAATAAATAAAATCTTTAAAAAAAAAAAAAAAAAAAGAATACTATTACATAAAATAGTCTTTGGAAATAGTCTTTGGATGATGTCTCCACATTTACTCAAATGGATTGCTCAACAAAATGAATGTTTTGGGAAACCTGGTTGTAAGACTAAGTGCTAGGGATAGAAGGGGTAGGTGCTCAGGAAGCAGCAGTGAGTTCTTCCACGGAGAGTTTCTTAGAGGTGAATTCGGTTTCTTCTGCACACTTTGCTGTGTTATGCCAGGCATTAGGACGAGATCAATAAATCCCTGTAAAGGGACTCAGATGTGTGTTGCTATCATATGTCCAGCCTGTGATCAGTACTCTTGAAGTGACCCCAGAAATATTCCAGGCCTACCCTTGGAGACTGTGATCACATTGGAGAAAACAAGGCTTAATGCAAAACACAATTAGAGAACACAACAATACCAACTATAACCCAGAACTAAAAATGTGAGGTTCTGAAAAGAAAAAGGTAATTAATAATAATAACAACAACAACAACTACAACAAAAATAGCAAATAAAATATGAGGTTCTTATTGGATTCCAAGGACCTAGGAGTGGTCCTGAAACCATAGGTATCCACTTGGGTTTTACAAACTACCATTTAAATAGCTCATGTTTACTCTCTGACAGAGAGGGCAGATAATCAAATGAGACTGGCTGATGTGGGTTAAGTTTTGGTTCAAGTCAGAAGTCAGTCTCCCCTCTCCTTTGATACTGTACAAGGCATTACTAAGGTTGGCAAATGTTAGTGTTTGGCCGGTTGCCAAAAACAGCCTATCTCTTCCTGAACTTGGTGCTATAAACTGCTCTCCTTCCTGTTGTAAAGGGCTCCTTATCACCCCACCTCCCCACCGCTGCCCCCCCCCCCCCCAGCAGTGTCCTCGTCCCCTCTCAAGACACTACTATTTCTTCTCGACAGAATCCCTTCAGGGGACCAACCTCGCTGCTGACAGTCTAGTACCCCCGAGTCAGAAGAGCCCCGGATTACCTTGGAGGGCACCAGCCACAGCTCAACAGGCTAAGAAGTCTCACTGGCCCTTCACTTGTTAGTCTGTGTATTTGCATTGATGCCCCAGTTGTCTGGCTAATCTTTCTGAGGAGGACAGCCACGACATTTTATCCCCTTAATAACAGCAATAATGGGGACAACAATGACTAACATTTATTTACCTAGCGCTGTGTGCCCTCTAAGGTTTAACAGAGTTTCATTTTGTGGGCCCAACTGTTGGGGTTGGTGCTGTATGTGCTCCATAAACCTAGAAGGTTCCATCCGCCCCTGCCCATCCCCACGCCACAGCTGTCCCAGTCATCATTAAGATGACAGGTTAAGAAGGACCCATGTTCTGATTCCTCCCCACTGGAAATCATTCCTTCCTTTATCTTCCTGAACACGCCCTGCAAGCAGCCAGCAGGGAACTCTGCCACACCTATCCTGTCCCTAGCTTGCAGCCTCTCAGAATCCTGTGACTCTCTGATCCATTTCTCTGCTGGATTTGTATGGCTGGGAAGCAAAGATGCCCTGGCAAGTGGTTTTCCATGGGTCAGCTGCACCCAGCTCTCTGCACCAGGGAAGCCTGAAAAGTTCAGCGGAATTCAGCGTGTTGACCACCTTATCCTTACTTACAAGGATAGAAAAGAAAGAACTCTTGGCGAAGTGTATCCTTTGCTCTGACATCCTTTCTGTGTTGTCAGAGAGAGACCCAATGGTCAAGAGACCCCTCACCACCAAGGATCGGTCATCTCCTTGTGTCTTTGTCCGAAGCCCTCCATCCTACCTGCCTGCTTTCCCTCGCTGAAGGCATCTGCATGCGGAGCGCAGCTGTGGATCACATAGGAAGCCTTTTGGCAGGGAGAGTTGGTCAGGGAGGTTTTCTTGGCAAGTATAAAAGAAAAGTACTGTAGGGAGCTACTAAATAAATTTGTGCCACTTCAACTAGGGAATTTCATCCCTCCTGGGAGTAGAGGTGTGGAGCTCGGAGTGAAAAACTTTAGAGAGAAGGCTCAACTGTCAGCTTGACGGCTCATTTATTTGGTGGTCCCTAAGGAGACATATGACTGGCACACTGTGGACATTCACCACACTCATGGCCTCCTACATTTGTCCAGAGAGGCAATGAGTGTTTTCCTTGTACATTTTTTTCCTCCAACCATAGGACAAGGCAAGGGGAAATCTCTTGGTCCCTTTGCTCAAGTTAAATTGGTCCTGTGTGTACACAGCGGTGACGGTTACGTATTGAGGGCATCCACCACCAGACCTGGAATGAAACTGACACCTGGCCTGCGGGGGATTGGTTTGTGAGTCCCTGGCCCTGTTTTAAAGGGAGTGTAATAGTTGAACTTGTACAGGGTCATTTTTATGATCATTTCCCAACTGGAGGAGAACCATGAAAGGATAGGGAGCCTCAGAGGAGAGGTGGTGATACTTTAAGAGTTGGGAAATGTCTTGTGAACTTAATTCATTAGAAAATGAGTCATTTTGGGGCACCTGGGTGGCTCAGTGGGTTAAAGCCTCTGCCTTTGGCTCAAGTCATGATCCCAGGGTTCTGGGATCAAGCCCCGCATCGGGCTTTCTCAGCAAGAAGCCTGCTTCCTCTCACTCTCTGCGTGCTTCTCTGCCTACTTGTGATCTCTGTCTGTCAAATAAATAAATAAAATCTTAAAAAAAAAAAAGAAAAGAAAATGAATCATTTTACATGTTTCACATATTTGTTCCTAATTTGTTCCATTGGATCAGTCCCATAGAACCAGATAAAATGGCACTTCGTGAAGATAAATGGCAAGGGGACTTAATTTAATAATTAGGAATGTTGCCTTTTTTTTTTTTTTTTAAGCGGGGGCCTCATTTTCATGCTTAAGTTGGTTAAGAATACAGGGACACATCATGGGGCAGTCGAAACATCGATGTCATCCACAATTATGTATTTGATAGGCACTTGAGCTATTCACTTCTGGAGTGAATAATGAGCTTGTGGCAACAGGTTTGGAATTCTGAGCCCACAAATGTTCAGGTTCTGTAACCAACTAAGTTGATTTTTTTTTCAACATCCCCTTGTAGCCTGCATTGCAAAAAGAAATCCTTTCCATCTCTACCAGTGGATTATAGCCCCTATACATCTTCCTTGGGAATTATGGCCATAAATGGTACAGAGACCAAAGAAGAGAATTAAAACCAAGACACATTAACATATATTTTAATGACTTCTTCCAGCTTATCAAAATAATATGTAATTCCCTTAAGAGATTTAGAAAACACAGAGCAAAGAAAAGCTATTTATAAACCTATCACCCAGAAATAGACTTTTAACCTTCCTTCTTACTATTCCATCTTTCTTCTTCTTTCTTCTTTCTTCTCTCCTGTTTTGCTTTCTTCCCTCTACCTTTCTAACAACCATAATTAAGAGAATATTGAAAAATTATTTGTATCGTGCTTTTCCACTTGGAATTGTATCAGCCTGTAAATAAGTCATGAAGTCCAGCAGCCATAAAGGAAAAATGAAAAGATTTGACTGTATAAAAATATGAAAGTTGCCATAAATAAAACTTAAAAACAAATTGCGCAATAATATTTGCAATCTATATAACAAATCACTACTATCCATGATATGTAATGAGCTTCTAAAAAATAATTAGAAAGATAACTCAAATTTTAAAATGGGTAAAACATGTGAATAGGCAACAGACAGAAGAAATACAAATGGTCATTAAACATTTTTTAAAAGCTATATCTCATTAATAATCAAGAAATGAAGGTAAAACAATGAGATCATTTTCCCCAGCAAATTGGCAAGTACTTAAGGATGACGTTTGATTTGAGTCACGAAGCCAAATGGATGTTCTTGTACACTATTGGTGGGAGTATAAATTGATGCAAACTTTCTCAGCAATTGCTCAACATATGTTTAAATTGTAAACACTTATATCCTTTGACACAGCATTTCTACTTCTAAAAACCTATCCATAGTAAACCTTCCTACAAATATGCAAATAATGTTCATTACTTTCTGGTTTGATGTTTTAAAAAATTAAAAGCCATCTAAATGTTCATGGAGAGGGGACTAGTTAAATTATGATACACTTTTCAAATGGCATCTTAGATAACCATTACAGAAAATATGACAGATCTACAGGATATAGAAATATGTCCAAAATATTTATTAGGTAAGAAAAGCAAGTTACTCATAATACATTTTAGTAGAGTATTAAGAAGAAAAGATTTGAAGACTGTGAGACTGTCATCATTTTCCCTGTTTTTTTCAGGAATGACTGAATTTTATGTAATGAAAATATTACTCCTATAATCACAAAAGAAATAATTTTCAAAAGATAAAATTTCTGTCATTAAAAATGTCTTTACATTTTTAGTCTTTTATAAAGGACTTTTTTTTTAGCAGCTTCCATAAAATTTTGTCATGATATACCATATTTGTTTAGCCATTCCCCTAGTAATACATAATTTGGCTTATTTCCAAGTTTTTGCTATTACAAAAGATGTGGCAATGAACCCTTTTGTAAACTAGAATACTGAGTTTACGCTTGCAAAGGCATCACATCATGTAGCAGGGGTTGAAGGTCAAACCTAGGAAGAATCCATTAGATGATTTTGAATGTAAAGGGTTAATGTTTTCTAACCCTTCAAGCCTTGGCAAGACAAGGGATGGCCCACTTGGAGGCAGAAGAGTTGGGTCCTTGGGAAGCTTACTTTCCCAGGCACTCAACAGTATACCTACCCTGGCTCTGATTTATCACCGGTATTTGTGGACCCAGTGTAAAAAAGACCAGGGATCTTATCCTTAGGATACCCTCTCATTCCATTCCCTCTCCCCAGGTGAACTTACCCACACTCTGCTAATGACTCTCAAATTTATATCTCCAGCCCAGCTTTTCCTCTGACTTCTAGCCATGTATATTCAGCTGCCTTTAAATGTCTCCACTTGGATGTCTAAAAAATAGCTCAATATGTCCAAAACAAATTCTGTGAGCCAGAACATGCCCAGAACATGCTCACGCCTTCTTCCCTTTTACTGTCTCTATCCTTCCATCATTACCTCCCTTTACTTTTACCCCCTAATCATTCTGGGACCATCTAGTTCTCTCTGCCTTACTGCCCTACCCTGCTCCAGAACACCATCATTCTTTTTCTGAACACTTCAGTGGCTTTCAGCTAGTTTCCTCAAGTTCTCTCAACACCCCCTAACCTGTCATCCACATCGTAGCTGGAGGTTCATTGTAAAATCACAAGTTAATGCTGTCCATCTCCTGTGTAAAACTTTGATGGTTTCTCTTTCTTCTTAGGCCAAAAACTGGAATTTTGACTGGCCCCTGCCTTAAAAGGTTCCTGCTATCTCCTGTCTCATTCCGGACTCTTAGCCCCTAGCATATTATTTGGCTCAGAGATGGTCCTCTAAGATTTATGGGGTGGGTGAATGGCTGAATATATCTTGGGTTAAAAAATACATGAATGGCATTCTATCTAATTGATGATAAAATCAGATATTAGACTTTTGATATTTCAGTGATGTTTCACCATTTTTTTAAAGAGTGCATGCAGGAGCTCAAGGGAGGGAGAGAATCTTAAGCAGGCTCCACACCCAGAGCAGAGCCAGCCAGAGCTGCTTGAAGCCCTTGGGGGGCCATCTCACAATGCTGAGAGCATGACCTGACCTGAAGTTGGATGCTTACCTGACTGAGCCACCCAGGCACCCCTCAGCATTCTTTTACCAATTTAACACAATCAGTCTTGCCTTGAAATTGCAAGTTTATATAAACCCAGACATTCAAAATACATGCTAGCCCTAAATGGTTTTGTTGTGAAATTGTGATTATAATATTAAATTCATTCTTTTCATCTACTTCTTCACCCTTACCCACCCACCAGCCTCTCCTCCTCAGAAGAGAGCAGTGAATTATCTTCTGAATATCTGACCACTAGAGACACATTTGGTGTGCACATTACTACTCCCATACATTCAAAGTTTGGGTAAAATCCATTGAATTCCCTCTCCATGCACAAACTAAAAACCAAAGCAAAAAATTTTTCAGTAAAATTTTGATCATTATAAGATGATGTGCACAAAAATGTCCCTTTATCATAATTCAGTCTTGGGATACTTACTGATTCTCGGGTAGTTCTTATTCCAATTAGCCAGCAATGCAATACCAGTATATAAGAGAGTGTATTTGCCTGCTCTAGGGGGTGATGACACCATGCTTTGGAGAGAGGTGAGCAGAACTGAGTTTGAATCCTGGATTTACCCTTGGGTAACTAAATGATGTTGCTGTAGATCCTAGCTCAGAGGGTTGCTATGAGGATAAAATAATATGGTTAAAGCACTTACCACCTGATGAGCATTCAGTGTATGGTAGCTACTATTATACTATTGTTCTTACCCACAGAATCTTTCTTCAGGTTCCTTGGACACATGCACACACCTACCCAAACAAGCACACAAAAAGCAATATACTTGTAATAGTATATTGACTGTATGTTTTAGAATAAGCAATATCAAAGTTATATTTTATTGAAGAATTATTGGCTCTTAGATTCGATTCAGGTGTTAAAATAGTTACAGATGGGATGATTTTATGTCTTCAGTTTGCTTCAAAACTTGAAGAAAGATGGATGAGATCAGGAGTTAAGGTATACACAAACAAAATTGGCCATGCAACTCACCACGGGAGTTCTGTTTTCTGCACGTTTGTGTAGATTTGAAATTTTCCATGATAAATTTTCAAATGCATTAAAAATAGTTACTTAATAGTCTCTTAGAGTTATTCTCATTCAAGGAGCCAGCTCTCAACTCACCTTCCTTTATTTCTTTTGGAAGAGTCACTGATTCCAGTGATCTAGGCAGAAAGACTCATGTCGTTCTGTTTTATGACTCTTGGAATAGTTCATGGTGGAAACACAATAAATAGAATTTCTGAATTTCCTTTGTCCTCAACTACTTGGGATGCTTTTGTGAAACCACTGTGGGCATTTTAACCCTGATTACCTGGCAACAACAATGTGTAAAATAACTCTTTCTACCCTTCTCTGCTTGTATGACAGAAGTTAGAGCTATGAAATACTGGTGTTCAATCTGCTAATGAAAGATGAGCCCATAATTGTGTATTTGGCATTTTGGGATCTGAGCCTCTGCCCTGTATGAACTTGTGATCTTCATTGTGTAGCCTTGTTAAGTTTGGCTGTTGAGTTACATGTTGGCATTGGAGGTGGAAGAAATACTCCAAAGGCAAAAACTGACCTCTGCCTATTTCAAAGTCATAGTCATGGGTGATTTTTGCTTTTTTTTTTTTTTAAGTAAAAATGATTACCCTTAGAAAGGAAGCTGACTGTGGCCAGGAATGGATCTTTAACCTTTGGATCTATTTAACTAACCCGGTAACCATTTTACTCTTTTATCTGGCTGCAAGCAAAGTATTATGATTGGGTCCATAATTGCCTTTCCGAAAGTAGTTTCCCTTCTCCAGCTTCACCAAAGTGAAGAATTTGAGCTTATATTTCAGGATTCTTCTTTTCCCTCTGGAATCCATCTCTAAGGGGTAAATTACATCCCTTTGTCTAAGTTTAATTTCTTTGGAACAAGGATCCCAGTGGGGTTTATGAAGCTTCCTTTCTTCCCCTAAAAATACGACAGACTCTGAGTTGGCTAGGACAGCTCGCTGTCATCTGTATGAAATGCTTCTGTTTATCTCTTTGGTCAGCACCTTCTTCCAGGCCCAAGCTAGAGCAAGGGGGGAGGAAGGCTTTATCTCCAGCAAGGGGGGAGACAGGTACACAGACAGAGCTTTCTGGAATATGGCACCAGCCGGGTGCACCATCATGGAGGCATGAACTGAGTACTCCAGGGACAACGTTGACTATCCCGGGGTATCAGGACAGAATTTAAAGAGAAAGTGTGAGATATTTGGACAAAGGATACCAGAACAGGTAGCCTGGATTATAATATGCTCTTAATTGAGGCCCCTTGGGAGCCTGGTGTGGACGTTTTGTCTGTTACATAGCACCTAGTATGAAACCAGCAACGGCATTTCCCTTGGGCCTCACACAGTTCTGAAGAATGCCAAAAATGAGTCTGAAATGGCAGGACTGAAGTGTAGAACCTCCCTCCATGGCCTCGGGCTTCCTGTAATGGGGAGGATGCGTTGCGCCCCCTGCATGCTCGGGTCTGTCTTCAGGCCGTGAGGCCGGGTTCCCGGACTTCTCTGTGCAGAGGGCACGGTGCTGGTTGGCTTACAGCGCTGATCGCAAGCACTCGTCTCTCCCAGAACAATTCCTGCTACCCATGACAGCAACTGAGTAATATCCAATTAAACCTCTAACTTGGGATGTTAGTCACAAACTCCCTTGAGCAATCACAGGTCAGTTCTTGAGACCGTTGTAGGTTTCTGTTAGCACTTGTTTTCTGTTACCAAAGAAAATCCTTTATGAGCCCTCAGCAGGCTAACAGCTTCAGGAGAATTCAGAGACCCAATAACCTTGTTGGGCAACATGGGAGAGCGGGCTCTGGGCGCAGGTCCACACGGGCCTGGCTGGCTGGGCTAGAACATGGTGCTGACAGAGGCTCACTCTGATCCCCCACAGTCTTGCTCCCTCCTGGGAAGGCAGACTTTAATCTCTAACCTTGACCACCTCTGATGTGCGCTGTCTGTCCCCGAGGATCCAGACAAGGAGATGCTAATAGGGCCTAGGGTCTGTGACCACTCCTGAAAGAACAGTTGAGAAAGACCACACTCCTGGCAGTGGCTACCCTCCCGTGTACAGGCTCCCAGTCATCCCACCCGCTGCCCTGCATCTCGCAAGTCCTCCCTCCCATGGGTTACATACGTCTAGCTTCTGCTCTGTGGGGGCTGTAGTGGAAGGAAACTTTCCACGGATCACAGCCCACTGAAAACACTTGCTTGTTAGAAAGTGGGATTTTGTATGGAGGTGGGGAATGAGGCCGGGTTTGGTTTAGGGTGGAAAAAGCTTGCTTTTCTGCAGTGGGTGTGCAGAGACCCAGCACACCTCTGCTTACACTGCTTACTCCTGGGGAGACTGCTGCCAGGAGTGCTGAAGCAGAGAGTAGGACTGCTCTGCGTCCCCACTGATGTGTGCCTGGAAAACTCCTCTTCCTTTATCTTACTTATCGGGGATTCCTAGAAAACAGGACTCCATTTTCATTCCTGGGTGTCTCCGGTGACCGCTCTCTGAAAGACCTGTGTGGTCAGGCTGTATCAACTCGTCAGCTCCCAGGGCACAGCTTGGAAACTGGTCCCGCCAGCTTGGTCATCCCCTCCCTTCTCGGAGCTGAAATGTGATCCCGGGCTGGACAGACACCAATCTTTCCCTCAGGCCAAGCAGGCCAGCAGAACTTGATTCCCAGAGCAGGGGTAGGAACACAGAGCCATGGGTGTCCCACCACAGCCCACGGGGGGGGGGGCAGGGGGAGGAGGGGTGAGGCTCCAGAAGGAAGGTTCTGTAGCAACCATGAAGACCCCCCTCCCACCATGAGGGGGAACCATCACCTCTCGGTTGTTAGACGCGGTGACCTATTCACATGGGACCATTGTCTAGGAACCATGAGGCAAACTTTGAGAGTTGACCCAAAGCTTTTTCCAAGATAACCCAGAGAAGTTTGTTTCCTTTGAGGTGGATGCCGGAAGCTTGCTTGGTGTGGTCTTATCACTCATCCCACAAGCCAGCCCATTGGGGTATGGGGCCTGGCCGTCCTACATATGCTGCTCGCTCTTTCTTTCAGAGACCTCAAACTGGACAACGTGCTGTTGGACCATGAGGGCCACTGTAAGCTGGCGGACTTCGGCATGTGCAAAGAGGGCATCTGTAATGGAGTCACCACAGCGACCTTCTGTGGCACGCCCGACTATATTGCTCCAGAGGTGAGCGCAGCTTGGGGAATCCCGAGCATCAATGCCACGGGCTGCCTCTGTGCACTAAGCTCTGTGGGCGCGCTGAAAGCGGACATCTGATGCCTCACGGGGTGAAGGGTGCCTGAAAATGTCCTTGGTTCCTACAAATAATGATTTGAGTTCAAGATTTTGTGTAAACCTTGCAGGGGCTTTAGGCCTTCGCCCTGAAAGAGGACAGAGTGTGCTCTACTCACAGCGCTTTATTTTCCTCGTTGCACCTGCTCGGTACTTTGATCCCAGCCCCACTTAGCGAAGTAAAGACAAGTCCCTCTGTCTTCCCCATGCGAGTGAGTGAGCCCAATGTCCTCGTCCCTCTATAGGGACACCATGCCCAAACCCTCTCTGCTTTGGATCTGTACCTGCCTTTACCTTGGCTGAAACAGGCCACAGATGTTTGACGACCGGGGTGGAAAGTCCTCTGAGTTGAACCACAGAGAAAAGAGACCACTCTCTAGAGATGAAATGGAGCCTATTGCCCAAAGCATTGTTTTCCCCAGTCATTTAGGACCCATGTGTTCATCAGATGTTCTCCCATTGCCCCCTCTGCCCAGATCCTCCAGGAAATGCTCTACGGACCCGCGGTAGATTGGTGGGCAATGGGCGTGTTGCTCTACGAAATGCTCTGTGGTCACGCACCCTTTGAGGCAGAGAATGAAGATGACCTCTTTGAGGCCATCCTGAATGATGAAGTGGTCTACCCTACTTGGCTCCATGAAGATGCCACAGGGATCCTGAAATCTGTAAGTGTGCCTTACCCAGCCAGTTCCAGCCTATGGTAAACCAGCTGGCTGTGCGTGCTTCTTTGGGTCCTTCCAGCACCTCACACTGGTGAGCAACCAGTGCTAACTGCAGGATATGTTTTAATCTGCAGAAGAAAAGAACCAGAGTGTCTTCTGTGGTGCAGTAGTTCTTTCTGGGCCAGCTGCGAGCCACTGATAACGTTGTTTGCCGAATATCTAGTGTTTTTAGCTTGTGGCTGAAGCGTAGGTGAAGTGGTGCACCCCCTTTACACAGTCAGTACATGCCAGGGGGTTGGGTCAGGTGAATGCCATTCCTGCTTTGTTTGGGTTTTGACTGTGTTTCCGGGCTGAAGGGGTCTTTCCCTTAGTGCTGGGCGAGGCCAGGAGAGGTTTTCCTGACTTCGGCAGATCTCTTGTGGGTCCATATTATTCTAATGAATAATAAATGAGGTGCCAGGCCCAGGAGTCAGGGGCAGGGAGGTTAATGTATCACAAGTCTTTTTTGCATGCATGTACTGTTCTGGAAGCCTTATTTTGAAGAGAGGAGGAAACATGGATTTGATGCTTTTATGTTGAAAATGAAAGAGCACATGTGATCTCTGTCATTCCTAGAACCATGTTAGTTGGATTCACAAATCATGTATTATCATGTACTAGATACATAGAGGAATAAAGATGGATAAAAGGACAATTGATCAAGTAGGGAAAGACCAGAATAGTCCATTCTCTGTCAGATAGTTTCTAGGGGTTAAGAATTACCCCTAGAAGTTACATCCTTTTCAGTGATTTGAGACCAAAAACTAAATTTGGGAAATATTGGCTATCTTGTTGGAGACTTATCTCTCTTTAGAAATCTTCAGTCATAATCAGTGCCATTTCAAGAACATTTTGTATACAGGTCACCATGTACTGGGGCTGAAGGCATGATTGTTCCTGAGAGTTCTCCCTATCACTACAAGTGAGATAATCATAGAAATCCTTCTTGGGCAGATATTGCCAAAATGAATTGTAATTGGTAACTTGATTCTCAAGGCTACGTGCCAGAACTCTCCTGATATTGAGGAAACATGAATCTCTTATAGAAACAAAAGTGAAGTCACTTTGGATTCTACCAAATGTCTCCTACCTAGCCTGTTTTCGCAAGAACAAGTGATTTGTATCATTGGTAGAAGTTTTCAACTCAGGAAACAAAGACAGTGTGGCTTTTATAATTTCATCAATAAAAGACAAAGGAGGGCTTGTCTCTGTGGATTCGTGCTGTGAAACATCTAAACTTCTGGAAGGGAACTGTACTCACCTAGGTTGGCCCCAGCCAACTCCAATGACCTAAGCTACTTTAACACAACCTAATCATGCTACAGGATCAGGCTTATGCTGCATTATTACTTCTCCAGTACCATGGTCCATAATCTGGCTCTTCAGGTGTGCTAACCCCCTGTGGCTGACAACCACTACCGTCATTACTGTTTTGTTTTTTTTTTTCCATTGTTTTTCATGGCATACGTATTCAATTCAATTACTGTAGCTCATGTAGCATTTTTAAGTTTTACAAGAAAGACCTCAGAGTTTATAATTCAAATGAAAATACTGGTTCAAACTATAAAGAAATGTCCATCGTTGGCTTGGTATATAAATGTCATTATGCTAAGTATCATGAAGAGTAGGAAATAAGTCAGTCTATGCCTCAAGAAACGTTAATGATCTCTATGTAGGGTTAACAATGCAGGTCATTTCTCTGATAAATATCTCCTATCTTTTGTCAGAATCCGGTGGAAATCTTGAAGTCACCTTATCATTTGAATTGGCCGTCACTCACATGTCCTTCTCTTAATATTTTTATTCAAAATTTTAGAAGTCCTGAACTTTATTCTAGTATTTCAGAATCCTCTTGAGAGAGTTTTTCCCAACTAAGTCTGGGACCTAGATCTTACTCTCCCTCACCCAATCCTTATAAAACCTAGAATTAGTACTCAGCAAGATTAAGAACCATATGGAACTAGTAAGATGGTTTCTTCTTAACCAGATAAGTCCAATTACTTTATATATTATATATGTATATATAATTTTTGTTTTGTAACTAGAATATTTGTTATCCAGTAATATCCTCCCTCCACAATCTTTGCTCTAAGAGAAAACAGAGCCTCTGGTGCCCAAAGAGAGTCTAATCTTCATTGGAGACAGAGTTCCCTCTCCTTGCAGATTTGCTCCGGGCAACCTGTGAACCTCTTCACTTCCCTTTATTTTTCTTGCAGACACCAGTTGCTCAACTGGGTAGAGACAGCACCTGAGATTGTGATATGTCATTGACCTTGCAGTGATTTTCCTAAGTGGCCTTCTGTGTTCTTGGTGGGGTGTCTCCCTGTAGGAAGAAGCGTGGGCTTCACTTGGTGACAGGCTTACCTCGCAGCTCTATTCTATTTTGGCTCAGTGACCTGGGTGAGCTACCACACCTCTCTGAATCTCAGTGTCTTTGCTTGCAAAATCAAGGTAATAAAATCCACGTCATAAGACTATTATCCAGAATACTATAAGGATCCTGTTTCTTCTTCCTTCAAGGAGTGTCCCTTAAAAGTGATTTTCTGAAAAACACTTGAAAAGGTATCAGATAAAATTACTAAAAAGCATTCACCCAGAGGATTTCTGGGACAGTTTTGTACATTTCAGCCTCTATGCCTAAAAATAAGAAGCCTAAATGCCACAGCAGAGGAAATTCAGCTATTCTTTGCAGAGGGCTGAGACATTTAAATGGAAGTGTGATCAAGGAAAAAGAAAGAAAACAGTTAAGAACACTCAGGACTTGAGGAGAAACACTGAGGAGGTTTGGTGGTGAAGAACCTGTCCCCATGTGAAAATTTTGGCTCTTTGCTCTCTGGCTGTGTTCCCTTGGGCATATAGTGTAATTCTGCAATGCCTCAGTTTCCTTATCTGTGCAAGTGGGGCATGAGCTAGTGTGTGGGATATTTGGAACAGTGTTCAGCAGAGGAAATGCTTGCGAGGTGACCACTACCATCATCAATGGCAGCTGTCTATGAAAAGGTTTTTAGATTTTTTGCCCTTTTCTTTGAAAAATGTTTACTTTGTTTATTGTATTAGGAAGAAGGTTTAAGGTATCAAGTCATGCTTATAAACCATTCGGACTCCTTTCTGGCTTTAATTGCTACTTGATTTAATTAGAACAATATAGTTTTTTATTGCTAGAAGAAACTTTAGAGATTGTCCATTCTAATCCCCTCATTTTATAGATATGGAAACTGAGGCCCAGAGAAATTATGACTCACCAAAGGCCATTCAGCACCTTAAACAAGTAAATTAAAACCCTTGTGCAGTTTTCATGGGAAGGTAAGATGGCGCAGCCACTGTGGAAAACAAGATGGCAGGCAGTTTGTCAAAGCATTAAAAAAATTACCACACGGCCTACAAATTCTACTTCTGGATGTATTGCCAGAAGAACTGAAAGCAGGGACTTGAACAGATATTTGTACACCAATCTTCATGGCAGCATTATTCACAATATCTGAAGGGTGGTAACAATCCAAGTGTTCATCAAGAGATGAATGGATAAACAAAATGTGGAATATGCATACAATGGGCGATCATTCGCCCTTAAAAAGGAAGGAAATTTTGAGGCATGTTACAACATGATGGATCTGGATTTGGATCCAACTGTGCCTTTTTATTGCTGGTAAGAGTCTCAAGGTCCTGGACTGGGTGTCCATTTTTATGCTAAAAGTTAAAATTATCTGTGGTTTTAGCATATTCATTCTTTAATAGCCATAAACAGTCGCCCTGCCTTCCCAAGAAGTATTTCCTCAACCCCAAGTTGAATAACTATGTGTCCCCCAAAGAAGGATTTTTAAATAAAGAGCAGTGAAGAAGACAGCCGTCTCTGGTGAGCTCTGCCCTGAGCTGCTCCCCTGCTGCCCTATGGGATCCTTTCCTGCAGGCTGGATCCGCCCTTTCCCACCAAGGCAGGAAGGGCCTAGATCTCCAAGCCAACCTTTCACATCCTCTCCCTGAACCACTCAGTGTGGTGAGCCATCCCCCACTTGGCTTCTGAGATTTCCTGATGGCTCTTTTCTTTGGAACATAAGGTTAGCCCTGTTCCTGGAATTGGTGTCTGATAAATATTTTGGTTGCCTTTTTTTCCCCCTTCAAAACAAAATGTTTTCTGAATTCCTTCTTACCTTTTAAACTGGAAGGTATTATTATTTGTAGAAACTGTTTGGATACCCATTTTTGTAGCATACCATAGAATCATGGATGTCAAGGACCCTGTGGCTTGGTATGGTATAATAATGTGAGTCCCCTGACGTGGGGATAAGGGGGTGTTCTTGTCCCCTGTTCCATAGAAAGTGAGTGGTTGAACAGGATGGGCACCGGTGTCGTACCCAACAGAACTCCCAAATCGATGTTACTTTTCGACCATAGTCCTTCCCTTGATCACCTTTACCACCCGCCCCTCAAGGTTGTGAACTTCTGAGTTCTTAGTGTGTGCATGTCCAGGCATTTCATATAGACAGGGCGAGAGGCAGAGGACTTGCCTATGAGGACACTCCCCTGGGGCATAGAACCATCAGGAAGAGGGGAGCTGGAAAAACAGTGTTTAGCCCAGGACTTCTACTTGGGAAAAATTCCCAAATCGTTAACCAGTAATCCTTACAACTAAAAATAACCATCACATACACAAGAAAACTGCAACGGGAAGACTTTTTCTTGCTTGTCCTTCTGTCTCTCATTTCTCATCTTCCCTTTAAATGTGTATGTGAAATGTTCACATGTCCATGCTCTAAAAGCAAAACAGTCCCACCCATTCACGCTTATAGATTATAAAAACTGGCACTACCCACAGACATTAACACAGAAAAGATATATGAAGACACACTTGTGTAAAGGCACTCCGGTTTATGTCTTTAAAGCGGATTTTTAAAGAAGTTTTTCTTTCCCTTAGTTTTAGAATAATACATGCTTTCTGTTGGCTGAGTTTCCTTAACTGGCACTAAATTATCCCCAAATGCTAATAATTGTAACACAGAAGAAAATACGGAGTTTGTTTAGAAGTTTTGTGGTTGCACTGAGTTTTCCCTCATGTAGCTCCAGAGAGAGAGAGAGAGACTGAGACTTGGGGAAGCCCTCATGAGTCCATGGAGCTTACGAAGGGCCTTTCTGTGAAGTGAATCTTCCTTTGTGATACATCATCTCCTGCTGGGGATCACGAGTCTCGGTGCTGACTCAGGTGAAGTCAATGCCCTTGTTTCTGAGATTACACAGGTGGCCAGGTTAAATAAGTGCTGAAAAAAGTTTGTTGTATTCTCCTGAGTCACCTTTGTCCGTTCAGGAGGCATTGTAAACTCAGCATTAGAGGGAGATTACAGAGTGCTTTTGTTCCTAAGCTTTATAGGAACTAAAGTGTGTGTGTGCTTGTGTGGGTTTGATCTGTCCTCACAACTCTCAGATTTCATCATCTGTGCCTTGTCTGCAGGAATTCTGTTTGCCTCTGTGCACGAAGGGAGAATCACAATTAATGCTGGGATCAAGTGTGTCCCGTGTCTGCTGCCAGGCAGTTGATGATAGCAGCATTGAATTTGACCCCCTCCATTTCCCACTCTCCTCCTGGCAGAATTCGAGATGCTGAAGGGAGGCAGTCAGCCTGAAGGAGGCTGAGGAAGTGGAGGAAAAACTAGGACCAGGTAGAGAATCCAACTCTGGATCATTAGAATTGATTTTCCAATACTGTGACGGGGAAAATCCAAAAGAAATTTACTGAAAGATCCTTTAGCAAGAGAGAAGGTTAACATGCAACCAGACAGCGCTTTACTGGGACTAGAGTTCCCATGTGAGGAAATTGAGCTGCTCCACAGCCCTCTTACTGAAACTGCTAGTGCAGTTAACATCTTTCAGAAATGAACCATTTCCTTACGGATAGATCAATGCTAGTGTTGGCAGAAGACAGAAAAACACCAGCACACTGATCCTCCCACAGATTTATTTGGTATTTTTTTATCATAGTTCATGAAAGATACTGTTCTCAGCTTCCCTCCTCCTCCTTTTAGCTCATAAGTTTACTTAGGAATAGAGGTCCTAATGTTTTATTTGTGGCTGTCAGTGTGAAAGAGTTTTTGTTTTGTTTTGGGTTTTTTTTTTCCTTCTTCTTCTTTTTTAAATGGAGTACTAATACCATTTGCCTCTTTAATTTCCATATCTCATCCATGAGGGTAAAGATATCAGAGGTTTTGTAAAAGGAGCATTTCTATGCTCCCTTTTCTATGGGGTGATTTGCTAACAGAGATCTGTGGGTCAGAAGAGCTATCTGTTTTAAGCTGGAAAAATTCTTGTGAATAGAACTAGTATACTTTGTTTTCTTTCATGTGTCCTTTCCAGTTATCAAAGATCAATAATTTTTAGCAGTTGATTGTCAGGTTTGGTTTGGACACCACAGATAATGTGTATCCTATAAAAAGAGGGGTGTTGGCCTAGGTTCATCAGGAGGAAATAAAAGGCACTGTGTCGTGTTCTCTGGAGGACCCTTGTTTAGTACTTGCTTCCTTTAAATAGCTGTATTTTGGGGGAATCACATCTGAAATGAAGAAGTGCTTTGGGCCTGTGGAGTGGCCACAGTGAGTAGAGCTTTCTTTTCCTTTAACACTCAGGAAAGTGGTAAAACCTGCCCCATCAGTCAGGGATGCTTGAGACAGTCATTTGCCAGGCATAAAACCATATTGGCCAACACAAGTGTTGTCACAAGTGCCTGACCTTGGACTTCGATCTCTGGGACTCACCTCTGACCTTTGCCTTTTTTTAAACCAACGTTGTCCTATGACTTGAGACTCAGGGGAAGCTATAATGATTATAAAACACAGGAAAATCAGAGTGTTTGAAGCACTGAAGAGGAGTTATGTAGAAGCCCACAGAAAGGCTGTTGGATTCTAATCACGGACAGCATGAAAAATAGGGCCAACAAACCCACTGTAGATTTTAGCATTGGTTCTGCCCCCTTACGGGAACTGCAACAGGACAGGGCATTTACTCTACTGGCTTTCATGAGGAGAAAATAAAGTACACCGTGTACTGTGTCTCTGGAGAAACTTAAGGAATATTCTGATGTAGGTTAGTTATAAGTAACTTCTCAGTATAGACGTTGATCCGTTGGTATTTTCCAAATGTACTGATGTGCCCCCTTCTTCATGACCAGCCCCAGGAGATTAGCTTGAGCAAGTTTTGTTTCATTTTACTTTTCACAAAGACAAGTCCACACGAGTTGTGGCTTCTCTAGCTGAGGGAGGAGGTACAGTCACCTTCATGTCAGAATGTTAGCTCTTCTCTCCCAGAAATTTTAATGATAAATCTGAAAAGAGACAAAAGGGAAGATAAGACTGTAGAATCCTGTTAACAGCCCATAGTCCACGGAGGCCGTTCGTTGGTCTCCCTTCCCACCTGATGCCATGTAGGGCATCTGGCATCCTTGACAAATCCCAGAAGTTCTTCTTCAGATGTTTCTAGTAAGACCGTCATGCTCTTCCTGGGAAACCCCTTTCTGTCACTTCATGGCATTGAGTATTAAACTTACTTTAATTGCCCTTATAAGCTTATATATGTCCCTTTAATTCCCCCTCCCTGAACATATTTCTTTTATTTAGAAGTGCCTCTTGGCTGCCAACAACTCTTCTGGTATTTGAAAATTTCAACAGTGCCCCTTTATCTTCTTTTCTCCAGTATAAAGACCGCCCAGTTGTTTCAAGTAAAGCAAGGTAGTCAGACTAAAGGATTCTTTAGGTTCAGGACTGGTTTCTCTCCCCCTTCTCTTAGTAACCCCTGGTTCCACGGGCCAGCAAAGGAGGTGTAACGGAAAGCACACAAAGTGCTGTGTATTCTTATTCAAATGAGGTCCTGGATGTTATCCTGTGATTCCTCCTGACCTGTCAGTCCACACTGGTTTCTTTAATCCAGAATCCAAATGAGAAGACTGGTTGCCTTAAGAGGAGGGTTAGCGCAGTGACTGAAAGCAAAGACTTCTAGTGCTAGATATACCTGGGTTTGAATCCCAGCTCTACCACTCCCGAACTGGGTGGCATTGAACAGCTTACAGACTGGACTATTCCTCAGTTTTCCAATCTGTAAAATGGGAATGATAATCAGGGTCCCTATAAATATTACACAGAATGAATTCGAAGCACTTAGGTCAACACCTGCTATAATACAAGAACATATAACATAGATATGTATATAAGGTAGTAATAATGGCTACCACTTATTAAGCTATGGCATTGACAAAAATTGTACCTTTTTAAAATTGATGTATAGGTAACATGCCATATCATGTTAGCTTCAGTTTTATAACAAAGTGACTCAATAATTACATGCATTATGAAATGGTCACTACAATAAACGTAGCTACCATCTGTCACCATACAAAATGATTACAATATTATTGACTATATTCCTTTTCATGCCATGATTTATTTATTTTATAACTGGAAGTTTATACCTGTCAATTTCCTTCACCTATTTTGCCTATCCTCCCCCACTCCACCCACTCACTGGCAACCATCAGTTTATTTTCTGTATTTAGGAGTCTTTTTCTGGTTTTGTTTTGTTTTGTTTTGTTTGGATTCCACATATAAGTGTGTCATACAGCATCTGTCTGACTTGTTATAGTTAGCATAATACATTACTAGGTCCATCCACGTTGTTACTAATGGCAACATCTCATTACTTTTTATGGTTGAGTGATACTTCATTGTATATATACCCCACATCTCTATCCATTCATCTATGGATGGACACTTGGGTTGTTTTCGTATCTTGGCTATTGTCAAAAAATGTGACAATAAACATAGAGATGCATATATCTTTTCAAGTTAGTGTTTTTGTTTTCTTTGGGTAAATATCCAGAGGTGGGATTACTGGATCGTATGGTATTTCCATTTTTAATGTTTCAAGGAACTGCCATACCTTTTTTCATAGTGACTGCACCAATTTGCATTCCCACCAATAGTGCACGAGGGTTCCTTTTTCTCCTCATCCTTGCCAACACTTGTTGCTTCTTGTCTTTTTGACATTAGCCGTTCTGACAGGTGTGAGGTGATAGCTCATTGTGATTTTGATTTTTATTCCCCTGCTGATGAGTGATGTTGTGCATCTTCTCATAGTCTTTTGGCCATCTGTGTGTCTTCCTTGGGAAAATGTCTATCCAGGTCCTCTTCCCATGTTTTTTGTTTGTTTGTTTGTTTTTATTTCTTTTCAGCGTAACAGTATTCATTGTTTTTTGCACCACACCCAGTGCTCCATGCAATCCGTGCCCTCCTTAATACTCACCACCTGGCTCCCCCAACCTCCCACCCCCCCACCCCTTCAAAACCCTCAGGTTGTTTTTCAGAGTCCATAGTCTCTCATGGTTCACCTCCCCTTCCAATTTCCTTCAATCCCTTCTCCTCTCCATCTCCCCATGTCCTCCATGTTATTTGTTATGCTCCACAAATAAGTGAAACCATATGATAATTGACTCTCTCTGCTTGACTTATTTCACTCAGCATAATCTCTTCCAGTCCTGTCCATGTTGCTGCAAAAGTTGGGTACTCATCCTTTCTGATGGAGGCACAATACTCCATAGTGTATATGGACCACATCTTCCTTATCCATTCGTTCATTGAAGGGTATCTTGGTTCTTTCCACAGTTTGGCAACCGTGGCCATTGCTGCTATAAACATTGGGGTACAGATGGCCCTTCTTTTCACTACATCTGTTATCTTTAGGGTAAATACCCAGTAGTGCAATTGCAGGGTCATAGGGAAGCTCTATTTTTAATTTCTTGAGAAATCTCCACCCTGTTCTCCAAAATCTCTGCCCATTTTTTAATCCAATCGTTGGGTTTTTGGTGTTGTCTAAGTTTTGTCTGTATTTTGGATATTAACCCTTTATTGAATATATCATTTGCAAATGGCATCTCCCATTTCGTAAGTTGCCTTTTTGTTTTGTTAATGGTTTCCCTCACTGTGCAAAAGCTTTTTAATTTTGGTGCATTTCTCATAGTTTATTTTTGCTTTTGTTTCCCTTGCCTGAGGAGACATATCCATAAATATGTTGCTAAGGCCGATGTCCAAGAGACGCTGCCTATGTTTTCTTTGAGGAGTTTTATGGTTTCAGATCTCACATTTAGATATTTAAAACATTTTATTTTTATGTGTTAGAAGAAAGTAGTCTAGTTTCATTCTTTTGCATGCAGCTGTCTGGTTTTCCCAACATCATTTATTGAAGAGACTTTGCACATTCATAGTCCTTTGTCATAGATTGACCGTGTAAGTGTGGGATTATTCTTGGGTTCTGTTCTGTTCCATTGATCTCTGTGTCTGTTTTTGTGCCAGTACCATCCTGTTTTTGATTATTGTAGATTTGTAGCATTATTTGAAATCTGGGATTGGGCTGCCTCCATCTCTGTCCTTCTCTCTCAAGATTGCTTTGGCTGTTGAGGGTCTTTTGTGTCCATACAAATTTAAGGATTATTTGACGGTGTAACATGGAATAAATGGAAAGATAATAACAAATAACTGGAAAGATATAACATGCTCATATGTTAGAATTAATGTTGCTGAAATGTCTATATTGCCCAAAGCAATCTACAGATAGAATGTAATCTCTATCAAAACACCAATACTATTGTTCACAAAACGAGAGCAGATAATCCTAGAATATGTACCATTCTTTTTTCCACTCCTACAGCTGCTCCCCGCCCAAATCCGTCTGGATCTGGATCTCTCTGTGCTTTGAGAATGGCCAGGTGGTCTACTGCCATAGGCGTGCAGATCACTAGTTCCAGGCCTGCCTAGTAAACTCCACTCAGACCCAATCTGAACAAGCTAGAACAGCTTTCCTTCTCTTGGCTTTTCCAATATTCCATGGCAACACCAGTCTATATAATAACCTGTACTTGAGAAGATTAGTTTGTTTCCCCAAAGCTATTCAAAAAATACATTGTGTATCCTTCCCACCAGCCTCTAAGCCCCATCCTAGCCTCATCTCAGGTTTAAATATCTGTCGCTGCCTTCTCCTGTGGAAAAGGGACTTAGCAATGCCAAGTCAAAGTTCTGGTGTCTCTCTCCTCCCCTGCTGCCCCAGCAGCTAGTTCACAAGTCCCCTTGTCCCTCTTAACCATGCTCTGGGCTGGCTGGTGCTATCAGGATAGGTCATTCCCAGGTCTGTGCCTCGCCAGTGCAGCTGGCACGAAGGGCTGGAAGGAGGTGGTTGAGGACTGGTCTTCATAAGCAGGCTAGTCTCTGCCTGTTACACTGGTGACAGACCTGGCACACACAGGCATGCATTTTGTTACCCTCCCATCAACTGGACGCCCCTGGTGAGGTTGGCCATCATAGCTGTGAACCCTTCTCCATTCTAGGTCCTGTGTTCTCTCTTGCCCTCCTCTCCCCAGCATTCTCTGTAGAGCCTTAGAATGCCTTCTTCCCATTTCAGAGCATCTCCCTGGAATATTGATGGGATGGCCTGTGGGATGGTTCCTTTCCCTTCTGATTTGCCAGCATTAACGCTTTCTGCTCTTTGGTCTGAAATTGAATGACAGGAGAAGGTCATTTTGTTTGTCCAACAGTCAAATCCAACTATTAGGAGAAAATACAGTGTTTTCTCCCTCCTGGAAGAAAATCTTATTAAACTAATTGGTCTATTTATATACCAGTCGTCTTCCTCTGCAATCAGACAGATTTTGAAAGAGGAAAAAATAGCCATTGCCTACATTTTAATGAGTTTCAAAGTACATTTGGATCCCGTTTTCTCAAGAGACGTTATTATACAGGGTTAGTTTAAAGTCTGTCCTCTGGAACACTCGACTGCTGACAACCAAAGCCTCCTGGGGCACAACAGAGCTTACCAGACATGCGAGTGCTGCCCCCGGCACTGGGTTCACAAAGAAGTTGCCCCAGTGCACCCTTCGTCCTGCACTCAGTATCTCCCTTCTGTTGTTCAAGCAGACACAACGGCAAAACCTGACTGTTACTTGTATTTCTTATTTTAAGATGGTCTCTAGAAATCTTTGCTCTCAGAAAAACTATTTTCCAGAGACCATCCTAACAACCCCACTGTTGGAAACTGTGAAAGCAGAAACAGACCTTGTTGTGTCTTTCTTGGCCACAAAGTCGAGTGGCAGGGAAAGCCAGATGAGCCTCAGGGTCAAGGCTGACGTCAGACTTCACTCTCAGAGGTGTGCCGTCCATGCCTCTGGCTTTAGGTGGAACAGGATGGACCTACAATGGTTTAACAAGATGCTTACTAATGCATTTATTGAGGGCTTGTTTTGTGCCAGGCATTTTCTTGTCATAACAACCTTATGAAGTACAGGAAGATCTCCATTTTATAATTGAGGAATCTGAGGCCCAGAGAAGGTAAGAAATTTGTGCAAGGTCACACAGCTCACTGGTACACGAATACACAGAGTCAAACTGCAGAGCCTAACCAGTTAACCTCTGTGCCCCTCTATCAAAGGAGCTCTTCTGTCCTTTCCTTGGTGTACAGGAGGCTTCCCAGGACATTCTGGTACAAACCTGGCCTATGTTTCACTGGAGAGCTACCTTCAAGAGGACACAAATCTGTTTTCCCCTGTAGACCTACCTTTTCCTCAGCCGTGAAAGAACTGTTAAGCCTCTATGTATCTCTGATTGCTTCGGTAGTGAAATTCCACTTTAATGAGGACCCCCAAAGAAAGACTACGAATTGAATGCATGCATTCTTGACCCCTCTCCTGTCCCCGCTCTCCAGTTACCTTGACACTTACATTCGGGGTGGAAGCAGATTTTCCACCCCGGCCTTCTCACTTACTCTTTGCAGCTTATAAAGCACTTTTATTGACCCTAGAAAACATTCTGCTTCCTTTAGTAAATGTGTCCAGAATCTTTCCTGAAGTCACTTTCTTTTCTTCGTTGGCTGACTTCCTCATTTGGACCACGGTCGGGGAAAAGGTCGGTTGAGGTGAGGCAGGTTTACATATGACCTTAGACATGGACGGATGATTGCTTCAAACATTGTTGGTAACTTGTTCAGCATTTGGGTCCCGTTAGGGACATAAGCAAACAGAGGACGTTTTCTGCAAGAAGGATCATGCTTCACTTCATGGCAGCGGGAATGCAGCATGTAGGGAGAGTCTTGTGCCTGGCCTAGGGCAGCAAGTCCCCCTCCTCCTAACCCGGCACATCTCCAACAGGATACACCGTCAGAGCTTTCAGGACTGGGCTAGTGATAAATGTTCCCTTAACTCCCCATCTTTGTATCTTTGGAGCAGTAGTCATGAAGAGAGGCTAAAGGTTCCTCCTCGCAGTGGTACCCGTCCTGGCTTCTGTTTCATGGTATTCGTCCTTCCTGCCTTTTAAAAAATTTATTTAATTATTTAATAATTATTTAAGTATAGTTGACACACAGTGTTATGGTAGTTTAAGGTGTACAACATAAATGATTTGACAAGTCTCTGTGTTCTGCTCTGCTTGCCACAAGGCGAGCTCTCCTCTGTCACCATACGACACTATTACAATACCACTGATTTGGGTCGCTCTGCTATCTTTTATCACTCTGACTTCTTCGTTCGATATCTCTTGCTACCCTTCACCCATTTTGCCCATCCCCCACAGGACCTCCCCCAATCCCTCACCCCCCAACCCCCTGGGAAACATCAGTTTGTTCTGTTTTTATGGGTCTGTTTCTGCTTTTTGTTTTAATTTTTAGATTCTACATATAATTGAAATCATATGGTATTTGTCTTTCTCTGAGTTCTTTCACTTAGCATAATACCATCTAGGTCCATCCGTGTTGTCGCAATGCTGTCACAAATGGCAAAGGTCTCATTCTTTTTTATGGCTGAGGCATATCTCAATGTACATATATACCACTCCTTACCCATTCACCTCAGTGGCCACTTGGTTGCTTCCATATCTTTGCTGTTGTAAATATTGCTACTATAAACATAGAGGTGGCATCTAGCTTTATGAATTTGTGTTTTTTTGTTTTCTTTGGGTAAATACCCAGAAGTAGAATTATGAGGTGTTATAGTATTTCTATGTTTTTTAAGATTTTATTTACTTATTTATTTGACACAGAGAGAGAGAGAGAGAGACAGAGGGAACACAAGCAGGGGGAGTGACGAGGGAGAAGCAGGCTTCCCGTGGAGAAGGGAGCCCGATGCAAGCCAAGGCTCGATCCAAGAACCCTGAGATCATGACCTCAGCCAAAGGCAGATGCTTAACAACTGAGCCCCCCAGGCATCCCTGGTGTTTCTGTTTTTAACATTTTGAGGAAACTCCATACTGTTTTCCACAGCAGCTGTACCAGTTTACATTCCCGCCAAGAGTATGTGAGCGTTCCTTTCCCCCCACATCCTTATTAACACTTGTTATTTCTTGTGTTTTTTATTCTCATTGTGGTCTTGATTTTCATTTCCCTGATGATTAATGATGTTGAGCATTTATTCATGTGTCTATTGGCCATCTGTAAGTCTTTGGAGAAATGTCTATAAAAGTTCTCAGCTCATTTTTAATTGGATTTTTGGTTTTCTGGTGTTGGGTTGTGTGCATTCTTCTGTAGTTGAGATACTAACCCCTCATTGGATATATCATTTGCAAATATCATCTCCCATTCAGTAGGTTGCCTTTTCATTTTGTTGATGGTTTTTGCCACTGTGCAAAAGCTTTTTATTTTAATACAGTCTCAATGATTTATTTTTGCTTTTGTTTCCCTTGCCTGATGAGACATACCTAGAAAAATATTGTGAAGGCCAGTATCAAAGAGATTACTGCCTATGTTCTCTTCTAGGGGTTTTATGGTTTCAGGTCTGACATTTAGGTCTTTAACCCATTTGTTAGTTCATTTTTGTATATGGTGTAAGAAAGTGGTCTGGTCTCATTCTTCTGCTTGTAGCTATCTAGTATTCCCAGAGCCATTAAAGAGACTGTCTTTTCCCCATTGCATTACCTCTTTGTCATAGATTAATTGACCGTATAAGCATGAGTTTATTTCTGAGCTCTCTATTCTGGCCTTTTGAAGTATGTGTCTGGTTTTGTGTTAGTACCATACCATTTGATAGATTTGCAGCATATCTTGAAATATGTGAATGTGACACTTCAGCTTTGTTGTTCTTTTTTTTTTTTTTTTTAAGATTTATTTATTTATTTATTTGACAGAGAGAGATCACAAGTAGGCAGAGAGGCAGGGAGAGAGAGAGAGAGGAGGAAGCAGGCTCTCTGCCGAGCAGAGAGCCCGATGCGGGACTCTATCCCAGGACCCTGAGATCATGACCTGAGCCGAAGGCAGCGGCTTAACCCACTGAGCCACCCAGGCGCCCCAGCTTTGTTGTTCTTTCTCAAGATGACTTTGGCTATCCAGGGTCTTTTGTGGTTCTGTACAAATTGTAGGATTGTTTGTTTTAGTTCTGTGGGAAAAAATTCTGTTAATATTTTGGTAGGGATTTCACTAAATCTGTAGGTCACTTTGGGTAGTGTTGACAGTTTAACAATATTAGTTCTTCTGATCCATGAGCATGGAATATCTTTCCAGTTGTTTGTGAGGTCTTCAATTTCTTTCATCAATATTTTGTTCATTTCAGAGTACAGGTCCTTGACCTCCTTGGTTAAATTTATTCCTAGTGATTTTATTCTTTTTGATGCAGTACTAAATGGAATTGTTTCCTTAATTTCTCTTTCTGCTACTTTGTTATCAGTATATAGAAATGCCAGCAGGGGTACCTGGGTGGCTCAGTGGGTTAAAGCCTCTGCCTTCAGCTCAGGTCATGATCCCAGGGTCCTGGGATCGAGCCCCACATTGGGTTCTCTGCTCAGCAGGGGGCCTGCTCCTCTTCTCTCTCTGCCTACTTGTGATCTCTGTCAAATCAATAAATAAAATCATTGAAAAAAAAAAAGAAATGCCAACGGATTTCTGTGTGTTAATTTTGCATCCTACGATTTTACTGAATTTATTATTTTTCATAGGCTTTTTTTGGTGGAGTCTTCAAGATTTCCTATAGGTAGTAACATGTCATCTGCAAATATTAACAGTTTAACCTCTTCCTTGACAATTTAAATGCCTTTTATTTCTTTTTCTTGATAATTGCTGCCACTGGAATTTTCAGTACTATGCTGAATGAAAGTGGTGAGAGTGGACATCCTTGTCTTGTTCCTGATCTTAGAGGAAAAGCTCTCATTTTTTCCCTACTGACTTACATTAGCTGAGGGTTTCTTATATGTGGCCTTTATTTTGTTAAGGCATGTTCCCTCTAGCCCCACTTTGTTGAGAGTTTTTATCATGATCATATGTTGAATTTTGTCAGATGCTTTCTCTGCATCTACTGAGATAAGATTTTTTTCATTTTGTTAATTGATTTGCAAATATTAACCCATCAGTACATCTCCAGAATAATTCCACTCAATCGTGGTGAATGATCTTTTTAGTGGATTGTTGAATGCAGTTTGCTAATATTTTGTTGAGGACTTTTGCTTCTGTGTTCATCAGGGATATTGGCCTATAGTTCTCTTTTTCTGTACTCTCTAGTCTGGTTACGGTATCTGCATAATGCTGGCCTCATAGGATGTATTTGGAAGCTTTCCTTCATTTTATGGAATAGTTTGAGAAGAATAGATATAAAATTTTCTTTAAATGTATGGTAGAATTCATGTGCGAAACCACCTGGTCCTGGACTTTTGTTCATTGGGAGTTTTTTGACTACTAGTTCAATTTCATTAGTAGTAATTGGTCTGTTCAGATTTTCTATTCCTGATTCAGTTTTGGAAGATTATATGTTTCTAGGAATTTACCCATTTCTTCTAAGTTGTCCAGTCTGTTGGCAAATAATTTTTTTGTAGTAGTCTCTTACAATTCTTTGTATTTCTATGGTGTCAGTTGTGACTTCTCTCTTGTTTCTGATTTTTGGGGGTCCTCTTTTTTTCTTAAGGAGTCTAGCTAAAGGTTTATTGATTTTGTTTATCTTTTGAAAGAGCCAGCTCTTGGTTTCTTTGATCTTTCCTATTGTTTTTATAGTCTATGTTTTATTTATTTCTGCTCTAATTATTTCTTTCCTTCTACTAACTTCAGGCCTTGTTCTTCCTTTTCTAGTTCCTTTAGGTATAAGTTTAAATAGTTTGAGATTTTTCTTGTTTCTTTTTTTTTTTTTTTCTTGTTTCTTAAAGTAGGCCTGTATTTTTAGAAATTTTCCTCTTGAAACTGCTTATGCTGTGGCTCAAAGATTTTGTTCTACTGTATTTTTATTTATCTTCAGGTTTTTTTTTTTTATTCTTATATGCTTAGTAGCATGTTACTTAGCTTGACATGTTTGTGTTTTTTCCATTTTTTTTTCTTATGATTGATTTCTAGTTTCATACTGTTGTGGTCAGAAAAGATGTAGGAAGGATTTCAATCTTCTTAAATTTATTGAGATTTGTTTTGTGGCCTAGTGATCTATCTTAGGGAATAGTCTCTGTGCACCTGAAAAGAATGTATTCTGTTGTCTGAAAAGAGTGTATTCTGTTGTTTTGAGATGGAATGTTTTATTTTATCTGTTAAGTCCATCTGGTCTAATGTGTCATTCCTTGTTTTATTATTTATTTTCTGAATGGATGATCTACCCATTGACATAAGTGGGGTGTTACAGTTCCCTACTCTTATGGTATAACTGTTAATTTATCCCTATGTATAGGTTTTGGTGTGAGGCTCATATAACATCCTAAATATACAGCAGTCCATATTCAGTTGATGGTCACTTAAGTTCAAAAATAACTCTTTTTTTTTTCTTAATTCTTGGATATCAGGCCTTTATCTATAATGTCATTTGCAAGTATCTTCTCCCATTCTGTGAGTTTTCTCTTAGTTTTCTTGACTGTTTCCTTCGCTGTACAGAAGCTTTTTATCTTGATGAAGATCCAGAAGTTCATTTTTGCTTTTGTTTCCCTTGCCTTTGGAGACATCACATCATTAGCCATTGGGGAAATACAGATCAAAGCCACTATGAGAAACCACCTTCACCAGTTAGAATGGCAAAAATTAATAAAATAGGAAACAACAAAAGTTGGCAAGGATGTGGGGAAAGGGGAACTCTCCTACACTGTTGGTGGGAATGCAAGCTGGTACAGCCACTCTGGAAAACAGTATGGAGGTTCCTCAAGGTGTTAAAAATAAAGCTACCCTATGCCCCAACAATTGCACTACTAGGTATTTACCCCAAAGATACAGATGTAGTGAAAAGAAGGGCCATATGCACCCCAGTGTTCAAAGCAGCAATGTCCACAATAGCCAAGGAATTGAGATGCCCTTCAACAGGTGAATGGATAAAGAAGATGTGATACATATATACAGTGGATATATACAGTGGAATATTATTCAGCCATCAGAAAAGATGAACACCCACTATTTGCATCAACATGGATGGAACTGGAGCAGGCTATGCTAGGTGAAGTAAGACAAGCAGAGAAAGACGATTATCATATGGTTTCACTCATGTAGAACATAAGCAATAGCACGGAGGACCATGGGAGAAGAGAGGGAAATCTGAAGGGGGAGAAATCAGAGAGGGAGATGACCATGAGAGGCTATGGACCCCAGGAAACAAACTGAGGGTATCAGAGGGCAGGAAGCTGGGGCGATGGGGTAACAGGGTGATGGATATTAAGAAAGGCACATGTTGTGATGAGCATGGGGTGTTATATGCAACTAATGAGTCACTAAACACTGCATCAGAAACTAATGATGTACTATACAGTGGCTAACTGAACATGATAAAAAATAGGACTATTTATTTGAAAGAGAGAAAGCAAGAGACAGAGCACAAGTGGAGAGCGGGAGAGAGGGGGAGAGGGAGAGGCACACTCCCCATTAAGCAGGGAGCCCACTGTGGGGCTCAATCCCAAGACCCTGTTATCATGACTTGAGCCAAAGGCAGACACTTAACTGACTGGGCTACCCAGGCACCCCAGTTCAAACATATTCTAAAAAAATTTTTTTACTCCCCATTCCATGTTTTATGTATATCACATGTTTTATGTAGTCACATTTTATATTTTTTATTTATAATTTTCTTCTAATTATGGCCTTTTCTTTTGCACTTAAAAAAGTCCCTTTAAGGGGCACCTGGGTGGTTTAGTGGTTAAAGCCTCTGCCATCGGCTCAGGTCATCATGATCCCAGAGTCTGGGGATCGAGCCCCGCATCGGGCTCTCTGCTTAGCAGGGAGCCTGCTTCCTCCTCTCTCTCTGCCTGTCTCTCTGCCTACTTGTGATCTCTGTCTGTCAAATAAATAAATAAAAAATCTTAAAAAAAAAAAAAGTCCCTTGAACATTTCTTGTAAGGCCAGTTCAATGTTGATGAACTTCTTGAACCTCTGTTTGGGAAATTCTTTGTCTCCAATTCTGAATGGTAATCTTGCTGTTTAAAGTATTCTTGGTTTTAGGTTTTTACCTCAGCACTTTGCAGGCCAGAAGAGAGTAGCATGATATATGTAAAGTTTCTGCTAAAAAACCAACTGATACCCTCATGGGGTTTCCCTTATAAGTAACTAGCTGCTTCTCTCTTGCTGCTTTTAAAATTCTCTATCTTTAATCCTTGACATTTTAATTACGTGTCATAATGTGAGCCTCCTTAGGTTCATCTTATTTGCAGTACTCATTGATTCCTGGAACTGGATGTCTGGGTTTTTCCCCAGGTTAGGGAAGTTTTCAGCTATCACTTCTTCAAATAAGTTTCTGTCTCTCTCTCTCGCTCTCTCTCTCTCGCTTCTCTTCTTCTGGGACCTCATAGTGCGAATGTTTGTTTGCTTGACGCTGTCTAAGAGATCCCTTACTTTGTCATTTTTAAAGATTCTTTTTTATTATTTGCTGTTCAGTTTGCTATCTATCATTTGCTAGATCACTGATCCATTCTTCTGCATCTGCTAATGGACTATTGATCCCTCTCATGTACTTTCCCTTTATTATATTTTTCAGCTGATTCTTTTTTATATTTTCTGTTTCTTTGTTGAAATCCTCATTTCATCCATTCTTTTCTTCAGTCCAGTGAAAATCTCTATATTACTTTAAACTCTTTATCAGCATATTGCTTATCTCCATTTCATTTAGTTCTTTTTTTGAGGTTTTTGTCCCACTCTTTCATTTGGAACATATTCCTCTGTTTCATTTTGCTTGACTTTCCGTTAATTTTTATGAATTAAGCAGAATAGCTACTTCTCCTAGAGCTGAAGGGATGGTCTGTTGTAGGGTTGTCCCCCTATAGACTATGTGTACCTGGTGACTTTGGTTCACTGGAGAGGCTAGGGTGGGCTGGGAGTCCTGGGGCACCCTGCTGGGATGGCAGGAGTTGAAGTGGGTTTGGACTGACAGTCCTGTGGCTCTTTATGCAGAGGGTGCCCTGGCAGGACAGCTGGCATGGGCTGGGGCCCTCCCAGAGAGCAGAAGGCACTCTAGCAGGATAGCTGAAGCTGGTGCAAGCCAGGGAGTCCCCAAGTATTTGGCACAATAGGCACTTGTAGCCAAGGCTGTTGCTGCCCAAGGTGCTCTAACAGGGGGGCCCTGGTTGGGCTGCTGGAACAGAGTTAGAAGGTCCCAGAGCACTTTGTACTAGGGGGGCCCTAGCAAGTCATCTGGAGGCAAAGTGGTGTGGCCTGGAGTGTCTCAGGTATGGTGTGCTGTGTCACCTTGGTAGGAAATCTGGAACTGTCGTGAGTGCTGACCACAAGTGCCCTGGGGGCTGCCTTGCTGGGGCCACCCCGGACCAAGGGCTGGGGGTTCACTGAGGTGTCAGGCTCACTAGGGCACTGGACCTTGCTCCTCTCCATGCTACCAAGGTGGAAGGGGACTGCACTCATAATACTCGCCAGCCCCTCCAGCCTGGAGAAATTCCTAGCACGTCTCCTGCCATTTGTCAAGCTTCTAGGGCTGAATGCTTTATATTCTAGTTGTACTCTTAAGTGATTTTTTTCTGTGCTCCAGGGCAATTGAATCTACTCAAAGTCTCTCAATACTATTCCTCCCCACTTCGGTTTGCAATATTGAGTGTTTCCTTTATGAGCATGTTATCATGTCTCCATCTAGCTTATGTTGTGCAGAAGCTGTTCGGTCAGCCCCCAGTTCCTCTCCAGGGAGAACTGCTTTATAAAATAGGTGTAGATTTGATATGTCCAGGGATGAGGTGAGTGTGGGGTCTTCCTAGGTTGCCATCTTGAACCAGAAGCCCTACGCTGGCTTTTCTGTCCCTGTGCCAGGGCTCAGAACCATGCAGTCAGTGAGTGAAGCCTACTAGCCGTGAGGCAGTGTGGAGTGGTGGGGCATGTGGCTGACCAGGGATCATATGCTCCATCTGAAAAAGCAGCCACTGCTGGACTCTAGGCCCTGTATATCAACCAGTGCAAGTTTAGTGTTCTAGAATATTCTATTTTCCAAGAGAAAGTGGAAAACTTGACTCTTAAATGACATTTCCTAGTTTTTAAATATTTGACAAGTAATTAAAGTTATTTTAAAACATGCTGTGTGAGCCAAATAAGATGTCTGAGGCCTGGGGCTGGTCTTACTTCTATACTCTCTCTCCTTTTCCCTAGTCTTGCCTGCCTTACCAGCTTCATCTCTTACCCTCTCTCCAAATGTTGCTATCTCAGACAGATCTCTAATCCTTGCCTGCACCCTGGATTTACTTGACTAGTCATTTCCATGGGGATGTCTGCACACTTCAAATGCAAAGCTGAGCTCAGCCTCCCAGCTCTGCGCCCTGTCAGGTCTTGAGAAATGCTGGATGTTTTTGTTCCATTCCCCCAAACGACTGCTATTACTAATGTTACTGCTTCTGTGGTTAATGCTACCAGTAATCTATTGCCCTTTTTTTTGTTACTGATGTCTGTTATCCAGTACCAACCCTCCAGCAGTCAGCCAGAGCAGACCGTGTGACCCTGCCCTCCAGCTCACCCTCACTGCAAGGCCAGCCAGTGGGGATTGTGTTCCTTCTTCTTCCACAAGCCCTCTAGGACTTGCTCCTGTTTTTTCCCCTCCACTAACGAGAAACCTTGCTCGTTTCTGATCTTGTCCAGTCCTCTCAGCTATTTTCTCCACCTCTAAACTGTCCACCCACCACCGATAATCTTATCTCCTCCTTCGGGACATACCCAGTACACTGTGGCTGGAGCCTCACTCACCTCTCTCTAGGACTCCAGTGGCTCCCATGGGCTAGCCCTTCCGGCACTCCACCCCTCCCCTGGCTCCCCAACCATCCCCACGTGCCAGTCACAGCACACTGTATGTTCCTCTGCACCTGTGCTGGCTTTTGGGCACGACTGTCTTCATCCTTCAGGCCTGTGTTCATTCCCTTCATCCCCCTCCTCTCGTCAAGTGCCACCAAGGAGTCGTGACCAGCCCCTCCTCAAAGCCGCCATGCCTTCTCTTTTCATTTCACCCAGCTGTGATTGCCACAAAGCTTCCTGGCCTCTTCCCCCTTCACTCGATCAGCTCCTTCGGGGATGGGCACTGTCTTTGCCATCTCTGTCCCCACAATGGCTGGTACACAGCCTTGCATGCACTAGACACCACGTAAACCTTTGTAAATAGATCCCCCTTTTATACTGGAGAAGGGCTGTGTCTAACGGGCTCAGAACAAGATATTAAAAGTCAAAACTAAACTGTCTGGTTATTCAGAAGGACCTATCAGAACCCAAGAGAAGGTATCAGGCTAGTGAAAGGGTTATTCTGATGGTCTCCATTTCCAGGAATGCAGCGTTTAGAGGAAGAACAGCCGTGATTTGGTCTCCTTTCCCTCACGTCCAGTGCCTCTCCACAGTGCCCCTTGGAAGTCTGGCTTCAGTGCCAGAGGCAAAGAAAAATGGACAAAGTCTGCTGGACACTGGGTTTCTGCCACTCCGGTGGCAAGAGCCAGGCACTGTTCCTTTTGCCCAGAAGAACAAGTTGTACCCGCACACTCACAAGATGTCCTCTGCTCTCCTCATTGGCAGGCCTGGGAATTTCCCACAAGCCACTGGGGTCTGTTCTACCATCCTTGTACTCTGAGGTTTTCTGCAGCATTGTTTGTTAATTAGCTCTTAGAATAGATGTCTGTTCCATTAAGGATTGCATCCCCGTGCTTGTTTCTCTTGTGTACATATTTCCCCCTTCCTTTCTGAGTGCACAGACTGATCCAAGAGAACCTAGGCAGCCTGAACGCCTTGCTCTCACAGAACTGAGCTAAATGCTTGGACCTGTGCCGCTCTGAAAGCCCCTCAGACTTTCGGGCTGCATCTCTACTCCAGCCCCACCTATGGCCCTGAATTCTTTGTCCGTAGGAGGGAGGAAAAGCTGTTAAATCCCACTGCATTTTTTCTTGGCTCCCTTGGAGGGCTGTTCAGCATGTTCTGAGGTCTCTCCTGTCAGTTACGCGTAGAGAGTTCTGCAGCCTTCTCCACACCCCAGGGTCACCAGTGGAGGCTTTGCAGCTCTGGACCCCTGGCCAGGCCGGGATGCCGCCTCCCAACACTGCCTTCAACCACAGGGGCTTTTTATTTACTCTGAATATTCCACAGCAGAGCGAGATCTTTTCTCTTGTTCTCACAGATCAAACTTGGTTAAAAATAACTTGATTTAAACTTTACCACAAAACTTCTTAATCCAAGGCCATTTTTACTTTGAATTATTATTTTAAATCAGCTTGAGTGTCTTTAAAATTGAAAAATCACATTGTGGCCCTGAAAAGCAAGTTATCCTTGCGAATCCTTGGTTTGGACAGGATCAAAACACCTTATGGGCCTTTTTGTCAAAGACTATTTTGTTCCAAATATCCTGATAGGAGCTCAGCCTAAGGAAAGTTACCTGATTGGTATATATACAGAGGATTTATCTACACACATTGCTTAAGTGATCTATGTAGGAAGCTTCTCAGTCATTCACCGTTTCAAAATAGAAGGGTAGGAGAAGAGAGCACCTTTGTTGCATAAAGAAAAGTGGCCAACTTTGGGTTTTTTTACTCTTGCAGCTTCTTCCCACAGATCTTCAAAATAATGACCCTCACTCTTCTCTCTGTGGTCTTGTCAGAGAGTAGGAACCCTGGCCGGCTGGTCAGGTCCTCAGAAAATGGCACAGCTGTTCTTAAAAGTAGCCCTATTCATAAGCTGTGGGCTGTCGGCAACTGCAGTGTTGGAGAAAGGCACACTATTTTATAAAGAGTTTTTCTTTAAAAGGGAAAGAAAAATACATGGTATTTACAGTGAAGAAAACTGGACCCTTCAGCTTTATTTTAGTGGCCACGTCTGAAATGGAAGTGGCAAAGGCCATAAATACACACAAGCAATTGCACCTTTCAGGGATGACTCATGCTGGCGGTGCCCATAATGGAAAATTCAGCCAGTTAAGCAAGATCAGCCAGAAAGCCTCACACAGGCTCCTCTGCCAGGGCTGATGTCTACCATCTTGTGACCTAATTGTTGCATGTTATTGAATGATCGACTCTCTTTCTTCCCCTCTCAGTTCATGACCAAGAACCCCACCATGCGCCTGGGCAGCCTTACGCAGGGTGGAGAGCATGCCATCTTGAGACATCCTTTCTTTAAGGAAATCGACTGGGCCCAGCTGAACCATCGCCAAGTAGAACCACCTTTCAGACCCAGAATCGTAAGTATTTAAGACCATCAGAGTAGACTTTCCTCTTTCTTAAAATGTCTCCATGTTCTACAAAATCTGTTGTCCCCTATGGAAGAACCGAACCAGAAGTTCAGCCTCACCCCTGCAAGGTGGGCTCACCCAAGAGGAGGCTGGCCCTTGAGGCAGCCTCTCTCTCCTTCCAGGTTACTTCTCTCAAATTTTTCACCTCTTGCTTGCTCTGGAATCCATTCTCCCTTAACCTAAACTTTCTGGAGCATAAAAGACCTAAAACTTTCTAGGTTTCCCCAAAAGAGTGGGGCTGAGAAATTCATCGTTCTTAAAGTTTCCTCACACTCCCCCAGTACCTTTCCCAAGCCCTCAAGGCAGTAGAAAAGGCATGAAATGCTACCCATCTCACTGAACCTGGCTCCTTGGCTTGGACAGCCTGGGTCTGGATCAGCTACTGCTGCCCAGAGCTCAGGCCAAATCCCTTTTGACTCGAGAAATACCGGGCATGCCAGGGGTACCTTCCCAAGCAAGGTAGCTGAGGGGGCACTCCTGAGGGTGGTCTAGCTCTGGCTTTGGGTCGAGAGATCCACAGTGGAGAAAGCAGAAACATACCTTCAACTTAGACCTCTCATTTTTCTTACCTAACAATGGCAGAAGTGAGCTTTCCAGCATTAGTTTATAAAGATGTAAAATATCAACATTTCCAAACATACAGCCAGCTTAATCTGTAACAGCCCCCAAGGTTGGGCACCAGGCACCCAGCCGTCAAGCCACTTCCTTTACCAGGCCTCCCCTGCCAATGCCTCAGGTAGGAGGGAAGGCTTTGCCAGCAAGACAACGGGAAGCCAACTGGTGAGTAAAGCAAGAGGCAGTTGCTTCCTAAACTCTGTGCTTCCACGTCTTTCAAGAAAATCTCTTCACACCTAGAGTCCTGTGTATAAGCAATTGGTGAGGCAAGTGTGAACTTACACTCTGTTGACAACCAAGTGTGTGTGTCCCTCAGTAGAGCCCGTTGAGAAGAGGCACTTTGGTGAAATGCCAACTAAAGGGTGATTGAGAGGGCTGGATCAGGTGACCAAAGTAATTGCTTTGCCTCCTGGCCTGAGGCAGCCTTCTCAGCAAGATTTCTGTGGGGTTAGTGAAGTGGGGGTTCCCAAATGCCCATAACAATACATGGCACAGCAGAGTTACTACAATGCCCTTAGTCCTAATGGTCCTAACTGTAAATACTGCGGCTCCCAGGGCCGCAGAGCCCTTCTGACCTCCCTGGAGAGGGTGGAGGCCCAGGGAAGAGGAGAAAGCCTCCTGTGCCTAAAATCTGACCCTTGTTTCCTTTTGACAGAAATCCCGAGAAGATGTCAGTAATTTCGACCCTGACTTCATTAAGGAAGAGCCAGTTTTAACCCCAATTGATGAGGGACATCTTCCTATGATTAACCAGGATGAATTTAGAAACTTTTCCTTTGTGTCTCCAGAATTGCAACCTTAGCCTTATGGGGAATGAAAGGCATGATATGAGAATCACAAGCAGATCCAGACTTTCCAGGAATTTCCTTTGTGGGGCATTCCCCAGTATCAGCCTTAGAACAAGAACCTTACCTTCAGAGTGCAGGTGGAAAACTCTGAAGGACAGAACTTCAGGAGGTCAGCTCTTTCAAGTCCTCATGAAGACAGGGTGCTAGAAAGAGTGGATACCGAAATGAGATTTCATGAAGAAGTATACTGCTCAACCTAGGAGTTTCCATGTTTCCTCTGGGCTTGGGATATTAGAAGGAACCAACACAAGAGAAGGTGTGAAGAATCAACTCGATCCTAGAGATTCTGAGCCAACCGGCTTTTCACTTCAACAGGCAAATCAAGACTTGGTCTGGGCCACTCTGTGCTCTTCTTAAGCCAGTGAGCACTGGATACCAGCAGACTGCAAGAAGTCTGTAAATGCTAGTGAAGAATTTGAAGGTAAGGAAATGAATGGCTTTCCAAGCAGAATGATTTACTCTGAAGAAACAAAACTCACAGCATAAAGCCCTGTCTTGAAAACAGATGCTGGGCAACCAGACAACTGTTCCAGCTTATTCTCTTATCCTCACTTGAACGGATATTTATTGAGTGCCCAGTGAGACGGTGCCATGTGCCCGGCTAGTGTAAACAGATTCGTGTGCACTGAACGTTCATGCTCCGGACCACTTATGTACCTGAATGGTGTTTGCATTCTGTGAAATGCCTCTCCATGTTGCATATATCATGCTTCTTTGTCTCCACATAACTTTGTCCACAGAAGAGGGCTCGCTGCCACAAGGGCAGCTGTCTACGCAAACAGCAGGTGAGCCAGGGGCTTGCTGCCCAAGGACTTGTGAAAGCTCAGCGTGGGATGACGTGTTGATCCCGCACCATACTCAGTGAAGAATCGCACGCCACTCATGTCAGTGGCCAGACTTATGGCTTACACATTAGCAGGTTATTTAAGTTATATTTTAAGAGACAAAAATGTTTGGTATGCATTTTAATAATTAGAAATGACTCTTACAAACAGGACATTTACCGAAGGACCTTAGAATATGTACTCATATGCAGCTGGAGAATTTTGTCTGTATGGAAATAAATGCATTTTGTAGCAAAAGCAAACTTTCTGTTTAGGATGATTTGTCCCATCCCCACTAGGACATGAGATATCTAAAAGGTTTTGAGCAGAATGGCTAGAACTCCTAAAGCAAATTCCTGGAAAGCTGATAGAACCTGTGTCTCCCTAAGCGGACTTGACCTCTTACTGCCTGGAACTTCTGTTCTGACTCAGGGTACTGACTGCTAAGCTGTGCCGCGACAGAGCAGTCCTCTGTCTCAGTGCCTCAGCACAACGTTGATTTCTCAGTCGCATAAAACATAGTGCAAGTTCAGTGGCCCTCTTGGATCTCATAAATATGCTGTCTGGAAAATACAGCCTCTAAGATTGCCACAGCAAGGAAGAAAGAGGGAGGAGGTGCTTAACTACATCTCCAAGAAGGATACGCTGCATCACTTCTGCACACAAAGATTGGCCAGAACATGGCCTCTGTTTACAAACCCAGTGCAGAATTACAGAGCAACCAAAGGGTATCTAGCCACTATTGAAAATCTCTGTCCTGAGTTCTTTTTTGTATTGCCAGCTGAAAAAGGACTTTTGAATGAACAGAGTCACTAGGGACCTCCATTTACTTTTGTTTAGCGCCTAGTGGTGCAGAGACACACCCAAGCTACACAGTTTCACTACATCTTCTCGTCCTTCTACCACCGTTTCCAGTGTGACTATCAGAGTATATTGTATAAATAAGAAGAGAAAGGCTCAGAGAAGTTTAATTGGTTGCCCAAAGGTTTCAGACTTGGGAAGGAGTGGATCTAGTCTAGAGCCTAAATCATTGAAGTTCTAATCCACCAGACTTCTGGGAAGGGAGGGATTTTTATATTTTGGTGGGCAGTGAGGCGACCAGGAATCTTCATAGCTAGGTGCCAGCTCAGTCTTCTATCTATGGCTGTGTGGGGCTGAGGAGCTGCTTGATGTGGTTTATTTACTCCCCCCAGGTCAAGAAGGATGAACAAATAAAGCATACCTCCTATGTTTATTTACAAAAACCATCATAGCCCCACAAAGGCCCGAAATGGTCTCTTTAATCACTCAGCAGCTTCCCTTTTCACAATCTATTCAGACCCACTACCTGGGCTGCCCAGTTTGGTTTAAGTCCATTCTTTGAATCCCAGGCCTACCCAACAGGATATCAGCGATCATACCAGGAGAGGATTTCCAGTGCTGCTGCTTCCTCCCTCCTCTATGTGAGGAGAGAGAGGCTAGGTACAGGATGTTTACCTAAAGCTCCAGGAGTCTCCAAGTCCAAGGTTAGGGCTCTTCACATCTTTAATCCATTCTTCTAAATCTCGGGTCCTTTCTGAGGATCAGCAAGTTCACCCGCCCAGACTTCCTGCAATAGACTGGACATGAGCCATTTGGTCAGCAGGTGCTGAGTCTGCTGGGGCTGCTAGGGCAGCCGGGTTTCCCTCCCGCTCAGCTGAGGGCATGGAAGTCAAGATAAGGTCACTCTTACCCTTTCCCGCAGTACCATCTTGCCTCTCGGATAAGGAATCTTGAAAAACAATCAGGCCTTATCACCCTCCTGTCCTCCCCACTTTGTCCTCACCCCCATACCCATCCCTCCCTGCTTTCCCAAACTATCCCCCTATTAAGTCCATGAAGGGTGGAGAATTTGAAAGGAGAATGGGTATGTTGAGACTTTGATCAGCTTTGACCCCAGAAGATGTTTTTACTTACTAATGACTGACATTTAATTCTGGTGTGAGGCCCTCTTCCAAATGTTTAAGTGTATTTACTCATTCAAAATCCCAAGAAGTGGCCACTCTCTATTGTATAGATAGGGAAACTGAGATACAGAGAGATGACCTGACTTGTCCCAAGGCCTACACTAAAGCATTACGGTCAGGACTTGAACCAAGCAGTTTAACTCCAGAATCCCCACTTTTAGGTTCGTGAGTGCCTTCTATCAAGGCCAATTTTAATTTTTCCCGGTTTTGTAGGGTTTTGAAAACAAGAAGGGTGTAGACTGGGCTTCTCAGGGAACGCTAGATAAACTGCCAGCTGGACAGGACAGTGTGAGTCATCCTGTCTGCAGAACCATTTATCAGCAGCAAGATTATATGATTTGTGTGTCAAGGGCCTGGAACCACTAACCCTGTCCAAGGAACGGGGGCAGGCCAGACTGATGCAATCTGGATCCGGGCCTCCGAGGAAGAGGAAATGGTCTGGGTCATACTGAGACATCTGAACCCCATCTGAACCCCTGAGGAGCACTCTGACCCGAGGTGGGGTTTCCAGGCCTTTCCTTGTGCCCTACCCCCCACCCCAGGGTACTCCTGTTTTCAGTAACTTACCACCCAGCTTACCACCCAGTGATGCCTCACTGGGAAGAAGGTGCGTAGTGTGGGGCCGACTGTGGCAGCTGGGACAGCTACAGAGCTGCTAGAACCTGGTAGCAAAGAAAAGAAGAAAAAAAAAACACTTATTTCTTACTTACTGATCTCAATTTGGTATATGTGGCCTCACAAATATCCCAGCCACCGCCGCTTCGGCCTTGACCATTATCGTGGGCCAACACCATAATATTTTGTCCAATCTTTAATCCCAAATTTGGTCACCCTGATTGCTTCATCTGGCTGCACTGATGCAAAATGAAAATGCACTTGGCACACAGTCATGGTGGGTCCTATAGCTTATTTTACCATGATCCAAGGATAAGACTCAGAGACAGCCTGAAACATTTGCAGTGGAAATCAACCTGGGGTCAGATGTTTCTCCAGAGTTGCAGGCTGAACACCGTGGATGGGAGTGTGGTTATAAATGGGCCTTTGTAGTCTCCCTTCCTTCCTGTGCTGAATTAGAACCACAGTGAAGAATGCCACGGTCAGCTTCATCCAGTCCTGGCTGCCCCCACCCTCACCTCCTCTCTCTGGGCAGGCGCTCGTCCCCTCTTGCCACCTCCCTCACTCACCCCCATGAGCCGATCCCTTCTGTGTGCTCTCCCTCTAGCATTTTGATTTTTCAGAGCGCAACAAGTTGGAGGCAGTTTTCCAACCCCCAGGACTCCGTAAAATCCTGATCTGCACATTTATCTCATAGGCTCTTTGAGAACCCAGAAAGGGCCGCTACCATCGTCTTTCTCTCAGGTGTTCCTGTGTCTTCCGCATCCCTCTGTGTCAGCCCCTCCCCGGTACAGACCACCCGTGAGCGTGCTCCTGCCTCCTCGCAGGGGTTCAGGAGTCCTGACTGGAGCACTGTGCAGACCTAGGAACCGGATTTGCCCTTTATTCTTCGGGAAAGGCATTATTGCCCCTAAAGGACAATGTTCTCATTTGTGAGATGGGAGAATAGCCCTTGCCAGCCTTGTTATTACTGCAGAAATTCACCAGATTATTCTAGGTCAAGCACTTCAGCCAGGGCTGGGACAGAGAAAATGGTCAGTGGGTATTGGCAATGATTGTCCGCGATTGCAGAGCAGTGAGGGAAGGCTGCGGGGCCACGGGGGCTGTCCACCAGAACAGGGGCAGAAGGGGACGCCTGTGTTCCTCATGTAGCCCATCTCACCTGACGGGGAGGCTGTGCCAGCTCCGAGCTGGGGGGCTTTTGCTTTTCTGGCTGGTTGGCTGCAGAGATTTCTCAAGAGGCTCTTTTAAAAATTTCTTGCAGGCTGTTTTGAGTTCATGCTGCTGCCCTGATTGACATGCACGACTCGTACTGTGCTTGAAACTGTGCTGCTGGGTATAAAAAAGAGGCTAAGAAATACCTGGTTTATCCTAAAGTAGCTCTTTCCTCAAGCCTTTCAGGAAAGCTTTTGTTCTTTCATATTTAACCCAAAGGCACATTTAAGTCCCTTCTGACCAGGTAACAGAGACCATACCCCAACCCCAGTACCTGCTGGTCACCCTCTGGACACTCAGCATGTCTGTGGACCAGTTCAGAAGAAAGAGGATGCATGTTCAAGGTGTTTGTTCCCTAGGTCCTGGCATGCCACTAGTAGAACCAAGGTGTTTGACTTCCTAGATGAAGATCTCTGTGTTGAGCGTCCCTAATAAAATGAGACCCTGAAGACCTATGTATTCTTACCAGAAACTGGGCATTACACCCCTGTTCCCATGTACCATCCTTCCACACCTCCCAGGACTGCCTTTCTCAGGCCACCAAGGCAGTTCTAACCCACAGAGGTTCCATTCTTCTAAGGGCTTGGACCGCAGCTAGAAGAATTCCAGCTAAACAGAGCAACAATTGTGTAGGCACTGAGGGTGGTCAAACATGCAAGTGGCTTGTAGAGGTTGAGATGAGAATTTTCTTTGCAGAGATTTCAAATTAGAAACCAGAGATAATCTAGTAGTTGTTTGACCTGACAGTGTCAGTCATAACCTAGATGATCCCTCAAGTTCTTCCAGGCTTGTGCTCTCATGACTAAAGGTAAGCAGAGGGATATGGTTGGTCAACGCCATATTGCTCATGCCTCACACAAGACTATCACTCCGATTCCCTCCCTGTCCATTTCCATGCAATTTTCACAACCACACCCCCTCTCTGCATACCCTCTCAATCCCGAATTCCCACAAGGCTCATACAGATCACTTGCTCCTAAAATCGTACATCAATCTCTCATACCTGATTGCCTTATTTCTCATGTTCATACATGGAAAGGAAAAATGGCTTTCTAAAGATCAGCACAAGGTCAAGAGAAGGTAAGCCCCCTTCTAGAAACTGATACTAGAACACAAAGAAAGAAGAAGATTTCTCAGCTCTACTTCACGTGTTTTTCCTTGAGGAAAAGAATTTAAGATATAAACAATTACAAGAGTCATTGGCAAAATGGAGTGTAGCCCAAGGTAAATAAAGTGATTATATAGATCATCTAAGCAAGTACAAGCAAAATTGCAGAACAGAATTACTCTAGTAGTAGTTCAGGAGCACCAGAAAGGGTACTGATCATCAGGACTGCTCATAGAGATAAATCTGGAAATCCTAATCTCATTTTCTTTTTGGATGGTTTCCAGACTAGTTGGTTCAGAGGTGTAGAATAGGTTTCACATATCTGAGCTTCATTCACATATGTGACGAAGTCTCACCAACTTGTGGCCTAGCTGGATTCAATGAACAATGGGAGACTAAGTATGGCAACTAACAGATGGATACTAATCTGGAATAGTGTTCTACAACCTTAGATAACCTGTACTCCCTTAGGATTAACAGACAAATTTCACAACTTTCTTTAATCTCATCATATCAAGCAAACAACACGAGGAAATACAAAAACTAGACAATGGAACAAAGAGCTGCTAAGTTTTCAAACTACATATGCCCTCCCAGCAGACTCCGATATGAAAGAGCTAAACCAAAGCTTAGGAGTCCATCCACATAGTCATTAAACTAATATTTACTGAGCACTGACAATCTGCTGGGCATGATCTCATTTCTGGGAAAACTAGAATGAAAACACACCCAAAGAGCCTTGCATTCATGGAATGTACAGTCTGAAGTCATTATATGGTCTGCCTGAATTAACCTACTCAGTGGAATGGTGGCCTCTGGTCTTCCTCATGATTGTATCCATGGCATGTGGCAGCTTATAGGAGCTTAAGCATGGTACTGAAGGAATAATCAGAGCTGGGTGTCAAACATACAGTTTTTGACTCCTGCAATAGTCTTTCATACCTATATGCTGGAACAAATTTAAGAAATGAATATAACCTGTACTTGAGTCTGAAAAGCTAATTATGTCAGGGCAAGATGGAGTCAGGACTTCATAGTACAAGTGAAAAAGGAGGCAGAGGAAAAGAGTAAGTGTATGTAGTCAACACGTTAGGATTTATCAGACCTTTTTCCAAGTGAAGGGGACACTACAACAAGTCAAACAGTCAGGCCCTACCATTTTGGAGCTTACAGTCTGGTGAATAGTGACTATACAATTGCAGGGTTCTGTGGCTATGGCCATAAAACTAAAGACGCAAGCTGAGGTTCCAGAGTTCCAAACGTGGGGCCCCAGAGGGTAAGTGGATAAGCTCCACTGAGCTCCGCCAAGATTAGATTGGACCTAGAAAACTGGATTCCACACTAGACACCCGGCGTGAAGAGACACAAAGCTCTACCACGTTCTGAGGAAAGCCAACTGATAAGGAGAGCAAAAAGTATAGAAGACAGTCATGAGGAGGTAAACTGGGGGGACCCTGGGGAAGAAGGCGGGAGAATGGCCTAACTGCCTTCAAATATATGAAAAATGATTGTGATAATCATGAAGGCTGCTCTCTGAGTATTTCCAGCTCTCTGTCCCCTGGACATGTGGTGGGAGCTTCATTATGGACAGGTAAGGCCACAAGAAGAGTTATAATGGACAAGAGCAGAATAATGTACAATATTTGTGAGATAGAACAGTTCAGTGCTGGGGAGAGACTGTCCCTTTTCTTCTAGCGGACCAGACTCCTTCCTCCAAGTGAATGGCTAGGTTGAGAGAAGACACCTGGATTCTGACAGCCTACATCCCCAGTGATTTACCTGAGCCAAGCCCTCAGCCAGACTTTGTCGGACAGTTTGTATGACAAGAAATAGTTCTTTTTATTACTGTTTGATGCCAGTGAGATTGTGGCATTTCATCACTGTAGCATAACCTGGTCTCCTCTGATGGATTTGCTATGCGCAGAGAGACTAGCCTGGAAGTGTACAGCCCCAGCCTCAAAACTAGGATGCCAGGCTCTAACAGGGGTTACAGAATTTGTTTATGACTTAAGAAAGAAAAAATATATATATATTTTTTTCGACAGAAGTACTCCAATGTACTGTCACTTCCTTGGCAGGGAGGGAATTTGCCATCACTGGACATCTTCACACAGACTCTAGCCCCTGGTGGGAGGATGAGCAGGAGGTCAGCCTGAATGATCAGAGGTCCCTGCAAGCCTTTAGAGACCACCATGCCACAGTCTGAAATGGGCTTAGCAAGCACACTCTCACTGTGCTGTTTCCCCTGGCCCACTGGAACAGGCCCAGAGTTGTCCTACTGTAATGCCTCCACTGGCCATATGCCCTGGGCCCCACTGTTTTACTCTACCACACAGCCATGAATCTGGCACAGCATTGTTTGGGGGGCTCAGCAAGTGTGTACAAAAGGCACAGCAACTCAGATGGCAAAAAGACAAAGCAAATGGTAAAGCCTCTCTTGGCTCACTATACCAAAGAATGAGAAATGGCCCCTGGGACTCTGGTCTGCATCCTGGAGGCATTACAACACCTCTGAAGTTTACCTCTAATGGTTTGCTCCTCACTGTGCTTATCTACCTTCAAGGAACAAGAGCTAAGCACCCATCTTAACAAGGCAGAACTCCAGCCTTAAGACCTACTCTAGGAGACGCCTGGGTGGCTCAGTTGATTAAGTGTCCGCCTTCAGCTCCAGTCAGGGAGCCTGCTTCTCCCTCTGCCTGTTGTTCCCCCTGCTTGTGTGTTCGTTCTCTCTCTCTTTCTCTCTCTCTGACAAATAAATAAAATCTTAAAAAAAAAAAAAATCTGCTCTGGGGAGGTATGTGTTAAGAGAAAGCTCTGTTCAGGAAGTTGGTGAGAAATGTAGTTCTTAGCACCAAAGGCTGGGTTTAAGCACTTGCCTCGCTTTCTAGCGGTTTGCTGAAGCTGGCTCATACAGGCTCACAAGAATCAACTGCACAAAACTCTTCTTAAGTTAATATTTGCTGAATTCACAGCATAACTTAAAACTGGGCTTAGTGAGAATATTTATACCACAAACATTTGTAGCATTTATCAGAAGTTTTTGTTTTTTATATAGTTGGCAGCTTATCAGCACATCCTGCTAATAGGTTGAAAATTATGGTCTCCAGAACCAGGCCGAGCTGGGTTTATTCTGGCTCTGCTCCTATGGGCAGTTGTCACTGGGGAGAAATGCCATGGGGGAGCACACACTGAAACTTCCGTGAACCTTAGTCTTCTTGACTGTAAAATGGGAATCGTCACCAACAGTAAGCTATTAACTACCTCAGAGGATAGGAGGATCAAATGAAGTAATATCCACAGATCACTTCCTAAATTAAACAAAGCTCCTTCACCTTAGAGCACATACAGACAACACAGAAGAAGGACAGAAGAGACAGAAGGACACTCCCAAATCATGACTTCAATTTTATAAAGGCTTTTTTTTTTTTTAAGTAGAAAGTCTTCCTGGAAGCTTCCCAGCTTCCTATTCCCTTTCCCATTGACCAGTTTACCATCACATGATCATACCTAAAACCAGTCACTCGCGAAGGGAAAAGGAAGCCAAGCCACTGACCCCAAGGGCACCCTATAGTGCCAGGTGGGATTGGTGGCATTTTTTAAAACTTCCCACATGATTTCACCATGCAATTAAAATATAGAACCAGTGCTTAGAGTCTAAGTCTTAGACAAATTATGACTTAGCCAACTGGGGCTACAGAAGAATTCAATCTCTACTGAAAGATAAGGACAACCAAATCAGGTTCTAGGAGTGTGGAAAGGATAAAAGAAAGAACAGTTTCATCAAGTAACCAACTGTGTTGGCCCCAGTCTCCGTTTCCAGCTACCTTTCTGGGGCAAATAGCTCAGCAGAGAAAACTAGAGGCATTAAGAAATGGTTGTTCTTAGAAATGAAATACTCAACTGTTTGAAAACAGAAGTGAAAACTTGAATTAAGATTTGAGGGAAAAAAAGAGTAGTAGGAGAAAGTAAAGCTTTTTCTTTTTTTCTGTAAAGATTTTATTTATTTGAGAAAGAGAAAGCATGAGCGAGGGAAGGGAGAGGAGGGAGGAGGAAGGGAGCCAGAGGGAGAAGCAGACTCCCTGAGCAGGGAACCTGATGTGGGGCTCATTTGCAGGACCCTGAGATCATGACCGGAGCCGAAGGCAGACACTTAACTGATTGAGGCGCCTAGGAACCCCAAAGGTTAAGCTTTTACAGTTCTGGTTCAAGATGGCGATATAGGAGGCTTCCAAACTCTTCTCTTCCTAGCGACATACTAAATCTATAGCTGCATACAGAACAATTTCCTCTGAAAGAAATCCGGAAACTAGCCAAGGGACTCCACATAGGGGGAAAATGAGGGGGAAAAAAAAAACCCACATAAAAATGGATAGAAGAGGTAGAAATCGTCTTATCAGAAACTTCACCCCCTAGTGCTGTGACACGCAACCAGGAAGGAACTCAAAACTCCAATCTTCTCCCTGAGGAGTAAAGGGTTTGGACCTCACATCTGGTGACCCAAATTTTATTTATTTTTTAAAAATATTTTATTTATTTGACTGAGAGAGAGTGATCACAAATAGGCATAGAGGCAGGTAGAGAGAGGGGGAAGCAGGCTCCCTGCTGAGCAGAGAACCCAACATGGGGCTCGATCCCAGGACCCTGAGATCATGACCTGAGCTGAAGACAGACACTTAATCTACTGAGCCACCCAGGCACCCCTGACCCAATGTTTACAAACTTCCACCTGAAAGATGGAACTTCAAAACAACTAGTTCTGAAAACCAATGGAGTTCGTGTCCATGAGACCCACAAGGCTATATCAAACTACGAAACAGTTTTTGACAGCATGGACTCAACATGGCTATTCCCCAGCAGGGCCCAGCACAGAAAAGCATCATTAAATGCCCAGTCTTTCCATAAGAGGCCTATTTGTTTATCTTAAAACCTATGACCCGAGGCACAGGCTTCCAATCTAACACATACCTAGGGGCCAACCACAATACTCTCCAAAGACTGGGGAGGCCACCAGGTGCCATCTTTGTACTCTGCTTCACTCCAGTCACTAGTATCTCCCCAAAAGGAATTTGTGCACCCATCTGGCACCCCAGGTTTTATAACTGCCACTCAGGAGAGGCACCACTTGATTGCCTAACTGGTGACCAGTGGGCCTTACATTTGTGGGTTTCACAAGACTGTAACAGAAGCTGTTCTTAACCATCTCAAGGCACAGTGCACAGGCAGCAGACTGAAATGTCCAGTCTTACCATAAGAAAGGCCAATTTGAAGATCTTAAAAGCTGAAGCCCAAGGGCCTGTAGTTGCTGACTACAATCTTTTCTAGGGACCAGGGAGGTCAGTGAGTGTCATCGTGGTACTCTATCTCTGCTCCAGCCCAGGTCACTGGTATCTCTAAAAAGGGAGCTTCTACATACATCTGGTACCCCAGCTTTTGTAGCTGTTGCTTAAGGACACATCCCTGAGAGTCTGGTAGCCTAGGCCTATGTTCACAGTTTCAATGGGACAGTAGGAAACAATGAAACCATTCTTAATGGTCCCTCCCTCCACATCTCGGTGCAGAGAGGACAGAAACACTCCAGGCTTCCCCTGAAAGAACTATATTGGCATATTTTAAAAGCTACTGTCTGAGGGTCCAGCTTCCAATCAGCCTGCTGGTAGGTGTTGACAGAGATTTTCCCCTTGGGGACACTGACCTGTCTTGACACACCCTCAATTACTGGGAGCCACTAAGAACAAAGATGTCCCACACACCTTTGTGATTGTCCAAGCAGCCAACAAAGATCTAGGGAAGGGTTAAATAATAAGGTTCAACCTCCCTCATGAGGCCATTCCATCAAGACTAGGAGAGGTGGTTCTTTTATGTAATGCACAGAAACCAACGCTGAGAGTTAAGGAAAATTAAAAATACAGAGGACTATATTCCAAATGAAAGAGTAAGATAAAACCCCAGAAAAAGACTTTAATGAAATGGGAATAAATGATTTACCTGATCAAGAGTTCAAAATGGCGATCATAAAGATGGCTTCCAAAGTCAGGAGAACAATGTATAAACAAAGTGAGAACTTCAACAAAGAGATGGAAAATGTAAGAAAGTACCAAATGACTCAGAGAGCTGAATATAATAACTGAACTGGAAAATTCAATAAAGGGGTTCAACAGCACACTACATGAAGGAGTAAAAAAAGATAAGTCTGAAGACAGAACAATAGAATTTACCCAATTGACAGAACAAAAAGGGAAAATGAGTTAAGATAACTTCTAAGGGTCTTATGATGGGACAACATGAAGCAGGCCAATAGTTACACTGTTGATATCCCAGATGGAAAACAAAGAAGGGACAGAAAGCTTATTTGAGAAAATAATGGCTATAGTGTTCCCTAACCTAGGAAAGAAAACAGACCTCTATATGCAGAAAAATCTGAGTTCCAAGTAAGATGAACCCAAAGAGATCTACACTGAGACACATTAAGTGGTCAGAAATTAAAGACAATGAGAGAATCTTAAAAGCAGCAAGGGGAAAATTTTTTTTAAAAGCCTGTTATACAAAAGAACCTCAATAAAACTATTAGAAATTTTTTTTGGCAGAAACTGAATATATTTTGTCATTCCCTTCTTGCCTGCAAAGCATTGAAAGAAAAAAAGACGGCCAACCAAGAATATTCAATGAAGTTGTCCTTCAGAATTGGAGACAAAATTTTCCAGATAAGCAAAAGCTCAAAGATTTCATTACCACTAGACCTGTCTTACAAGGAATGTTAAAGGGACTTTTTTAGGTTGAAAGGAAAGGAGCAACAGGAAAGCAAATGAAAGTATAAAAATCACTGGTCGAGGCAAATATATACCTTCAGAATAATCTGTTATAGTTGTAGTAGGTTAATTATAAATCTAGCATGGAACTTAAAAGACAAAAGTAGTAAGAACACCTTACTAAGCCACTACAATAACTTAACATCTTATTTTGCATATCCCTTAATTGTGACATCAAAAACATGGGGTGAGAGACTAAAAGTGTAGAGATTTAGAAGGTGTTCAAACTTTGTTATCAATTTAAAATAGACTGTTATAAATAGGTTTTAAGTAAGCCTAATGGTAACCATAAACAAAAGCCCAAAGTAGATACACAAAAGAAAAAGGAATCTAAGAATACCACTAGAGAAAATCATAAAATCACAAATGAGAGCAAGAGGAGGGAAAGTGAATTAGAAAATACCCAGAAGACAATTAACAAAATGGTAATAAGCCCACACCCATCGGTAATTACTTTGAACATTAAGGGACTAAATTCTCTCAAAAGACATAAAGAGGCTGAAGGGATTAGAAAAAACAAGACCCAACTACATGCTGCCTACAAGACTCACTTCAGCTTTGAGGACCCACACAGACTGAAAGTGAAGGGATGGAGAAAGATATTCCACGCAAAAGGAAATGAAAAGAAAGCTAGGGTTGCTGCACTTGTATAGAAAAAGTAGAATTTAGGACAGGGACTATAATAAGAGAGAAAATGTTGTGAAACTAGAAATCAACTATTAGAAGAAAAATGGAAAATTCACCAATAGATGGAGATTTAACAACATCCTCTTGAACCACCAATGGGCTAAAGAAGAAATCAAAAGAAATTTTAAAAATACCCTGAGACAAAGGATTAATGGAAATACAACCTACCAAAACTTATGGAATGCAGCAAAAGTAGTACTGAGTGAGTTTATAAGTCATAAACCCTCACATTAAAGGAACAAGAAAGATCTCCTACAACCTAACTTTACCTACTTTCCCGTGGAAACTAGGACAAGAACAAATGAAGTCCAAAGTAGAAGGAAGTAAATAAAGAGGTGGGTAGAAATAAATTAAATAGAGACTAAAAGAAATAGAGAAAATACCAATGAGAGTGAGAGGGGTTTTTTGTTTTGTTTTGGTTTGGTTTCTTAGAAGATAAATGGGAAACACTTCAGCTAAACTAAAAAAAAAAAAAAAAAAAAAAAAAGAGTCTCAAATAAAATGAGAAAATGAAAGGAGACATTACAACTGATACCAGAGAAATACAAAGGATCCTAACAGATTATTATGAACAATTCTGGGCATGGCCCGTTTCGTTACACTTCATTTTATTGAGATTCACAGATGTTAATTTTTACAAATTGAAGATTTGTAGTAACCCTACATTGGGCCTGTCTATTGGCACCATTTTTCCCCAACAACATTTATTCACTTTGTTCACAACAACATTTGTTCACTATCTCTGTCACATTTTGGTAATTCTTTTAATATTAATGAGGAAGTTTGAAATGCCTCTTTTATTCTGAGGATCTGTGAACTTTGATGTTACAAATGGTTTCAGGACACTGCAAACCATGCCCATATAAGATGGCAAACTTAATGTGTGTGTTCTCATGGCTCACACAACCAGCTGTTTCCCCAAACCCTGTCCCTCTCCTTGGGTCTCCCTATTCCTGAGACATGGCAATATTGAAAGCAGTCAAATTAATAATGCACAGCAGCCTCCAAGTATTCAGGTGAAAGTTGGAATCTCACATCTGTCACTTTAAAAGCTAAAAATTATTAAGCTTAGTGAATAAGGCATATTGTAAACCAAGATAAGGGGAAAGCTAGGCTTCTTGTGCCAAAGAGCAAAGCTGTGAATGCAAAGGTAAAGTTCCTGAAGGAAATCAAAATTGCTAGTCCAGGGGGGCCTGGATGGCTAGTCGATTAAGTGTCTGCCTTTGGCTCAGGTCATGATCCCAGGATCCTGGGATCCAGTCCCACATCAGGTTACTTGCACAGTGGGGAGCCTGCTTCTCCATTCCCTGATCACCCAGGTTGTCAAATGAATAAATAAATCTTAAAATAAAGTGCAAGCCCAGTAAACCCATGAATGATAAGAAAGCAAAACAGCCCTATTGCTGTTACAGAGAAAGTTTTGAGTGGTCTGAATAGAAGATCAGACCAGCCACGATATTTCCTTAAGCTCAAGCCTAATCCAGAGCAAGGCTGTCACTCTCTCCAATTCTGTGAAGGCTGAGACAGGGGAGGAAGCTGCAGAAGTCTGAAGCCACAAGAGCTTCATGAAGTTTAAGGAAGGACGCCATCTGTGTAATCCCCAAGTGCAAGGTGAAGCAGCAGGTGCTGGTGTCAAGTCTGCGGCAAGTCGCCAAGATGCTCTCATTTAGGTGACAGTGGCTGCACCAAACCACAGATTTTGAATGTAGAGGAAACAGCCTTCTTTTGGAAGAAGAGTTTCTCTAGAACTTTCACGGTTAAAGAGGAGAAGTCAGAAGACTTCTGACCCAAAATGGTGACAGAGGAAAACCCTGGCTCACCTCCTCCATAAACACAACCAAATCTATGCCTGTTTATAGCACAATTCTTCCTGATAGAGAACGGAGGGCAAATGGAAAAGCTTCTTCACAACAAGGGACAGAGCACAGAGAGGATGACGAGAGACAGAGACACAGTGATAAAAGGATTCCCCACGCCTGACGCCGTGAATTGCAGTGGGGAGGGATAATACCAACAGAGCAGGAGCAGATCCATCTGCCAGGGCACAGGAAAAACCTACTGTTTAAAAGGGCAACTCGAATCAACAAAACAAAAAGGCAACCTACTGCATGGGAGAAGATGGTTGCCAAAATGCGTTCAACTCAATACCGAAAACCCCCCCATCAGATTTAAAAATGGACAGAGGGCCTGAATAGACATTTTACCAAAGACACCCTACAAATGGCCAACGGACACATGAAAAGATCTCTGTTCAATACCACTCCTCATTGGGGAAATGCAAATCAAAACCACAATGAGATATCACCTCACATCTGTCAGAATGGCTAAAATCAAGGTAAGAAAGAAGTGCTGATGAGGCTCTGGAGAAAAAGGAACCCTCTGTTGGCCGGGATGCAAACTGGTGCAGACCCTGCCGAAAACACAGGGAGGTGCCTCAGAACATTAAAAATAGGATTACCCTATGATCCAGTAATATCACTACTGGATACTTACCCGAAGAAAATAAAAGTGTTAATTTGAGAAGGTATATGCATGTCTATGCTTATAGCAGCATTATTTATAATAGCTGAGATATGGAAGCAACCCAAGTGTCCACTGACAGATGAACGGATAAGGAAGAGTATATACACAGAGACATATATAATTACATATGTATTCACACACACACACACACACACACACACACACACACACACACAACAGGGTATTGGCCATAAAAAGGAGATCTTGCCACTTGTGACAACATAGAGACCTAGAAGGTATTCTAAGTGACGTAAATCAGACTGAGAAAAATGAATATATTTCTCTTATATGTGGATACCAAAAAAAAAGAAAAAGAAAAAAAAAACAAATATAAATAAAAATACAGAATCAGACCTATAATTACAGAGAAAAAAATGGATGGTTGCCAGACAGGAAGGGGGTGTTGGGATGGGCAAAGTGGGTGAAGGGGAGTAGGAGACACAGACTTCTAGTTATGGAATGAACATCATGGAGATAAAAGACGCATCAGAGGGAATACAGTCAAAGGTGTTATAATAGTGCTGTGTAGTGACAGACGACAGCTATAGGTGCGGTGAGCATAGCATAATGTACACACTTGTCACATCACTATATTGTATACCTGAAACTAATGTAACAGCGTCAACTTTATTCAAAAATTAATTTTAAATGTTTTTTCCCTAAAGATTTTGTCAGAGAGCAAGTGTACAATCATGGGGAACAACAGGCAGAGGGAGAAGCAGGCTCCCCACTGAGCAAGAAGCCTGATGTGGGACTTGATCCCAGGACCCTGGGATCATGACCTGAGCTGAAGGCAGACACTTAACCTACTGAGCCACCCAGGCACCCTATTTAAAATGTTTTTAAATTTAAAAAATAAAAGGAATATAAAGAATCTAGTTCCAGAACCCTGCTGAACTGTGGGGAAGTGGAATTCACAGGTTTCCAGTTATAGAATAAGTCGTGAGGGTAAAAGGTACCTCATAGGGAATATGGTCAATGGTATTATATTAGTGCTATCTAGTGACAGATGACACCTACACAAATCATTATGTTTACACCTGAAACTAATGTAACTTTGTATGCCAAGTATACTTCAATAAATAAAATTCAGAAAAGTCAGTACCTGACTTCAAAGTTTCAAAGGACAGGCTACTCTCTTGTTAGGGGCCAATGCAGCTGGTAACTTTAAGTGGAAGCCCATGCTCATTGTCTGCTCTGAAAATCCTAGGGATTCATAACAATTATGTTCAATCTACTGTGCCTGTGCTCTATGAATAGAAGAGCAAAGTCTATATTACAACACATCTGTTTACAACATGGCTTACTGAATATTTTGAACCCAATTTTGAGACCTGCTGCTAAGAAGAGATTCCTTTCAAAATATTACCATTTACTGACAATGCATCTGGTCACCCGAGAGCTCTGATGGAGGGGAGTACAGTTGGTTTTCATGCCTGCTAACATAAAATACATTCTGTAGCCCATGGTTCAAGAAATAACTTTGAGGGGCACCTGGGTGGCTCAGTGGGTTAAAGCCTCTGCCTTCGGCTCAGGTTATGATCCCAGGGTCCTGGGATCGAGCCCTGCATCGGGCTCTTTGCTCAGCAGGGAGCCTGCTTCCTCCTCTCTCTCTCTCTCTGCCTGCCTCTCTGCCTACTTGTAATCTCTGTCTGTCAAATAAAATAAATAAAATCTTAAAAAAAAAAGAAGTAACTTTGACCTTGAACTGTTATTTAAGAAATATATTTCATAAGGCTATAGCTGCCACAGATAAAGATTCCTCCAATGGATCTGGATAAAGTAAATTAGAAGCCCTTTGGAAAGAATTCACCATTCTAGATGCCATGAAGACATGACATGACCAAAATAACATTAACAGGAGTTTGGGAGATGTTGATTCCAACCTTCAAGGATGACTTTGAGGGGTTCAAGACTTCAGTGGAGTCTGCAGATGTGAGGGGAAATAGCAAGAGAACGAGCATTAGAAGTTGAAACTTGGGGCTCCTGGGTGGCTCAGATGGTTAAGTTTCAACTCTTGATTTCAGTTCAGGTCGTGATCTCAGGGTTGTGAGATCGAGCCCCATGTTGGGCTCTGGATGGGCATGGAGCCTGCTTAAAATTTTTCTCTCTCTTTCTGTGCTCCTCTCCCCCTCTCCCACCTTAAAAAAAGGAGGGGAGAGAAGTGAAGCCTACAGATATGATTGAATAGCTCTAAACTCATCAAACTTGAAAGGATGAGGAATGGCTTTTTATGGAAGAATAAAGATAGTAGTTTCTGGAAGTGGAATCCACTCCTGGTGAAGAGGCTGTGGAGTTTGTTGAGATAATGACAAAGGATTTAGAATATTATACAAATTTTATTGACAAAGCGTTGATGGGGTTTGAAAGGACTAACTCCAATTTTGAAAGAAGTTCTACTGTGGGTGAAATGCTTTCAATTAGTATCGCATACTATAGAAAAATCATTTATGAAAAGGAAGAGAGTCAATGCAGCAAACTTTATTGTGGACTTATTTTAAGATATTGCCACAGCCTCCCCAACCTTCAGCAGCCGCCACCCTGATCAGTCAACAACCATTAACATCAAAGCAATACCTTCCATCAGCAAAAAGATTACAATTTGCTGAAAACTCAGATGATGGTTAGCATTTTTTAAGCAATAAAGTGTATTTTAATTAAGGTATGTGCATTTTTAGACCTATAATTGCACACTTAATAGACTACAGTATAAACTTTTATATGTACTGAGAAACCAAAAAAATTAATTTGACCTCATTGTACTACTCACTTTATTGCAGTGGTCTGGACCACAATCTCTGAGGTATGCCTGTATCTACCAACAAATTGCACAATGTAGCAGAAATAAAATCCTAGAAACATACAACCTACCAAGATTGAAACATAAAGAAATAAAAAATCTTAACAGATTGCTAGCAAGGAGGTTGAATCAATAATTTAAAATTTTTCAAACAATACCAAGACTAGATGGCTTCACTGGTGATTTCCATCAAACATTTCAAGAAGAATTAATGCAAATCTTTCTCAAACTCCTCCAAAAATAGAATAGGAAGGAACACTTCCAAACTCATCTTATGAGGCTAGAATTACCCTGATACCAAAACCAGAGAAAGTCACCACAAGAAAACAAAATTGCAGGCCAATATCCCTGATGAACAGAGGGGCAAAAATCTTCAATAAAATATAAAATAAAAATATAAGCAGACTGAAGTCAACAATACATTAAAAGGACCATATACTATGATCATGTGTGATTTATTCCATAAATGTAAAAATGGTTCAATACCTATAATATCAATGTGATACACCTCATTAAAAAAGTGAATATAAATCATGAGCTCAGTAGAAGCAGAAAAAGTAATGAAATTCAACATCTTTTCATTATAAAAACCCTCAACAAATTGGGTATAGAGAAAATGTACCTCAATATAATAAAGACCAAATATATGCCAAGTCCACAACTAACATCATACTCAACAGCGAAAACCTGAAAGCTTTTTCTCTAAGATCAGGGAAAAAAAAATAAGGATATCAACCCTTGCCCTATTATCCAACTGAAGGTCCTAATCAGAGCAATTAGGTAAGACAAACAAAAGACATAAATCAGAAAGGAAAATACTTATTTCTATTGCAGAGGACATATTATATATAGAAAAACTCTAAATATTCCACCAAAATAACTGTTAGAATAATCAGAGTTGGTAAACTTGCAGGATACAAAATCAACATACAAAAATTAGTTGTGCTTTTCTATACATGAACAGTAAACTTTCTGAAAAACAAAGAAAACTACCCCATTTTTCAAATGCACCAAAAAGGCACCTAGGAATAAATTTAACCAAGAAGGTCATAGACCTGTGCACTTAGAACTATGGACATCGATGAAAGAAACTGAAGAAGACACAAGTTAATGGAAAGATATTCCATGTTCACGAATTGGAAGAATATGGTTAAAATTTTCATGCTACCCAATGCAATCCACACATTCAATGCAAGGCCTATCAAAATTGCAATGGCATTTTCACAGAAATAGAATAATCCTAAAATTAGTATGGAACTACATAAGATCTCAAATAGCCAAACCAATCTTGATAAAGAACAAAGCTGAAGGCATCACACTTCCTGATTGCAAACTATATTACAAAGCTAAAGTAATCAAAATGGTAAGGTAGTGGCATTAAAAATAGGTTCATAGATCAACGGAATAGAATGGGGAGCCCATATATGGGAGCGACCATATATGTTCCATATATGGCACAGGGGCCAAGAAAATACAGTGGGGAAAGGACAAGCTCTTTAATAAATGGTGTTGGGAAAACTGTACAGTCGCAGGCAAAAAAATGAAACTGGGTCAGTGTCCTATACCACACACACACACACACACACACACACACCAATGCAAAATGGATTAGAAACATGAATGTGAGACCAGAAATCATAAAACTCCCTTAAAAAACAAAAACCAACAAACAAAAAATACTTAGGGTTAGGGACCTTGCCATCAGTATTTGCAGTGACTGTTTTGGATTTGACACCCAAAAGCAAACGCAACAAAAGTAAAAAATAAACAAGCGGGACAATATCAGACTGAAAGAGTCTCCACAGTAAGGGAAACCATCAAAACATGAAAAGGCAACCTCCAAAACAGAAGGAAGAGGATAGAATTCAAGAACAGAGAGATGGAAGGGCAAGGAACGGTGAGAGGTAGGGAGCTTCCATGCTTCTCAGAGCCCACTACTTTGGCCAAGTCTCTGTGTGTTCACCTCCGAATCTCACTGGGTTTTTAATGGAAGCTTCATTACCTGGGCATGATTGATTACCTCATTAGACACTGGTGACTAAACTCAATCACCAGCCCCGCTCACTGGAGGGAGGGGCAGGGAGAGGCGGGGTGGGGGCGGGGCAGACTGGATGTTCCAACCCTCTAATCAGGTGGTTGGTTCCACTGGCAAGCAGTCCTGTCCTTAGGTGTTTTTAAACACACACACACACACACACACACACACACACACACACACACACCCTCATTAACATAACAAAAGACATCTTTCTTTGCTCTCAACACAGAAAATTCCAGAGGTTTTAGGAGCTCCATGTCAGGAATGGGTCAGAAACAAAATCTATAATACATTACAATATCACAACCACCACATGCTTGTTGCGGACCAACATTTCCACAAGGTCGTGGGCAGTGCAGACTTCTCCATTTAATCTGTATCTTCTCAGAACATTAGGGTTCTGATAAACCCAATGCGTGTATCAGGGACCCACAAAACAGAGGCTGCCCCAGGGGTCTGGCCCTATCCCAAATTTAAGTCAGCCTGCGCTTAACAGAAAACACCTGCCCAAGAAACGTAATACCAATCACAGTCCTCCAGCTCCAAGGGAGCAGGCTCTCCTTACCCTAGAAAACACAATTTCCTAGCCAGTCAAGCCTTATTTCTGAAGATTATGGACTTTGAGTCAGGAGACTATGGATTTGAAACTTGATTCTGCATTCACCTTGGGCCAGTTATTAAACCCTCCTCAACTTTGCTCTTTACTGATTCAACAGCAATCATAATAATAATACCAACTTCAGAAGACCGTGACAAGGGAAAAAAAAAAGGGATACCTTGTAAACTCTTAACTCTCAGGACAAATTATAGTTATATTCCATTTACCGTAACTGCGGAATTAGGTTTAAAAGCAAGGACCTTCAGCTCGGTCAGCATTTCCCATCCAAAGGCTTCAGAAGCCACCAGCCAAGGGGGAGGGAGGGTGACATCGGATTCCAGGTCAACCCGGAGAAGGCTCTTAGCAAGGCCCTCGTCCTCAGCTCTTGCTGTCTCGGTCCCCAGACACCTCGGCACTCAGTAGCTTTCCACTTACTGGGAAAGGGATGAGGAAGGGAGAACCAAGCAGGTTTATGTTTTTTGTTTCCCACCGCAATCTGTCTCAGAGGCAGAAAATGAAAAGTCCAGAATTTCTCCTCGCCCCTCTCTGCACATCCCCAAATGAAAGCCTCTATCTACACTCAAGAACAGCAGAGACTCAATTCTCCTTCACTCCTTCTTCATGTGAGAGAGAGGAGGAGACCAAGGGTTAATCAGGGGCACTCGCAAACCGGTGCCTTATTTCTGAGAAAAAGCCAAGACCGATTCTGTGTGGGACCCGATAGCTCTCTATTCAGACCAGCTGGAGAGCTGCGCAGGAGGAGAGAAAGGGTCTTTGTGAACCGCAGGACAAAGCAGGCTCAAGGCTCCACTTTTTTCTCAGCTGACAGTCCTCTGAGGGGCATCAGGCCAGTCCTGCACTTCCTGGATGACTTGGAGCCGCACATAGGCCTCCACATGACTCCAGAGCCGGCCAGACAAAAGCATGGCCCCGCTAGGAAAGTCCAGAGGTCCTGCGGGTGACTGGACTTCAGCTCTCGAGAGGGCTGTGGAGGCACATTGGAAACACTGTGTCTGGAACCTCATGAGCTTGACTGCTCAGGAATGCATGGTTCGGGTAACTTTCTGGTTTGACTTACAGGAAGGTCTGCTGGGGATAGGGCAGGAATGTCGTAACACTTCTGGATCACCTTGGAAAAATACCATTCATTTGCCAGCCCGGCACTGCAATTCCAGGAAGCAGCTGCCGGTGAATCAGCACCTCCTCTTTCCCCGTGGCTTTAAGGAAGCACGTCGAGGGCCTCACCCACCTCCTCTGGGGTGGCGAGAGACACCCACCAGCCACACACAGGCGCTTCCCACAGGGACTGAAGGGGGGCTGCCTGGTAGCTCCCCACCCGTGGGGCTGGAGAAATAGGGAGGAGAGGAAAGATCTCAAAGCCCCAGATTCTTCTTAGGTCTTCTGGAAATATTTTCAGTCTTTTGAAACAGAAAATCCATTCACAGTTTTAGTGTTTTGGTTTTTTTTTTTTTTTTTTTTCCTGGAGTTCACAGCAACAATGAAAGGAGCCATCCATAAGTCTCTATGTTCTGAGCCTCAGTGTGAGGGCAGCCACAAACTCACAGCAGGGGCCTTTGGGGTGGTTCTCTATGGCTCACCTAGGCAGCTGGGGGCAGTGGGGGGGAGGGGGAGGAGCTGCAGCTCCAGCTGCCCTTCCCCCCACCCCGAGCCCTCCCAGCGCCTCTGCTCCAGGTGCAGGGCAGCTTCTCTCAGGCGTGGACTGACCTCTGGCCTGCTGTCACTAGAACAGCCTTGGGCCCCTGGACAGAACACCTGTGGCTTGGTTTTCCAACGGCCAACGGGAGCCAATCGAACAGCTAACAGATTTGGAAAGGAGGGTCGCCTCTGGGGCATCACACCCACTTGAAAACTCTTTTTTTCCTGCGTTCCTGGCTCTCTTCTGTGCTGTTACATTCAAACACGTTTATGACCCACATTCAGACCTGATGACTATGAAAGCCAGTCCGCATTCACTGATGATTCAGGAGAACTTGAAAGATGAGCTGAGTCAATGTGAGCTGTGGTTTTCAGCTCCTCCACCCATCCTATTGTAATGAGCACCCCCCCGCCCCTCCCCCCAACTCACCTTTCTCTGAGCACCGCGCTCTTCCAGGGCTCCTCTGTGGCACGGAGGCAGCCCGGGAGAAGTGGGTGAGTTGGCCATACCCACCCCCCATGACTCTGTATCCTCAGGGCTTCTGGGACAGGAGCCCTCGGGCTTCATGGGCTTCACAGGGGGCAGGCAGCTGTGCAGCCTCTGAGCAGGGAGGTGGAGATGAGGGGTGTTGGAAGAGGAGCCCGCTTTGGTCTTTTTCACGTACCAGCTCTAATCTAAGGACGTTAAGTGGAGATTTTGGCCTCACCTGTGGACCAGAAAGGGAAGGTGGGGGAGGGCTTTAAAGAACACCATGAAGACTTCTACACAAGCCTGAGGTCAGGGTGGGCGAGGAAGAAGAAAACCTCCCAGGGACCAGCACTTCGGGTTTATTTCTTGCCCTCATAAACCATGTCACCTCCTACCCCTTTCTCCTTCCTTCTTTCCTTTCCTTAGTTTCCAGTCTTTCTTTTTCCGTTGCTTTTTGGTTGTTTATCATCTAGCCCAGTGGTTCTCATCAGCCACACCTGGACACTTGTTAGAAATGCCAATTCTCAGATCCTACCCTGGACCTACTGAATCAGACGCCCTGGGAGTGGGGCTGGCAATTGCGTTTTAACTAGCCCTCCAGTTGATTGATTCTGGGCATATTCGAATTTGAGAACCCTGCTCTTGCCTTAGCAGGAAGTGGAAAGATCCAGGAGGCAGTCCCGAAATAATCAGGACCTGGGTTCTCGTTGGGTGGTCCTAGCCAAGTCGCACACCTCGCCGACTCTTTGATTCTTGCACGGTAGTGCAGATGGGAAGAAGCTGGTCTCTGAGTCTGGATCTGGCAGGGGTCTGCTTCATTATTTCTTCCTTTCCTACTGACTCTCTGCCCAGCCCCCATGGCAACCCTGGGTTTCTTTTTGTCCTTGGGTACTGCTGTGTCTGGAGAAAAAGAGAAACCGAGCGGAGAACTGCAGTTGGAACTCTTGTTGGAGAAGGCATAGGCTCCAACAGAAATGGGGCCATGCTTGCAGTGTGTGCTCCCACTGGGTAGGGAGCTTGAGGAGTCCCTCCCGTCAGGAGCTCAGCTGGGGGTGGGGGAGAGCAGGCTTTGCTGTCAGGAGTCTGAGTAGCCAATTAAGCAAGAATCTTTTAATCACTCGCTGCGATGGTACAAGCACGAGTCTAAACTCAGAGAAGGTGCCCATCCCCTGTTCCATTTTCCCCCATGGAACTGAGAACCAGCCAGGGTCTGATGGATCGGTGTAGAGGTGAGGGATGTGTCTTGAGGAAGCCCCTGAAGAAAAGGCAGTTTTAGGGACCTGGAGGTTGGAGGAGAGAAATGGGGGAAGGGCTCAAGATGGAAAAGTCCTGTGTACTGAGACAGTGGGGAGCGTGTCTTCATGGTTTCCTCCCCGTACTCACGCTCCCCTCGAAGGAGGACTCAGCTAAGATGGGCACCTGCAGAGGACCACTGCCCAAGCCTGAAACAGAGACAGAAATGCAGGTGCCTCCCAGCGAGGAACGCAGACATACGAAGCACATGACCAGTGAGGGGGGCCCCCAGGTGCGTGACTGCACCTCCCTCCACATTCACAGGTGGGCTGTGCCCCAAGGCTGCTGTGCAGTGGCAACCTTCCCCCCTGCCCCACCCCTCACCCCAGACCTGCCAGGCAAAGCCTCTGTAATTTCCTATGGTCAGGCCTAAAAAAAAATCAATCACACATAGGTTTTTTTTGTTGTTGTTTTTTCTTTTCTTTTCTTTTTAGATTTAACTTATTTATTTGACACAGAGAGAGAGAGACAGTGAAAGAGAGATCGTAGGCTTCCTCCAGAGTAGGGAGCCTGACTCGGGGCTTGATCCCAGAACCCTGGGATCACCATCTGAGCTGAAAGCAGCTAACATCTAATGACTGAGCCACCCAGGTGCCCCTCACACCTAGGTTTTTAAGCAGGAGCCAGACGGCTCACCTCCTCTCAGGGAGACATGAGCTGACCTCTTCCCACCTGCCTCTTTGAGACCACCTCCCGCTTTCAGGGCACTGGCTTCCACACAGGGACGCAGCAACTTTGTCCCAATGGAAATCGCTTTTCACCTGCTTGCCTAGGCTTGATGCTCTTGATGCCTGTCATTTTAGATCACAAGCATTTCTGGGAAGTAACTGAAAGAAGTGCAACACCCCCCACCCCCACCCCCCGCCGCCCTGAGACCAGTTCACATGCCTGGCATTTGTGAGACGCTGCTGCTGTTAAGTGGAACTCTCCTTCCCCCTTTTCTGGAGATGATCAGGCGTTAAGTTTTCTTCTTTCTCACCCTCCCACCCAGGTGACTCAGCTCCTCGTTGAAGAGATGGGTGTGTAACTGACATGGAGGGGAGGCACAGGAGTGGAGGGAGAAGGGAGAGCCAGCAGGGGGCCAGACCGCAGGGTCTGATCATGGTGGGAGAGGCTTTTATGTCCTGCCTAATTCCAATAAGATGAATTCCAAAGTGATCAGAACTATCTTCCTGAAAGATATCCATGGTGTGGGGTGGGGTGGGGGGGGGGCGGGAAAAGCTGGATATTTCAGGACAAGCCCTATTAATGCCAAAGCAAATACTGAATCACTTGCTTGTCCCAGCCTACGCTATTTTTTCTATATTTCATACTGATATATTCCGTCCTCCCCACTGGACTGTAAGCTTCTTGAGGGCAAAGACCATGCCTCACACGTCTGCAAATGACCCAGAATACATTGTACTCAAATCCAGGCTTGGGGGCTAAGTGGTCAGGATACAAAGCCCCAGTCTACCACAAGCCAATTCTTCCAGGCTGGTCTAGAAATATCTATCTTATATTTATTTACTTTTACATGTAGTTGTGTCTTATCTTCCCAGGTAGATTACACGTATATTCACTGAGGCTTCACGGGACTTGGCCCAACGTTAGCTTTCAACAAATAAATACTGAACAATTAGATTTCTCAGACCAAGAGGCAGCAAGTGGAACTGGAAATTTAATCCTCTCAAACCCCTTGAAGACCCATCTCCGGGGCTGTGAGATTCCAGACATGATTGGACAGGAGAGCCGCTGCCCGAAATCCCCCAGAGGGTGGCTATTCCTGCGAGCAGTGGGTGAAGAGACCCCCTTTGCTTCAGTTTGCCCTAGTGCTCAGGCGTAGTTGGTGGAGATATGTGGGCTTGTGAATAATGGGCTTGCCGATTCCTTTTTGTCATTCATCACAGTCACCATTTGAAACTGGTCAGTGCGAACATCCCTAGGTCTTGACAATGACAATCAAGGTGGTCCTGAAAAGGAGTCTTTGTGTCAACAAGCTGGTCTCCTGCTTCCTAACTGGACAATGTATGTAATTTAGGTTGAGAAAGAGGCACTGTCCGTTCTGGGCAGGCCCAGCCCTCCCCAACATCCCAATGCATTCTACTCTGCCCTTCTTTTTACTCCCCAGTGCTACCCCTCCTCCTCCTTTGAAGGCACGTGAGCATGTCCCAGGTTTACAGCTCATTGGACTGAGCTTGACCCTGTCTTCCTTTCTAGTGATTTCTGACTTTCTTAAGACCAGGAGCCAGACTCCAGATCTGTTCTCCCCATCCACCGTGTAGAGGAGCAGTTTTTAGAGAAATTCCTCCAAAGAGTAGTGGTTCTAACAGCTCAACAGAATTACTTGGAAGAGAGTTTAAATAATATGGCTCCATGGAAACTACTCCCCAAAGATTCCAATTTAGTCAGTCTAGTGATGTTCAATCAGTTATAAAATTTTTTTAAGATGTATTTTAGAGAGAGTGTGTGTTTGCAGGGGATGGGGGTGGGGCTGTGGGGAGGGGCAGAGGGAGAGAGAGAAAGAGAGAATCTGAGCAGACTCCCTGCTGAGTGCAGAGCGCAACACAGGGCCTCGATCTCATGACGCTGAGATCATGACCTGAGCCAGTATCAAAAGTCCGATGCTCAAGCGACGGAGCCACCCAGGGGCCCCCCAGTCTGCTGTGTTTTTGAAAACTTTACAGATGACACTGAGGCACCACTGGATAAATTCTAAGCTCTTCTAGATCAGGAAACATGTGAATCTTTCTTTCTGCATCCCCCAGTGATTAGCCCAATGCCTGGCGTATAGCAACGTCTTATAACAGAGACCAGTAAATAAATGATTGAAAACAGGGTGAAGGATTGGGAGCGCTGTCAACCTGGTGACTTACCTAAAGGTCAAGAAGGGCCAGTGGGACACAGAAAGCCAAACCGGTCACGGCGGGGATAAAGGGTAGAAAAAAACAGGGAGGGGGTGAAGAACATTTGAACCCCACATGGGAGGACATGGCGCCTGCCGTTGAAAATGCTGCTAGGCCCCAGTACTGGGATTTACAGGAGTTCTGCCTCCAGGGCCACCTAGGAAATCAAATCTGATGGGTCATTTGTTAAAAACCCTCCAAGGCAAAACAAACAACCCAACCCAACCCAACCCACAAAACCGCCTCCAAAGCCCTACATTGTCAGGATCCTCTTTCTTTGGCTCAGGAGTCCCTTTCTGGCTCTTCCCGAACTTGTCGTTCGCTGCTCACTCCCATCTCTTTACACCCACAGCCACCTGCCTTCTTTCAAGCCTTACCCCTTGCGGGGTTCTCCCTACCAGCAATGCTGGTTGCTCCCAGCCTTCCGTTTCCTCTAGCAACCCCCAACACATCCATCCAATCACAGCTTTAAAACATCACCTTCTCTTCCCCCAGAAGACTGTCCGCTCCCCAGAGGGTCGAGGCCAGCCTGCTGCATCCAAAACCTAGCCAGCAGATGCTCCAGTATTTGTTCAAGGAGGGAAAGCTGGGAGGAGAAACCACTAGCACACACTCAGGATTGCTCGCATTGCTGCGAAACTGGATTCTGCAGACACCCAACAAGCTCCTTGATTTGGACCTAGGGAGGACCTGGGCTTAGGGCTGGGCGGTGTGTTGAGAAGAAAAGCAAATGAGGTGGGAGATTCCAAAACAGACCAGAGAGAAGCCAGAGGGTGCTGCCCAAGCCCTGGCTGGGGTCAAAGGCCGTGGGAGACCGTCTCCTGTGGTCACACTCAGCCAAAACAGGTGGCCAAGCTGGCTCCGCGCTAAGAAACCGCGGTGGCCACACAGGCGTGACGCGGGGGCTGCAGGTGGAAGCAGGCTCCCTGGGCGCGGGGGCGGGGCGCGCCTGCCTGCGCTCCGACAAGGTCAGGTGCACTGCACAGGCTGCCAGGCTCCGCCAGGCCGGTGCTGGAGGCAGCTGATTCGCCTGCTTGACGCGTGGATGCCTTGATTTGGTCTGACAAGTGGAGGCTACTGTGAGAAGCGGCCTGGATTTTTGACATTCAGCAAGCTAGAAATAACCAGCTGGGCTCCTGGCGCTGTGGCCGCAAATTTCTTGTCCTTCCCAGGCGACGACGGCCTGATTGAAGGGGGCTTTTTGCTAAATGCAGACCAGTGTTGTGTGTGCCAAGTCTGAGTTCTAGTCTAGGCTTATCTTCTAACCCCGTGATTTAGCAGAGTCTCTTGAACTGACTGTAGTTCCGCTTTCCTTCTGTAAAATGAGGCTGCCGGTAGCTGACCCCCTTTCGTCTCTGCTAGAAAATGATTCTAAGTGGCTGTCCTGTCCCTCCAAATCCCATAATCTGAGCTGATGTCTGCAGTTTCTAGAAGACTTGGACTCTAAATATTCACTCTGGGAGGGGCTAGATGATCCTGCTTGAAGAGGTGACAATTAACCTTTTGTAAATCATGGCCCTATGAGAATCCCTTGAAATCTATGGCTTTTCATAGAAAAGAAAAACTTACACAGCAACCACACGTTGCTTACAACTGCGGGGAGTTGCTAATTTAAACCACACACCCCAGGCTTGACAACTCCAAACGATTCCAACTCCTCCTCATGCCTTCAAGGAACCTGGCCTAAAACAAGCCCTCAGGGGGCTTTCCCCCACTTTCTACTCTCCATTCACCTGAGTAGCACTTTTTCCTTACTTTCTCTATTCAACCATCCTCCCCACCCTCACTCACACTTGGGCACTCTCAAGAAGGAAATTGTCCAAGATGCCCTTCAATGGACGAATGGATAAGGAAGATGTCGTCCATATACACTATGGAGTATTATGCCTCCATCAGAAAGGATGAATACCCAACTTTTGTAGCAACATGGACCGGACTGGAAGAGATTATGCTGAGTGAAATAAGTCAAGCAGAGAGAGTCAATTATCATATGGTTTCACTTATTTGTGGAGCATAACAAATAGCATGGAGGACAAGGGGAGATGGAGAGGAGAAGGGAGTTGGGGGAAATTGGAAGGGGAGGTGAACCATGAGAGACTATGGACTCTGAAAAACAACCTGAGGGTTTTGAAGGGGTGGGGGGTGGGAGGTTGGGGGAACCAGGTGGTGGGTATTAGAGAGGGTACGGAATGCATGGAGCACTGGGTGTGGTGCAAAAATAATGAATACTGTTATGCTGAAAATAAAAAAAAAAAGAAGGAAATTGTCCTATAAATATTTATAAAAGGCGTGGGATACCCAGTAGCAGAGAAAGTGAAAAATAATATCCCCCAGTCTGCAAAGCACGGCCCATGCTTCTCTCCCAGCTTCCTCCTCATCTTTCCCATAAGCCCGAGGGTTGGGGGGGGGTGCCGCTGAGTGGGAGCTGAGGCTGCCACAGCAAAGTACTCGTCTCCGCCTTCAGAACCAGCACCACCATCAACACTATCATATAATACTTCCTATTCCAACATCAACTGGCAGCCACCTGTCCGGCGGCAGAAAGAGCCAAAAATGTTTTGCATAGTGGCTTGCTTGCCTCAAGTGTCTTGTTACAGATTGGTTTCTTGTACAATGGGGCACTACCAGGAGGGGCTTTTTTTTTTTTTTTTTAAGATTTTATTTATTTATTTGACAGACAGAGATCACAAGTGGACAGAGAGGCAGACAGAGAGATGGGGGGAAGCAGGCTCCCCGCCAAGCAGAGAGCCCGATGTGAGGCTTGATCTCAGGATCCCAAGATCATGACCTGAGCCGAAGGCAGAGGCTTTAACCCACTGAGCCACCCAGATGCCCCCAGGAGGGGCTTTTTAAATTTAACTGCGAGAAATAGCTCTAACAATGGATGATTCAGGAGGCTAGTAATTGGGTCTCACTCCTACCATACTGTCTTGATAAAACGACATAGCCCAGGTGAGGGTAGGAAGGCAGTAAATAAATGTGCCTGGGATCAAAATGTGCCTGGGATCTGTTGCATCCACATCAACAAGCTGTTTGGTAGAAATGCAGGCTCTGTCCCAGACCATAGTGAAAGGAAATCTGCATCTTATTCTATTCTATTCTATTCCATTCTATTCTATTTTAAAGATTTTATTTATTTATTTGACAGAGAGAGACACCATGAGAGAGGAAACAGAAGCAGGGGGAGTGGGAGAGGGAGAAGCAGGCTTTCTACCTAGCAGGGAGCCCATGGCGGGGCTCCATCCCAGGACCCTGGGATCATGACCCAAGCTGAAGGCAGACACTTAAGGACTGAATCATCCAGGTGCCCCAGGAGATCTGCATTTTAAAGTCAGGAGGATCTGCACACATGTTAAAGTTTGAGAGACCTAACCCAAAGTCTGCTGATTGTGGTCATTAGTGGAGTCCCAGTCATCTCTTTCTCCTACCCAGGAAACTCACAACGGACGATAAAAGTTCCCCATGCTCTGTCTGCAGGACATGCTGGCCACGCCCCCACAGAAGACCCACCTTCTTCCCACCACTAGAGAGACCTCATTCGCTTGCTTGCACAGTTGCCCACCTTGGGCTACTTCTTTTTCATTATTTTATTTTCTGGGAAAACAGAGGTCTTCTATCTGGAAATGAAAATGATAAGGGACCACTTCCTAAACAAAACCGAATTTGGCTTTAGCTTTAACAGGAGTTCTGACCTCAGTGCTGCTGGAACCAGTTCTGAGGTCTAACTACGAAATACAATAGGGAGAATGGAGAAGGATCACCCCAGAGGGTGCGTATGCACAGTCCAGCACTATTCCGTTGGCCTTCGATAATGAAGGTGCAGAAACCATGGAAGGAAAGAGCAGAGAGCTGGACAGACTTCCAGAATGGGGCAGACGGGGGAAAGATGGAAGTGCAGAAAACTCTGGGGCAGACAGTCTTGAGGGATGCCAGCTGAGACAAGGGCCTGATCTTCCAGATTGCCCCTCCCTGCCTATTCTCTAGAGATACTGGGGGCTTGTGGCTTTAAAAAGGAGAGTTGCTTGGCCAGCTTATAGCAAATGTAATGTGGACACTTCACTGCTGTCCTGGCTTTTAAAGGGGTCAGAAGCAGACCAGCTTCAATGTGTCAGCTCCGCTGTATGCAGCCTTAGAAAGACATCCTTGATCTTTTATTGTCCTGCGTTTGCTCCAACCTGCAAACTCTCCCTGGGGAAATGACTCACCTTAAAAGAGATGCCATTACAGCCAAAGATGTTTTAGCTTCGCTTCCAATCTCTGACTCTGCATGGAAAGTAATTGCTGTTGTGGTATGCCTTGTGCTTTTCTTGTCACCTCTGCCTAGGTGAACAGAAGCTAAGTGGACACAGCTGCTTAAAATTTGCTGGAACTTCAATGTTTCCTTGGAGAATGATTCAGACAAACAGAAAAAATAATGAACAGTAAACAAAAGTGCAAGTTATAAAATTTTTTTTGTTCTTTTGGCGGTTGGGGGGGGCTGATTCAGCTGGTGGAACAAAGTGATTATTACTTGGGACCCTGGATTAGTGAGGGAATCAGAGAGGCACTGGCACTACATCGCATCCTAACATTTAGTAGAGAGGCAGAACGAAGTTTCACCCTCATCATCTCACTGCCGGGCAGTCTATTATAGATGCCATGAAGGGAGTTATTTTTCCCCAAATGGTTGAATAGAGGCATCCCACCTGATGGCAGCATGAGCACAGACTCTTGGTGGTCCCAGGAGCCTGGTTACTGTGGATCTAGTTACCCGCAGTTTGGCTTACTTGGCCAATTCATTTTTTTCTCTCAAAGCTCAAACTCACGTCCTCCAGGAAGACATCCTGAATGCCCGCAGCTCATAGGGATCTCATCCTTAATGCAAAGGAAAGTCACTGCACAGGAGCAGGGTCAACCATCACACTCCTGTTTCTGTGTCACCTTGGATTTATTCTTGAATAATTCTGTTCCTGTCTGTCTACTTAGATACATCAGTAGCCGTCTGTGTTCCTCATCTCCTGCTATCTCCCGAGCTCCTACTGTATACAGTCTGTGCTTGATCAATGTCAGTTGGGTTTAGTGGACAGTAATCTCTAGGTGGCAGGTCCATCTGAGACCCAGGGCCTCACAAGCAGACTGAGAAAGGGCTAGGACTATTGACTCAGGGACATTCTTGGCTCTGTATGAATGCTTTGTTTTAAACTATCTTTCTCTGGGTTTTTGCCCTCAGTGCATTGAAGACACATAACTCCACATCAGCATATTTTAATGTATCTGCTGTATTGGATCCCACAGTCAGGCCAGAGTGTCCCCACACAGCCTCCCTCACTTCACCCTGTGCACTCCCCAGAGACAGGGCAGGTGGTGGAAGGTGTTCAGGCTGGGTCTCTGCTTAAGGCAAGTAAACAAGGAAGTTTGGGATTTCATCTCTTCTCAAATTCCCCAAGTGTTCTCAACAACCAAAACAAAAGAATGGATTTGTTTTATTCACAGGTATTAGTGTCCCTCCAAAAGCAGGTGTTGGGCTAGCTGGAGTATCAGAGGCCGTTGCCCAATAAGGCCCACAGGTGTGGATCATGGCAGTGTTCTCAATTTCTAGAATAAGTTTGCTGTCTTCCACTTAACATCACCTTCATCCTAGTGAGATCGCTGGATCTTGTATCTGGTATGTGCCAGGCACTTGGTAGTTGGTAGACATCAGAGATACCATGGCAAATAGATACTGCTTAAAATCTGGTGGGTGAGTCTGGAAGGAATCTGATAAGTAAACAGGTAAGTATGCAATTACCAACCGTGATAAAGGCCCTAAAGGAAAAGAATAGGAGGGTCTACAAGAACTCTAGGTTTTATCTGATGGAATAGGGGAAGATTGGGGGAGGGCTCCTTAGAGGAAGTGATATTTGAGCTGAGCACTGAAAGAGAAACATATTTAAAAAGGCAAGAGGGGCAATGGAGTGCTCAAGCTAGGGCTTGGTCACCGGAGGAAATGCAGTAGCGTCCTTGAGGCTGGATGAAAGGGAAGAAGGCAAGCAGGGATCCCAAGAGGTAGGGAGGGGCTGGATCACTCGGGGATGTGTAAACTATTGTGGAGTTCGGCTTTTATTTCAGAACAGTAGAAAGCCATTTTAAGTAAGGGATGAGAGCATTAAAGTTTCCAGAAGATTGCTCTGGTGAGACAATGGTGAGCAAAAAGTTCATTTCTCCAAAGTCTTCCAAGTGTCCCATGTGTAGTCTGATGAACCGTACACCTCTGCTTCTAGATGTCTGGGCTAACATGGGTTATGCCTTCCCAGGCCCACGAGAAAGCCCTCAGGGCTTGTGGAAGGGTATGGGAGCCCCTGTTGGAAGGTGTGGGAGCCCTTGTCGGAAGGTGTGGGAGTCTTGGTAAAACTCACAGCTAAGGCATTCAAATCTGGGCTGCTTTATTTCCATCGGCTTTTTGCCTCCACTCCCAAGAAATAAATCCTTAAAATTACAACCCTTGGGTCCCCATGCCCAGGCAGGCTTACTTCTGTCAGATCACAGTAATCATGACTTTGACTATGAATTACCAATCCCAAATTAAATGATTAGCCCAAGGTCAATGGATTAGTCAGCTGCCACACCAAGGACAGCTTTCCAGTTCCCCGTAAACAAGGGAGGATGAGCTCCCCAGAGTTGTCAGGGGGCTGTGGACGTTGGGCCCTGAGAAAGAGACGGAAGGAAATTGTCTTCCCCTAAACACTTGAGTTTGTTCTTTGGTATTCATATTTACTTTAAGGTTCTGAAGTTCCCAGGATCCCTTCTGGGATGACCAGAAACTCTTCTTAGAGTAGGAAGCGATTCCTTATACGAAAAGCCTTTGTAACCAAGTTTGGTTCCGCCTGAGCCATGACCATCCTTTGGGGTTGATGCTAGCTTTCCTGCAGTCTGTCCCACCTTGCCGTTTCCTGAAGCCGCAGGTACAACTGAAGCAGGAATGCCTGCGTGGCGGGTAAGACATCTTAATTCTCAACAGGTTGGGATCTGAGAAGGAATAGCTTGCTCACTAGATTTGCTTTACAAAATTTGCACTGCTGGCGTCTTGCGTCTGGGCCTTTCCCCAGCCCTTGTTGCACAAATGAACCCAGGGTTACTCATCCTTCTGCATTTTAAAGGAATTCCAGGAGTGCTCAGACAAGCGGCAGAGAAACCTGTGTTATTTCAGGACTTCTGAGCGTGGATGTCTCAGGCCCTAGTAATGTCAGTGAAATTAGAAATGACTCTGTGCGGGAGGTTGCATTCTGCTTCCATCAGACGAGGTGGAAAGGCATGTGGGGGTTTATGGGTGGCTCCCCCTGGAAGAGAAGAAGCTTGGAAAATTGGACTCACATGCCCCGCTTTGTCCTTGTAGACAGAGCGTCCTCCCTTCCACCGGCTTCTCCCTCCATGCACTGATCTGTCCTGACAGCTGCCAAATTAGCCCTCTCACTTCGGGGTTTGCTTTGGCACGACCATGGATCTTTCCTTTCAGAGCATCCACTCTTCGTTTAAAAAGTTTGTTCAACCTTATTTCAGGGGTGAATTAAACTCATTTAAAACCCTTCAGATGGAAAGGGAGTTTCAGCCAGTAGAGAGTATGCAAATCTATGGTACTACAACTTATTTATTCACCAAATGTAAGTCTATATTTGGATATAGATGGCCTGTAAACACAAGGACAGAGGGAATTCTGTGATGTCTGTTATCCTTTTTCTACAGTGGTGGTTTTTTCCTTCTGATCCATGCGTCATGGAAATGTCTTCTCGGTTCTGTTTCTTCAGACTGGAACAGTCCCTCGGTTTGGGTCTACAACCTGTTCCCTAAAGGACAGAACCCGAATCCAGTCTAGAATCTGCTGGAAGAGAAAATGGAGTATTCCTCCTTCAGTCAGGGACTGATCATCCCATCTGTCACCAAATGACAGAGTGGCCTTGGGCAAATCATGTGACCTCTCTCTCCTTCCTCTCCTTGTTTGCAGAATAAGGGAACTATTGCTCTTATGCTCTCACAGAATTATTATAAAGCTTACTTAATGGGTAGTCAGTATGTGGGTGAACTGGACAAAGCTTTAAAATAACCACGCTATTATGTGGAGTTGTTTTCTATCCTTTCTCCCTATTCTCCTTGGGAAAAAAACAAAACAAAACAAAACAAAGGAACTAAATCCTTGCCCAGCAATGTGATGGCATGCCTGATTTAAGTCCTGCCCAGAGTGGAGAAGTCTGACACTACTGTGGAATCGGCTCAAGAGTTCCTAAGAATACACACACCGTACATGTCTGGCTTGTTCGCTTTCTCACACCGTCTCGATAGCCCGGACCTCATGTTGGGCTGGAGGAGAAGTTCTACCAATTCCTGGAGACACAGTCCACTACATGTTAATAGGAATGCTGCAAAGAGTTTTAGCCTGGCTGCATGTGCTTGGAGGGCTTGAAAACACCTTTGTGTGTGTGTTGAGTCAGACAGGGTCTCTCTTACACTGAAAATTACTGGAGTCTCTGCCATCCATTTTTGGTGATGTGGTGTCTTCCAGGTAATGAGCACATGCTTCCACGGGCAAAAGGGCCGTGGTCCCAGTCCTGTCACCCATGAGCTAGCATGCTGGGGTATGGCACGCAATTTCTCTGGGCCTCATTTTCTTAAGGTGGAGGTTTTCAAATGGTGTTCAGTGAAACCTTTTGCAGGGGTGAGGGGTGGAGATGGACTCAGTGATGATGATGATGGCAGTGATGATTTGGCCTTTGAGACATCTTTATAAAAGGTGGAGTCATAGGAAAAGTTTGAACACTGCTGTCTTCTAGCACTACTTTCTATGTCCCGCCCCCCAAATTGCACCAGAACCTTCACTGAGTGCTCCTTTGAAATATTTCAGATAGTCAGATTTTTCTTCTTTTATCCTAATAACTTATGGGAAGAAAGTAAGGTTAGAAAGAGATATTTGCACTTACTTCTGGTAGATTAGGAATTCTCAGCTTGACCCATCTGGGCTACAAAGGTTTCTGATGGGAAATAGCTGTGACAGAGGTCTGGTCCGGTGAACTAGGCCCAGGGCTGGAACCCCCATAAGCAATAGCCATCTCCCAAAAAATGATGGTACGTGGGCACAGCATACACATTGCAGGTAGATCCTGACCCACTATACTTGCCAGTGGTAAAATGTGCATTTCCAGGATCCGTCCCTTGTTCTATCTTCTGAAGTCATTTTAATTAAAATAGAGTTGGACATAAAATAGAGTGTTCAAGAATTGATCAAAAACCTAAACTGTGCTGTCTTACAGAAGTGGCGTCATTTGCTGGCCACCAATGTGCTGTGAGTGCCGCTGGCCCAAGAGTCCCTCTGACTTGGTCAAGTATCGCAGGACCAAGACTGGGGGTCTGATGGGTCAGGGAGAGGGCTGTCCGAGAGGAGGCCTGCAAAGTGAGCCTGCTGCAAAACGAGTAAGGTCCCCGAACAATCCGCGTGGCCTGCCCCATCCAGCCCACCATCGTCTAGCGACTGAGAAACCAGTGACGTCACACATCGGAACTCTGGATTGTCCTCTTCCGTCTCTAGTAATGCTTCTCCTCGCTGCAGCCTTCCCCAGGCCCTTGGTCTAGAGCTTTCTCCTTATTCACCAAAAAGGCTTACCTGGCAGCGGAGAGATCTTGTGAACATGTGCGGGCTGGCAGATTTTCCCCCAAACCGAGTCTTAGGGTTCTTCTCGAAACCGCACGTCGGTCTTCCGTCTCCTCTCCCTTCTCACTTCTCTCTCCTCCTTCCTCCTGGCTCACGTTTACTCCTCGGTGATCCCCTGATCTCACGGTGTTCACCACATTCCTGTGTTTGTCCCTTCCCCTGTCGGGTCTTTCTCTATAGTGTTGAGCGTCTGGAAACAGTCTCTCCATTGTGTGTTGACACTTCAGCACTCTTCTGAAGTAAAGGGCCAGATTTCACAGGAAACACTGAAAACGAGATTGGGCTGCGCTGTTTTGAATTACAGCCCATGGAGAGAGGAGTCAAAACAAAGTATTAGGAAAGGCTTAGGGAAATCCTAGGGTCAAAACTTCTTAAATGAAGTTTTATGACCTAGTTGGAATGTGGCACAAATTGCCTTTTTGGTTCATTTGTTTAAAACAATTGTGTGACATCATTGTTTAGTCACTAGTCTGTGTTTATCCCCAAGGCAATTCCTAACGAATGGTGCCGGCAGCCCCGAGATGCTGTTTCAGACACAGCAGGCATTGTGGTCTCCTCTGCTCATTTGCAGAACCTGCCGTTTTCTCACGTAACAGTTGTTTTTGTTTTATTCAATCAGTGAACCCAAGAATCTTCGGAAGGGAAACTAAGTCTGGCAAAGCACTACCCCTCTTGAAAGACAGAGCTATTTGAATTTTTAAATAAAGTCCCCTTTAAGTCTAACTGCATTATATAGGTTTTTTTCTTTTTTAAAATTTTTACTTTGATATTCAAACTTCCAACTGACTAGAAGCGATAAAAATGGTATAAAAAACACCTGTTTACCCTTCACTCCTGCATAACATTTTTGTTATTTCTCTATAGATATCATCGTCACTATCATCGTTGTCATTATCTGATCCATCTGAGAATAAGTTTCTGTGCTTTTATCCCTAAATATTTCAGTGACTATTTCTTAAGCACAAAGATGCTCACAACACAGTATAGCTATTGAAGTCAGAAAATTTAAAACTATTATCTAGTATATAGATAGACCTTATTCAAATTTTGCCAGTTATTCCTAAAATATCCCTAACAGTTATTCCTAAAATATCCCTAAATAGGGGATATATTTAAATATCCCTATTTTAGGATATATCCTAAATAGAGGATATATCTAAATATCCCTATTTTAGGATATTTCCTAAAATATCCCTAACACAACACAGTATAGCTATCGAAGTCAGAAAATTTAAAACTATTATCTAATATATAGATAGACCTTATTCAAACTTTGCCAGTTATTCCTAAAATATCTCCCCCCCTTTTTTTGGACAAGCTCCCACAGGTTGGGATATGAGGTACTTTCATTGTCATTTACCTCTAAATATTTTATCATTTCCATTGTAAATTCCTTTTTAACCCATGAGTTATTTAGTAGATTACTGGTTTCCAAACATATGTTGTAGTGACTGTTTTTTACTACTTTTCATTGTTGACTTCAAATTTCATTGCACTATAATCAGAGAATATGGTCTCTATAATCTTTTCATATTTGTGGGGGTATCCTTTGTGATTTCAAAAGAGTTAAGATTAAATAAATATGAATTTAGGTCTAACGTTGAGCATAAGGACTTTTTCCTACATATCTAGTAAACCTGTTTTTCAAATGTTTTACATTCCTGATGTTTTCATTTTCTTTGATCTCAGGAATCTACACGATGATGATAGATTGGTTGGTTTCTCCTTACATTTCTCTCAGCCGTGCTTTTGTTGTTTTCAGAGTTATGCTGTTAGATGCGTACGGGGTCATGAATGCTACATGTTGGTGGATTATTTCCTCTAATATTAGGTAGTACTTTTTGCCTGAAATTCTATTTAGTGTGATATAACTATTGCTGTATCTGTTTCTTTTTGTTGTTATTTCATGGTACAGCTTTTTTATTCCATTATATTCAAAGTTTCTCTTTTGGTTTGGTTTTAATTATGTCTCCTAAAAGAGCCATATAACTGGATATTGATTGATTGATTGATTGATTGATTGATTCACTGTGTTATGTTAGTCACCATAGAGCACATCATTAGTTTCTGATGTAGGGTTCCATGATTCATTGTCTGTGTATAACACCCAGTCCTCCCTGCAATCTGTACCCTCTTTAATACCCATCACCAGGCTCACCCATCTCTCCACCTCCCTCCCCTCTAAACCCTCCATTTGTTTCCTGGCATCCATAGACTTTCATCGTTCTTCTGCCACTCCGATTTCCCCCCCTTCATTTTTCCCTTCCCTCTCCCAATGTCTCCATGCTTTTCCTTATGTTCCACAAATAAGTGAAACCATATGATAACTGACTTTCTCTGCTTGACTTACATTACTCAGCATAATCTCCAGTCCCATCCATGTTGATGCAAAAGTTGGGTATTCATCCTTTCGGATGGCTGAGTAATATTCCATTGTATTTATGGATCATATCTTCTATACCCATTCATTTGTTGAAGGGCACCTCAGCTCTTTCTAGTTTGGCTATTGTGGACATTGCTGCTATGAACATTGGGGTACACATGTCCCTTCTTTTCACTACATCTGTATCTTTGGGGTAAATAGCCACTAATGCAATTTCTGGGCCAAAGGGTAGCTCTATTTTTAACTTTTTGAAGTATCTCCACACTGTTTTCCAAAGTGGCCGCACCAATTTGCATTTCCACCAACAGTGTAAGCGAGTTCCACTTTCTCCACAACTTCTCCAATATTTGCTGTATCTGGCTTTGTTGTTTTTTGCCACTCTAACTTGTATAAAGTGGTATCTCAATGTGGTTTTGATCTGAATTCCCCTGATGGCTAATGATGATGAACACTTTTTCATGTGTCTGTTTATAGCTAGATTTTTTTAAACAAAATCTACTCTGATAACTATTTTGTAGATAAATTTAATCCCTTTATTTCTAGTGTGGTGTATTTGCGTTTCTGCCTTCTTATTTTGGGTTTTCTCCTTACTATAATTTTTTTTTGCTTTGTAAATTTCTCCTTTTCTGCCTTCTGTATTAATAAAATTTCCATATACTTAGAATGCTTGAATAGGTATAAATGTATTTATTGATTATAGTGGTTCCTTTTAATTTTTTAGGCACACATATTTAGTCATAAACTTTTTTAACAAAAGCCAAAGTTATTCAGAATTTCTATCCTTCTCTTTACTATTGCATAGGCCTAATAGAGATTAAACATGGTATTCCTTTCCCCCTATCTTATTATTGCTGTGTCGAGCTTGAATTGTACCCTTTTATCTTTAAATCCAAAAATATGTTAATATGTATGCCCTCATGGTCAATAATTAGCTGGACTTACTGATAAATGTAATCCATTGCTGTTTTATCATTATTTCTTGCATTTTATGCCTTGCACTCCATCTTCTTCTGAGTAACATCCTTTAATAGTTCTTTTAGTAGAGTTTTTTACTCTGTTATTGTTGATAAGAACTCTGTTATGCAGTTGTCACTCCTTTGTAGATAATATAATATTTTCCCTCTGGAAATTTCTGAGCTCTTCTCTTTAATGTTAGCACCCCGCAGTTTTGTTTCAGCATGTCTGACAAGCGTGAATTTCCTTTAGTCATCTTAGGACACAGAGTTTGAGGACTCTTCTCTTCTTTCAGTCTTGGAAAGGTCTCTCCTGTTTACCTCTTCGAAGATTGCTTTCCTCGTTTCCTTCTTCAGGACTCTTATTTGCCATGCGTGGTAGCTATTTAAACTATAGTCCTTGTCTTTTTTCATAGCTTTGCTCTCTCTGAATCTTTGGCTGTGTAGGGGTAAATTCCTCAGTGCTATTTTGCAATTCTTTAATTCTCTATGTCTTTATGTTCAGTCTAGAGCTTATCTTATTGATTGAATTTTAAATTCAAATTACTATCATTTTTAAATCAAAGATTTCTAATAACTTATTTTTCATATTTACATAACTTATTTTGTTTATGCTTATTTGTGTTTCATATCATGCTCTTTTTAAAAAACTTTTTATTTTATTTTTTCAGGCTTCCAAGATTCATTGTTTATACCTCACACCCAATGCTCCATGCAATACATGCTCTCCTTAATATCCACCACCAGGCTCACCCACCCCCCGCACCCCTCCCCTCCAAAACCCTCAGTTTGTTTCATGCTTTAAAAAAAAAAACCAAAACAAAACAGAAGCTAGTCCTTTATTTCTTTGGAGACACTAAAACACACTCATTTAAAAAATATTTTTCAGGCTATTCTATAGAATAATTTTATTCAGGACAAATAATATGTTGACTTACTTTATTAACATGACTTTTTTGGGTAGGATTTAGAATTTTGATCTGCAGGGTCTCCAAATCTTATTTGGGAAGGTTTTTATTTTTTCTCTTCCCATTTGCCCCAAATATTAGTTTCATAGTTGTCTCACCTGGACTCAGAAGCTGGGGTGGGTGGGTGGGGCTTCTGTCTTTTGGTGAGATTGGGGATACTATAGATCTAGGCACTGAGCCAGCAGGTAGCTTTACTCATTTTCCATTCATGAGACTGTGTCCTCTCACTTTCCCAGGCTTACTGTTTGCTAAAAGCCATGATCCTGAATAAGAAATGATCAGATTCTAGACAAAAGTTGAATATAGAATTAACATTAATTCCTGATACAGTTGTTGAAAGATAATGAAAGAATGGTTATATCAAGGTGTGGGGTCTCAGAAATGGAAGGACAGAGTGGCCATTACCTGAGATGGGGTGGACTGAGGGTAGAGCAGGTAGGGCAGGGGAAAATTAGGAGTTCATTTGAATTTGAGATTTCTGCTAGACATCCTAATGGAGATATTAAGTAGGCTGCTGGATGTATGGCCTGGAGTTTAAAGAGAGATCTGAGCTGGAAATTTAAATTGGAAGTGGCCAGGATCTAGATGATATTTAAAAGCCAGGAACATGTGCCAGGTCACCAAAGGAGTGAAGATGGATAGAGAACAAGACCAATGACGGATTCTAAGCATTCTCCAACATCAAGAGTTTAAGAAGATGAGGGGGAACCATTGAAAGTGAAACTGAGAAAAAAAGAAAAAACACAACTGAGAAGAGCCGCCAATAAGGTAGAAGGGAAACCAGGGAAGTGTTGTATCCTCCCACAGCAAAGAAGAAAGTTTGAGAGGATCAACTCTGCTTGGTAAAATGAAGAGTGAAAACTGACCACTGGTTTTAGCAAAGTAGGTGGGGGAGGTGAGGGGAGAATGCCTGATTGGATGGTAATACTTGGCAATTATTTTTAAGCCTCCCTTCATGAGCTGTTGACATTGGGGGCACTAACTACCTCCCACCAACACTTGGCTTCAACAGTAAACGTGCTTTCATTCTCTGCCTCAAGTGGAATTCTCTTTACTTTGCAGAGAACAAATTTGCAGTGACCTTTCCTTGCTTTCATTCCTGGAGCACTATAAGTTTCTAGTTTGTTGAGATGTTTGCCCATGAGCCAGCTATCCAGTTTTTATTTCTATTTTATCTCTTATTACTATGAATTTAGAGCACCAAAATTGTATAAAAGCATAAACTTGTGGAGCCATATTGATTGGCTGGAAGTTCATTACACTCTTCAAATGTTCAGAAGAACATTTTGGATGGTGTGTAGTTAAATATTGCTGTGGAACAAACAACCCCAAAGCTTAGTGGCTCAAAACAGCAACGATTTATAACTCGTGATTCTGGAAATCAGCAGCTTGGGGGGGATCCACTGTATACTCTTCTGATCTTTGCTGGGATCTTTCATGCATCCATGGTCAGCTACAGGTCAGCTAAGGAGCTCTGCTTCTGCAAGTTAACTTGCTGTCAGCTAAAGCCAATAGATGCAACAAAGTTGACTTGGTTGTGTGGTCATTCACATAGCTTAAGCTTGTTCACATGGTAGCTGGACAGAATTCTAAGAGAGAGAACAGAAACTCACCAAGTCTCTTGAAGGCTAAGCACAGCATCACTTCTGCTCTGGTTTACTGGTCAAAGCAGGTCAGAGGGTGGAAAAATAGATACTATCCCTTGATGGGAGGAAATGGAAAGTTACATTGCAAAAGGGGCATGAATACACGGAAGGGGATGATTTCGACCATTTTTGCAAACAAGGTACTACAAATGGAGCATGAAATGAACTGAAATTGTTGTGGGATGAATTTAAATTAAGGAGAAAAGAGATCAACCGTGGCGCATACTAGGAATTATTGAGTGTTGAAAGGAGAGGAGGTAGTAGTAGAAGCTTTACATCAGATTCAGGACAACAGGCTGAGTATTTGCCATCATCAAGGTGCATGCTGGAAGCCAAGGGAGAGTCAGGGAGGAACTCCTTCCTGCCTTTCAAGTAGCTATTACTTGAATAAGGAGCGCAGGGCAAGACTCCAGTTCTACGACAAGGCAGAATATTAATGCTACAAGATAACTGATCAAGGGAAAATCTTTGGAATGAGGTAAACTTAAAGTGCAGGCTGAAAGGAAGAAGCCATGGAAAGATTAAAGACTCAGAAGAGACGAGGATTACAGGCAGTGGCTGCACATTGGTTGGCATTTTTATTTAATAGGTAGAAAGGCCCAAAGACTGAGAAATGCATCAGTCCTCAGGAGACAAAGGGAAAAGAATCCAAGTTCCCTCAACTGATTTTTTTTAAAAGTTAAACCAAAAGGAATTTATTGCTTTTAATTTAAAGAACACTTGTATCAACAAGAATTCTGTACACCTCAGCAAAGATGGGTCCTAGCCTGTGGTAGGTCTGGCAGAATTTCAGGGTGTTACCAAGACACCCCTTCATACTACAGACATCCAGTTGTTGATGTTCTTGGTACCCAGGCCAAATAAGGCCAGGAGAGCTTAGAAGCTGGTACTCAGAGGTTGTCTTGACCTGTGGATCTGGAGTTCCTAACTCCAACAATCTCAAGAGTTTCTTTTTTGTGGAGTTCTATAGATCTTTCAGAACTGAAGGTCACCCCCAAAATATCTTTTGGCTACTTGTTCATCTGTATAAACCACTCAGTAATTGTTTTCATATGATCAAAATTTGAGCAGGTCTTCAATTCTCTGAAATTATCATCTACTCTGGCTAACTCTTAGGTTGAAGACAGAGACTAGGGCTGGTCTTCAGTGTGTCTTAAGAGGCCTGAGGACCTCAGCCTCCAGGGGAGCCTAATCTATCCTAGACATTTTTCCTCACAAAGCCTTTGTTCTCCTTGGAAACCACGAGAACTCCATTCAGTGGAGCCAGAATGAATCTGGCACAGGTAAGCCAGGCATTCCCATAATGCTCAATATTTTTTTTTCTAAGGGTGGGGAGAGATGATGCAGAGATTAGTCAATCACCCCAACACAAAAACTAGTGGTCATTTTTTGAAATAAGGAGGAAATATTTAATAACTGTGTTGTTCATGCTTCTATCTTGGACATGAATTCAGTCCAACACCAACACTGCATGAGTGTAGATTTTTGTTACATGAAAGATTCTATTCCAGACTCAGGGAAAAGTAGAAATGGAAACAAAGATACTTGAGTGCTATTCTCTGCTAGACACTATGCTTTACTTTTGCTCATTCACCACATCTAATCAACTCATCTGTCCCTTCAGTCCTGCCTCTAATATTTCTAGGATCCAATCCCTTATCTGCATTCCCACACCACCAACTTAATTAATACTGACTGCATTGTCATCCAGAAGGATTACTGTAATATCTTCTGTTACGGGCTGAATTGTATCCCCCTACCCAAATTCCTATGTTGAAGGCTTAGTCCAAAGTACTGCAGAAATGTGTATTTGGAGATAGAAACTTCGAAGAAGTCACTGAGGTAAAATGAGGTCCTATGAGTGTTAGCTCATCCAACATAACTGGTGTCCTTTCAAGAAGAGAAGACTGGGACACAAAAATGCACAGAGGGAAGACCACATGAAGGCAGAGGGAGAATGTGGCCATCTACAAGCCAAAAAGAGATTCTTCAGAAGAAACCAACCCTGCTGACATCTTGACCTTAGACTTCTAGCCTCCAGAAATGTGAGAAGATAAATTTCTCTCATTGAAACCAGTCTGTGGTATTTTGTTATGTCAGCGCTAACAAACTAATAATGCCTTCTGTCTCAGTCCTTTGCTTTCTGTCTTGTTCCTTTCAAAAATCAATAGTTCTCCAAGTGGAATTATCTGTCTCAATCACTGGTCTCTGTCACTTGCCTGCTTAAAACCCTTCAGCAGCACTCCACCTCTCACTGTAGTATTTTCCACATTTAAGTTTTTTTGAATATCTGTTATTTAAGATGTCCCCCAGGTATGTAAGAACTCCCTAGTTTTCCAACTAGAAGGGGCACAGTGTACATTTACACATTAAAGGCTCCAAGAAGTTTTGTGGCCAAAAAAACCCTGGCTAACTTGGTTTAACCCACTGTTTGACAAATTTAGTTGACTACAGAATTTTTTTCTTAGCATGATACTCGTTATACCCACTGCAACTTTGTTCTGTAATATAAACTAGGAAATGTTGCCCGCAATCAAGTCCACATACTTTCATGTGTCATTCAAAATGAGGATCCCCAGATCTAGCAAACAGACACATCAGATGCCTCGTTGGGTTGGAATCATGTGTTGTTTATCTGAAATTCAAATTCAGCTGGATGTCCTGTACTTTATCTGATGACTGGATAGAGGACCCTTTGTGACCTATAATATAGTGAACAGACTGAACCAAAATGAATTAGCAAGAATCTTTCCCCACTTTACATGCTGGGAAGAGAGGAAGTCAGGGTTGATTCATGGCTTTTAGTTGGATTCAATTCACCACCAACCCTTGTTCACTTAAAGCAGTGTCTCTCCATCCTGGTTATACATTTGAATCTTCTGAGGAGCTCTTAGATATCTCACACCCTATGCCAGACCAAGGGGACTTAGAATGGGGGCTGCCTGGTGGGGACTTTGAAAGACAGGGTGGGGAGGAGAGTATGCAAAGCAAGGCTCTAGGGAGCCAGATTGAAGGAGGCCCTCCCTGTTGGGACCAACCGTGTATTTGCAGAGCCCTGAGAGTGAGGGCCTCCTTAAATCTGTGTCTTATACTCCTGTACCTCACTCTGATACACCCTGTTAAAAGAAGTGAGTTGGGGGAGGGACCTGGGTGGCTCAGTTGTTTGAGTCTCTACCTTCAGCTCAGGTCCTGATCTCAGGGTCCTGGAAAAGAGCCCCATAGCACTGGGCTCCCTACTCATGGGAAAGTCTGCTTCTCCCTCTGCCTCTGTCTGCTGCTCCCCCCGCTTATGTGTGCTCTTACTCTCTGTCAAATAAATAAATAAAATCTTTTAAAAATAAATAAATAAAAATAAAAGAAGCCAGTGCAGGATTTCAGAGAAGAGCTTGTAGGGGATTTCTAAGAAGCCCTGAGTCCCATCTCTGCATTTTGTTGCTTTACAAGGAAATGTGAACCTTTTCCAGCAATAGACATGAGCTCTAGCCCCTAAGTATGAGTCAGAAGAGGCTTCACCAGGCCGGGTTTTTCCTGAAATGTAAACTTGCAGCTGGCTCCAGTTTCCTCTAGAACGCCAATCACAAAAATTATCCAATGTTTAGTTGCCTCATTATTTTTCGGCTGAGGCTGGTGGTGTTTGAGTAGCTTCTAGCTCTGGCAACCCATAATTTCTGTTTCATATTCAAGTAGGGTTTAAACCTTCTGAAAATGTAATGGAAACATACACTTCATTTCTCTCTCCAAGGTTTTATGGATTCTCATCCCCAGTCCTCTTCCTAGTCTCCACTGCTTTCTGCCCTTTCTGGCCAAAATCTCACTCTCCATGACAGGCAGTCTGGTCAGAAAGACACACTGGAGGCAGCGAGTGGCACAGCATGCCCAGGAACCAAGGCCAGCTTCAGGAGGCCAGCTCCTGGAACCATCTCTTCCTTCGCTAGCCTCCAAGTTCCGTGATGTCACGAGCGATCTGCCCCCACCCTTCTGCTACTGGCTGGGGGCCAGATCCTTTAGGTTGATTCCCAAAAGGCTCTGGCAAGTTTTAAAACAGTAGGGAAAGAAACTTTGTAATTTTCCAGTGCTGAAAAAGGATAGTAGTGGATGAGGGGAGCTCCCTGCACAGCCAAAAGTAACTTCTCTCCACTGTGATAATTGAAAGATTTTCAGTGATGTTCTTCTTATAATTGAGTTCAAAAGTACCTGCTCAGAGGAAAATTTGGAAGAGAAGAATACAAGGGAAAGGGTAACATAGGGCAGTGTTTGCAGCAATTTCCTGGCATTATCAAGATTACAGAATTATATGGGTGTATCTCACTCGGCTTAATAGCTGTGTCCTTGTGAACTTTCCCATAAATGGAATTTTTTTTTAAAAAATGAAATCACTATAAGTACACAGGGAAAGATTGCCAAATAAAGGAAGGCTTAGGTGCCATACTTTATAAAGTAAATTATCCTTAGATAATGTACATCATCCCTCCCACGCACACACATTGATCTTTTTTTATAAGTCTGAATTTTTCACAGGCTGGATTTTCATGAGGTAGGGGTGACTCTTACAATGACAACAGCTCTGAGGTCACAGCTGTTCTCAGTCTCTTAAACTGAACTTTTCATGATGTTCTCTGAGGAGTAGGAAGAGCTGCTGGGTTCTGAGGGGACTTCTAAGCTGAGAAAATCATCCCTGGGAGGAAACTGACCCAGGATCTTTCTTGTCTACCCCCAGAGTGGTGTGGGCTCTGGAGCACCCAGAGAAATGGTCAATGGCTAGATCCTGGACAAGTTGTTGGGGATAAGCTACTGCTAAATGTTGCCAAATCTACCACAAAAGGCAGTGGGGTGCTGTGCAGAGAAGCATGAGTGCTGGGGCCAGACTGCTCCAACTCCCTGAACCTCAGTATCCCTATCTGTAGAATGGGGTGATACGATAGTGCCTACCTCAAGGTAACACCTGGCATACAGTAAACACTCAAAAAGTGTTGGCTATTTTTAACTTGCCTGGGCTAGCTCTATTTGAACACAGGGGAAAATAACAAAAGAAGACCAAAGATCCTTGTGTCTACTGATGAGTGCTGGTCCATGCCAGATCCATGCTGAACCCCATCATTTAATCTATGTACGCCATACAATGCATCATCAATATTACCCCACTTTCCAGTGAAAACTAGAGCTCAGAGAGGTCAAGCAATTTTCCTGAAGTCACACAGCAGATAAGGGACAAAGCAGCTATTAGAGGCCAGTGGCATTGTTCTTCCCACTCTGTCTCAGGCCTAAGATCAAAACCTTAAAGTGACTTTTCAAAGATGATGGTTTAGGGCCCAGAGGGTATTTGGGTTTAGAAATAAACTTGGTTCCAGAAGTTCCATCAAAATGAAATAGAGGGTAATTCTTTGATTTAGTCCATAAAGATTGAGAATCTACAGTGTTCTGGCAGTTTAGGTACAAAGGTGAATAAGGAAGGCCTCACCCTTGGCCTCAAAGTCCAGCATGTGAAATTATAATAGACCCCAGCCAGTGTTAGGATTTGGGTGTGAAGAATGTGCTTTTGGATCCACAAGTAAATAAGTGACCAACTTTACTGAGGAAAACTTCAAAGGAGAAGTGACATTTGAAGGCTTCGTAAGTATCATCTTACCAAATCCTCTAGTATTGGGGAAATAGGCGATGATAGGACCCTGGGGCAGAGACAGCTAGGTACCCAGGTAGGATGTGAAGTCCCTTTCTTACTTGTGAAGAGAAGCCGGAGTCCACTTAAGCAGGCAATGGGGACAGCTCAAAAATCGACATTTTTCTACGTTTTCCAGACTCCCTTGTAGGCAGCTATCCCTGCAATACACAAGTAGTGGTCACTGGGTTACATTTCCAAAAAAGCATCTTAAAAACGGTGTGGGCTTACATGGGCTTTTTTTCTTACCCTCTTCCCCTGCTTTCGGCTGCCTGCCTGGAGGACGGATTTGATGGCCAAGGCTCCAACACCAACCTGTGACCTTGAGAAAGGAGGCCACAAGCTGAAGATGGCAGGGCAGAAGGACAGAAGGAGCCTGAGTCCTTGGTGATGGTGACTTGCTGTCCCAGCCTCACACTGCCTCCCTCCAGACATATCTGTTTAAATGAAAGAAAAATAAACTTCTATCTTGTTTAAGCCTGTGTTATTTCTGGTGGTTGTTATTAGCATCTGACCCAGACCCTAACTGGCAAATGCCCCTGAGGATATTAGATGGTAGAGTTGGGGTGGAAATTCAGACAGCCTGACTCTCCACCCCTCATGCTTGCCCATAGTACTGTGCTGTTGGGGATGAGCCTGCCGTCTGAGCAGAATCCAAGAGTCTAGAGTGTCTCCTTGAAAGTCTAATCTCTTTTTGTCAACTGTTTGGCCCTGGCAGCAAGCACACAGCCTGACACTCAGCAGGATTCCTTAAGGTCTGTTGAGTAAATAAATGAATAACTGCCCCTAATCCACTTCCCCAAGAAATGATTTTTCTGAGGGGCTCTGGAATGACCTCTGCTTCTTGCATTTCCCTAGGCTGGTATCAGTGTGAAGCTTGTGAGAATATTGTGCTTTGAGATTTTTTTTCTTGAAGGAAAGAATAAATTAAAAATCACATAATAAAAATTTAAACAAAGATATACAGAAAAATTCCTCGAATTAAGTAAAATTCTTTTAATGATAAAGCGAAAAAAATGGCTGAGAGGAAGAGTTGCTATCTCAAGTCTCCTTTTCAAAAACCTAGTTACGGATTACAAAAATAATGGACATGACTTTATAAAAAATGGAAGGTTCTCTCATAATTCTCCTTCTATAACAGATTGTTAAATATCCTTTCAACTCTTTTTCTACACATAAAAGCATTAAAAGTATAGGGTTGTAAAAATGAGCTCATGGTATATATACTATTTTGCAACCTTTGCTTTTTTCCAGGTAGCATCGTATTTTGGACATTTCTCCCTTTCTTGTATTTGCATTAATCCAGTTCTATTTAAGGCAGGAAAGTATCCTTTATCTTAATGCTCCCCTTTAAAAAAAAAAAAAGTGTCTGGATATATCTTTGACCTTGCTGTGTAAAGTGTCATCAGGTGTTTACAAGAGATGGTTGATGAGAAGGACATCAGAGATTAACTCTTACCCATAACAGAAGTAAGCTGGTCCCTGGGGTTGTTGGGCTGGCAAATGTCCAGTTTTAGAAAAACAATACTCTAGGGTCAATGTTTTGTGACCAGAAGGCCATGAAGCTCAGAGCTAGGAACAAACAACCAGGCCAGGTCAGGAGAGCCTAGAAGCTTCCCGGATCCCTGAGACCAGGTCCCTCTGCCCCCTTCCTATCAGCACAGATGCTGGCCTAGGGGTGGGATGGAGGATCTCCTGAGAAATTGGAATCATTCCTCAGCTTCACAGGAAATCAGTCCTTGCCTGACCTTCTGCTAGAGCCCTGAAAGCTTGCCGGGTGCCGGCAGTCACCATTCTGGACTCAGGCAGTGGGGAGAGAGTGGCCAAAAAAGGAAGGTCACAGGTGTGGCTTCGGCGCTGGGGCCTTGGGATCTCCAGGGGGCAATGATCAACCAGAAACTCACTCCCACTGCCCCATCAAAATCAAACAAACATACTGTCCACAAGATTATCCCAAGCCCATAAGTCAATCTGTCATCAAGCTGATGACAGCTACTGTAACGTGAGCTTGCTCGGTAGCCGTGGAGAGCAGGTGCGTATCAGCGTGAGTAGCTCGAAGGGCTCAAGCCGCAAGACTGTGGGGAGGATGGGAGAGAATCATCCAGCAGGGCTTTCAAAGAGGGAAGGAGGCCCAGAGGTTAGAGCCCAGCGGCACAGACGCACATACCTGTGGCAAAGGCTGTGTTGGTGGCCACCATGGTGGCTCCGACTCAGCTGTGGTGGGGACGGGGGATGGATAATATATTAAGAAGATCCACAAGGGAATTGGTTCGGGAAGGAGAATGGGGCAGAGGAAAGAGTGGAGGTGTGACTGGCTTTTGAGCCTGTGTTGGGGAGACTGACTTGACAAGATGGGCAATAGGGAGCATGGGGCAGATCCCACCCACCCACAACGCCGGCCCCCCCGTGCCTGCAGAAAGCCAGGCAGGCCGCAGCTGCACCTACTGGGCCCCCACGTGCCATGTGTGGGTTAGGAAGCTGCCGTGCCTGGAACCTCACCTCCCCGCTCTTGAGCAAGCCAGGCGATACACACCCAATGGGCAGCCAGTCTTACTGATTCACTGTCGAAGTAGTTCAGGCTTTTCTAGCTGACTAGCTGGCCCAACTAGCATTTCTTCCTCCAAGATGGCAAGGCAGCTGGGCCTGACTTCCAGTCCAGAGTGTCCATGCCCTCCCGCCAGAGATCACCAGGTTCACCTGAAGTTGAACAGTGCTGGGGTCCTGGAGTGGTTGCAGTGAAGGCTCACACAACACCGTGGGGAAGCCGGGGAACATCTCAGTCCCAGAACTTACAGGAGTTGAGGCTTGACTCAGGAGCTTCTCAAGGGCTCAACGAGGTGGGACTTTGCTCTGGATTAGATATTATCAGAAGCAGGGGTGATTCTATGCTTGGATATCTTATTTTCATTGAAAAGGCTAAGAGGAGTGAGACAAGGCTAAAGCTGTACTTAGTAAAGAAGTATCAGTCCCTCATATAAGCCAGGAAAAGGGCATCTTTGGTCATTTCTGTGGTTTGGACAGTGTTCTTATTTTTGTCTGTGTCCAGGCATGATTATGGAGTAATCTTGTTTTTGCTTTGTTCCATCAAGGTCACAGAACAACCTTGTCTGATGTTGGTGTTCTATGGAAATATTTCTGTTAAACAGGAGAATGCCGAGGGCCAGCTATGAGTGCCAGGCGAGGTCCTAGATCTCAGGGGCTGCTTTTCTCTTTCTCTATTAGAACTGAGGTGTGTGACTCAAAGCAGCCAGGAACCCTGGAGAGAATAGAACTTGAGGGTTTGTAATGTTCATGTTCTAAGCAGAAACTCCTCGAGGGCTGGAAGAGAAGCTGAGGGAAGCCTGGTGCTCCTGATCTAAGGCTGCCTCTGGTCTCTTCATTCAGGCAACAGACATTTATTGAGCAGCTAATATATCGAGGCACTTGGGATAGAGCTGTGAGCCAGATAGTTTTCATGGAGTGGACATTTCAGTGAGGGACCCCAGAAAATAGGAGGGGACAATGAAGAAGATAGTCTTAGGTAGTGATAAAGAAAGTTATAGACAAAATTAATTGAGGGAGTTGAGAATGATTTGGGGTACAATTTGGAGAGATGGTCAAGTATACCCTGTCTAAAGAAGAGATGAGAAGGTGCAATGTGGAGCTTTGCCATGAAAGTATTTCAGGCAGAAGAGATAGGATCTGCCGAGGCTTCTAGGAACAGGAAGAGTATCTCCGGAGCACAGTGAGTGAGGGAGAGATAGGCTAAGACAGGTCAGAAATGTGGGCTGGGTCAGGCAGTGGGAGGCCAATGGAAGACTTTTGAGACAAGAACTGCAGGACTTCACATCCTCTCCTGAGACAGCAGCAGTTTGTGACATACTGACTTTCCTCTGCATCCTAAGGCCTATTTCTCCCCTCTGAGCCTGGGGTCTGGAATATACCAGAAATCGTCTGAAATTCTCCTTAACCTACTAAAGTCAGTCATTGTTTACAGCAGTGCATTCATTTTCTATTGCTACTGTAACAAGCTGCCACAACTTAGTTGCTTAAAATGACACGCATTTATTACAGTTCTTGAGGTCAGATATCCCCAAATCAAGGTATTGGCAAGGCCGTGTTCCTTCTGACGGCAGTATCTGTTTCTTCTGGAATTATCTTTCTTCTAGAGACCTGCATTTCTTGATTTCTTGCTTGTGGCTCCTCTACCTTCACAGATTATGATGGTGTATCTTCAAATCTCTCTCTCTCTCACCCCTGCTTCCATCATCACATCTCCTTCTCTTACACTCCAGCCGCTCTTTTATAAGGACCCTTGTGTTTACATTGGGCCCACCCAGATAATTCAAGATAATCTCCCGTTCTCAAGATTCTTGACTTAATCACATCTGCAAAGTCCCTTTTGGCATCTGAGATAACATACTGATAGGATTTGAAGATTAAGACGGGGTGGGTGGGGAGGGTGGGGGGTGGGGGGGTCCGTCTTTGGGGAGCCGCTCTGTCTATAACAGGGAGTCCTGTGGAGAGCAGGGAAGTGAAATCTGCCCCAAGCCATTCTACTAATGGGATGAATCCTTGCCCCACCTACCTCAGGAAGTTATTGTAAGTATCATATTAATTAATGTGGCATAATTGGGAAAATAAGAAGTGCCATAAAATCTAAGGAACAATTATGAAGTATTATGAATCCTATGAAACATGAATGTAAAAGGGGTATTACAGATTAACAGAGAGCCAAGTTTGAGTCCTGCTCCCCAGAATACTTGCTACATTCATTTGGGCAGGGAACTTAATGTCTCTGAGTTTCATTGGGTATAAAATTTGGAAAATGCTTTCAGCTCATTACAGCATGTGGAGTTTAAATCCGGTAATATAGGCAGTGGTGCTTTGTGAAATGCTACACAAATATGCTTTGTCAAATATTTCATAGGCAGGCACCCAAATGCTTTTTCCTAGATGCACAATGGAACCAGACCATAGGATAGTACCTATCAGACCAATACCAACAGATTTTAAATCTCCACTGTACCAAGTGAATGGGAAATAAAGAGGAGACAATAAACAAAGGGCCTCTCTTCTTGCCTCCCTCCTCAGCTACTTAGGGGTCAAAAAGCAGCCGGAGGAAAACTGTAGCATCTAATTGATTACTCAGGAAAAAACACAAGATAGGCCTATTGAGAATACAGACTCTTCTGGAAATGAAGAGGTTTGGGGTTTAGGCTGACTTTCTCTGGAAGAATCCTATTTGGTCACATTTAAAACATTAAGTTGCCCAAGAGCTGCCTTATTCCTTTGGCACGTATTATGTAATCATGTGCATGGGCCTGAAACACATGCTTTCAGAGTGTGGTCTACAGACCCACAAAGACATTCACTTAGCATGCCATTTTAAGCATGGACCCCTGCACTAGACACTGTCCTTGGTTAAACACAGAAAATCCCCCTTCCCTCATGGAACTTCTAGGTTAAGAAGATAAATAGTCCTCAAACTATTCCATAACTGAATGTAAAATTCCAACCCAAATCCTTCCAAGGCAAGGTTCAAGGTGCTATCAGGGCTCACCCAAGGAGTCCGAACTTGATTTCTGAAAACCAACCATGGAGCTGAGGTCCGAAGTCTGAGCAATTGTAGACAGAGGGAAACTGAGGAGGGAAGAGTTATCCAGGTTGAGGGAGCAGCACACTTGGAGGTGAGGATGAAGCATGGAATGTTTGAAGGCCTAAGAGAAAGCCAGGACATCCAGACTGTGCAGGTGAGAGGGACAACGGTCAAGATGCAGACTACAGAGGTGGGCAGGCTCCAAGGGGCACTGAGTGGGCAGGCACAGTGACAAAGTCAGGACATAGTATTTTATCCAGTCCAGACTCCATTTTGATTTTAATATTTCTAATGAGACCCCTATCATTATATGTTCCTAAACTAAAAAAAAAAAAAAAAATCCTTTAAGTACGTGATGAATTCTTACTAGGATAAGAGGTATGTTGTGTTCCCTTGCATAGGTGTGGGAAGGGTGCCCAGGTTGGCCTTCAGTGTGTGTACCTGGCCCCTCAGACTGGCTCCAAGACAGGATGCCAAGACCAGAGCAGATATTAGATTACTAACAGCAACTCTTGCCTCACTATTGTGCTTTCCCAAGCATCTCACACAAAGGTCACTTTGGACTCCTACCATCATGATGAGACGGACCGTTTTAATAGTGGGGAGGATGTCCAATGACTTACCACAGGTCCCATAGGCACAGAGGTGATACTTGAACCCACATTCACTGTTTCTAGATAAAATGTTTTCCCATAGGCCACCACTGAGTCACTTACATACTCTCTCTCTGACCTCCTTAAAATCCTAGAACTCTAGAATTTTCAGAGTTGAAGAGAACTTCGAGCATCAGCCAACTTGTTCAATTCTCTCATTTGGAAATTCCAGGAAGTTTGAAAATTTTGAGAAACAATCATATTTCGAAAAAGACGAAAAGGGCTGTTTTCCACCCAAGGAAGAGAGGAGTCATTATTCTGGTCATTTCTAGTGACTCACTATTGGCTCCCAGGAAAACTCCCATCACTAGGGAGCTGTGATCTTAGCAAATCTCTTTCCCTGTAGTGTCTCCATTTTCTTGCTCTAAAATAAAAAACATAAAGTGACCACGACTAAACATATCAAATTCATCTTGCATCATAACCCAGCACACACATGTACACACATACACATACAGAATTGAAACACAAGTTCCAAGAATCTGTACTAACCCTCACTAATGCAAGGCCCACTTTTCTCTTCTACCTTTCAAAAAAGAAGCTTTGCAATCTACTACACTGATTTTACTACCCACTAAAATGTGAAATCCTCAGGTTGGCAAACATGGGACAGGACCCTCTCTGAGGTGGCTTCCGGCCCTGGCTCCCTGACACGGCCCACCTTGGGGCTGCTTGGAGTCTCTTTGAGGTTTCTTCCTAGTAAGGCAAGTGTCTGGCCCTCCCCTGACCCGGGAGCTGCAGGGGTGACTTGGGGTTAACACTTCCTATCAGTCCTCCGGCCTCACAAACTACCTGTGGTTTTGTGGTAGTGTGTGCCTACGTGAATAAACAAGGCACCAAACATGACCTTCTGACCACAGTCCACCAAGATTAGGTAGAGAAAAATCCAGACTCCAAGTCAAATTGCAGAGTGAGGGAATTTTGCTCGTTTCTGCCAGCTCCCAAGCCCAGCTGCCCACACACCGCATACACACACACACCATATACCTCACCTGGATGCAAGTACCACACACACCACATGCATGGACACAGAACCCACACACAATTTGCACACACACATACACTCACCCACATATGTCCCAAACAGCACACATATTCACACAAAGAGCCACACACACCCTATACACACATACTAAAAACTTGTATACACACACACACACACACACACACGCACACAACTCTTAAGAGGTCCCAGAAATCCTCAGTTATAAAGCAGGAAAACCTATAATTTGAGTCAAAGGAAAATAATTGAAAGGTAATCTATAATCAGTCCTTAGAATCACAGAGTTATTTCCAACACTTGGGAAATCTGGCCTAAAAGTACACTGGCTATTCAACAATGACACCACTGAAGCATTTTGTTTTTAAAACTGTACTCTCTTTTAAAATCAAATTAGAGGAGTAGGATATTTCAAATATAATTTTCTCAGGTTTAAATTGTTCATTTTATGACTGCTTGTTTTTAATGTTATAATGTTTATTGGTTCACTTGTGATAACTTAATACTGGATATTTAATCTCACCTCTTTAATGACTTACGTATTTACTTAATGTTTTGAAACAGGCTTGTAAAGATGTCGTTTCGAAATGTCTTGCACACCCTGTTCACTGTTTTTTAAATTTAAAAACTGAATCACAGTGGGACGCCTGGGAGGCTCAGTCAGTTAAGCAATTGCCTTCAGCTCAGGTCACGATCCCAGGGTCCTGGGATCGAGTCCCACATTGGGGGGAAGCAAGGGGTTCCCTTGTTCAGCGGGGAGCCTGCTTCTCCCTCTGCCTTCTGTTCCCTCTGCTTATGCTCTCTCTCTCTGACAAATAAATAAATAAAATCTTAAAAAAAAAAATAGAACCACGATATGCATCCCAGTTTTTCATCAGTAAGTAAAGTAAATCACAAAATCCTGCGATTGCCATTTATCTTTGGTATTGCCAACCACTGCAGGAACCTGGAGCACAGGCTCCCTTGCCACCATGAGGCTTCCAAAGTTGAGTTCAGCATCTAGCCCAGGGTGTGGTGTCTGGGAAGCTCTCTGCTAATGTCTGGGGAGGCAACGGCTGGAAAAGAACAAGGCAGGGAGGCCAGGAGAGGAAGAAAAGAGAAAAGGAAGGAAGAAGAGAGAAAGAAAGGTCGAGGAAGAAGTGGAGGGAATGAGAATGGGTGTGGGGCAGAGAGAGAGAGGGTGGGACAGACAGACAGAAGGAACTATATGCTGCTGTGCCTTAGACGTCTGTTCTGTCTGGAAAATGGAAACCAAAGACCATTTCCATGACAAATCTTGTTCAAAATATTATTGCTGGAGCCCACCTGGTGAAGTGACAACTTTGTGGGAAGTGCACTGGAAAATTCAGCTTTCCGTCTGCAATAGAGGAAGCAAATCTTGCTGAGACAGTTGACAGACACCCAGTTGTTTAGTCTTGGACATCGCAGCTCTGTGCCCTTTGCTATGGTAACAAAAGCCATGTCATGGAAATACAGGCATCACTCATCTCTGATGGTTTTCTTTTCATCTCTAAGGAGCATACTTGAGTTTTGGAAAGAGTGTCACAACTTTATTGCTTCTCCTTAGGATAAGAATAAATAAATAGACTTGTTATTTCTGAAGAATCAGAATACAGAGGTAAGCATACATAAGACAGTAAAGATGACCTATTATCCAAAACATTCAGAGATAGTCATTAACATTTCGTGTTCTGGATTTTAATTTTAGTACAAACATGCAAAAAATATATGTATATATGATCATACTATATATTTCATTATATAATCTTCAGCTTAACTTAATATGTTGAGGACATTTCTGTCTATATTTTTAAAATATTGCACAGCTTTCTCTTCTATTGACAAATAGTTCCATCCACCAATTTTTCGTTATTGTAAATGACACACTAAAGAATGTTCTTGTAAGGACACATGGGTGGCTCAGTCGGTTGAGCGCCCTACTCTTGGTTTCAACTCAGGTCCTAATCTCCTGGTGGGGTTCCCGGCTCAGCGGGGAGCCCGATTTCCCTCTCCCTCTGCCCCGTTCCCTGCTCACAGACACTCTCTCTCTCTAAAATAAACAAACAAATCTTAAAAAAAAAAAAAAAAGGATGTTCTTGTACAGGCATTTTTGTGAATTTATCCTGTTATTTCCTTAGGATAAGTTCTTAAATGTGAACATTTAAATGTCAGTATGCACATTTTAAAATGCTACATCAATTTGCCAAATTGCCCTCCAGAAAGTTTGAACCAATTTACATTCCCTTTAAAGTGTGTAAATGTACCTACTCTCTCAAGCCTTCATCAACACTAGTTATTACACTCCTTTTAAAATGCTCCAGTTTTATAGGGTAAAAGGCATTTTCATTTTTATTTTAATTGGCATTTCATTTATTATGAGTAAGGTAAAATATTTTTCATGTTTATTGGTATTTGCACTTCTCCTCTTTGTATAACTTGCCTGGCCATGTTTCAACTGTATTTTTTCTAATGGGTTTCTGTTTTTTTTCCATTGGTTTCTAAGAGTTTGTCATAATTCAAAAATATCAACCCTGTGTTGACATATAGGTTGTGAATTCTTTTCTTAGTTTTTCATAACTTTGACTGTGCAATTTAGACATATAGAAGTTTTGTTTTGCATTAAGTGATCAATGTGTCAATAATTTCCTTTGGTTTTTTACCTTTGAATCATGTTTAGAATGGTATTTCTCATCCGAGAATACTATCATTTTTATCGGTGTTTTTTCTATCTTCCCTTGTTTTTACATTTATATTTTTAAGCCATCTGGAATTTACTTGATGCATTCTTTGAGGTAGGGACCCAAATTATTTTTCTAACTTGTTAGTGAGTTGTCGGTAACATTTGGATGGAATAATTCATATTCTTCTTACTGATTTGAAATACTTTCTTTATCATATCCTAAATTCTTAGATACTTGAGCTCTTCTGTTACTTGCCTAAGTCTATTTACTTCCTTTGGAAGTGGGGTAAAGGAGAGAATTCCCCCCTAGGTCATAGAGTTTCAGATGTGGAAAGACCTGAAGACCTTCTACTCAAAGCCCCTAAAGGTGAATGCTGGAAATATTAGCTGACTTATTTATGGTTAACACAGCTAGCAGGGCAGAGCTGAGATTAGAACCAAGATATGAACTGAATCTAGTTCATGGAGAGCTGAGACTAGAGCCCAGGCATATTCCCCTAAAACCACGCTGGTTGAAGATGGTTACAGTGAGGGTCTATCAAGAACAGCAAAAAACACCTACTAATAAAAGGTTCATCTTATCCTAGATCTTCAGAATTTAACAACTTGGAAGAAAATAAGAAGTTTTCAGAGCACTTGTTAAATGTGGATTGGCCCTTGATGTTAACTGACCCGGTCTTTAGAAAATCCCCCATGTGGGGTGCCTGGGTGGCTCAGTGGGTTAAGCCTCTGCCTTCGGCTCAGGTCATGATCTCAGGGTCCTGAAATCCAGCCCCGCATCGGGCTCTTTGCTCAGCGGGGAACCTGCTTCCTCCTCTCTCTGCCTGCCTCTCTGTCTACTTGTGATCTCGCTCTCTGTCAAATAAATACATAAAATCTTTAAAAAGAAAAGAAAAGAAAACTTCCCATAGCAAGAAAACATCTCTTGATGTTAAGACGTGCTAAGTAGTGAGCACGTGAGTACACACGCACGTTCCATAGAAGCAGCATAGCAAGTACTGGCCTTTCGAAGAGAAATTTCAGACATGTCTCTGAAGAGACACTCTTGCCCTGGTTGGCTCTGTACAGGTCATTCAGGTCAGGTGCCAGCAAGAGCAGGCTGCTAAGAGGCTGGCCAAAGTGTGGCTCTGAGAACCTGGCCAAGGAGAAGAGCTTTTTATAGCCAAGGCAGGGGAGGAAACTGATCGTCTGAGGAGAGCTACTCTAAGTTTGTGTTTTCTTTTCTCTATTGAGAAGATTTTTCAAACTACAGTCTGCAAAAGCTGTGCAGGCTCTCTCTCACCCCTCCCACCTTGTGGAAATCCATTCTCTAGCAAACAACCTTCTATCTAAGGTCACTGAAGTTTTAAACATACGTGTAGTTTCCTAAAGATATTTTTTAGTTCACTTTATTTTTCAATAGGAATATAGTCATATGGTCTAACATTCAAAAGAAACCAAGGAATAGACAGGGAGATTTCTACTTCCTTCCACCCATGGCTAACCATTTCCTGTCCTGGGGAAAAACAAGTTCTAGTTTCTTATGGACCATTCCAGGGTTGTTTTACATAGTCAAACATACAAGTACACACATATATTCTTTGGTAGAAATTGTTGCATGAAGGGTAGCATAGGACACACATATTCTGCACCTTGTCATTTTTACTTCGTATCTTGAGGATATTCTGTATTCGTACATAAAGAGCTACTTCATTCTTTGTCACAGCGGCATTTCATATACTCTATTGTATGAACAAATAATTTTTATTTAACCAGCTTACCATTGGCATTTATTGTCTGAATTTTGCCATTACACACAATGCTGCAACCAATATATTATTTGACACGTCCACAAATTTATACCAGGAATAATGTCCCAGAAAGGGAAATGTGGGATATAAGGAGATGAGCATTTTAATTTTGACAGAAATTGTTAAATTTCCCCTCATAGAGATTGTACCAACTTAAAGTCTTCCTGGTAGTGTAGAAAGTGCACATTTCTTCATACCTTTGCTAATGTAGTATGGTACCAATCTTTAACATCTGTTCATGCGATAGGTAAATAATGATATCTCACCATAGATTTAATTTGTGTTTTTCTTATTATGAGTGAGATTGAGAATATTTTCATATATTTAAAGGCAGTTTTTAGGGGTGCCTGGGTGGCTCAACTGGTTAAACGCATGCCTTCAGCTCAGGTAGTGATCCCAGAGTCCTTGGATTGAGCCCCACATCAGGCTCCCTGCTCAGGTTGCCCTGCTCAGTGGGGAGCCTGCTTCTTCCTCTCCCTCTGCCTATCACTTCCCCTGTTTGTGCTCTTTCTATCAAATAAACAAATAAAATCTTTTTTTTTTTTAACAAAAGGCAATTTGTATTTCTGTCCTAGAAACTATTAACAGCCTTAGGGTTTTTTCTAATATGTTATTGATCTTTATTTATTGATTTGTAAGAGATTTTTATACAGTAGAACAATAGTCTATCTGTGGTTTTAGTTGCACATATTTCCCCAGTTGTTGTTTGTCTTTTAACTTTATTGTTGACATTTTAATAGTCCTTTTATTTTATGGCTTCTGTTTTCTGTCATACTTTCCCAGTCTAAGATTTAAAAAAAAAAAAAAATCCTGTGGCTTATTTTTACATGTTTATGGTTTATTTTAGTTTTAAATGTTCACTCTATCTGAAATTTATCCTAGTCTGAAGTTTTAGGTTTCTATACATTTTATTTTTTTACAGATGGTTGACTAGTTATTTGAAACTACATATTAAATAATCTTTCTTTTCTCAATGGCTAAAATTAACAAGGCAGGAAATGACAGAAGTTGGCGAGGATGTGGAGAAAGGGGAACCCTCCTACACTGTTGGTGGGAATGCAAACTGGTGTAGACACTCTGAAGAAGTATTGAGTTTCCTCAAAAAGTTGAAAATAAAGCTACACTACGATCCAACAATCACACTACTGGGTATTTACCTGAAAGATACAGATGTAGTGATCTGAAGGGCCACGTGTACCTGAAGGTTTGTAGCAGCAATGTCTACAATAGTCAAACTATGGAAAGAACCTAGATGTCCATCAACAGATGAATGGATAAAGATGTGGTATATACATACAATGGAATTCTAGGCAGCCATCAAAAAACTGAAATCTTGCCATTTGCAACGGTATAGATGGAATAGAGGGTATTATGCTAAGTAAAATAAGTCAGTCAGAGAAAGACAATTATCATATGATCTCTCTGATATGAGGAATTTGAGAGGCAGGGTGGCACATTCATGGAGGGTAGGGAGGAAAAAAATGAAACAAGATGGGACCAGGGAGGGAGACAAATCATAAGAGACTCTTAATCTCAGGAAACAAGTTGAAGGTTGGTGGTGGGAAGGGATAGGGTGGCTGTGTGATGGACATTGGAGGGTATGTTCTATGGTGAGTGCTGTGAATTGTGTAAGACTGATGATTCAAAGACCTGTACCCCTGGGGCAAATAATATATTATATGGTAAATAAATAAATAAATAAATAATCTTTCTTTTCTCCATTGCTTTGAAGTACTATATTTTAATATTTATGTTTTCAATATATTCGTATAATTTATAATAGAAACTTCCCCCTTGTAACAATGCCTTCAAAATTTTTATGATTTCATACCAGTCTCTTACAACCCCTGAAAAAACATATTTTCATCATTTTTTCCCTTTACTTCTCTCTTTTAAAATGTTATGTTCTGTCATAATTAAAAGAAACCCTAGGAATATAGAGAAACTTCTTTTTGTTTTTAAGATTTTATTTATTTATTTGAGAAAGAGACAATGAGAGAGAGCATGAGTGAGGAGAAGGTCAGAGGGAGAAGCAGACTCCCCGTGGAGCTGGGAGCCTGATGCGGGACTCAATCTGGGGATCTCCGGGATCATGACCTGAGCTGAAGGCAGTCGTCCAACGAACTGAGCCACCCCGGCGTCCCTAGAGAGAAACTTCTTAACTTGATCAAAAATATCTATGAAAGTCCTACAACTAACACCATACTTAATGATTAGAGACTAAAAATTTTCCAACTATAGATCAAGAAAAAGGCAAGAATGTATTCTCTCATTACTCCTTTTCAACACCATACCAGTGTTGTCCTATCTAATGCATAAGACAAGAAAAGGAAAGTGGGTTAAGCCTCTGTCTTCGGCTCGGGTCATGATCTCAGGGTCCTGGGATCGAGCCCCGCATCGGGCTCTCTGCTCAGCAGGGAGCCTGCTTCCTCCCTCTCTCTCTGCCTGCTTCTGATCTGTCTGTCAAAATAATAAATAAAATCTTTAAAAAAAAAAGTATATAGATTGGGAAGGAAGAAATTAAACTGTCTTTGTTCACAGATGACATTATCATCTATGTAGAAAATCTGAAAAAACTGACAAGAAAATTTCTGAAACTCATGATTATAACAAGCTTGCAGGACAAAAGGTTAATGTGCAAAAGTCAATTTCCTATTTACCAGTAAAAAAAAAAAGTGGATTTAAAATTTTAAAAAAATGATGATGTTTCTTTCCATTGACAACCCCCCTAATTAAATTCTTAATATAAATCTAACAAAATATGTACAAGACTTACATGAAGAAAACTATAAAACTCTAATTTACAAAATCACAGAACTAATTAAATGGAGAACTATACCCCATTCTTGGATAGGAAGCCTCAATATCATCAAGGTGTTAGGTCTTCCCAATTGATTTAGATTTAATACAATGCGAATCAAAATCCCAGAAAGTTATTTTGTGGATATTGGCAAACTGATTCTTAAGTTTATGTGGAAAGAAAAAAGACCCAGAATATCCAGCACAATACTGAGGGGAAAAAAAAACAAAATTGAAAGACTGACACTATCCAACTTCAAGAATTACTATAATGCTACAGTGGTTAAAACTGTGTGGCATTGGTGAAAGAATACACAAATAAGTCACTGAAACAGAACAGAGAGCCCAGAAATAGACCTACATAAATCTGACCAATCATCCTTGTCAAAGGAGCAAAGTGTCAAAATAATAGATCAAAAATAGTCCTTTCAATAGCTGGTGCTGGGACAACTGGACATTCATATGCAAAAATGAATCCAGACACAGAGCTTAACACTCCTCACAAAAATGAACTCAAAGACATTATAGACCTAACTGTACAAACTAAATGATCTTGAATATAACAGTGACTGTTTAGATACAACACCAAAGGCACAATCCACGAAAGAAATAATCGATAAACTGTAGTTCACTAAAATGAAAAACTTCTGTTTTATGAAAGATAATACCAAGAGAATGAAAGATAGACCACAGACAGGAGAAACTATTTGCAAAAGACATATCTGATAAATGTTATCCAAAATATACAAAGAACTTTTTAAAAGTGGAAGTTTTAGGGACACCTGGATGGCTCAGTCAGTTAAGCGTCTGACCTGGGCTCAGGTCATGATCTCAGGGTCCTTGCATGGAGCCCTGCATCAGGCTCTGTGCTTAGCAGGGAATCTGCCTAATTCTCTCTCTCCCTCTGCTCCTCACCCGACTTGTGCTCTCTCTCAAATAAATAAATAAAATCTTTTTTTTTTTTTTTTAATCTGTGGATTCTGAGAAACAAACTGAGGGTTTTGGAGGGGAATGGGGTAGGAGGTTGAGTGAGCCTGGTGGTGGGTATTGTGGAGGGCATGTATTGCATGGTGCACTGGGTGTGGTTCATAAACAATGAATTCTGGAACACTGAAAATAAATTAAAAAATAAATAAATTTTTTAAAAATTAAGTTTTAAACTCAATACTAAGAAAACAATCTACTTTTCAAATGGGCCAAGTACTTTAATAGATACTTCATCAAAGAAGATATTCAGAGAGCAAATAAGTACATGAAAAGATGCTCCTCATCATATTTTATCAGGGAAATGCAAGTTAAACAAACAAACCAAAAAACCCCAAACAACAATAGGTGTGTAAAGATACCATGACACACCTATTAAAATGGCTAAAATCCGGAACACTGATAGCACCAAATGCTGACAAGGGTGTGGAGCAGTAGGAAGTCTCAGACATTGCTGGTGGAATGCAAAATTGTACAGCCACTTTGGAAGTCAGTTTGGTGATTTCTTACAAAACTAAAAATACTCTTGTCATATCATCCAGCGATTGTTCTCATTGATATTTTCCCAAAGCAGCTGAAAACTTACGTCCACATAAAAGTCTGTACAACAGATATTTCCAGCAGCTTTACTCGTAATTGCCAAAGCCTAGAAGCCACCAAGATGTCTTTCAGTAGATAAATGTATAAACTCTGGTATATCCAGACAGTGGAATGTTATTATTCAGCCCTAAAAAGAAATGAGCTATCAAGCCATGAAAAGATGAGGAGGAATCTTAAATGCATCTTACAGAGGGAAATAAGCCAATCTGAAAAGGCAGCATATTAAAGGAGTCTAACCGTGTGACATTCTGGAAAGGCAAAACCATGAAGACAGTGGCTGCCAAGGAATAGTGGTGGGGAAGGATACACAGGAAAAGGAAAAGGAAAAGGACAGAGGATTTGGGAGGTAGTGAAAATACTCTGTATAATATAATAATGATGGATATGTGCCATTTACATGTTTGTCCAAACCCACAGAATGTGTGCCAAGAATGAGTTCCAATGTAAAACCATGGACTTTGGGTGTTTCTGATGTGTCAGTGTAGGTTCATCAATTACCAGAAATGTAGCATTCTGGCAGGGCAATATTTTGATAATAACTATGCATGAGTGGGAGCAGAAGGTATTTGGGAAATCTCTGTACCTTCTCCTCAATTTTGCTATGAATCTGAAACTGCTCTAAAAAAAAATTAGGTATTTTTTTAACGTTATTTTGTACAAGCCAGCTCCTCCTCTAAACCTCTCTCACATTCCTGCCACCAGCATTTCTGCTTTCCCGGATAGATATTAGCCCTAATTTTAAGAGTATTCGTACCTCTTCCTCGCCTTTAAGAAGAAACTCCAAATTTCCTCTCTTCCACCTTACACTAGGTGGGCATGGGTGAGTTATGAAGGTAAGACTGGCGTTTCAGAGACGGCAGGGCTCTTAGCAGAGAAGCAGGGGTTGTCCGCACCGAGGTGGCAGCTGAAGCCCAGAGATTGTTGATTTACAAAGAAAAATGTGTAGAGAAAGAAGAGCGATGGATGCTGAGAAAAGAAATTGTGAAGGAGGACCTAGAGGAGAAGCTGGGAGAAGGAAGGAAGGATTGACAATGGAGAATGGACGATATCCGAGGAGGAGCCAAAGAAAGATTGATGAGGTTGAGATGACGGGAAAAAAAATCAATAGATTTTGCGACAGGGAGATCATAGCTGCTTTTTAGAGCAGATAACTTCTCATACTCAAATCCACCCACCCCTTCCACCTCAACGGCTTCCTCTTTCTGGTTGGAGGGAATTGCTGTCAGCAGACCAGGCTTCCCAACAGAATAATTAGAAAAGCCAAATAAAACACAGAAATTATCCTTTGAAGGGAGCTGAGAGCTGCTGAGGCAAGGAAAACTGCAGGAGTGAAGGCATTGGAAGGGGAAGGACTTCCAAGTTCTCAGAGCATTTGCAGTAGGCTGGGAATCCTGGGGCGAGAGGCAGTGCAAAACCCGGCAGAGGGCTGCTAAGGAGGGAGAGAAACTGGTCGAGTTTCGGCAAAGGGCTTGGGAGCGGCTCAAGCACACAGCCTATTTTCCTCTTGAGAACTTTTGCCAAATACTGGGGCTGTTCAGAGCAGGGGTTTTAAAATGCAAGTGGAAACGCTGCCTCTGAAAAGCAGAGCGGAAGTTTTTCGGCAGTCTGGAAGACTAAGATTAGAGTTTAGTAGCCTATGGGAGGGGCCTTGTAGAATACAATAGGTTTTTTGTTGAAGGCCCAGGTCAGAGATGAACCAGTAGAAGACTGAGATTTACCAGAGCTATAACTCAACCGTGACTCAGCAAATCACCAGAACCTGATCAGACACTATTCTGTCAGTTACAGCAGGGGGGGGATGGTAAACCCTCTCTAGAAGAACGTGTCATCTGACATCTCTTAGTGTACATAATGTCCAGCATTGAACTAAAAATCACTAGGTACACCAAAGGACAGGATCACATGACTGAAACACCAAGGGGAAAAAGACAGTAGAAACAGACAGGGGATCCAGGCTTTGAAGTCGGCTGACAAGGACTGACAATTTCCCACCATTGTTTGTTAACAAGAACAACGGACAACATGGATGAAAAGATGCAATCAGTTGCTACCTCTTCCACGAAACTTTCTTCAGTCCTCCACTTTTAGAAGCCATTGTTTCCTCCCCAACATGATCCTAAAAGTTTATCTATACCTCTTATTGTACCGACCATCTTATTAAGTAGTATCTTGTAAGTGGTTAAAAGCATAGAGTTTTTGAAGTCACATCGAGCTCAAGTTCAAAAGTCATTTGTTAACTACATGACCTTGGATCATTTAGTTACCTTATTTGCGTCTCAATTTCCTTGTCTCTGGAAAGGAGTCAATGATAGCACTTTCCCCATAAGGTTGTTTTGATATACTCATACTAACTCGGTTGCAATGAAATACCCTAAGATTGAAGAATATAGATGATCTTGTCTCAAAGCTTTTCCCATTCACACAAGGAATGTTTGTTAGTTTTCTACCCAATAGCTATTCTCCACATGTTCTTTGCTATCAGAATTTGGATTCTGGGGACACCTGGGTGGCTCAGTCGGTTAAGCACCTGCCTTCAGCTCAGGTCATGATCCCAAGGTCCTGGGATTAAGTCCTGCATCAGGCTCCTTGTTTAGCAGGCAGCCTGCTTTTCCCCCTGCCTGCTGCTCCCCCTGCTTGTTTTCTCTCTTTCTGTCTGATAAATAAAATCTTTAAAAAAAAAATAGAATGTGAATTTTGTTTAGTTGGCAAAATGACCAGTCCAAGGACTAAATCATGAATTGGTCTAAAGCAATCATACAATTCCATTCCCTTGTTCCATCAATGGATAGAAATAGGTATGTTATGTTGTTCTGGCTAATGAGCTGGTAAGAGATATCCAGAAAGCTTCTTGGAAAGATGTTTGTCCTTGATGGAAAGAAAGAAAAATACGAAGAGAGCTCTCTTTAGCCACCTCTGCCCCCAATCCCTCACTCCTTAAATGTGATACAGTGCATATGTCCTGTTTACAACAACAGCAGCTATCTTGCAACTATGGGTGAAAGGCCTGAAGAAATGCCGAAAGGACCTCACTGAACTTCAGTACCAACCTTGGAACTACCTCCAAACTTCTTTTTTTTTTTTTAATTTATTTGACAGAAAAAGACAGAACATGGTAGGCAAATGAGTATTTCTGTTTCTGCCCCCATACAAGTTATAGTCAACTCTCAGACATAATTGTCATTAACATCCCAGGCTACAAGTCAGATATGGCTTTAAGTAACACCTCTAAAGCCACCTGATCAAAGAATATCTAAATGGTCACACCTGATGACCAGGTAGGTAGAGGTCAAGGGAAAGGGAAGAGGAGGCAGAATTAAAGAGGCAGAGGAATGAAGCCAGGAAAGCAAAGAGAAACCAAGAGGTTATAAAAACCAATGGGGAAGACAAGACCAGGGTGGAGGAAAAGTCCAAGCAGATAGTCAGCAACAGGAAAATCCAGAGGAATTGGGAATGGAAAATTTAAGTGTCTTAATTATCTAGAAAATAATCTAACAAAAAATGTCCCAGACTCTTTTTTTCTTTTTGGAGAAAGTTTGAATTCCAGTAATAGACATAAACAAAGACCTGAACAAATGGAGTGATACATCAATTATATAAGACAATGTTTTAAGAATATCACTTTGCAAATTAAACTACAGATCCAATGTAATTGCAGTTAAATGTCCCACTGTCCAACTTTCAAAATTCTGAGAAACCGAGTTTTAAATGTATACGGAAGAAAAAACATCATGCACACATAGCTAATTTTTTTTAAATAAGCAAAAAAAGGAATTTGCCTTACTAGATATTAAGGCATATCACAATGCCACAATAAAAAAAAAGGAGGGGGGAAGGCAAGGTGACCAAAGCACCAGAACAGAGAATTCAGAAATAGACATAGCTGTAGTTGGGAACTTGGTATATAGTAAGAGGAAGCATTGTACAGTTCACCAAGCGACCAATAGATCAATTAGTAGAGAATGTTGGGAAAATTAACTACCTTCAGTCCCACCTCAGATGATCTAAAAAGAAACCCCAAATGTATTAAAAGCCCAAATGTTAAGTGTAAAATTGTATATTAATAGGAGAGAATTTGGGTTACTATCTCTGTAACTTTCAACAGAGACCCACAACTTCAAGAAAGCCCCAAACATACAAACCATAAGTGGAAGAAAAATTGATAGATTTGTCTATACAGCAAAATTAAGGATTTATTCCAACAAAAATACCACAAAATCAACAGGTAGACAGTAGGGTGGAAGAAGATGTCATTAACATCCCAAACCAAAAAGAAAAAAATATATATATATATGTAGGAAATTCTGCAAAACACTAAGAAATGGATGGGGAAAAAAACAGAAAAAAATGGAAATGGCAAAATATATGAATAAACAGTTCCTGGGAGGGGAAACTTCTGGATGGCCAGCAAGTATATGAAGAGTTACTCAACATCAGTAGCAATCAGAAATGCAAACTAAAACATCAGTGAAAGTTCACATCATGGGAGGTTAGATAAGATCAAAGATAGCAAAGATGAACAGCTAATGAGCTAATGAGTTGGTCAGAGCACCCAGTCCTGAGAGAAGTGAAGGACATCGTCTCAGCCCTGAGTACATGCCCAGTGCAACTCTCATATGCAGATCATAAGGAAACATAAATGGCGTGAGGGGGTGTGTGTGAACAAGAACCTGGAGGAAACCTGATGTTTATTGATAAAGTCATAGTTTAGTTAAGCAAAAATAGAAACAATATGGCCCACTAGGCTAGCCAGAAGTAGTAAAAGAGATTTCTGTAGAGCCACTTGGTTGGGTAACCAAAGCTTGATGACAAATCAAATAGGTTATCAGCAGAATGAATTCCCCAGTACAGAACCATATTTGTGACATGAGAACACTCATACAAAATGGTGCCATAAATGTATTTTTAAGAATATATGGAACAGTGGAGATAGATTGGAAGGAACCACAGAAGTTCAAGTTAGTCCCTATGGTGGAGAAAGAAATGGGGATATGACACAATTATCTTGATTGTGGAGATAGTTTCACAGGTGTGTAGATATGTCAAAGGTGGTCAAATTGTAAACTTTAAACAGGGGCAGGTTTTCATATATCACCTGTACCTCAGTTAAAGAGGGCAGATGGATGAGGACTGTGGTACATGAACAGATGACTGATTGACTCTAGTCCATTCTCCTGAGGATCAAATAAAATAAAATAGAAAGACAGAGAGCCAGTGGCCAAAGAACTCCAGGGACCCTCAGATTTTAATGTGTGTGAGAATCCTTGAAGTACCTGCTGAGAAACACATCTGGGGTCTCACATCCAGAGCTTCTGGACTTGCATTTTACATATACACCTCAGATGATTCTCCCATAAGCAGACCCTGGGCCGTGCTAGAGGCGCCATGAAGTAGGTCACACCAAGCTACCATGAGAGTGCTAGGAAATGAGCCAGGAGGGGCAATGGCCCTGGAAAATCTGCCTAGCACCAACAGCAAAGAAACGACACTCAGGCAGCTGGTCCTTTCCTGGGCAGCCTTGTTTCCTGTGTCTTTCATGAGACCCAATCCTGGTGGGCTGGGCTCAGAGCAGTTTGGGTGATGGAAATCGACAATAGCCAAGGGCATCCGTGGACAGGAAGGCCCGGAGCATTTCCTTCACAAGGCTGCTGTGGGCATAGGGCCTCCAGACATCTGAGCTTGCCCTGATCACCCTCACTCACAGTTGGCTTCCTGAGGTTGGGCTGGGGGCTGGGGTAAGCGGGCTATGAAAGGAGTGAGAATGATACACATTGTCCGAGGCAAATGCCTGAGTCTAACCTGATGCGAGGAGAACAGGTTGACCCATCTCTCAGCAAATTTCCTGGTGGGCTCTTGCCACGTGTATATGGTCTGGGATTTTAGCCACAGAACTCTGTCATCCCTCCAGTGCCTGCTTTGCCCTGGCCTCCATTGATCCCTGTTTCTGGTTAATGCTTCAGCTGGACTGTCTGGTGACGGTGTGCACACCGTGTGAAGAAGCTCTCTACTAGTTTCTGCTCTGGGTCTAGACAGACATGACTTGGTCTTGAGCTCGCCTTTAGGATGTCTAACTGCATGCTCCACCCTGCCTCTCCAGCTACCGGGAAGTCTACCTCCTTGTGAATGGAATACAACCACCCCAGTCAAGAATGGATTCTGAGCTCCCTTCTACAGCTGTTTATCCAGGCACTGGTCCCCTAACGTCCTGGGAGCACCAACGGGAGCTGGGATTCACTGTCCCCTTCCTAATATGCAGAGTGGCCTGGTTTCCTAAGGACAAGGAAGGTTTTTTAGATTTATACAAACAGACCAAGCATATTTGTGGGTATCCAGGTAACAAACCCAGTCTGAAACTCCTTTGACAGCATAATTCATAGCCCCAGACAGAAATGCTAATGTGAACACAGACACTCCAACGAAATAGCTCCAGTGGAAAAGATTAATAAATGGTCCCAGATATAGCTCTCTTTACAAATCATTTGCTTCTCCAACAGGACTCTTTTCACAAATGGGAATATTTTCACGTAAGGAAAAAAAAGAACCAAGGAGAAGAGAAAAGCATGGCAGAGAAGCCAGAGATAATATTGCAAGTATTTCAGGCTTGTGAATATGAGCAAACATGTCGGGCTTGTTAATAACCAGTGAAGCTTTCTTTTGCTCCTTAGGAACTGTTTGAAGCCTGCTGTTTCATGCTGATTGTATGTGGTGTGTAAGCAAGAGGGTGCAAATCCGAGGCTCCCCGTGTGTGTCTGCGGGACCATCTCCATGTGCCCATCTGAATGAGACCTAGTGCAGCTGCAGCTCCCATGGTGCTGAACAGCCTGGGCAGGCTGACAGAGCCATTCTTCTCTCTAAGTAATGTGTTTGCTTAAGCATGAACATTAGTGTCAGAAACGCTTAGTGCAAAGCAACCTTTCAGGGATGAAGCAGTTATTGCCAAGTCTGGAAATTCATTTTGTCTGTTTGTCCAGGGGTTAAGGGTAGAGTTAGGCATTTCTTATATTTTCTAATTAATAATTTCTTGTATTTTCTAACACACAAGAACACTATAAGAATGATCTCTTGGAGGTGAGTCTGGCTGTGAAAATCCCACCATCTTGCCCTGGGAATACCTTCCTCAGGAACTGAACAATAGGGCTGGTTGTGTGGGGCATATCCTCGTGCTCTCATCAGCCTTGTCTTCCGAAATGAGTGAAATGGAAGTTATTTTACACCCAGCCTGGCACAAAGCTAATGTGCCTAATTAGCGGAAGATTTGCTTTTAGGAAAGGAATCTGATGTTAATCAGTAGCGTCCCATCTTTCAAAGATGAGGACACATCCTGGACAGACTGTGTATTTTTTTTCTTGTCTTTCTCACAGTAGCGATGGATGTGAACCAAACAGACGATTCGCCTACCCCTGTGGCTGGCATGGCCGGAGGCACTTCTGAGGCAGCTGGCCAGTCCTGAGCTGGGGGCCGCTAACTGGGCCACACAGCCCAGGGCTCACAATCTGCCAGCTGGTTCATGAACGGCTGGGCTTTGGCGCAAGAAAGGGCCAGAACTAAGACAATCCTCAGAAGCCATCTTGTTTTAGCTCTGTCTTTGGAAAGGTAAGAGAGGAAGCTGCTACAAACCAGGTCTCCTTCCTGCTGCTGGACCCATGTTCCTCCTGGGAGTCAATGTTTATCACCAGCATCCTGTGCATGCCCCGCTCAGAGGTGGATGATGCTGGGGTGGTGGGAGGGGCGTCCAGGCAGTAAGAGGATACACCGCTGTAGAGAATTTAAAAACAATAATAAAACTGCTGCTTCTTATCACCCATGCTGACCACTTAAGCAGTATCATAACATACTTTTGCCGACACGTTCTAAACATTTGCTTATTTGTTGTTGCCCTGGACGCAGGTGGATTCTACCACAGGTGTTCCTTTGGAATGTAAGTTTGTGACAGCTTGCAATTATCCAAGCTCCCTTCGGTGCATTTCATGTCTCTCCAACCCCTGGGATACTACACATTCCTGCATTTAAGCAGCTTCAGAATGAGCAATGATAACACAGCCATTGTCTAGATGAAGAAATAGCACATGCTTTATTTCAAGCCTCTTTAACCACAGGGAGTTTTCATCTATGCTTAACCAAGACAATGGAACAAAAATATAAAATAAAATAAAATAAAACTCAAGACAGTGAAATGGAATGTAAACTGCATGGTGTAATAGTTTTGTTTTATGTGCAAATTTCAGTTCATGCATGAAATATTTTACTGAATTTGAAGTACTTCAAAATTAAAAGTTACTCTTTATAAAAATTGTCAATCATCTGAAAATGAGACAGGCCGAAAATGAATGCCTCCTTTAGTTTTGTGCCTTCCGTTATTCCTAGCCATGCCCCCTACTATGGAAATCCAGAAAGTACATCTGTTTACTCTCTGAGCAACTGCAGCAAGAGCTTGGACACCTGACCTAAGCTTGGCCCTCCCAAGATAGCAGAATTCCACCCGGATTTTGAATCTTAATCAAGTGACTCAAAGCCGAGGGATAGTTTGGAATCCCTTCTTGTGGGAGTGGTGATGGGGCCAGGAGTGGGGCAGCAGTGTTGTTTCACAAGACCCTTTCCATCCTGTGGATTTGGCTCTAGTCGGCCTTCTTATGTACATTGGTTTCTACATGTTTGTTAAGCCTGATTCGATGGGTATGCAGTTGGCTCTCTGAGCTCCCTGCTATCTTTCTGCTGAATTCTTTCTCTGCATAAGTTAACCAGAGCCAGTGTATTATTCGTCATCAAAAACACTTACTGGTATTCCTAATTCAAAGGAAAACTTTGAGGGTGATTCTCAAGTCCACGATAACGGTCTACAGCAAACAAATAAGAGCCCTAAAGATATAGAGCTTTGGCCTTACTGGAAATGTCAAAGCCTGTCTCACATGTCCCCAACCACTCTAGCCCGAGCTTAGGAGGTCTGACAAGACAAAAACCAGAGGCTCTCTTTGGTTTGAAAGTTCTATATAGAGTTTACTCCATGTAAAATAAGTTAATGGCAAAAACCATTTTCAAAGTATCCAGTAAGGGTTGTGGTTAAGGCAAAGAAAAAGAGAAATAATAGAGAAGCAGAAGGTACCTTGTCAGTAGAATTCTGCAAGCCAAGTTTAAAATGTCACATCCAGCCATTTATATATATATTTTTTAATTTTTACTAACATATAATGTATTATTTTTAATTGCTTGCTCTGTTCTGAATATTATCAGATCAAAGGAGTGGAAATCTCATCCCTAAACTGCAGAGAAACATTAATTCTGTAACGTATCAGGGGAGTGGGTAACATTCAGTATAAGAATTCAATTCAAAATGAAACAAGATGGGATTGGGAGGGAGACAAACCATAAGTGACTCTTAATCTCACAAAACAAACTGAGGGTTGCTGGGGGGAGGGGGGTTGGGAGAAGGGGGGTGGGGTTATGGACATTGGGGAGTGTATGTGCTATGGTGAGTGCTGTGAAGTGTGTAAACCTGGCGATTCACAGACCTGTACCCCTGGGGATAAAAATACATTATATGTTTATAAAAAATAATAAATAAATTAATTAATTAAAAGAATTCAATTCAAACTACTCGTTTCCAAAGTGATCCCTATGGATTCCATTCTTCTCTGCATTGTAGCTGTGACAAACACCTCACTTTTGTGTTAGGTTTGATGACACTGAGCAAGTTCTTTAAAAATATCTAGACTAAGGTTTTTTCCTTTTTCTTTCTGGGTAGTGACATCATCATGGGAAAATTAAGAAAGATTACATAAAGCACCCTAACACAGTGCCTGGCACATAGTATACCTCACCTGGGTGATCTTTCACCTCGATTAGTCTTTAGTGAGCTCCTGCTAAGGATATTTGAGGTACCAAAAAGTTATTCATATTTATGCTGTGTTTGCTGTGCCTTCCCTCTGCTACTTTGCTAAATGCTATTTAGATGGTCTTTCTAAATACCAAGATGAACGGCCACCAATACCAGCTTCCTCAGTCTATCTCCTGCCTGCTCTTCCTTTCTCACCCCCGATGTGCATGCATGTGCACACACCCCTCTAATTCAGAGACTCAGGTACAGCTTAGGAAAGTCAGCTTCCTCCGTCAGTCCCCACCCTCCACCCCCACCAGAATACCCTCTGTCTTACAAAGCATTCTGATTCCACCATTCTGATGGGTATAGATCTGTTTACTCTGTTATATGTCTTCATGGCATCAGACGTGTTTCCCTCACTATACTCTCTACTAATTAATTATAAACATAATCTCTATGCAGGACATAGACAGGCTGTCAAGACAGGCAGGCTGGAGGCTGGGGCAGCTGCTAAGGCTGTAGGGCGAAGAAGAATTTCTCCTCCTTCACATCAACCTCAGTTCTGCTTTTAAGGCCTTGCAACTCATCGCATCAGCTACACCCCGCTTAACAAGGATAACCTCCTCCACATAAAGTTAACTGAAGATACCTATTTATCACATCCACAAAATACCTTCCCTGCAACACGTGGTGTTCAGTTGAATGATCGAGTTTAGCTTAGCCAAGTGAACACATAAAACTGTTATTTTCTGGTCATAAAAGCAATCATCAAAAAATAAACAGAACAAAACAAAATGTGTGGAATTCTATCACATACAGACAACCACCATTAACACTTTGCTTTTAATGAGTCTCTTCTAGCTCTTTTTTTCTAGTGATTTATTTATTTATAATAGCAGGAAAAATGGAAATAAACTATATGTTTAACAATGGGGGAATTGTTGCAGGAATTATAGTGTATGCATAGGAAGCAAAATTATGTGGTCTTTAACAGTTATAATTATGAAGACTATCAATCTGAAAAAATGCTTCAAGTAAAAAAAAAAGGCACAGTACAAAATTATATCCTCACTGTGATTATAACTATGTAAAAATTGTGTAACATGGTAACACAGACTAGAAGGAAACATAAAAATAATGCAGCCGGAAGGGAAGGATGAACAGGCAGAGCACAGAGGAGTTTTAAGGCAGTGAAACTACTCTGTATGAGACTGTAATGGTGGGTACATGTCATTATCCATTTGCCCAAACTCATAGAGTGTATACCACCAAGAGTGAACTATCCATAGTTGATAGATAGAATGTATATAACTGTGCAGCTGTGATTGTAAGTTACAGACTGGGTGATAATGATGTTTCAATGGAGGCTGACCAGTTGTAACAAATGGACCACATCCCTCTGGTGGGGGATGTTAATAGGGTAGGAGGTTATGCATGAGTGGGGGCGAGAGGTATATGAGAACTCTCTGTACTTTCTGCCCAATTTTGCTGAGAACCTAAAACTGCTCTAAAAAATAGTCTAAAACAACAACAACAACAAATGTCAGCACCCGCCACCATGCCCTCCAGCATGCACCATTTTATGTGGCCTGAATGAGCACAGAAGACGGCTACCAGCACCCACAACTCTGCCTAGGGAGTTTCTCTGTCCTCTACCGAGCAGCCTGCCCAAGTGAGGGACAAAATAAAGTTGCTGGAGAATTACTATCCTCCTGGGAGCAACCCTCAACCAATGACTGATGAAAGTGGCTGGGCATATACCTGGTCCCTAGGGCAAGATATCCCGGAGGTGGGTGTTGCACAGTGGGTCCCAGAGCACCCATGTAGCTTACACCCCAGTTGCCCGCAGTATCTCTTGCTCTAAATCACATTCTACCGGTTTCCTTCCTTCTCTGTTTCACTTTCCCACTCCCCTAGTGGTGTTCTCTTCATCTCCTAAATAAACTCCTTGCTTGTCTTGGTTTGATTCTGGGGCATATATTCTTGAGAGGAGTGATATATTCCTCAAAGGTCGAGACTTGGTTACTTGGGGGAGGGGGTAACAAAATTTTACTCTTTTTATTTGTGCTCTGTATAAAGCACAGATATATATACACAATATACTAACAAATTTACAGTACATCTGTTATATTAAATATCCATGTGGGGGCGATTAAGAAAAAAATGTTTAAAAGGGTTCTTTAGGGGTGCCTGGGTGGCTCAGTGGGTTAAAGCCTCTGCCTTCGGCTCAGGTCATGATCTCAGGGTCCTGGAATCGAGCCCCACATCAGGCTCTCTGCTCAGCAGGGAGCCTGCTTCCTCCTCTCTCTGCCTGCCTCTCTGCCTACTTGTGATCTCTGTCTGTCAAATAAATAAATAAAATCTTTAAAAAAAATTAAAAAAAAATAAAAGGGTTCTTTAGGTTTTTTTTTTTTTTTTTTTTTTTTTTTTTTACAAAGGCTGAGGAATACTGTGAAAGGGTTAGTGGGGGGCACAGACTCAAACTAATAATAAGACAAAAATAAAAACATCTCATTTGTTGGAATGATGGATCAAATATGAATATTGACTTCTAATTCTTTTTTTACCTCATTTAGTTGTGGAATCTGGTACAATAATAATAAAATAACAATTTCGTATTTTTTTTAAAAAAATGAAAAGCAGACCTGGGCCTGATCTCAAGGTACTTCTGAACCAAAGACAAACACCTGTCATCAACCAGGTCCGGGGGAGTCCTGCGGACCTCAGTCTCCTTGCAGCTACTTACACCCCTAGCCACCTACCCACTTCCTGGCCCCCCACCTTAACCAGCATCATTTCATTGCCTTTTCTTCACAGTCTGGGTAGAATCACTTTGGATTAAGTGCTTAACTTAGGGTATTTTTCCTTTTTTCTTTTTTTTTCAGCAAGACAAAAAAATAAAAAGGAGAAAAAAAGCTAAGCATACACAGAAACTCCATCTGTATGAAAGGAAGTTCACTGGAAAGAGAAGGTCAGGCGTTCTGGGGAATGAAGGGTGAGAATGGAAGAGTTGGTGAGGAAACCCTTCCCCGAATGCAATGGAGAAGGCTTCAGATGCAAAAGCAGGACAAAAGACATCCAGGATCCACCCAATTCTCCTGTACTGTCATGGCAAGGGCAGGAGATGAAAGCAGGCACTAAGGAAACTTTGAGGCACTGTTTAGTCTGGACTCTGGAGGGAAACAAGGGGCTAGGAGAATGCTCAGTGTCATGTGCAGAAATCATTGTAGCTGCAGAAACCTGAATATTCTTTGTGAAGGGCAAGGGAGAGGTTGAAGAACCCATAAGGTGGTTGTGACCAGCCATGGGTATTTGGCAGCCAAAACAAAGGAATCAAGTCAGTTCTGAATCATTACTCATCAGCACAATGATTTGAATTCTTGAAACTGGCCCAAGAAAGATTTTCCTTTATAGTATTTATAAAAACTGTAGTCAAAGTGCTCTATTACCATATCTTACTTTCAAATAAGGCAAAAGATTGGTTAATACCAATGTTCTAACTTTCCTCCCCAGTAAGAAGGAGGCCCGGGGCTCTAACCTGGGCTCCGGGAGTCCAACTGGGTCCAAGGATGCCAGGGTTAGCTGGAGGAGGAGGGAGCTGGAAACAGAACTGGTAAAACCCAGGAGCTGTTTGCTCAAAGGCAGATTCTCACATGTCTGGATGGCTTAGGTAGTAGCAAATTAGACCCATGCTCAAAGTCCCTTTCTTATTCTTCTGATTCAGTGAGCTTTATTATCTTATGTAAGTGCCCAAGATACTTTCTCCTTATAAACTAGGCCTTGGAGAAGCTTGTAAAGATTTTGTGGCACACAAGGTAAAATTCCACTCTGGTTCAAAGTGTACCATTTGTGGAGAGTGAGTCACAATGCTTTCCAGCTTGTCTAGCAAATGCTTTTAGATGTTCATGATCTAAACTTCTGTTTCCCACCCAAAGAAGAAACTGAGTAGCTCATCTGAAGATAAAAAACAGGTTTAATAATAAAAGTACCTCTCCTTTACTGAGAAATTTGTAAGTGCCTCATTACATGAATTATTTTATTTTTGAGCTTACTGAGGTTATTAGTGCCTATTCTGCAGATGGGAAAACTGATGCTTTAGGAGGCCAAGTATTTTGCCTCGAGATTTCATAGCTAGTAGATGGAGTAGTTAGCTTCAGGGACTATACACTGTATTTCCTCTCAAAGAGATAGAATGATTGTTTTATTAGAATTATTACAGCTGATCACGCATAAAGGTGGATGGGTAAAGATAGCAAGGGATGTCCTCAGCAAGCATTTGAAATGAGGGCACTTAGAAAACCAACATGGCAGTAGACCATTTATTGTATGTAGCTGTGACACTCTGCAGTATCTTGAGAGATGCGTTAGAGAAGCATTCCCCAAGTACTGGAACTTCCTTTCAGGACTTGCCATGTACTTGAAAAAGATAGGTAGAACTCTGTGACTTTGCAGCATACTGAAAAACGTCCTTTGGTTACCTTTGAGTTTGTGGTTTATAAAGGATTACAGTGTCATAAAAGCATCTTCCTCCTCTTGCCAAAGGTATTTCCATGTACCCGTCTTTGGTTTCAAATCTCAAAAGTCTCATTCACTCAGGTGAATGAAGCAACCTCAGGTAACTGAGTAACTTCAAACCCTCTTCTCCTACTTTTTTCAAAATGGCTGCCATGAAGTCCTTCCCTCCTGACAGACTCAGGCCACTCCAGTCAAGAGGTGGGGTCTAGTCCTTCACTCCTCTTGAATACGCGTGAGTCTTAACAACTTGTGTGACCAATGGAAAGCAATGGAATTGACCCCAGGCTTTTAAGTCTAGGTCAAAAGAAACCTTGCTGCTTCCGTCTGAGTCCCTTAAAATAATAGCTCTTGAAAATGAGTTGCCATGTAATGAGCGTGGTTACTCTGAGACTACCATCCTGCGAGAAGCCCAGCCCACGTTGAGAGGCCCTGGAGGAGAAAGAGGTGTTAAGGAGCACTCAGGCACCACACAGGCGGGGGAAACAGTTGTTCTGGAAGTAGACCCTCCAGTCTTCGCCACCACCACTGACACTACGTGGATAGAAGGCAGACCAGCCAGGCAGCCTTTCTTGAATCCCTGACTCACAAAATCATGGGGCACAATAAAATGATTGTTTTAAGACATTCAGTTGGGAATCATTTTTTTATGTAGTCACAATTCAAACCAACAACATTCTCAAGCCTCTCTGAGCTTAAACAAACAATAATAAAACAAAAAAGCTCTACACACCGCTCTGGTTACTACTCAGTCTCCTTCCTCTCTTCATATCTAAACTCCCCCAGTAGCCTTTAACAGATTTCTCTCCCTTCTCACCTCCCACTCCTCCACCCACTTTCATCAAGCTTCTGTCCTCTTCTGAAACTGCAAACAATCCTAACAGCTCTGTTATTGCTAACACCTTTCTTCCTGTGCTCCCCTGCGTTCTCTGACATTTGTCTACTTCCCCTTGTAAACACCCCCATGCCCTGGGTTTCTCCTTTCCTACTACTCCTTCTCAGTGTTCTTCTGCTGCTGCTGCCAGCAACTTAAATGGATCAGGTTCCCCGGGATTCTGTCTTCAACTCTCTTCTCATGCTACATTCTTTCCCTGATTGCCAGAAGTTCCATACAGATGATGTTGTGTTTATTACATCTATCAGAAGGAAACAGAAGGTCAAAGTTAAATTTTAATATTTAAAAACCAGGGAGACCAGGCACCTGGGTGCCTTAATCATTAAGTGTCTGCCTTCGGCTCAACTTATGATCCCAGGATCCTGGAATAGAGCCCCACTTTGGGCTCCCTGTTCAGCGGGAAGCCTGCTTCACCCTCTCCCACTCCCCCTGCCTATGTTCCCTCTCTCACTGTGTCTCTCTCCATTAAATAAATAAATAAAATCTTTTTAAAAATTTAAAAATTAAATAAATACATAAATAATGGATATCAAAATAGCCAAAATAGCCTGACACAAAAAGACAAATACAAGATGATTCCACCTAGATGAGGGATCTAAAGCACTGAAAATCCATAGAAATGGGAAGTGTGCTGGTCGCTATCAGGGGCTGGGTCCAGGGAACCGAGGGGAGTTATTTAATGAGTATAAAATTTCAGTTTTTCAAGATAAAAAAGTGCTAGAATGTGAGTTTCACAACAGTGTGAACACACTTAATGCTCTGGAACTGTACACTTTAAAAATGGTTAAGATAGTAAACTTTATGATGTTTGTTTTTTACCACAATAAAAAAAAAGCCATCAAAAAGATACCCTATAAAAGTAACCAGTTAAATATCAATATTTTTAGGGGCACTTGCTTGGCTCAGTCAGTTAAGCATTTGACTCTTAGTTTCAGCTCAAGTCATGATTTCAGGGTCCTGAGATCGATGCCTGCCTCAGACTCAGTGCTCAGTGGGACTCTGCTCGTCCCTCTCCCTGTTCTCCTCCCCCTACTTACTCTGTCTCTCCTAAATAAACAGCATCTTAAAAAAAAATTTTTTTTAATAGTTGTAATTTTTAAAATGTCATTAATACACTATTCTTCAAATACAGGCATAAAATTATGGCCCACGAAGGGATAGTCTTAAACCTGGGATGAAGGAGCGTCTTCTGTAAGCCTGGCATTTCCTCATTTTAAAAGGATAACATACTTGACATGCTTCGTGGGGCTCATAGAATTATGAGGCTGGAGACATTTAAGGATGATGTTGCTCTACTCTGTCTGCTGTGTTTCAAAGTCTATTATAGTTGTGGAGTCCAAATACTAGAGCTTTGTGATAGAGGAAGTCTAAGTCCCACTGATTTCCTTGCCCCCCGCCCCAATGTCTTCACCAGCTCTCCCATTTTCCTGTCTCACGTTATCTTTGCTGAAGAAATAGGTAGTGGAGGAAAGGAGGGAACAGAACAAGAAAGACCCCTGAGGACAGTAACAGCAAACTTGAAATGTTGATGCTTCTAGAGGGAGGGTTTTGTCCAAAATAAATAAATAAATAAATAAACAAATAAATAAATAAGTAAAAAGAAATGGGATGAAACCAGAGAGGGAGACAAACCATAAGAGACTCTTAATCTCAGGAAACAAACTGAGGGTTGCTGGGGGGAGGGGAGGGAGGGATGGGGTGGGGGGGGAGGGTGTGTGCTATGGGGAGTGCCGTGAATTGTGTAAGACTGATGAATCACAGACCTGTACCCCTGAAACAAATAATACATTATATGCTTAAAAAATGTGTGTGTGTGTGTGTGTGTGTGTGTGTGTAGAGAGAGAGAGAGAGAGAGTCAGTTGCTTTCTGAAATTATGAGAGAATACTGTGAAATATTTACACCCCCCTGGCATTAACTTGGGAATTCCCTAAGTTGATAGGAACTTTGTTTTATATTTTTACTTTTAAAAATGGAAAAACATGAAACAGGGGACTGTTTCTGAAAAATTCTATCATTTTTTTGTGGATGCATATAAAAGATGACCAGGCACTCAAATGATCCAAAACAATTCTTACCAGAATTTTTTTTTAGAGATTTTATTTATTTGTTTGACAGAGAGAGAGCACAAGTAGGTAGAAAGGCAGGCAGAGAGAGAGAAGGCGGGGGGTGGGGGGGGGGTGGGAAGCGGGCTCCCTGCTGAGCAGAGAGCCTGATGCTGGACTCCATCCTAGGACCCTGAGATCATGACCTGAGCTGAAGGCAGAGGCTTAACCCACTGATCCACCCAGGCGCCCACCAGAATTTTTTAATGCTAATGTCCTAAGACCTGGGTAATGAACAGAGCAAAGAAAAATAGGATGAATAAAGAAAGAATTAAGAGCATTATACAAAGGGAAACACATTTATTGGTTGTTGCATCCGAAAGCTTTCATATGAACAGCAGCGGAGCACTGTGGGAAGCTAGGGAATTTTACCCCCAAATTTCAAGCCTGCTCTGTTGTATTCTCCATCTTTCAGGCAGCATGGGATTAAGTCAGTTTAACAAACACATGGTTTGTGATGATCACAGACTAATGACTTCAGAACGTTAGTCACTGCCCATAAGATATTTTGCAAATAGCTAAAATGGTGAGGCAAAAGTCAAGAACATGACCCAGGAGAGTTTATGGTCAGCTCTGGTTACCTCTACCTAGAAAGCTACAAGATCGCTGCTCATCTCACCCCTGCCCAATTCTTGTGTTAAACTGAATATACTCCTGATTCAATAGCATCAGTCTTCTCTGCCCTGAAGACAAGGAAAGGTTTAGACTCATACAATAAATTGCAGTCTTGATTGGTAAAAGGCAGAATAAAATGTACATAGACTTTTCCTGCCAATGCTGTGCTCATACTTCCTTTCTTGTTTTTCTCATTAGGGTTAGCAATCAATTTGAAATTAGTTAAAGGAGAGAAGGGCTTTTTGCCAATACATCCATGTAGCTGTCCCAAATCTGAAACTGTTCCCAGGCATAAGGTTTGTGAATGCTAAGACATCTGAGCTGTTCTCCTACCCACCTAGTCAAGCCGCCTTTCTTTGCCTCATTTTCAGCAACCTTCTTACGGTTCCTGCATCAAATAAAAGTCTGCAAGTGGTGAGTTACATTACCACAATTTCTCAAAATTTCAAAGAGAAAATACCTAAAAGACTTCACAGTGATGTGCCTCTTTTCATGTGATTATGAACTGAAATACAATTTCGCACTCACTCTTTTTTGAAGATCATATATCAGCAAAACTCATGTTGAGTATCTGTTTTGCTTCAGATGCTAAAGGTTTTGTATACATTTTCTAATTAACCCTTACATTAAAGAAAACATTTTATAGATGAGAGAACCAAAACCAAAAGAGTGCAAGGAGTTTGACCAAACAAGCTGAGGTTAGAGCTGGGACTCAAAATTAAAACTACCTGATGCTAAAATCCATACTTCTGGTGTACAAGTGGAATTGTTCTGTGTGGCTATAAAGGAAATTTATACATGAAATAAATCCAGAAATCTTATTTAGACTTTACCCTGTATCTAATCTGATTGACACTGACAGAGAAACTGATGGACATGTATCTGATTTTTTTAAACAGCTCTGCCAATAGAATCAGATTACCATTTCCTTCAATATTTTGCACTGAGTCCTACCCATGAGTCACATAACCCCCTGTGATGGTCAGTTTTATGTGTCAATTTGTCTGCACCATGGTACCAGATCAAATATTATTTAGGATGTTTCTGTGAGGATGTTTTTAGATGAGATTACTGTGAAAAGGAGTGGGGTCTGAGGCAAGATTGCCCTCTGTAATATCATCTGATCCAATCAGTTGAAGGTTTGAATGGGACCCAAGAATGACCTCCCTTAAACAAGAGAGAATTCTGCCAGCAGACAGCCTTCAGATTTGAACTTCAGACCTTGGACTTGCAGCCTCCATAATTGCATAAGCTGGTTCCTTAAAATAAATCTTAATCTCTCTCTCCATTTTCCAGGGAATAGAAATGAATATTGGTGACAGTAACAATCCACCATATAAGGGAGGCTAAGTAAATGGTTGAGAGCCAGGGAAAGAGAAGACTCGGGGTTCGTTTGTTTATTTACCATATATCATGTCTTATTTTTGAATTTTGCAACATATAAATATACTATCTACTCAAAATAGTAAAAATATTGAAATGAAACTACTGTGATAGGTCACTATAGTCAACGATTGTCCTTCTTTTTGGCTGCCCACCATCCAAACAACTCACCTTAAGGAGTAGAGTCAACCTTCAACTACAACTAAATATGCCAGATGCTCACTTTTCCTGCCTCCTTTGCTGCTAGGACATTGACTCATGGCCAGGGTTCTGCCAATCCCATGTGCTTTTCTCAGACTTTAAATTAGAAAGTACAGAGAGGCAAAAAGGGGACCAAACCAAAGCCTTTCTGGCAATGGAACAGTGGCAGGGATAGTAGGTAGCTCAATTCCCAGAGTCATCTGGGAAAGTAGCAACATCCAGGGACTAATTCTGGTGATGCTGGGAATGCTCTATAGACAATGCCTACCACCCAGAAGCAGTGGTAGGGTGTGCTCATAGAAATGGTTCCATGACATGATTTAGAGGACACATGTGTCCTCTAAATCTGATTTTTACCCCTTCCAGAGAGTTTAGAAGCTATCTAATATCCTTTTATTAGATTCCATTTTCTGCTTAAATTAGCCAGTTTGGTATCTTTTGCTTGCAGCTAAGAACTCTGACTGGTACAATGGCTACTTTTTGGATTGTTATTGTGAGGAAGAAAAATTATAAGACCTGATGAAGCACCCTTTAAGTTTCCATTAAAAAAGGAGAGCTAAATGTGAAGGATTGGATAAGTAAGTAAACAGTAGCTTAACCTTCCCTTACCAGTTCCACATGTATAAAGCTTTTCTGAGCTGGACCAGCCAGGAGGGAAGGCGTGGTAGAGAGGGTCTAAAAACTTGTCCACTTTCAGTCAGAGGCAGAAGCCATTGTATCTTTGAAGTGTGCTCATGGCTACTTGTTGACTTTGAGAAGAGCAGAAAACTGTGCCGCAGGGAGGCCAGGCCTAGAGGGTGTCTGAAAGTTTCTTTCTTCCCCACTTTCAAATTTTTGACATCAGTTTACAACTTTCCCTGTCCTGCTTTGGCAGCTCAAGATTGCTACAGATACACATGTAGAACTGCAAGGTCCACATGGATGTTAAGTTATTTGAAGTGCCTGAAAGTTAATGTTAGCTTGACAATAATTTAGACCTTAAGACTGTCTTAAGGTTTTGTCTTAATTCAATAAGATATCGTGAAAGTGAGGTTACCAGATAAAATAGAGAAAAGGCTGAATCGAAGTCAGGAGACCCAGATTCTGGTTTGGGGCTGTATCTTTCAGAGTTACTGGATCTTCTTTTCCCATATTAATCAGATGATTCCTTAGATTCCTTCATCTCATATGTTATACTTCTGAATTATTAAAACCCATGGTGAATTGTGTTCCAAATTGGTCAAAGCAGCTCGAAACGGCGCCAGCCAGATAGAGTCAGACTGAATTACCCTGTATTTAACTTCTCTGTACTTAAGACTCTTTCGCTAAAATGTGTGTTTACAGATAGTGCTAACAGCCAGAAAAAGAGGTCATCTATTGTCTTCTGTTTGTTCAGTTCAGAGAATTTACCTACAAGCCACCACCTTTCTCATATTGCTTTACATTTTCTTAAGCTCAAAAGCTAGAACTCTAGTGACCAGAGCTCCATGAGGGACAACTCATCACCAATGAAGGTTGGCTGATTATGTTTGTTTTATATCTGTTTTATTCATAATTGCAAAACCCAGAAGCAGATGTCCTGCATTAAGTGAATGAATAAACTGATACATCTAGACAATGGAATATTATTCAGTACTAACAAGAAATGAGCTATCAAGCCATGAAATGACATGGAGGAACCCTAAGTCCATGTTAGTAAGTGAAAGAAGCCAATCTGAAAAGGCTACCTTCTATATGATTCCACCTATGGGACATTCTAGAAAAAGAACATCTATGGAGAGAGTAGAAAGATCAGTGGTGCCAAGGGTAGGGTACAGAGATGATTAGGAGGAGCAAAGAAGAAACTCATCAACCAAAAATAAGCTGATTATGTCTGTTTTCAAACTGACGGATACGGAGAGGAAGTTATCCACATCTACTAAGTGATTATCAGACAGAGGAAAAGATGCATGTTGAGGCTGATATAGACATGCAAACTATTCCCAAGAGCCAGAGAAACAAATTAGAGTGCCTAGTTTTAGGGGTAAGTCCATGTTCTTATTCAGTTAGATGTATCACTCCACTCTCTGCCTTATTTTTATTTTTTAATGAAATATATAATCTCTTTATTAGAAATCTTGGAAGGAGTTCAAAATTGAATCTCCTCCTTGCTAATTTAATTTAAGTGCTTTGTAGAAACCTTTTAATCACATTCTATCCTCCCCGCTACCCCAGTTGTACACAGCCGTGGAATAGTAGGTTCTATTTAGAGTTCAAAACAACCTCTTTCTTGTTGCTGACTCAGATTTCTAAAAATTGCAGTCTGTGGCTGAGCCTAGCAATGAGGAGAAATTCAAATTTGGAGAAATCTGGAGAAAACCATGCTCCTGGCCAAAGAGAGGACCTTGTTCAAGTGATGAATTAGGCAAAGTTTGTCTTCTAGGTTCCAACTTCTTTTTTTATTTCTTTCCCCCTGAACCCTTTGGATAATCCTTACTATCTTTTTGTTCATCAAACATGTTTTCAGGGGTGCCCGGGTGGCTCAGTGGGTTAAAACCTCTGCCTTCGGCTCAGGTCATGATCCCAGGGTCCTGGGATTGAGCCTCACATTGGGCTCTCTGCTCAGCAGGGAGCCTGTTTCCTCCTCCTCTCTCTCTCTCTGCCTGCCTCTCTGCCTACTTGTGATCTCTCTCTGTCAAATAAATAAATAAATAATCTTTTTATTTTTTAAAAAAAGACATGTTTTCAGAAAAGGATTAGAAACACATATGTACATTTATTTGAAGGGTAGTCTGGGGTCTGCTTCTTTTTTTTTTTTTTTTAAAGATTTTATTTATTTTATTTGACAGAGAGAGAGATCACAAGTAGGCAGAGAGGCAGGCAGAGACAGAGGGGGAAGCAGGCTCACTGCTGAGCAGAGAACCCAATGTGGGACTCGATCCCAGGACACTGAGATCATGACCTGAGCTGAAGGCAGCGGCCCAATCCACTGAGCCACCAAGGCGCCCCTGGGGTCTGCTTCTATATGCTCTTCAACCCACTGTAATCTGGCTCTGGTGCTAATTGCTAACTCAGCTCTCACTGAAACTTCTCTTACTGAGGCCACCAATATGCTCTCAATTGCCCTTATCGAATGGATACTCCTCAGTCCTATTCTTAATAAACTCCTTAATAAACAGTGAAAACTGCTATTCTCCTGTCCTTCTTGCTAGCAGAACTCCTGTTCCTTTTCCCAGCCCCAAGGGATAAGATTGATCGAATCCAGTCATGGCAACCCCTTTCACTTTGCCAATGACTGATCTAGGAGTGGGAATGGGTCTTGGACGATGAGACATAAGGGGAAGTCAATGGTTCTCCTGGGAAAGATTTTCCTCCTTGAATGAGAATGAAGCACACAAAGAGAAAAACGTATTGTCTCCACACCCCTTGTTTTCTGCTTTGGATGTTCTCAGCTACTTGACATGCCCAGCCTATGACCCTGTGGGAAACATTCTGATACACTAAGTAGCAGAGAAGAAAGATGGAATATGCTTGGGTCTTCCATGACATTGCCATGTCACAAAATCCATCCAGAGACCACTTGCTCCAGACTCCTTGATAAGTCGTTTGTAATGATATTAGTCACTTTTATCCTGCTACTTGCAGCCAAGTATATCCTAACTAATACACTTTCTCTCTGTAGCATTTGATATTGTAAACAGACCATTTTTCTCTTAAAAAGTCTTCTCTCTGTGATAGCCAGTTGAGTTTCATCTCTGTACTTCCTCTCTTTCACATGTTTCTCAAATACAGGTGCACCCTGAAAGATCAATCTTTAAGCCGCTTCTCTGCTCACCCCCCGGAGGAAAACTTTAATTACTACCCATACTCTGACACTCTCGGACCTCTCTCCCAGGTTCTATCTTAAGATGTTTAAAACCAAACTCATTTTCTTTTGCAGGCATGGTCCTCCTCCTATATTCCTCATTTCAGACAATGCTCGAACCTCTACCCAGTCACCCAAGGCAAAAATATGGGCGTCATTCTAATATCTCTTCCTCAGGTATTCACACCTGCTCCCAGTCCTCACAGCAGCAAATTGGTACAGTCTAATGCCCTGAACCTCCTCAATATTTTTAGAATCCCTCCATTCCTACCCCCATTCAATCATACATTCTCATTTCTTGTTAAATCCATCACAGGTCCCTCTTAACTCATTCTCTAGTCTTGTCTCCTTCATCCTATCCTCTGCGCTGCCTCAAGATGAATTTTCTGTAGATCAAATATTAAAGGACCACTGCTCCACTTAATCATCCATAGACTCCTTAGAATGGCATTCAAGGCCCTTTATTATTTGACCTCAGAGTACTCTTCTAGTTTCGTATTCTCTGGATATGATCTGACAAAGAGCCCTTTTTTCCCCGATAAAGTCTAATTTCTACACTCACTTCTACTTTGTCCACCTGGCTCAGTCTCACTTATCTTCAATTCAGGTATTATCTCAGATGTGAAGAGTCTTTCCTTATTCTTACCACCTACCTGCCCTTCTTCCATCTTCTGAGAAAGAGTTACCCCCACACTATTCTAGAATATCTCTCCCATAGCATGTATCAGCCAAATTCTGGGGTCCTTGAATACTTTGTGTCCAATTTCCATGAGATTCTGAGCACCCTGAAGACAAGGACTGTCTTGTTCAAGTGTGTTACTCTAAGTTCTCACAAACTACTAACAGATAGTAACAGTAAATATTTAATGAGGGAAGAATTAAATGGATAAATGATGTTCTCTCAGGGCATTTACATTTTACAAGAAAGAAGGTGGCGACAACTAACTACTAAGCCATAAAAAGAAATTTTGAATTATCTGATGTACCATCTCAGGGTCCAGTGGGGAGGCACTTTACTGATGCTGGTAAATTACACTACATGGACACCTATTAATCCACAATAACATTCCTGTCTTGCCTCTTGGGTAAATTTCCTTCCAGAAAAGATCAGAAATTTTGGCCTTTCCATAAAGGCATTTCAAAGTCTGTAAGTTGTCTAAAATTAATTATAGCCTTTAGTGAACATATTATAGTGTTTTTGATGTGGTAATGATTCCTTTAAGAAACCCATGTAAAAACATGTATTTTTTTTAGAAGATGAATTCAGAAATTTTATGGAATTCATCTGCAATATGTATAGACAAGAGGGATGACTTTAATTATGCCCTACACTTAAGATCTGGCTGTAAGTAACTACCTATAATTGTTAGATTCAGTGTACATACTGTATTTAACATAATCTGAGCAGATTCAGTCCATTTTATTATTTTTTAATTTTTATTTATTTTTTAATTTCTTTTCAGTGTTCCAGAATTCATTGTTTATTTTAAAATATGGGCATCCTTAATTTCAGAACATGATGCATTGGATCTTCCTCATTTGCCTGAAGCAGATCTATTCTCTACCTTGTTCTGTGGCTGCAGGAAGCTGACCTCTGAGGATTGCACCTACTTACACCCTCAGCCCTCTGGTTTCTGGGGGGTTTGACTGATGAGCATCACCAGCAAGAGATTAGAAGAAGAAAGGAGAGATGGAGAATGCTTCCATCCTGCCAGGTCACAGTCTGACAATGGTTACATTCCTCAACCAAATGCCACAGTTCATATGGATGGACTTCTCCAGACACCTGTAAACTTCTCTTCCTCTTGCCTCTTAGGTGGAGAGGTCCTAGAATTGAAAACAGTGACCTGCTATTGCTAGGAATGGAGGGGGAAGTTTACACTATCCCTGTTGATTTATCTCAACCCTGCCTTCACCTTTCATTAAACTCTCCCCATTCACCCAGCTTTAATGCCATTTGTTTCCCGCTAGAACCTTGGCCAATACACATGATCAGGATGTTTAGGGAGGTAATGATCAATCTACCTACACTATCACCCACAATTCTCACTTTTGCTCAAACCTTATCCATCTGTGGGCACACAAAGTTCCCAATAATAGTAAGAGAGCAATATTTTAGAATACTCATCAGCAGAATATTCTAGCCCTCTCTTGGGTTCCAACATAATGGTTCTCAATCATCTATGAGGAGGACACTCATTTACTTCAGAACAAAGCCACCTCCCCCACCATTAAGCTGGATAAAAGAGCCCCCAGAAGCAGCTGCCTATCTATAAGGCACATTAAAGTATCACTGAGTTAATAAGACATAAAAAATGTTACAAGACAGAGAAAACAACATTATTCAGAAACCATTTCAGGAGAAGTTGGTAGACATATTTCTGTGAGTTGTTTGAAGTGAAAGAGAAGGATGACTAAAAGAGGATGAGACATCCTCTCCCTTCAAGAGCCATGCTCTATGGTAACAAGAGGTGGCTGGCCAACAGACCAGCTTCTTCTTCTTACATTTTTTATTTAAATTCCAGCTAGCTGACATATAGTTTAATACTGGTTTCAGGAGTAGAGTTCAGTGGTTCATCATTTACATATAACAACACCCAGTGCTCCTAGCATAACAAGTACCCTCCTTAATACTTATCACCCATCTAGCCCATCCCCCACCCACCTCCTTCCATCAACCCTCAGTTTCTTCTCTGTGGTTAAGAGTCTGTTATGATTTGTTTGATTTGTAACCCCCTCTCTCTTTTTCCCTCCCATGAACGTTCATCTGTTTTGCTTCTTGAGTGAAACAAATGAGTGAAATCATAGTATTTGTCTTTCTCTGATTGACTTACTTCTGTTAGTATAATACACTCTAGCTCCACCCAAATTATTGAAAATGGCAAGATTTCATTCCTTTTGATGACTGAGTATTCCATTGTTTGTGTGTGTATGTGTGTGTGTAGATAGATAGAAAGATATAGATAGGTTGACAGATAGATAAATAGATACCACATCTTCTTTATCTACTCATCACTCAATGGGCATTTGGGTTCTTTCCATAGTTTGGCTATTGTTAATAATGCTGCTGTAAGCATTGTGGTGCAGATACTCCTTCAAATGTGTATTTTTTATCCTTTCGGTGAATATCTAGTAGTGTAATTACTGGATCATAGGGTAGATCTATTTTTACCTCTTTGTCCACCATACTGTAATAATCCCACCTCTAAACAGAGTGGGTACTGTTAACTTGGGATTACACCTGGCTGAATGTGTTTTCTCAGATCAGAGCTAGAGCTGAATGTGTTTTCTTGGATCAGAGGTAGAGTGAACTTGTTTTAAGCAAAAGCAGAAAGTCTGAAACTGCCCTTGTTGACTCATTTTGCAGTCCTTTCCCCATGCAGCTAGAAGAGACTGAGTAGAAGGCAGCTTTTTTACATTAAAAAAAGTCTCTCCCACCTGTCCTTGGACCATGACCCATTGTCCTTGACCTTGGTTCTTTTACTCAAGGAAAGGTATCAAGCATGCTGATTCTCTTACCTTACGACTAGCTTCTTCCAGGGAAGCTTCTTGGCCTTTCCTGCAACTAGACACTGACTCAAATTGCCCAGCAGTTCTCCAGAATGCAGAAATACTATAAGTGTAGGTTTCAGTGCTCAATAAAATAATCAGATTGGAGAACACAGTATGAATGTAGGTATATCTTGGAGGTAGGTAACTTTTGACTATCCCCTGAATTTCTGCCCATTATTCACTGAACAAAACTTGGCATCTGGCCTTTTAATGCATGTATCCCATAAGGGGACTGTATGGCTCTACTTCTTTGTCAAGGCCTGGAAATAATGTTAGACAGCATTATCCATAGGGTATATTCAACAAGGAGAGGCTGTCACTGAAGATGCCCAGGGCACTCCTATTCTTCTTATAGTCACACCTCATCAGATGTTTTTCTCTTATATTCCAATGCTAAAATTCTCAAACTGGACTCCTTCTAAGCAGTGGACACCATTGGTGGATTGAGGTGTTTTACCATTAAAATTGAGTAATGTCAACCTCTTCTAATTCACACACACAAAGTAACATAGAATCTTCTCCCCTTTTAAAGTTTCTTTATTCTTAAATTTCTCTTGGACTTTTATTTCTCCTCATCAGTGACAAAATGACAGCATAAAGCTTAAAGAACATGGGCTGTAGAGTCAGATAGCCTGGGTTTGATTCTTACCTTCACCACTTGCTGCATGACTGTGGGCATTACTTAACTTCTCTATTTCGTGTTCTCACCTACAAAAGGAGGGTAATATCAGCACCTGTTTCATAGGGTTGTTGTAAATTGCTTATTAATTACTATGGCGATATTTATGGAAAAACTTGGAGATGGCTCTTTTGTATTTTAACAGCCAGTCTTTGATGTGAATATAAGTGCTTATGATTTTGTTGTTTTGTTTTGTTTTGTTTTTTTAAAGAGAAACAGACTTTGAGAGAGCATGAGGGAGGGGAGGGGTCAAAGGAAAGGAAGAGAGAGAATCTTAAGCAGACTCCATGATCATTGTGGAACCTGTTACAGGGCTTGATCTCGGGACCCTGAGATCATTACCTGAGCTGAAATCAAGCGTTGGATGCTTAACCAACTGAGCAACCTAGGTGCTTGATTTTGATTTTCATATTATGTACACATAATGTAGTCTTTAATGAAATAGATGTTCCACAAGGAATACCATAGCTTTAGGGGCTTAGCCACTTGAATAAATCTGAGCTCTACTGATGTAGAAAGTGTAGGAACTCTGTCACAAAAATATATGATTAGTCTCTTTTCTGTCACTTACCATTTCTGTGACCTTAGACAAGTCACCTAATCTTCCAGTTGTAAATTTTTAATCTGTAAATGGGACTACTTATATTCATATAACTTCTAGGATTTTGCAATCTTCAAAGTATAACAAATTATGGAGCTGTGATAGTGAAAAATGTCATAATGCAAATTATTCAAATGGTAGAAATTTCAGCTCCTATCTTACAAATTTATTGAGAACATTTTTTAACTAGAAAAGTTTGTTACCTTCTTCAATCACATGTATTATATGCCTCCTTACTTTTGTGTAGAACCAGTTCTGGGTGCTTAGCTAGACTCCTAAATGATCATGTGAGACAACACTAATATTGTAAGTTTAAGGAGAAGAAGAGAAAGTACACCCAGTTAAATTTGAATGTCAGATAAAACAAACAATTATTTATTTATTTATTATTTTGCGGGCAGGGGAGAACAGAGGGAGAGGAAGAGAGAATCTTAAGCAGGCTCCATGCCCAGTGTCGAGCCCGATCGGGGCTTGATCTCACAACCCTGAGATCGTGACATAATGATCGTGAGCCAAAATCAAGAGTCTGATTGCACTACTGGGTATTTATCTCGAAGATATAGATGTAGTGAAAAGAAGGGCCATCTGTACCCCAATGTTCATGGCAGCAATGGCCATAATCACCAAACTCTGGAAAGAAATAAGATGCCCTTCAACAGATGAATGTATAAAGAAGATATGGTCCATATATACAATGGAATATTATGCCTGCATCAGAAAGGCATGTGGAGAGGATGTGGAGAAAGGGGAACACTCTTACACTGTTGGTGGGAATACAAGGTGGTGCAGCCACTTTGAAAAACAGTGTGGAGATTCCTTAAGAAATTTAATATAGAGAACTCCTATGACCCTGCAATTGCACTACTGGGTATTTACCCCAAAGATACAGATGTAGTAAAAAGAAGGGCCATCTGTATCTCAGTGTTCATAGCAGCAATGGCCACAGTCACCAGACTGTGGAAAGAACCAAGATGCCCTTCAATGGACAAATGGATAAGGAAGATGTGGTCTATATACACTATGGAGTGTCATGCCCCCATCAGAAAGGATAAATACTCAACTTTTGTATCAACATGGATGGGACTGGAAGAGATTATGCTGAGTGAAATAAGTCAAATAGAGTCAATTATCATATGGTTTCACGTATTTGTGGAGCATAACAAATAACATGGAGGACATGGGGAGAGGGAGAGGAGAAGGGAGTTGGGGGAAATAGGAGGGGGAGATGAACCATGAGAGACTATGGACTCTGAAAAACAATCTGAGGGTTTTGAAAGGGTGGGGGGTGGGAGGTTGGGTGAGCCTGGTGGTGGGTATTAAGGAGGGCACATATTACATGGAGCACTGGGTGTGGTGCATAAACAATGAATTCTGGTACACTGAAAAGAAATTTAAAAAATAAAAAATTTTTAAAAAAAGAAAGAAAGGATGAATACCCAAATTTGTATCAACATGGATGGGACTGGAGGAGATTATGCTGAGTGAAATAAGTTAAGCAGAGAGAGTCAATTACCATATGGTTTCAATTACTTGTGGAGCATAAGGAGTAACACAGAGGACATTGGAGAAGGAAAGGAAAAGTGAATTGGGGGAAACTGGAGGGGGAGACAAACCATGAGAGACTGTGGACTCTGAGAAACAAACTGAGGGTTTGGGAGGGAAAGGGTTTAGGGGAGTCAGGTGAGCCTGGTGGTGGGTACTAAGGAGGGCATGTATTGCATGGAGCACTGGGTGTGGTGCACAAACAATGAATCTTGGAACACTGAAAAAATAAAAGAGTTCTATGCTTAACCAACTAAGCCACCCATGCACCCCCAACAAATAACATTTTAAATATAGGTATGTCCTATGCAATATTTGGGACATGTTTGCAGTAAAAAAAAAAAAAAAAAAAGTATTCATTGTTTTCCCAAAAATCAAATTTAACATGGTGTCCATGAGATATTTGACCCATACTTACACATTGTTTGAAATTCAAATTTAACTGGTCATCCTCTACTTTACCTGACAATCCCAGCTACATGGTGCCTTGGTCAAAAATGCATTTACTCCTCTTTACATTTAACTGCCTTTAAACCTGGAAGTGTAAGAATAAACTAGACAATCACACAAAGCAATATCCTGTCTGACCTAACTGGAAGCTAAGAGCAATAAAAGATTTATTACGGACACTGGTTCTGCTCCAGACACTTCTGCTGTACCTATTCTGTGTGGGCTTCAGTTTTGCACAGGAACATCCTAGAAATGCTTTGCCTCATGTCCATGATACATGTATGACTCTACCCAAGGGCTTTCTTACTGCTGAGATATCACATAACCAACATGTAGTAATGAACAATCTGTATGATAAAAAGAGTGGGGATTTGGAGTCAAGGGACTTGGGCTCTGGTCTAGTCTCTACCATTTGCTGACTAAATGTTCATAGAGAGACTGTTCAACATCTGTGGCTTTCGGATTATTTATCTGTAAAATAAAGATGAGAATTTTTACTTCCTAGATTTGTTCTGAAGAATCAGTGAGATAAGATACATAGCAAGCACATTAATAGCTATCACTGATAATTTTCTATGTGTTGCATACTACATTAAGCCGTGTATATTCTTACAATCAATAATTCTATGAGTTTCCACTGTTAATTCATTTTGTAAACTGAGACACTGAAAGATTTTAGTTCCTTGCTCAAATTTACAAAACTAGTATGAGGAGCCAGAATCCTAAACCAAGCAGCCTGACTCCAAACCTATGCCCTTAACCATAAAATGATATGCCCTTAACCATAACATCCAGTGAACAAACAGTGTATGGCAATTTCCACTCTCCCCCTCTTCCTTAGTAACAAAACCCTGCATTGATTTGGAAAAACAATGTGTGACATTAAATGACAATATCTCCCAGCCTCACCTGCAGCAAGATGTGATCATGTGATTAAATTCGGACTCATGTGTGTAAGTGGAACTGTTATGTAGCACTTCTGGGGAACTTCCTTAAAATGGAGGGAGGCAGACACGTCATTGTTCCTCCTTTCTTCTGACTGGAATGTAGACACAAAGGGTGGAGTGCAGGCAGCTTTTATGGGCCATAAAGAATGATAGAGCAGCAAGATATTGTAGAGCCATTATATGAACCACAGACAGTCTATCTCAGATCTTCTCTTTGACTAAAAGAGAATTACCATTATACTTAATTCAGCCAGTGTAATTTTGTTTATATATTGATATGTGTATTTTTCTTTTATTATTTGTTGTCTATATCCCCTAATTTAATCCTAACTGATGTAGAAGTTGACAAAATTTGGGGCCACCTATCCATTTATATTGTACACCATAAAATCATGTATGTACTTTTGGTTATACTTATTACATGTGATATTGATGAAGTGAGTACCCTTAGGAACCATAAGCATGACTCTTGTTGGAAGTCAGGAGGAATTGTGAACATATGTACTCCAAAGAATCAGAAGTCATTGATTTTGCTACACATATTGCAGAGCAGCTGCTGTCACAGAAAACTAATTCCATCTTTTCAGCCAAAGCTCATCACTTCCCAGGCAGGATGCTACTTACTTTACATAAATATATTCGTTTTTCCATCAAGACATAGTAAAGGAGAGAATGGATTCATTTACCAAGGTGAACAAAATCTGTATCCATAATTTTAAGGCAAATAGCAAAGAAGGCCATACTGGTAAAGTTTGAAAATAAACACGTCGACAAAGCAAACAATATTTATTCCTGACCATTGGCCAATTTGGCAAAGGATTAGAAGTTAATTTTATGGTCCCCTCTACTAATTGCGGTGTGAGAGAAAACATGTGTGTGTATTTTTAACAAACTTTCTATTTATAGTAATCCCCATTTACAACATCAGTGAAGTTGTAGTTCAACATTATAAATAATGCTCATGTTGGCAAAAACAAAGCAAAAACAGGATGACTCTAAGATAATGGGATTTTTTTAAAAAGCAACCAAACAGAATTTATGAATGTAAACACATACTCTATAATCTATTTCGTATTTATACCTTTTCATTTCAACATGATCAATATGAATCATCATATGGGCAATTTTTAAAATAAGAAAATAAAATTATCAGGCCCTTGAACTAAATGAATTGCTCCAGCTGGGGCAGCGAACCCAATTTGGAGTTTCTCAGGGCCTTTGAGAAAAATAGGAACAAACTGGGCTATATTGTACTTCTGTCTAATAAAAGGAAATAAGCATAATTCGCATAACATTAAAAAATTTTTTCACCTGAATTCAGGGATGAATTGCTGTGTGGTCCTTAAACAATTGGACATGATTTCTTCAACTAGAATTTTATGAAATTATGAAAGTGTTCTAGAAAACTTTCATGTATTGGTACTATATAAAGCCTGAAGATATAAAATTAAACTGTTACTCAGTGAAGGCATTTCATTGGGAAGAGTGTGTGAAATTGTATGAGAAATTTATTTATGATGATTTAATTTTGTGGTTCCTCCAAAACAGAAGGGCATATATGTTAAAAGTATAACATATTGTCACAAAACTACCACAGTGATGGATAATTAATTCCTTCTGCATCCCTTTCTCTCTTTCTCTCCCATTCAAGAGAGCACATCTGATGCAAATTAAGGGCACAGTATTATGAGCATAATCTTTATACTGCTTTACTTTAGAAAAGAAAGTAAGGGGCGCCTGGGTGGCTCAGTTTGTTAAGCATCCAACTCTTGATATCAGCTCACGTCATGATCTCGGGGTGGGGCTATGTACTGGTCTGCACTGGGTGTAGTGTCTACTTAAGGTTCTTTCTCTCCCTCTGCCCCTCCGCACCCTCTGCTGCCACCTTTCCCCACTTGTGCATGCTCTATCTCTCTATATAAAACAAACAAACAAACATAAACATGTTTAAAAGAATGTAAATCACTGATGAAACTCAATGATCTACCTAGTATTAATATCAAATTACGGGCAACATGATCTCTTCCAAATGACCCCTCTCCTTTCTTCCATTCCCATGACCCCTCTTCACTTAAATATTGAATTGCTTAAAGAGTCTATGTTTAATATTTAAGTGATAAACATGTACTAAATAGAATTATTTACTGTCTGTTGATGAGGTTCAAAATATACTGACAATCTAATTTCTTAGTACAACCCTTATGTTTTCTCATAAGAAGAATTAGTAAGTGTTGACCTCCAAGAAATGCCATACCTTGATCATGGTCTTGACTCGAACTTTAGGTCCTCTATTTACAATAGAGTTAATAGCAGATGACAGTTTTGCAGAATCCTCTATTTAGATTTTGTAGGAGTTAAGACACAAAAAGTGGTCTACCAATAACCCCTATTTCGAGGGGGTTAGGGGAGATAATTATTCAGGAGAAACTACCATTTACCTATCTAGTATCACACACTGAAAAGTCTAAACCCATGTCTTTCCCATGATTTTCTCCTTTTGATATTTTCTTAGTGGAGTCAAATATGAAACAGCCCAACTTTGTGTTAATCTTGGAAGGATTACAAGGCATTAACGTCCTTTCCTAAAGTAGAAAACTAAATGACAGAAATATCCTTCTTTTATTACCTAGAAGACAGACAATTCCATATAGTTTCTATTTCAACACCATTTTCATCTGTATATAGCAGATTTCACAAAGTAAGATCACTAAAAATAAGGTCTTGGAAGGCCATCTATCTTATATAATTCTGAGAGTATCCCAAAGGGTGTGTAGGTCTGAGTAGGCACCGTGGCTGAGAAACTGCTCTAGCTCAACCCGGGGAGAGAACCTGGAAGAAGAACCAGGTAACTTCCTTTGGATTGTCTTTTTCAAATGCCAGCTGTCACAAGGGAAGTATTGGAAAATGTCACAGGGCATTTTCTGACACTGGAAAATATGGAGACACTATTTTTGACTGCAGGGACGTTCAGGCAGGTACTTCAGAATGAGGGAATGAGGGAGGAAGAGTTGTCATTCAGAGCTGGACAGGAAAAAAGTCATTCCTCTTCAGTGTTGGTGCGAGCTATGAGGGTACCTGGCAGTGAGGCTAACATTTTTCCAAAAGGAAAGTATTGAATCTACCCATGCATGTAGGCAGGTATTTGAATGACCCTGCAGAGTTCTGTGCCAACATGGAAAATATTATTTTGACATGAAAAACATTAAAAATAGATGTTAATAATTGACTGCCTTGATCGTGAAGGCACTTCATTAAGTCTTCTGGAAAACATCTAATTCTCCATAGTATTTTTCTTGATAGGTTAGGCAGGACAGATTAGAAGAAAAATATACCAAAAATTAACATGATAAATTAACCTAGTACCTAGCACCTAGCTCAGGGCCAGACCAAAGGAATTCAAGAGTTACTGATGGAACAAAAGAACAAATGAGTGAATAAATTATCTATTCGATGGAGTTGTTTCATATTTGAACTGAGAAAGACTGTTGATTAATTGAGTGACTTCAGTATTAGTATTCTTTAGCCATATTGCTCTTTCTGAAAATTATTAGTCAATAGGCTCATTTGTTTCTGTTTTGAAAAAATATAATCAAGCCCTCAGCAAAAATTTGTCTTCCTTTTTGCTTTACCTGTAAGGCATAGATCCTATTCTTTTGCATAATGGTAATAAGGTAATTTAAATGTATATTGGAAAGAAGAGATAAGGAACTTAGAACACGGTCCAATTTTCTACAGTTTTGGGCCAGAGTTCAATTAACACAAGAGTTTCACAGTGGTGCAATGACATAGCCACAGAAAAAGTAGTAATGGCCAGTGACCTGAAAACAGATTATAGAGTTTGGTCCCCTGTTTATGGAGTGAGATAAGTGAGGGAATTGATCTGCACTATGAAAGGACCTCTATTACTCATACCTACTTTTTTATAAAATAAAAGAGAAAAAAGAAAAATCAGTAGTAGAATTGATACCATAACCTCTTTGCTCCTCAAACAAGGCACTAGACTGAAAAACTTGACCCCATAATTTGAGAAGACATGAGTGCTTATGAGAGCTGTCCAACAGACTAGTGGTCTATAATTTGAGAAACAAATGGTTCCCCTTTCCCACCAAAGAGAATAGTAAACCCCCAATTATATGAAGAATCTCAGCCCAAGCCTTTCTTCTATATTTCAGCACCCAGAGGCTCAGAACCTTGGCAAACATTACTGACAAGGACCTGCTCACACAGGCACAGATTCTTCAGGCTTCACTGGTGTCCTGGATTAGCATAAACTTTCCTCTTTACCATTTCTCTGCAATGGCCCCTTATTTGGGGAGACTTCCTCATGTTATGCCTGATGTTCCAGCCCAGTTATGAACAGCACTCATTTTTACTCTCAAAATGGTCTCAGTTGGAACAATAAATGATATGGTTACTGCCACATCTTGTCAACCTACTGCAGAAGTCGCTCTTGAAGCATTTTCCATGAACACTGAAATCTGCTTCTATTCTGGCCATCCTACATTTGAAAACATCTTTGGTACTATAGGTAATCAACCATAGAGAAATTGGGTCAGTATACATCAAACTTCTGTGAGACTATGAGTAGGTAACTTCAACTTCTTGGTCCTCAATTTCCTCATATAAAATAAGAACATTCAAGTAAATGATCCTTTCAGCAATAAATGTCATTTCAGCTGAAATCAGCCTTCTACTCTTTTCTCTAATCCATGCTTATGGTCTGGGCCACACACCAGAAAGAAGGCTCAGGTGTCTAGTCTTAGTCTACTCAAATTCTTTTGAGGTCTAATAAACTCAACCATTATGAAGTGGCTGTGGATTCTTTATCATCATTTTAAGGTGCAAACATTCTGAAGTCCCAGGGATTCAGACCAGCTTGAGGGAGGCAGAGCCAGTAGGCAGGCTGCTATGTACAGAAAACTCTAGCCTCCCATTCCATGTTATTCCTAAAGCATCATGTCTGAGAATAATGATATTCTCTTCAACTGTCTGGAAGAATTGACCCTCATTTCTGAAAAATATGGGTGGATAGTAGACATATGTTACCATTTATGATCCTATAGAAATGGGTTACTGCATATCGTAAGCAACTCAACTTTCCATATTTTGCAAACATTTATTGTACTCTGCATCTTCTAAAAAGGATTTGACTTTGCTTTCTTCTCTTCATTGATAACTATAATTTTGTTAGTTTTTTAATTTGCTTTATGGTCCATTAATGTCTACTTAATTATTAAGGTGACTGCCATGTCAGAGGTGAAAAATGAAGTCTATATCTTGGCAAGACAAAATTATGCACAAGGTGAAGTTTGAGGATTGGGCGTGAAGGAAGAAGCAGGACAAAGCAGAGGAAGATGTTCTGCAGAGCAAATGCAACAGATGATAGAGACAAGAAACCACAAGAGCTGAGACCAAGAAATAGAGACTTCCTAATTCTCAGAGAGAAGGACTTATCTCTGTTGTGCTTCGTTGGTTTTCCTGTTTGCTGTGTCCTTTCAATCAACCCTCTGTTCATGCAAAGTCTAAGTGAGTCTCTGTTCCTTGGAACCAAATAATCCCATGAACCAAAAAAAACCCTTTCACTAAACCTTTCAGCATAACTCCAGTTTAGGTGAGTGTATCAGTAAGAACCCCAACAGCAAACAGATGGCACACTCAACTTGAAGATTTCAAAGGGGTATGTGTGGCGGGGAAGGGACTGATTAGAGTCACAGGGAATTGTGCAGAAACCCAAGGTTAGTAACTGCAGAACATTTACCACACCTGTACCCAAAAGAACAAAGGTGGAGACAACTAGAACTCAGAAAAAGCGTCCTGTGTAGAGAAACACCTTGAGAAGAGCAGTGACTTAGGTCAAGGAACACAGCCAGCCTGAGGCAACCTCCTAGGGAGGAGTCGGGGGAAATGAATCCTGACCTCACTTCCCTGCCTCCAATATCCTACTGGGCCCCCCACCTTGGTCAACCCCAACCTGAAGCCCAAGTGCAAGAAAACCTCTAGATGTTGTCCATATAGCTCAGTGTTCCAGGGTAGAGAGGTCTGCTTCATTTGCACTTACCTGGTTACATTTCTGATTGTAGCACCCTAAGAAAGTGGTTAAATCTCCTGCACTCACAGCCGCCTTAGGGGAGAAAGCACTATTTCTCTGGAAAGTGATGTGCAGGTCCTAACTTGGCAAACACAAGTGCACCAGACTGCACATAGCATCCTCCTGGCCCAGCAAGGCAGGGACAGTTCATACGTCAGCCTGGGAGAAGAAGCCTTACCAAGAAAGGGAGCTGTGGGCAGTAATGAGAAGTGGCAGCCAAGTGTGAAATCCTGCCACTGGCCAGCGGCAACTGGAAACAATGCCCAAAATAGCTCGGGCAGAATCAGAGCTTAAAGACAGGGATAGAAATGGTGTTTTACCAGGAGACATCCTTTCAAGCCATTTAGAGAATTCATGGAAGTGGTATTGTTGCCTTATTTTTGTTCCAAACATTGATTCCCAAATGAACCCTGAGCTGCAATGTCCTTCTATGTCTCTGGGGGGGAAGCTGGTCTGTTCTGGTAGGTGGGGGCTGAGAAAGCTATGTGAAGGGACATGGGCAGATGACAGTTGATAAGGACCAAGGTCCAGGACAAATCCGCATGTGAAGCCTGAAGAGAAAATGCTGTCTCACTCTCAAAACTACTTTTGTTCCTTTTTGTGGAGAATAGAATTGACTCTTTTGTCATTTTATCACCAGGCCTTCATAAAAGTAGATCACCAAGTTCTCAGTTCTCAAATTAGTTGTACAAAATCCAGTGTTGCTGCCTAATAATTGAATTTCCTAAGAAATAAATATGTTTTCTTCACTCTTTCTACCAACCTCTCATAAGCTGCTCCCTTAAAATCATGAAAAATTCTATTAAATATTGATATTTGAGCTATTTTGGTCACAAAAGAAGCATCACAAGCCTCAAACATGGTCACCGATGCCAGAGTGTAAATTCTGAATCAATATAATCCAGCAGACTGGTACTGAGCTTTGTCTCTGTGCTAGATACTTAGAATACTAAGGTGCCTTTTAAATGGCCTGGGTTACAAGAATATGGATAAATTAGCAAAGGATTGCAAGATAGTATAATAAGTAAAATAAGACTTTATATTTTATAAAAAGTAAGTTGATTACATAAAAGAGGAAACGATCGATCAGACCTTATAGGGGCAAAAAGTCTTCCTTGAGTCAATGACACGTGAATTTGGCTTTAAAAGATGAAGAAGAGTGGGGGTACCTGGGTGGCTCAGTGGGTTAAAGCCTCTGCCTTCGGTTCAGGTTGTGATCCTAAGGTCCTGGGATCGAGCCCCACATTGGGCTCTCTACTCAGCAGGGTCCTGCTTCTACCTCTCTCCGTGCCTACTTGTGATCTCTGTCTGTCAAACAAATAAATTAAATCTTTAAAAAAAAAAAAAAAGGATGAAGAGGCATTAACAGGTGGCTAAGTGTGGAAGGGCATTCCAAGTAAACGGAAGAGTGTGTGCAAAGGCAAAGAGGGTTGAAGGAGCAAGTCATGTCTTAGGGACTAGAAGCAGGTTAGCAGTGCTGCAGGTTAGCAGTGCTGAAACATAATTTGCTCAGAGGAGAAAAAAGCTTGAGAGAAAGGCAGACACCAGGTGACACCAGGCCAGCTAGCAAAGTATGATAAGCAGGGATGAATTTCAAACAGTTTGAAAATGGTTTCTTCTCTGATTTTGTTAGGTTTAATGAGATCAGAGTGTCTACCCCTGTAATCACCATCACACGTCAGTCATCTCCATTCCATTGTGACATGAATTCTTGAGTGGGAGGGAAAGTGGCATTAATTCCATCATGCTGTGAGTTGAACATCGCCTGCCTACCCCCAAGGGTGTGTGTCACTCAAAAGAACACTGTCTTTCCAGGAGTCATGGTGAGGAAAGGAAGGGCTGCTACAGGCTGCATAGAGACAAGGTAGGGCTTAATAAAGCAGAGGTGTAAGTTGGTTACATTTGCATTCAGCTAGACACCCCTGGCAGCCCTGTGAGAAACTGACTGGCTGTTGGATGACGGAAGGCACAATATATTAGTTTACTAAGGCTCCTGAAACAAATACCACAAACTAGGTAGCTTTTAAAAGGCAGAAAATTATTTTCTCAAAATTCTGGAGGCCATACATCTAAAATCAAGGTGTTGGCAAGGCTGCACTCCCTCTGGAGGCTCTCTGGGAAAACTCTCATTTGACTCTTCCAGCCCCTTGTGGCTGTCAGCAATCTTTGGCTTCTCTGGCTTATGGCCATATCACTTCCATCTCTGCCTCTGTCTTTACATCATCTTCTCCTCCCTGCTGGACTTTTCCTCTTCTGTCTCTTATAAGGACACCTGTCTTTGCATTTAAGGTGCATCTGGGGAATCCGGAATGATCTCATCTCAAGATTAACTTAATTACATCTGCAAAGACTCTTTTTCCAAATGAGCTAACATTCCCAGGTTCCAGGGATTTGGACATAGACATACCTTTTTAGGAGTCATCGTTCAAGCCACTACTATTTTTTAACCTCTGGTCTGAAGAAAAGCTGCACTGAGGTCCACTGGCAGATGTGGAATGCTGTACTTTGTCATTTGCTCATTGCTGGCTGAGCGATATGGGTCCAGTTAGGAGATGTCAGCATCCATGAAGATGAGCTTGGGATATGGGTATGGAAACTAGAATGAGAATGTTCAAAAAATAAAGTGGTGACTTGAAAGTGGAGGTAAGGAGGATGAAGGCAAACATAATGATGTCTAGGCATCATTATGGGATCTCTAAAAAAATGGGAATTGAGGGAAAATATAAGGAGTCCCAAGAATCTCCAGGCTTGGAAGAACTAGCAAGATCATTTTGTCCATCCCTACATATGATTCAGAATTTCCCTTTTTTCTATCTTTAACAAATGTTTATGCAGCTTCTTTTTAATGAACTCACTGCAGTATCTGATCTCATTCTTGAGCAGCTTATAAGCTGAATGAAGAAAGACACCATGTTTGTTGGGTTCACTGTTGTTTTTCTGGCATCTCATAGAATATTTTGAAAATGCTCAGTATATGTTTTGAATGAATAGATGAGTGAATGAGCAACCCCTGTGACAGGAAGATGTGGGAATTAATTAAGAATTAAATTGGTCAAGACATATCAAGAGTTATCCCAGTAGTTACTCTTCCACCAGGAGCAACTACAGTGGTATAAGTTCCCATTTATAAGGTCAATTACTTTGTTCATAGATTGAGTCTAGGTCTCCTTCTACATGAATATTTCTCTCAAATACCTTGACGAGAACTATTATGTGCCCTGAGTCATTTTTTTCCCAGAGGAAGAGATCTTCATTTTCTTTAACTACACGGTCTGTTTTAGAACCCCACCACAGTTCCAATAGCTCTCCCTATATCTACTCAACCACTGTTTATGAGTGTTCACTGAGAGCTGCACACCAGGGCTGTGTATTCAGGAGGGAACACACCAGTCATGCACTCACATTCCATCCTGTCAGCATCTGTATGGGATTACTAAAGATAAAATACCCCAAAACTAAGAAGAGCAGTCACCCCTTCCCTTGTACTGGATATGTACTTTTGACTTCTGTATCTAAAAAAGAGATTGTTATTTTCTTGCACTTGCCTTTTGGCAATATCAGATGCAGTGTTTCTTATTGTTTGTACAACCATGGACCATGAATTCAACGTGGTAGTTTTTGTTTTGTTTTGTTTTTTGGTATAAGAATGTCTTAGTCTGCTCAGGCTATGTAACAAAATGCCATGGACTGGGTGACTTAAAAAACAGAAATTTATTTCTCATAGTTCTGGAAACTGTGAAGTTTGAGATCAGCATGCCAAAATGGTTGGGTTCTGGTGAGGACTACTTCCTGATTTACAGATGGTCACCTTCTTGCTGTATCCTCACATGGCAGAGACAGAGATCATTTCTCTCGTGTCTATTCTTATAATGTCACTAATCCCATTCAAGGAGGTTCTACCCTCACAGGCTAATTAACTTCCAAAGGCCCCACTATAAATATCATCATACTGGAGATCAGGACTTCAACAGATGAATTGGGGAGGGGGGACCCAAATATTTAGTCCAGAGCACTAAGCATACATAGAGTCAACACAATCACCTATAGCATTCCATCCCTTATGTAGAGATTATATGGTTCTACTCCACACCACGGTAAAGCAATGACCAGAAATAAGCCCCAACAATCCAGAAAGCTGGGCATTTTTTCAGGCATCTGCAAGAAGCAGATGCTCTGCCAAGCCAGAGAAAGGAACCAGCTTCTTGGAGTCTCAGGATATATTTTGTGTTCAGTGAAGCACATCAGAATCATTTACATGGTGGAGCCAAAGTTAATTGTTTTCTTTCTTATTCTTCTATAATTTTATGTGGATCCACTTCTATTTTTATAAGAAAATAAACCTGAAGTAAAACAAAAAATTCAACCAAACTAAAGGGAATTTTCTTTCATTGCAAATGTTTGTTTAACCAATTTGCCCATTAATGGAAACTCCCAAGCTTCAGAAAGGATTTTCTCCTTTAAGAGAACACAGATATTTACCTAAAACTTCACATTTGTGACTTTTCAATATTGGGAACTTCATTTTTTTTTTAACTAATAAAATTGCACGAAAACAAATCTGCTTGTCCTACAACTATTTGTCTGTGGTTCAAAAAACTTTTCACTTAAATGAAATTATATGTTCTGCAAATCTAATTGCAGGAGAATTAAACACATTTACCAAGTAGTCATCTGTGAAACAAAATGAAGGAATAAGCTATAGGAAAATAGTGCCAGAAAATGGACAGTAGAAAGGAGTTCCAGGGAATGTCTACCTGCCTCTGTTGTGGTCATTTCTGGGTCCATTTTGATGTTTTCCAGTGAAAATTTAAAACCTCCTATCTCATTGCTGTGTATGAAATGACATTTGTTTAACTCTCACTGTACCTACAGAATAGATGAAGTGAATAGATTAAGATATTTTGCATTTAGGGAAGCCTGGGGGGCTCAGTTGGTTAAGCGGCTGCCTTCGGCTCAGGTCATGATCCCAGCATCCTGGGATCGAGTCCCACATCGGCTCCTTGCTCCGTGGGGAGCCTGCTTCTCCCTCTGCCTCTGCTACCACTCTGCCTGCCTGTGCGCTCTCGCGCTCTCGCTCTCTCTCTCTCTGGCAAATAAATAAAATCTTTTTTAAAAAAAAGATATTTTGCATTTATAAACCATCACATTTGTCAGTTATAGCTAATATACTGGTTGGAGTTATAGCCAACAGGCAATGGTTAGAAAGCAGGCAAAGATCCCAAGAGAGACTTAGTGGAAGGTAGATGTGGGCATATTGGGTGTGCACAGGTAAAACTGGTCAAAACTTTTTGGTGGCTTAATTTTCCTGAGTCTTCAATTTTAAACAAAAACATTTAGTGAATCAAATCACTTGGTTCTGTAGCTGTTTCAACTCCCTGAAACAATCATTGGATTGTCTATTCCCCAGTAACAAGTCCAATGCTGGCTACAGAGTAAGTGCTGAAGATTTGTAGAATTCATGAACCAAGTGAATTAATGAATAAAAATTCTATACCCCATGCTTTTCAAGATAGGAGTATATGGGTCAAGAAATACCTCTAAGAGGGAGACAAGCCATAAGAGACTCTTAACTACAGGAAACTGAGGGTTGCTGGAGAGGAGGTGGGGGGGCCATCGGGAAACTGGGTGATGGGCATTAAAAAGGGCAATTGATGAAATAAGCTCTGGGTGTTATATGCAATTGAGGAATCACTAAACTCTACATATAGTGTAAATAATACACTATATGTTAATTAACTGATTTTAAATAAAAGGAAAAAATACTTCTGAGTTCTGATACCAATATTCAAGATACATACATTTGACCCATCCAGTAGAGAGCTATCTTTCACATTATAATTACAAAAAGAACACTGGATGATTTGATTATTCTTCTTTCCTGATAAAGACACTAGATATAATTAACATTTAATTGAAATATTTATATCTTTATAGAGATACTATATATTTCAATTGTTCTGGTATGTTTGCAATGTAATTTTATCTATAAGTGGTTTCCAAACTAGACTGTGACCCTGATCAGTTGGATAAGTCAAGCAGTTTTAAATTATATCAATCACTGCAAAAGATTTGGAAACATAGTGATCCTTTTTTGTAGTTCCAGTTATATCCCACACATACATATAGTCCAAGCCAAACAGATACCAACAAAGATATGTCTATACATGCTTGTGTGTTTATGTGTGTGTGTGTGAAAGCATTTGTGGATTTTTGTTTGTTTGCTGATCTTGCTAACACAGTATTGATTTCTGCCTGTCAGTTCTCTAGGATTTTTGCACATTCACTGTTCAACCAAATGATCATTGGAAACCAACCTGACCATACAGAAAACTTAGTGTATTTTGATACAACAGCCTTCTTGAAATTTTCTCAGTAACTACCAGCATGCTCAAGGATTGCCAGGATAGGGGTAGCCCATATGGTTTAGTTGGTTAAGCTCTGCCTTCACTTCAGGTCATGATCCCAGAGTCCTGGGATGGAGTCCTGCATCAGGCTCTCTGCTCAGTGGGGGAGTCTGCTTCTCTCTGTCCCCTCAGCTTGTGTGTGCATGTGCACATGCTCTCTCTCTCTCTCTCTCTCAAATAAATAAATAAAATCTTTAAAAAAAAAAAAAAAAGGATTGCTGGGATATGATTAACTTTCTTAGATGAGTTCCCACCATTGTGCAATGCATTTAAAAATACAGGAGCAAATAAATGATGTCACAAAGACAAAAACCCTGCAGGTAAAAACTAGCATAAAGCAGATAAGCATTCTCTGGCTAGGATACAGAGCTCTAAAACCCCTTTTAAAAATTAAATCTTATTCTGAAAACACTATGTACCAGATGTGAACTGCCCAAACTTGTTTTTGAACTGATCCATTTTATGTCCATAGAGTTTAATGCACTAATTCAGGTTCATGCTGTTTAATTCATGGATCATTAAACCACTTCAGTGCTTAGCCCACTCATTCACCTGCAAGCCTATACCTTAAAATGAAGTCTGTTGTCCTTTTCCTTACATTTAAAGATGAAAAAGACTAATTATTTCTGCTAATGACTATCAGATTATCCTATTTAACTAAAAATAGATCCCTTGCCTAACATGCCTATACATAAAAGTTACCAGAAGCTTTCCTCAATTGACTGGCTAGATCAATTGCTTCAGTGTCAGCAAAGTCCACATGTTGGCTAGGCAGCAGGAAAATGAAGTTGAGGTGTTATCCCATCTCCTGTGAAAGAGGCAAAGGAATAGGAATGAACAGAGTCACATTCCAATCTTGGCAGAGCCTTCAAACAGCCTTGTGCTTGGTCAAAGAAAGACTCTGCTCTAAGCACTCATAAATCCTCATAACCATTGAGGTAGGGTTATAGAGGTGCTACTAGTATCCCCTTTCACAAGTGAAAGGATGTAGGTGTTTTCCTAGGGTCAGGTTATAGGTTAGGGGCAGAAACAGGATTCTCCTTGGAATAGATTAGTCACTATACTGCTGCTACTATCATGTACATGAAAGGACTGAGTAAAGTTGTGCAGAATGCTTATTCTCACGTAGGGAAGAAGTTCAGTAACTATATTTATGTGCAAAAGTTTGAATGGGGGCAGAAGAACCAGATAACTGATAGTGATGGCTGTCAGCAAGTGTCACCTGATTTTGAGGAGTGGCATGTTAGCTAAATAGGGCAGCTAAGCAAAACACAGTCTTACCATTTAACCCAGCAATTGCCATATAACTCAGCTAGTTGTTTACCCAACTGATCTGAGGATTTACGTCCACACAAAAACCTGCACACGGATGTTATAGAAGCTTTGTTTATAATCACCAAAAATTGGAAGCAACCAAAACGTCCTTTAATAGGTGAATGGATAAAAAAACTGTGGCACATCCATACAACAAAATATTATTCAGAGATTAAAAGAAATGAACTATTAAGTCACAAAAAGGCATGAATGAATCTTAAATGCATAGTACTAATTGAAAGGAGCTAGTCTAAGAGGGCTATACCCTATGATTCCACTTACATAACGTTCTGGAAAAGGCAAAACCATAGAGACAATAAAGATATCAGTGATTTCCAGGGGCTCAGAGAAAGAGGAAGAAGAGTTAAATAGATTAGGCGCAGGCAGTCTCTTTGGGTGGTGAAACTATTCTGTATGTAATTATGGGTACGTGACACTACCCATGTGTCAAAACCTACAGAACTTTATTTACAGCACAAAGAGTGAATCTTAATGCACGGAAATTTAAAAATTATTTAGGAGGTCAGGGGATCCTAGGATGGAATGCAGAAAGTGACAGAACAATCTAAACATATTAAAAATATTTTAAACAACTTCACTGAAGGAGGTAGGGGTAAAGGTGCTGACCTAAGTAATTTTGGAAATGGGTGGAGTCCATAAGACCTAAGGCAAAAGAACATGTAAAAGAATGAAACAGGACCACTTTCTGGATGCCATACACAAAAATAAACTCTCATGGATTCAAGACCTAAACATAAAACCTGAAGCCATAAAACTCATAGAGAAAAACATAAGCAATAATTTATTTGACATCAAATATAGAAACATTTTTCTGGATATGTCTCCCCAAACAAGGGAAATAAAAGGAAAAATCAAATATTGGGACTACACCAGAATAAAAAGCTTTTGCACAGCTAAGAAACCATTGACAAACTAAAAAAACAACCTACTGGGAGAAGACATTTGCAAATGACATATCCAATAAGGAGTTAATACAAAAATACATAAAGATCTTAACATCAAAAGAACAAAACAAAAATAATCCAGTTAAAAATGGACAGAGGACCTGAATAGAAATTTTTCCAAAGAAGATACACAGATAACCAACAGACACATGAAAAGATGCTCAACATCACTAATCATCAGGAAAATGTAAATCAAAACCACAATGAGATGTCACCTTCCACCCATCAGAATAGCTAGAATCAAAAACACAAGAAATAACAAATGTTGGCATGAATGTGGAGAAAAAGGAACCCTTGTGCACTGTTAGTTGGAATGTAAGATAGAGCAGTCACTGTAGAAAACAGTACAGATTTTCCTCAAAAACTTAAAATAGAAATACTGTATGATCCAATAATTTCTCCAATGGGTATTTAACCACAGAAAATGAAAACACTAATCCAACAAGATATATGCACACCTATATTTACTGCAGCATTATTTACAATAGGATATAGAAACAACCTAAGTATCCATCAATAGACAAATGGATAAATGTGGGATACACACACACACACACACACACACACACACACACAAATTATGCAGCCATAAAAAAAGGATGAGATCATGCCACTTGTGACAACACAGGTAGACCTACAGAGTATTATACTAAATGATCTAAGTTAGACTGAGAAAGACAAACACCATTTGATTTCATTCCTGTATAATCTAAAAACACATACATACATACATACATACATACATATATAAACAAACAAACAAAAAAACAGAAACAGACCCACAAATTCAGAAAACAAACTGAGGGCTGCCAGAGGGGTGGGAATGGGCAAAACAGGTAAAGAAGAGTGGGAGATACAGGCTACCAGTTATGAAGTGAATAAGTCACGGGAATAAAAGGCACAGCATAGGGATCTTGTAATAGTGTTGCATGGTGACAGATGGTAGCTACGCTTGTGGTGAGCATAGTATGGTGTATAAAGCTTGTTAAATCACTATGTTGTACACCGGTAACACATAAAGTAACATTGTGTCAACCATACTCAAATAAAAAAATTAAAAGAGGGGCGCCTGGGTGGCTCAGTGGGTTAAGCCACTGCCTTCGGCTCGGGTCATGATCCCAGGATCCTGGGATCGAGTCCCACATCGGGCTCTCTGCTCAGCGGGGAGCCTGCTTCCTCCTCTCTCTCTCTCTGCCTGCCTCTCTGCCTACTTGTAATCTCTCTCTGTCAAATAAATGAATAAAATCTTTAAAAAAAAATTAAAAGAAAGGGAAGGGAAAGGTAGAAAGGAAGAGAAGGGAGGAAGGGAGGAATGAGGGAAGGAGAGAAAGAGAGAGAGGCAGGCAGGGAGGGAGGAAGTCAGTCTTACCATTCACAACATGGACGGACCTAGAGGGTACAATGCCAGGTGAAAGAAGTCAGAGAAAGACAAATGCCATGTGATTTCACTCATATATGGAAATCAAAAAACAAGTGAACGAACAAGAAAAAAAATAGACAATGGGGAAAAAACCAAACTCTTAAATACAGAGAACAAACCAGTAGATGCCAGAGGGGAGGTAGGTGGGAGTAGGGGTGAGACAGATAAAAGGGACCAAGAGTACACTTACCTTCACAAGTGCTGAGTAATTTCTAGAATTGTGGAATTATTATATGTATCCCCCAAACTAATATAACACTGTATATTAATTATACTTCATTTAAAAAATGAAAAAAACTTTAAAGGCAAAAGAAAATGTAATCAAACCATAACTTTAGTTGAATATAAAGTTTCCGATGGGGTTTCAGGTTAAGAATTTTGATACTACTATATGCATACACTGGAATTGAACAATTAAGTAAATGGATTAGGAAGAGCCGGTTTTCTCACTGTTGGAATAGGAGTTTACAGATAAAAAAAAATGTGAGGAGGCTGAAATGTTCTATGTGGTAATGGATTAGATTTGGAGCTATTAGTATGAACTCATGTTTAGCTTAACATAGATACATATGGTTATATATAAAAATATTTCTAAGTTTGTATGTATACAGGAGTTAGTGTACACAAGTATATCTCCTTGTTCTGTCAGCTGAGTAAGCTGAGAAGCAATGACACTCTACTACCAAGAAGCCTTGCTAGTGTCCAGATCTTAGTTTCTAATACCATTCTCCAATAAAAGGAAGCAGGGCTCCTTGGAGAAATGGCTGATTCTAGGACTAGGTCAGGAAATACATAAGATGGTCCTGAAGCATCCTGTAGTTCCAGAAAGTAAGGGAGTATTAACACACACACACACACACACACACACATACACACACACACACACCCCCCATGATGGGGGATGTCAAAGCAATATAAGAGCCAACAGAAAGAGTTCCCATGGCCAAACGTAGAATAATTTGAACAATAAAATAAATAATGTAGCGCTGGACTAGAATCCAAAGTATAAAACTAAAATCTATGAATCCATACTAATATAAATAAATGATTGAATATCCAAATAAATGAGGGCAAGGAGACAAATCTCCCTTGCAGAAGAATTCCAAATAATTCATGCAGATACTCTACTCTACAAGGAGGGGGAGCAAAACTGCCCACTTTTTTTTTTTTTAGCATGGACTGTGCATAATGACTTCCAGGAGTATAGTATGGAAAGAGTCTAACTTTACAGTGGAGAAATATGACAAACTTCTTCAACTAAGTGATCAAGGTCAGCATCAGTAGTAATAGGTCATATTGGTAGAATGGACCCTTGATACAATGTGATGAAAATGGATCTCTAGCTTTATAGTCTTCCTCCTGAAAACCTATAACCTAGTCTAATATTTTATTTATTTATTTGATAAATATTTATTTATTTATTTGATATCACAAGTAGGCGGAGAGGCAGGCAGAGAGAAAGAGGAGGAAGCAGGCTCCCCGCTGAGCAGGGGGCCCGATGCGGGGCTCAATCCCAGAACCCTGGGATCATGACCTGAACCAAAGGCAGAGGCTTTAACCCACTGAGCCACCCAGGTGCCCCAAAGCCTATAACCCAGTATAATCATGAGAAAAACATCGGATGAATTCCAATTAAGCCACGTTCTACAAAATGCTTGGCCGGCACTCCTCAAAAACAAATTAAGTTTGGAAAATGTCACAGCCAAGAGAAGCCTGAGGAGACACAACAACTAAATGGAATGCGGTATCCTGGGTGAGATCCTAGGCTAGAAAAACAACATTAGCTCTATACTAAGGAAACTGAGTGAAGTTTGGACTTCAGTTAATAATAATATATTGATATTGGTTCATTGATTATAACAAATGTACCATACTAATAACTTAGTGATAGGAGAAACTGAGTATGTGGTTAGTAGTAACTCTCTGTACTATCTTTGTAATTTTTATTTAAGTATAAAACTACTTAAAAATACATTTTTCTAAACAGGGAAATTTTGGTTTTACCTAGAAGATCACATTACTGAAAGATATTGCTTCTCAACAATTCCATAAACAAGTTTCAATGTGGGAATAAAAGGTACAATTAGACACAATCAGTAGAAAATCAATTTATCTCCTTAGATATAATGATGATTTCAGTTTGATACAGATATTGGAAAAGAGATTTAAAAAAATCCAGAAGTATATTTAATTTATTGGCTAAATAAACAATAACAATTTCCAGATAGTTGCAAAAGGCAAGAAACTATATCTAGCTGTATGATTAGCCCTCCTCGGGCTCTCTATCATTAGAATTTTAGTGCCTGGCTAGCGTATCCTTTCTAGTATATGAGATGACTTATTTTACAATGAAACCTAATATAGCCAGGGCATTACTGTTCTTCACCCTCTCCAACAACCTGGTAAAATGCTTAATCCAGTTAAAGGATGAAGTACAGGTTTTGGAAACAGGTATTTGAGCCTCTGTGTTGTTCTTGGAGCTACAATAAGGTCGGAGAAGCATCCTGAGTTCTCATCCTTTCCCAATCCTACAAAGCAAGAATGGTTGGATAAGCAGGAACTGGCGGAGAAGGCCTGTGCGGTTATCACTGTTTTCTTTACCCTACCCCTGCCTGGGGGCAGGTCTGAGAAGATGACGACAAAGGAAGAGCAACAGCTAAATACCTTCTGGATACATATCTTGTGCCAGGTATGGTGCCAGCATTTTACTGTTGGGCAGTCATCACAACCACCCTTATCTTTAAGGTTCTGAAGGGGCCCAATAAGTAAAGACTTCTACACTCCCTTAGTTATCAAAAAATTGAGATATAAGACAAAGAAGTGGCAGATGGCAATAATATCGCTCCTACTACTCTCTTACCGTCTTGATGAGAGAGCAAATTAGTGCAGCCATCTTGGAAAACTAAAGGTGAATATATGTATACTTTATCCCCAGCAATTCTACTCATTGAAATACACCCAATAAATGCTCACCAAAAGACATATACTAGAATGTACATAACAGCACCATTTGTATGGAAAATACAAATGGAAAATACCCAATTGCTATGCAAGGTAGATCAGATAAATAAATCTTGATTTATTCACAAGATGGACTATTATACAGCAATAAGAATGATTAATACATAACCATAATCAAGTACAAAAGAGCATGATTTATATGATTCCATTTATTGAAGTACAAAAGCAGGCAAAATGAATCTATGGTTTCAGAAGTCAGGATAGTTGTTGAGGGATGGGGGGTACAGTGACTGGGAGGGAATAGGCATGAGGCTTCTTAGAAACTGGTGAATGGAAAATGGGTGCTACCTGATGTGTTTGGTTCTGAAAATTATAGAGCTATGCACTTAACAATATGCATTTTTATCATGTGCATTATGTTTTAATTTAAAAAATTAAAATTCTCTCTTAATCCTATATCCCTATCCAGCTACCACTTCATTTCTCTCTTCTTTAAAGCAAATGCATTTTAAAATTTCTTAAATTCAATTAGCCAACATATAGTATATCATTAGCTTCAAATGTAGTGCTCAATAATTTCTCAGTTGTGTATAACACCCCATGCTCATCACATCACATGCCCTCCTTAATGCCCAGCACCCTATTACCCCATCCTCCCATCCACTTCCCCTCTAGCAACCCTCAGTTTGTTGCCCATAGCTAAGAGTCTCTCATGGTTTTTTCTCCTCTCTGATGACCTCCCCTTCAGTTTTTCCTCCCTTACAACTATGATCCTCCGCACTGTTTCTTATATTCCACATATGAATGAAACCATATGATAACTATCTTTCTGTTTGACTTATTTTGCCAACATAATACCTTCCAGTTCCATCCATGTCGATGTAAATTTTAAGTATTCAACTTTTCTGATGACTGAGTGATATTCACATATATATATATATATATATGATTTTATTTTTTTATTTCACAGAGAGACAGAGATCATAAATAGGCAGAGTGGCAGGCAGAGGGAAAGGGAGAAGCAGACTCTCCACCAAGCAGCAAGCACCACCTCCACCCCCAATGTAGGGCTTGATCCCGGGACCCTGGGATGATGACCTGAACCAAAGACAGCTGATTAACTGGCTGAGCCACCCAGACTCCCCTATTCCATTGTATTTATGAACCACATTTTCTCTATCCATTCATCTGTCGATGGACATCTCAGCTCTTTCCACATTTTGGCTTTATGGACATTGCTGCTATAACCATTGAGGTGCACATGCCCCTTCAGATTAATACATTTGTATCTTTGGATAAATACCTAGTAGTGCAATTGCTGGGTCATAGGGTAGCTCTATTTTTAACTTCTTGAGGAACCCCCATAACACTTTTCCAAAATGACTGTACCAGTTTGCATTCCCTTGAACAGCGCAAGAGGGTTCCTTTTTCTCTGCATCCTCCCCAACGTTAATTTAGCCATTCTGACTGGTGTAAGGTGTTGTTAATTGTCTTGTTAATTTTAGCCATTCTGACTGGTGTAAGGTGATATTTCATTGTAGTTTTGATTTATATATCCCTGATGCCAAGTGATGTGGAGCATTTTTTTCATGTGTCTGTTGGCCATTTGTATGTCTTCTTTAGAGAAATGTCTGTTCATGCATTCTGTGCATTTCTTGAAAGAACTATTTTTGTTCACTGTCTCCAATGTTTCCATTCTGTCCTGAATGCATTCCAATGAGGCTTTTGGCCTAGACTCTAGACCACTGCTCTGATGAAGATTCATGATGACTTGTACATGGTGAAATCCAATTTTTCAATCTGCCTCATTTTACTTATCAGCAACATTCCATACATATGAGCACTCTCTCCATACTCACCTGGTTCTACACTCACCCTCACTGCCTAGGTAAATCCAAGGCTCATAGCTTTAAATACCATGCATATCCTTATGACTTCAAAATTTGTATCCTTAGCCCTTGACACATTAGACTTGTACATCCCACTGCTCACTCAAGACCTCCATTTGGATGTATAATAGACATCTCTAACAATATATCCCAAGCTGAACTTTTGCTATCCTCCAATCTACTCTTCCCACTCCTCTTCCTTTTCACAGAGACCTTAGTCACAGAGACCCCAAACCTTGGAATAGTTCTAGACTCCTCTCTTTTTCTTAGGCAATACACTTAATCTATCAACCAGAACTGTTACTTCCACTTTCAAAATATAGCCAGAATTTGCCCACTTTTCACCACCTCCACTGCTGACATTGTGGTTCAGTCCACTACAATCTCTTGCCTCATTTTCTCTTCATGGCCTCCTAAATGCTTCCTCCTGGCTTCTCACTCCCCCCACTCCTCTTATCTGCCCTTACACTCTACAGTTGATTTCCTTCAAAGAGTAATCCTTATAAATAATAAGTCAATCATGCCCTGTGTCTACCTTACTCAGAACAAAAGGTAAACTCCAAACTATGACCCTTATTTTTTTAAGACTCTATTTATTCATTTGAGAGAGAGTGTGTGCAAGCAAGAGCACCCAAGTGGCAGAGGATGAGGGAGAAGCAGGCTCCCTATTCATGGGGCTTGATCCCAGAAAGCTGGGATCATGACCTGAGCCAAAGGCAGATGCTTAACAAACTGAGCCACCCAGAATGCCCCCAAACTATGACCTTTAAAACTCTATGATCTCACCTCACATTATGTCTCAAACATCATCTTGGACAACCCTCCCCCAGTGTACTCTGGTTCAGCCATAATGGACTTTAAAAAAAAAAAAAAGACGTATTTATTTACTTTAGAGAGAAAGAAAGTACATTGGGTAAGAGAGGGACAGAAGGAGAGGGAGAGAGAAACTTAAGCGGACTGTGCTGAGTGCAGAGCCCCAAGCAAGGCTTAAAACCAAGCAAAACCAAGAGTTAGGTACTTAACCAACTAGGCCTCCTAGGCGTTTGAGCCACAGTGGGCATTTTGTGGCTCCCTGTATATTCCAGATATCTCCTGATTCTGGAAATTTGTTATTTTCTCTCTCTCTAGAATGTTCTTCCCCTGATATATACATGATTTGCATCCTCATTTCCTTCAGGTCTTGAACAAATGTGATCTTTTTAAAAGAAGACTTTTGTGGCCACTCTATCTAAAATTTTATACATGCCTCTCTGTGTTATTTTTTTCTTCTTCTTAACATTTGTCCCTCTTCTCCATGCATTTGTTCATTTGTTGATTGGCTGATTATCTTTCTCCCTCACTAAATTGCAAGCTCTGTGAAGACAGGGATTTTTATCCATTATGTCCCTTTGTGCTCCAAGCCAAGGTACAATTAGAATGTGTTCAGTTCAATATCCACCTGCCAGTGGCATTTCAACTATCACTATAAATGAAATCATTCTTCTGGCATAGCATTCTCTGAGAGATTTTTATTTTCTCCCACAGGACAGAGTTGATTATTTTTATGATTCAGTCAAATTTACCACTAATGTCTCCATAACTATCTGGACCTCTCTCTGGATCCTAAGGAATTTGTTCCTTAGTAGTGAACATGATCCAGAGTGCAGTTCTTGGCCTGATCCCACAGCCACACATATCTGTTTGCTCCCAGGATCTGCCTGCTTGACCACTGGAAGGCTCCAGAGCTGGTTCTTCTTCATGTGCCATGATTGCAGCCTAATATGTCAAAGCCATGAGACAGCCATCTGTTTAGTTACGTAACTTGAGATCTGGAACAATTTGCAATGTAGGATTTGATGCCCAAATAAAATCATTTACAGAAAGGAGATTAAGGTTTCTTTGCTGGGAAGAGGAGAAATTACCAGAGAAGCTATCATTTCACAGAGTATAAATAAAACTGACTTCAAAATACCTAACTGGAGAAGACAACTTTGTTTCCCTAATATTTTTCTGCATTAAAAATAAGCACAAGACTATAGTTCAATTTTGTAAATGCAAAATAAATTTTTAATTGGGAAAATGAAATTATTAATTTAATATATCTTAATTGTGTTTGGTTCATTAGTCTGCCCTATAATGCTCCAAGCAGAATCTGGGGAGGGCAGGAGGGAAATGCTGATTGCTGAAGACTTGATAAGCTATATAGGCTGGCATCATAGCACAGTTTTTCATCCTGGGACAACACCTGATCCACCATCAGTGGGATAGAAACCTGGATTTCTTTTCTAACATCACTCCATGTGACCACAGTCACATTAAAAAAAAATCTACGATTGTAGACAAGAATTTCTTTTTTCTTTTTTCTGTGTAGACTAGAATCTCTCTCACTAAATTGACTCCCCTAAACAAGGCTTGATTCTGTGCCCTTATTCCAACTCCCTAGTTTAATGTCCTCCAGTCTTCTGCTAAATAGCACTCATTTTCCCACATGGAACTGATACTCTGATTAAAAAAACAAACAAACAGAGATTTGTGTAATCTCTGACTGATTTTATTTGGAATAAAATCAGTCAATAAAGAAAAGTATAACAAAGTAAGTGAAAATCACCAGAACTTCCATTGGTTAAGATGTTTTGTGTATTCTTCTGTATGTTTTTTACATATGCAGATTTCTGTTTTACAAAAAATTAATCCTACTATACACATGAAACAATATTATTTAGCAAACAAGAGGAGAAGAAATTAAATGTTTTTGTTTGATTGTATATTAAAGAAAAACAACCCTTCAGAGAGGAACCAAGTCAGATAAGGAAAGAAGCAAGACAGACTGCAATGGAAGTTAACCCAGACCAACTGAATGACTGACTGGATGGGTGGGTGGTTGGGTAGATGGGGAGCTATTTGACTGTGGTCAGTCAGAGAAGACCTCTCTGATAAAGCAGATTTGAGTAGCAGTCATTGAGAGGGAGCTCTGTAAAGATCTGGGGAAAATCTGTCCAGTGGAAGGGAATAGCAAGTGCCAAGGTACTGCCAGGCATGAGCTCTTTGCCCTAACAAATGGAAACTCCCAGGATCATGGAGGACACCTGTTCAAGGTAGGTTTTCCTCATTAAATCCTTCTGGTTTTCTCAAAAAACTGTCTACTATGCTGATGTAGCTTGAATTCCCCAGTACTGAATATTTGAATGATTTTTTCTGAAATTCTTCCTAATGAGATTTAAGCAAGATTGGTGGGAGTTCCTTTGTATTCTTGGACCTCTCTGGAAGGAGAAAATAAATGAGAACATACTTGTTTCAAATACAGGTCCAGGCTGATTACTAGCAAGTTATATGGTACAACACTATATCCCTCTAAATGTAAGTAGTTTTTGCTTATTATTTTATTTTTTAAAAAGATTTTATTTATTCATTTCACAGAGAGAGAGATCATAAGTAGGCAGAGAGGCAGGCAGAGAGATAGGGGTAAGCAGGTTCCCTGCTGAGCAGAGAGCCCCATGTGGGGCTCGATCCCAGGACTCTGAGACCATGACCTGAGCTGAAGGCAGAGGCCCAACCCACTGAGCCACCCAGGCACCCCTGCTTATTATTTTAGTGGTAATGAAAAGTCTTCCCCACTCTCAAAAAAAAAGTCCTAGACCAGAAATCAGAAAGCTGCAGTCTCAGCTCTGTCTAGCACAGGGTCTATTAACGATGCAGAGCTCACTTAGTTTCTCTGGGCTCAGTATTTTTTTAACCCTGAAATGAGAAGAATAAATCAGATAAATTCACATTAGGATAAAAATGCAATGCTTTTTATGACAACAACAGATATGACCAAAGTGAATAAATTGGTCTTAGAAATACAGGATATTAGGGTAAAACACTTTTTGAACAATGAAGCAACTAAATTACAGAAAACAAGCACAAAAGATAAACTTTCTCAAAAAGTATAATCGTTGGGAATTGCTACATCAGATCTGGACACTGAAAAGCCATGAAAGGATTCCAACGGGTAAAAAGGAACTGTATGGTAAGAAGTGCACACAGTTGTGATGTAGTCTAGTCCTGCACAACTTACTGGAACACTGAAGAAACAGACTTGCTATTTATTAAATGACCTGTCTGTTCCATTCCGAAAACACGTACATGGTCTAGATTATTGTGACATGGACCAATTGTCAGGTTACTCCTCATGGGGATTGATTCATAGCTGGTAGAAAAAAAGTCATGATAGCTCCATTTCTGAGTGGGTAGAGAGGGAACAGTAGCCAAGCTACAGAACCATTAGAAGGTATTTTTAAAGCCACGTTTACATAATTTCATAATAATGGGCATGTCCTGTCTGCTCTTATATTGCATGGTCTGAAAACAAATGCCAAATTAAAATATGGCAGTAGTCCCCAGTAAGTTTGTCTTGGCAAATTTTTCTCTTTTCTGCTCCTTTAGGGGGAACTCTGTCATTGACCCAATATTCTCAAGCAGATATATTCAGCTGAGAGGAAAAAAACCGAGCCATAAACAAAGCAAAACTGTAAAAGTCACCAAGGAACCTTGGCCACTTTGTAAGAGACTTCCATAATGGTAGCCAGTCTGTCCAGATGTCTGAGAATGGATTACATGGTTCTGTGAGGTTCCTGTTAGGACCAGGATGTCATAGAATGCTTCAGTAACTGACATGTTTAAAGGGAGAAAAGGTTGTGTTTAGTTATTTATTTATTAGTTTTACTAGTGTTTAGTTATTTATTAGTTATTTATTTCTAAATACTATGTGACTTTGTACTTCGGTGACTACTTGTATTTTACACGGGATTCCATTTAACTATTTTCAGAGACATCATTTACTTAGAAGACAACTGGGTAATATAATGAACTGGTGTGGGAGGAGGCAAAATGTTGTAACTTACAGGAAGTAATTTATCTTCTTGGTGGGTTATCAGGATATGGTGATGACTAGACTTGTTACTCAAATTATTTCTTAGCAACAACTTCAAAGGAAAAGATATTGAACTTGAAACCATCTAGCATTTGAAAGTTTGTGTGGGTTTCAACTGAACTTCTCAAGGACTATATTTTCCAAAGGGTCAGAAATCAATGTACATCTAGAATTTCAGACAGTATCTACCACAGTGGTTCCTCTGAGGGCTAAGCATATCACAGAATGAGCTGCAAGGCTATTTGTATAAGAAAAATCAAGTGGAAGGAAATTTAAAAAAAAAAAAAAAAAAACAACTCTGCTACATAGAAGAGTGAATTTGTGTGGATGACATTTCCATGCATCTATCAAGTTTACTGACAAAAAAGCGGGGGAGAAATTTGAATGTCAAGTCCAACAGATACCTAAAGCCCAAGGGAGCAGATATTAGTGATTTTTGAGCTGGATACAAAAATTCTAAGAAGCAAAAGAAAAATGAGTTTACCAAGTAGCATCCTTTCCACATTGAAAGCTAAACCTACACATGCATATGAGTAATATCATGCAGGTTATGAAGCTCCCACATAAAACCAACAAATAATTTTAATAAATACTGGGGCCAGGGCACCTGGGTGGCTCAGTGGGTTAAGCCACTGCCTTTGGCTCAGGTCATGATCTTAGGGTCCTGGAATGGAGCCTCACATTGGGCTCTCTGCTCAGCAGGGAGCCTGCTTCCCTCTCTCTCTCTCTACCTGCCTCTCTGCCTACTTGTGATCTTTCTCTGTCAAATAAATAAATAAAATCTTTAAAAAAAGAAAAGAAAAGAAAAATTCTTTCTTTTAAAATAAATAAATACATACATACATACATACATACATACATACATACCGGGGCACCTGGGTGGCTCAGTGGTTAAGCCTCTGCCTTTGGCTCAGGTCATGATCTCAGGGTCTTGGGATCGAGCCCTGCATCGGGCTCTCTGCTCAGCGGGGAGCCTGCTTCCCCCCTCTCTCTCTCTGCCTGCCTCTCTGACTACTTGTGATCTCTGTAAAATAAATAAATAAAATCTTTTTTAAAAAATTTAAATACCAGAATTTTTGAAGCAGTTAAAGATAGGTTTGTTCTTGAGTCCCTAATACATCTGAAACAAAAACCTGAGCCATAAAAAATACAATTAACCATATACATTCATTTTCTTGAACCTCCCCACTTTTAGAATCGACCAATTTTAAACTTCCAAAGTGAGTAAAGATGCTGTGCATCATTTAGACACTAAAAATGTCCTTCTACCCTGTACTGTAGCAATTAAACAATATGACTTTTTTTTAAAAGTATAAAAATAAAACCAAAAAGCAAGCAGAATTGTGAAATCCCCTGACATTGTGTTAAAGTATTCAGCAGCAGCCTCTGTGATAGACTAGAATACTGGAACAGCCTAAATCTCTGTGTTATATTTAATTTTCCAGAAGAATAAAGAAGTACATTTTTTACAGTAAGTAAGTTGGCATTGCACACACGAAGCAAACAGGATGCCTGAACCGTATGCATAAAAGATTGCAGAAATGACAAGGCAAGCAAATTATACATACAGTACTTATGCTTTCAGCAAGAACAGAAGGCTCAGAAAGTACTAAATTATGTCAATTCTATGAAAAAATGATGAGGTAGAGTGAAGTTGAGGAAGGTGTGGCTCAGAGCTTTTTTTCACTTAAAATACTTTGGACTCATTCATGTGTACAATGAATTCATCAATCCTCCGTGGTAAAAAAATAAAAAATTAAAAAAAAATGCATATTAACAGAATAAAAGCCTTCTCCCAGTGGCAGACACAAATCAGAATCTTTGAGGAGATTTGCCTCCACCAGCTCTGCAAAGGTGGTTGGCACACTCTCATCTAGCTACAAGGCAACATGATAGAGAAATGTGAAGAGGACCCATGGCCGTCCACGCTGCTCTCCCTCTGCGCAGCATCTCTGATTGTTCTTCAGGAACAGGACTGATGGGAGCAAGCGGTCGACCGAACGCTATCTGGTTTGGTACCCCCTATCCTCCAGGGTCATGTGATTGGACATGCTCATATACTCTTGGGCCGGGATGGCGTAATGACGAATCTTGCTGAGTCATGCTAAACTTGTTGGGCATGTAGCATTAGTGCTTTAATTAAAGTGCCCTTAAGAGCATTGGGAGCAATGACCCATTCTCCTCCTTTGCTTGATGTGTGTCAGTGACACAGGACAGAGCCCACACAGGATGTGATTAATACAAACCAGACTTTCTTTCTTCCTTTCTTTCTTTCATTCTTCTTTCTTTCTTTCTTCTTCCAGTAAAAATAAGGCAAACCTGACCATTTCTTTTTTTTCTTTTCTTTCCCTTTCTTTTATTTTCCTTCTTTCTTTTTTCTTTTTTAAGACTTTACTTATCTGAGAGAGTGAGCAAGAGAGAGCACAACCTCGGGGAGAGGCAGAGGGAGGAGGAGAAGCTGGCTTCCCACTGAACAGGGAGAACTATGCAGGACTGGATCCGAGGACCCTGGGATCACGACCTAAGACGAAGGCAGATGCTTAAAAGATGAGTCACCCATGCACCCAAAACCTGACCATTTCTTATAACAAAGGAAAAGGCATTTTCCTAACTTTTCTGTCCATGCAAAAGATCGTACTGGGGAGAACAAAGGGCAAGGTTATTTGTGGATATATTCCCCTCATTCCAACTCCTGGGTATAGAAAAATAGCAGACATTTCTGCCTTTAGTAAGATTCTTCTGATGCTGGAGTGTAATGGAGTCCCAATAATTAAAAAGACCTTACACTTATATAGATCTCTACAGTTTGCCAAATACTTCACATAAATAATTTCATTTGTGCCTCGCAGATTTCCATGATATATTAATGTTCTCTTTCTAGAAGTTGATTGTTTATAAATGTTGAATTCACTCTAATATGTACATAAGTGGTGTTCATGATACAAGTTACTTTTATGGTTCCCTACAAGTGTGTATAGGAAGTTTTGTAATAGAGACCATCTTCCAGCTCCTGCAAATATATACTCCACCCTACTCCCCAAATATACGGAAGAGTAATGTTCAAGAGAAAGTGGCTGTTCACACCTCAATTTTTCTAAAACAGGAAGTAGGCACAATAATAGGGAGAAAGGGGAAGCTAACTCCTTCCTCTTATTTTCTGTGGGGCTGTGATGCAAAGCAATGATGAAAAATATTTTAACTCCTGTCAATCACCATAAAAGAAAACAGGATTAAAAGCATCAGAGATAAGATATATATTTTAAATAAATATATATATTTTAAAGACAATGTTCAACATACTCTGTGCACATGTGTGTAGGTTGGTGAATTAAGTGACGTAGAATGAGATCCTTAACTACTCTTTTTCCTTTGTTTCAGAATTTTTTAAAGGTTACTCTATATCTGCCTTGGTAATCAAAGTCCCCTTTGGGTTTTGAAGAATTTGTCCCCCCTTTTCATTCACTCAATGATATGTCATCATTTGCATGGTATAAATGTCACTGTCGTTTTTGGTGGTAATCACAAAACTTTTTTCTTGAGTAAACCTGATGATTATTTGGTCCTTTCTATTTACTCTAGTCACATTGCTTCTTTTCTTATCTGTCTCTCACCTGATAGTCTGTGTTTCTTTCTCTTTCCAGACCTGTCATTTCACCCTTTCTTGTCTTCTCCCACCTTTTACCATCCTTCCTCACTTCATTCCCGTTAACTGATGTCCTTTATAGATCGAGAACAATATCATTGCATAAATACTACTCTCCCTTGGGCCCCTTCACATCCTTATTCCGTCTTTCCCACAGACTGCTCCAATATCTTATTACAAGTACTTGAAGTACAACTTGCTGTTGAGAGCGCCTGGGTGGCTTGGTTGGTTGAGCAACTGCCTTCAGCTCCGGTCATGATCCTGGAGTCCCAGGATGGAGTCCCGTGTCAGGCTCCCTGTTCAGGGGGGAGTCTGCTTCTCCCTCTGATCCTCCCCCCTCTCATGCTCTCCTTCTCTCACTCTCTCTCAAATAAATAAATAAATAAAAACTTTTAAAAAATAATCAGTTGCTGATGGTTCCTCCTATGTATGTAATAGTGAGAAATTGGAGCTGAGCCCAGCATTTCTCTGTGGGTACTTAGTCAAATAAATGGTGGTGAATTTATAAAATAGAAGATCATATAGCCATCAATAATGCAACCATGTATTGACATGGAAGATTATTCATGATATATTTTACATGGAAAAAGTAGATTATAGTTCAGTAGGTATAGTATAAAAATACTTTTAAATATGCATATTTGTGTCTTAGCCTGTTCAGGTTGTTATAACTGAATATCAGACTAGGTGGCTTATAAACACTACTTATTTCTCACAGTTCTGAATTTTGGGAAGTCCAAGATCAAGGTGCTGGCAGATTCACTGTCTGGTGAGAGCCTGCTTTCCGGTTCGTAGTTGCCTATCTTCCTGCTGTGTCCTCACATGGAGGAAAGGACAAGAGAGCAGTCTGAGGTCTCTATGAATCCCATTCATGAGGGCTTCTCTCTCATGACCTAACCACCTTCAAAGACCATCACACTGGGGATTAGATTTTAATATATGACTTTTGGAAGACACAAACATTTAGTCTATAGCCATTTGTGTGCCAATGATTGAAGAGTTTATTCCAAATTGTCAGAAGAATTTACCTCTACACAGTGGAATTGAGAATAATTTCATTTCACTTTTTTTTTCTTATCTGTGTATTTTAGTTTTTGTTATTGTTGTTTGACAAAATTAAGATGTTTCTAAAAATACAAGTTTCATGACTGCTACTCAAAGTAGCCGTCTCACTTTCTCTAGCTTCTCACTGCTTCTTCCTTTTTTCGATATAGAAAGGAGAGGAAAGGTTTCTGATGGTGTCTCAGTTACCAGAATACAGATGGTGAACTGCAGCGGTCACTGGCCTCATTCCCTCCCAACCGCAAACCCAGCAGTATGCAATGTGTATGGGGAGCCTGGAACCCAGCATGGCCCCTCCCACTGGTGACAGAAGCAAAGCCCATGACCTGTAGTCTCAGAAAGAGACCTGACTCTCCTGAAGGTCAAAGTCAACATCTACACTTTGTGATGCTCTGTTTGTAACATCTAATTTATTCAGCCACAGTTCAGAGTTGGTAGTATGGACCTGGCTAAGGTTACTTCTGCAAATCATTTCCAGGAAAATTGATTGTGCATCTAAGATAAGGGGATTCAGGGGAATGTTTAACTCATTTGGACAAGCCTGTTATCTTCAATTTATTTGGCAATATCCTTTTTGTACACAGTTGTATACACAAGTGCAATGATTTCTAATTATTCTTATCTATTCAATACATGACATAACAATTGGGGCAACTTTTTCCTGTTCATTTATTTGTATCATGACAGTCCTGAGGACAATAATACTGTATACATGAACAAATACTCAGTGATTCAGATTTCTTATTAATTCCAATTGGGCATTCTCCATGTCAAATGTGGTTAACTTCATTATAAAAATGTACCCACAAATAAATATTGCCTAAAAATAATGTGTAGGGTTTATGCATTCATTTCTTCATTCAGTGAGCAACCATGATTGAGTACCTATTCCTTGCCAGGTGTTGAGTTGGTCCTGGGGATATGGACAGAAATAAGGTAATTTTTTTGTACTTAAGGATCTCCAAGACTGGTGCAAGACACATTAACGTGAGGAGACAATTGCTCTTCAGGAAAGTAAGCGCTATGATAGAAACTCCAGCTGTCTCTTCCACATACCTGGCTGCTTTTTGAATATAGTCACTTAGATGTTCCTCAGACATCTGAGTATTCAAAACAGAGAAAGTTTAGGGGTGCCTGGCTCAGTCAGTTAAGCGCCTGACTCTTGATTTTGGCTCAGTCATGATCTCAGGGTTCTGGGCTGGAGTCCCATATAGGGCTCAGCAAGGAGACTACTTAAGGATTTCTCTCCCCCTGCTCATGTTCTCCCCCCCCTCTCTCTCAGATAAACAAAAAAATTTTTTTTTTAATTCAATTAGCTGGGGCGCCTGTGTGGCTCAGTTCTTAAGCATCTGCCTTCAGCTTAGGTCATGACCCCATGGTCCTAGGATGGAGTACCACATTGGGCTCCCTGCTTAGCAAGAAGCCTGTTTCTCCTTCTCCATCTGCCTCTCCCCCTCTTGTGCTCTCTCTCATCGTCTGTTAAATAAACAAATAAAATCTTCTATTTAAAATCAGTAAAATTTAAAATAAATAAATTCAATTGACCAACTTATAGTACATCATTAGTTTCAGATGTAGTGTTCAATAAATCATCAATTGTGTTATAAATAAATCTTTTTTAAAGATTTTATTTATTTATTGGGGCACCTGGGTGGCTTGGTTATTAAGCTTCTGCCTTTGGCTCAGGTCATGACCCCAGGGTCCTGGGATCTAGCCCCACGTTGGACTCCCTGCTCAGAGGGAAGACTGCTTCTCCCTCTCCCACTGCTCCTGCTTGTGTTCCCTTTCTCACTGTCACTCTCTGCCAAATAGATAAATAACATTAAAAAAAAATTTTTTTTTAATGTTATTTAGGGGCGCCTGGGTGGCCTAGTGGGTTAAGCCTCTGCCTTTGGCTCAGGACATGATCCCAGGGTCCTGGGATCGAGCCCTGCATCAGGCTCTCTGCTCAGTGGGGAGCCTTCTTCCCCTTCTCTCTCTCTGCCTGCCTCTCTGCCTACTTGTGATCTCTCTCTCTCTCTCTCTGTCTCTCAAATAAATAAATAAAATCTTTTAAAATAAATAAATAAAATGTTATTTAAAATAACATTTTTAAAAAATGTTATTTATGTATTTGACAGAGAGCGAGCACAAGCAGGGGGAGCATCAGAGGAAGCTGCAGAGGAAGAGGGAGAAGCAGGCTCCCCACTCAGCAGGAATCCTGATGCAGGCTAGATCCCAGGACCCTGGGATCATGACCTGACCTGAAGGCAGAAGTTCCATGGACTGAGCCACCCAGGCACCTACAAGTAAACCTTTAAAATAGAAAAAGTTTGGGGCACCTGAGTGGCTCAGTGGGTTAAGCCGCTGCCTTCGGCTCAGGTCATGATCTCAGGGTCCTGGGATCGAGTCCCGCATCGGGCTCTCTGCTCAGCTGGGAGCCTGCTTCCCTCTCTCTCTCTCTCTCTCTCTCTCTCTCTGCCTGCCTCTCTGCCTACTTGTGATCTCTGTCAAATAAATTAAAAAAAAAATTTAAATAGAAAAAGTTTAATGCTACTGGGGAGAGAAAAGGTGAGAGGCTGAATAGGAGATTCTGAGGAAACCCTGCCTCTGGCCACACTAGGAAGCCAGTAGCACCCATAAAGTGGAGGGATAAAGGAAGGTGCTTGAGTCACCAGACCACAAGCTGTGGGTTATTGCAGGAGAGTGAAACAAGCCTGTTGGGAGGGAGCTGGGTGCAGAGCAGATGCAATTGCTGCTGGAGACATTGCCAGAGGTAAAAAAGGAAGAGGAATAATATCTTGGCTTTTCCCCTCCTTTTGTTCTCTAATCTCTTGCCAGTGCCTCCCATTGCCCAGACCAAGCCACAAGCCAGCTAACACTGGAGCCTGGGAATCCTAACCAGCAAGTCAGCTCCTGTTTATACACAACAGAGCAGGGAACAGCAAGGAAAATGATATGCGGGCAAATGCCCAGGATCAATGCATGCCTCAAACTCACAGCATTCAAAACTGAACTTTTCATTTCCCTCACAGCTGAACCTGACCCCCAGAAAATTCTTCATCCTTCTGTTTCCTCCCTTAATGACTGCTACCAACAACTGCTCAAGCCAAAACCTTGGATACCATCCTTGATTGCTTTCTCAACCTCATTCTGACAATCACCGAGTCCATTGGCCCTGTCTCCTTCGTCTCTCAAAACAATCATTCTTCTCCATCCCAGCTGCATATCCTTCTTTCAGGTCATCGTCATCCCCGACGTCCATGACCACATGTGTCTCTCAACTGATCTCCTCCTACTAGACCTGCCTCTTACTCTCCTTCCAATTCATTTCACCCAGAGTATTCTTTTTCAGGTACAGATCTGATGATGTCAACCTCTTGCTTAACAGCTTTCTTTCTTCTATGGAGTACCAATGGAGTGTCCTCAGAATAAAATCCAAATTCTTTTTGAGGTCCTTCTAACCCAGCTCCTTCTTCAGCCTCATTTGCTCATTCACTGAATGTGTGCAGTCAATCAATAAATGTTCACTGAGTGCCTATTCTGTCACACATGGGACCAAGTACTCAGGACACTCCTACCTTGGATGAACAAGGTTTTTACTACCCAGCACCCTAAACCTCTCCTGCCTCTTCCCCAGCCATTCCCTGCTTCACCCAGTCCCATCCCCTAACTTATTCCTATCTTCCTTCATATCTTATGTGAGTCTTCCTCCAAACATCTACCCCTCGTTCTCCAAGTCCAGACTTGTGTCCCTTCTTAGTATCCCCAGAGTGCCTTATGTGTATTCATTCATGAGCTAACCATCCTTTATCATAACTGTCCCTTCACTGTACCAAATCTCAAATAATGTGTAAGTTCCTTGAAAGCAGGAGCTCTATTTTATTCATGGTCATATTCTCATCACCTAACATCACGCCCAGCATATTGCAAGACTTCAAATCTTTATGAGATGATTCAATCGATTAACTAAGCACAAGGTGCTATGGGAAGGTGTTGTATAAGAAGTATCTCATCCAGAACCTGGTGGTAGGATGTGAGAAGGAAAGGCTGGGGAAGTTTTCCTAGAAAAGGTAATATCTAAACTCTATTTTGAAGGACAACTTGGAAAGGTGGTTGGCAGTTAGAAAAACAATTCAGTGAAAATGCAAAGGAAAGCATGCCAGTGAGGAAAGTTAACATGGTGTGAACAGAGGTGCCTTAGGTAGCTTCATATAGCTGGTTCATAGAATTTGGAGGAAAGATAGTAAAAGATGAGGCTAACTTGAGATGAGAAGGGCCTTGCTAGGGACACCTGGGTGCCCTCTACTCAGATCATGATCTCAGGGTCCTGGGGTCGAGGCCATATCAGACTGTCTGCTCAGAGGGGAGTCTACTTCTCCCTCTCTGTGCTCTTGTGCAGGTGCGCTCTCTCTCTTTCTCTCTCTCTCTCTCTTGCTTGCTCTCTCTCCTCTCCCTTTCTCTCTCTCAAGTAAATAAATAAGAGCTTTTTTAAAAAGGAAGAAGAAGAAGGGACTTGCGGAAGAGTTAAGAGCTTAAACTGAAATTTTTGAAAGATGTTAAACAAGGAATGGAGAGGACCACACTTGCACATACAAACTCTGGAAGCTGTGTGGTAAGTGAATTAGAGCCAAGCAAGGCTGGCTACAGAAAGAGCAGTTAAATAGGAAAAGATTAGGGACTGAACATGGGCAGAGCAGAGAGATATTGAAGACACAGAATTGACAGGACTGGCTGACTAATTGATAAAATAAAGGAAAAAAAATACAGAGTAAATCTAGAATTATGAGTTCAATTCTACATGTTGGATTTGAGATGTCTCTTGTCCATCAAGGGAGAAATATGCGTTTGAACTAAATAGGTCTGAACTTAGAAAGAAAAGTTCTACTGGGATGGCAGTGGCTGTGGGAGTGAGAATGGAAAGGACATACAGATGTTTATTGCACAAATTTTCCAGCTTTTCTTTAACTTGAAGTTTTTCCATAATAAAATGTTGAAGAGAGGGCGCCTGGGTGGCTCAGTTGGTTGGGGGACTGCTCAGGTCATGATCGTGGAGTCCTGGAATCAAGTCCCACATTGGGCTCCCTGTTCAGTGGGGAGTCTGCTTCTCCCTCTGACCCTCCTCCCTCTCATGCTCTCTCGCTCTCTCTCATTCTCTCCCAAATAAACAAATAAAATCTTTTTTAAAAAATAAAATGGTGAGGAGAAAAGGTGCGATGAGGTTGAAGAAGTAAAGGATAATAGAATGACATAAAATAAAATAATAAAAGAAAAGAAAAAGAAAATGCAATTTACGAGGCAGATGGAAAGCCAGCAAGGGCAGTATTCTAAAAATCAAGGGAAGTGTTTCAAGAAGAAGGAAGTAATTAACAGTGTCAAATTCTGCAGAACAGTAAAGTGAAATAAGAACTAAATCATTTATTAAACTAAGTAACTTAAAACCTGGGTACAGGCAGTTTCATGGAGTAGTGGAAGTAGAAGACAGTGGGAGTAAACAGGGACCGGGAAGTGGAAAGTGGAGAAAAGCGCAGACTACTCTTTTAAGAAAATTTGGCTGTGAAGGGAAAGCAATATCAGGTGACAGAGACAGTGAACTATTGAACGAGTCTCTTTTTGAAATGGGAGGCATCTGAGCCTGTTTGTACTCTTAGGGAAAAGAATCAGGGTAGAGGTTGAAGAGAGAGGTGAGAGAGGAGATAAGTGGTGTTTCCAGATCCCCAAAGAAAGGGCAGGTGATGAAATCCAAACAGGTGCAGAGATTAGCCGCTGGCAGCTGGAGAGAGATCTCTTCCTGGAGACAGAGAGTTAAGGACTAGATAGATGCAGGCAAATTTGTTAGGGGACCCAAGAAGCAGTGTAAGGGCTTGTCCACCCATCTCTGCTTTCTTTGTGAAATGTTGGCCAGGTAAATCACAACCAGATGGGTCCTAATTCCTAAGGTTAATGTAAGAATAGCCCTTAGTGCGTCTATGCAATGTGCAAGATAGTTTGGTGCCCAAGCGATGTTTTGACAATGTTTTCTTAAGAGGTATTTTTAAAAATTTTCTTGGATTAATACAGCTTTTTTTATTTTTATTTATTTTTATTTTTTTTTTATTTCCAGCATAACAGTATTCATTATTTTTGCACCACACCCCGTGCTCCATGCAATCCATGCCCTCTATAATACCCACCACCTGGTACCCCAACCTCCCACCCCCCGTCCCTTCAAAACCCTCAGATTGTTTTTCAGAGTCCATAGTCTCTCATGGTTACTTAGCATGCCATAAAACTCCCCTGGGTTAAGATCCATTGTAGTGCATGTGACCTTCAGTAATCTCTCCTAAACAGTACAGAATATAATTGAATTCAGATTGGTTTTAGGTCGATCTCTTCTATAAACTCATTTCTTTATGATGGATAGTTAGGAGGTAGAAAGTTGAAAACCCATTTTATAAGAATAAATGGTAAAACTGCAAGCCTTAAATTTAAAACTAGTGGAAGTGTTTAATGGTAAGACATTGTCTTAAGATTACTAAGGTCTAGGGGGACCTTATCTTTATCTTTCCTATCTTTTTTGTTTTGTTTTATTTTGTTTCTATTTTATTTAAATTCAAGTTAGTTACTATATAGTGTATTATTAGTTCCAGGGGTAGAATTTAGTGACTCATCAGTTACACATAACACCTGGTGCTCATTATATCAAGTCCCCTCCTTAATGCCCACTACCCAATTACCCCATTCTCTTTTTTTTCTTTAAGATTTTATTTAATTTTTTGACAGATAGATCACAAGTAGGCACAGAGGCAGACAGAGAGAGGAAAGGAAGCAGGCTCCCTGCTGAGCAGAGAGCCCGATGCAGGGCTCAATCCCAGGACCCTGGGATCATGACCCGAGCCGAAGGCAGAGGCTTTAACCCACTGAGCCATCCAGGCGCCCCCAATTACCCCATTCTTTAAGTGAATTAAATAAGGAGGACTTTTCTCTCAGCCATCAATAACCAAAGCCCTTACTTTTAAAAAAATCCATGAAATAAATAGATGAAAATGGGATACCTCCTTTCTGCCATTTCATCTCAGCTACCTCACTTCATTTTCCCTTAAAAATCAATCAACTTTTTACTGAGTGATAAACATTTGTACTGTTCTACAAATATATGTTGTGCTCATTCAGGTAAACTACATTAAAAGATTTCTTAAAGCGTGAATACACCAATGAATATTTACTTTATCTGACATCAACAATAGTAATGTCATAAGCAAGGTTTATAATTCTGGCCTCCTGGTTGCAGCTGATATGGTTAGTTTGTTGCAAAAATTTTGGGTTACATTCTAGTATAAGGTATGAGATTGGGTTTCCTGAAAACATGCTTTGAAACAAAAGTTGCATGTGAAGACTTACTGGAGAGACCTCTTAAGGAGTTATACTTACAAGGAGAGGAAAATAGAATTGGGCAGAGAGAGAAGCCAATCCATAACACATTTGCAACTGAGACTTCAGCTGATCCAACAGAGAGCTCCAAAGCCAGCATGGCCCTTCAGAGTTGTCTCCAACTGAGGCAATCAGACTGTGCCTTTGTACTCCCAGATTGGCCAGGCATTGGCCATAGCCCACTCCATAGGAGAGTGTACCACATGTGGCAAGACCATTCTCTGTGGCTCAGGGCAATGCCCTGTGAGAGACATACCTGCAAGTTGTTGACATTCTTAGCAGCTGGGATTGGATCAGCCTGCCCTGAAGAGAGAAGTTTTCATGGAATCCATGAAAGCCCACCATTGCACAGCACAGTCCACTTGTTTCTTTGAAGTTTACTCTATCCAGGAGTAGCTTCTCCAGGAGCTTGTTGGGAAATCTCATGTCTCCTGGGCAAGTTAGCTTAGTGGGATGAAGTATACGTCCTGTTGCTGCAGTTGACCTGAGGACCATAACTGATAGCCATTATCCTCCTCCACCATCTACTCTCATTTGGCACCTCGGAGATCTAAGCAGCTTGCCTGGCAGAGTAACCCAAACTGTCATCTCTGAGGAATCTGAGCCTCTAGGTACCACCTCTAGGTGGGGGCTGCTGATGTCCATTTATATTTAACAAGAGGGCATGAGAAAACCAAGAGAGGCTTTAAAGGATCATCCAATTGCCAAGCATATTCTTCCCTGTTCCTACTATGGCACAGTAGCTTACTTCTCCTGATGATTAAGGTCAATTTCCCTTGCTACGATAGTGATTCCTTCTTGCCTGTTAGTCTCTTCACACATGGATCCCAAAGGAACCTGTTGAAAACTGAAGCTTAAAATGTAATAGGATTCTTATTATGTCCACTGACAATAGGACCTCTAGACCCACAATGCCCAAAGCAGAGATGAGAAGTACAGATTTTTCAAATGGGTCCCTTGGAGTGATGATATAAAGGAACAGCTCCATTCCATTCCTTGGTTCCCCAACTTTTGTATTTTACTTATCAGGGATATAAAAATTCCATATGAGGTTTGTTATTTGGGATTTATACAGCATCCTGGGAGATGTTGTCAACTTCACAAGGTATCCTCTTTAAGATGGAGCCTCAGATGCTTAGGAAGCTGTTTTACCACTCTACCAGACTGATGGTTTAGGGGGATACAGCATGAGACAGGACCAATGGACCCCATGGCCATGTGCCTCTACTGCACCCCTTTACTGTAAAGAGATCCCTACATGGGCCTGAAAGAATCCAGTCAATGATGGCAGCATGAGCTGGAAGATTACTTGATGTCTTTTGCTCATATGCTCTCTCTCTACCAGGGCCCAATAGTTCACTGAGTACTTTTTTGAATGGTGTATAATTTTCACAATGGAAGGCAAGGCCTTGTGCCAGAACCCCAGAGGTTTACGTGATGATTTTCCTTTGAGACTGGCCATGAACTACAAATGTATTTTCTTCTACCACAAATACTTCTAGCAGACAACCACAATAAATGATTCTTGGGTGGAGAAAAAAAACCTCACAGATATTACAATGGGTTGTAGTTCTCTAAAGCTCAACTCTACCTAACAAAATTATAGTCCTTAATATTTCATTTCTCTTAACTGGATCCTGGCTATTACATGAGCAGCATTAACATTGATTTCAAGGACAATACACAAAATATATATAAGATGAGTGCTTAAAAACTATGGTGAGGAGCACCTGGGTGGCTCAGTGGGTTAAGCCTCTGCCTTCGGCTCAGGTCATGATCCCAGGGTCCTGGGATCCAGCCCCACATCGGGCTCTCTGCTCAGCAGGGAGCCTGCTTCCTCTTCTCTCTCTCCCTGTCTCTCTGTCTACTTGTGATCTCTGTCAAATAAATAAATAAAATTTTAAAAAATAAAATAAAAATGAAACATTTTGATAAAGTAGGTAAATGTATATAATATTCCAAATCTTTAAAACAGATTTTGAGCTATGTAACTCTGCTACTTCTTTAGTTAAGAAGAACGCATGAATGAACAACAATGGAGTGCTTGGGTCTTAGGAAATTGTAGAAATCATTCCAAACCTTGGTAACACTCATACAGTTTCTAAGACTATTATATGATGTGGAGACTACAATTTCAATAGCAATGCAGCAAAATCCAGTATTTTAAAGAACTACCGTTGGCACATTACTTACAAGAAAAATGCTGGGTTGCGTGGGCGATTCGGTTGGTTAGGCATCCAACTCTGGATTTTGACTCAGGTGATGATCTCGGGATTATGAGGTCAAACCCCACGTCTGGCTCTGCACTGGGTATGGAGCTTGCTTAGGATTCTCTCTCTTCTTTTCCCTCTGCCCCTCATCCCCTGTCCCCCCATGTACCTACACAGCACTCTCTCTCAAAAAAAAAAAAAAAAAAAAAAAAGGCAAGAAAAATTTCTATTCAGATTGATGAGATATGGTTACTGTCAATAAGGCCTTTTAATGGCAACTGTTGCTGTCTCTGTGGTGATTATGTACTATTAGGCGGGTTGTTTGTATGTTCTTTAGAAACTAATTATACCAGAGCATCTAATTTTGCTATTGTAGAATTTTGGTTTGAGGAAACAAATACATTGTAGAATTAAGTGCCCTGAGCTTCTGATGGATGGAGCAAATCGCACAGCTGGAAGACATAAAGATTTATAGCCCACCTAAAGGAAGTATATCCTGAAATTCTTGCAATAAACTGCACTGGGCCTTAGCATCAACTGGTTGTAACAAAGGTTGGTCTAGTCCTTTATCCCACTATTACAATGAAAGCCATCAATAAAATAAAGCAAATAGCAAATATGATTACCTTTGCATAAATCTTAATGTCGATAAGAAACACCTTGTGAGGCTTCTTCTGCAAACAGAAGTCAAATGGCTTCCTGAAGGCAACTATCTAATAAGATTTGTAAGCCTTTTTGAAATAATTTCTTTTTCAGAGAACAAAGGAGACAGATTTAGCAAAGGAGATAAGCAAACACAAAAAATAGCTTATGTACTATGGTTTGAATTTTTCAGAAAAGTTAATATAAGTATCATTTCAACTTCAGATGAAATTATATATTATATAAATATGCAAATTTAGCAACTTTCACTGAGAAAGTGGAAATATTTTCAATCAGTTGACTGAGAAAATGATGTAACAGAATGCAGGAGTTAACTGAAATCAATGCATTAGTAACTAAAAATAAGGTTAAGAATTTGTCAGATAGTTTAAGTCAAACTTTTAACCAGAGAGCAAGCTACAGCAGTGTGGCTTAAGGGCCAAATCCAAAAGAAAAAAAAAATTCATTGTTTTATAATCCTGCATGACATTTCATTAGTAGAAGTTCCTACCTATTTAGGTAAGAACTCCAATTCCCCAAAGTATTTCTGAGAGTCCCAGAGGAGTATCTCACATACCTTAACTGATTAGTCTGGGTCCCTCACTTCCTTACTATCGCTGGCCCCTGCAGTGCTCAGGCTCTGCTGTGGAAGTGCCTGCTAGAGATCTGCTGAAATGCTGTTGCTTTTGCTATGTTGCTAAATCCGCCATGTTGACCTTGTATGCCAGGTACGTATCCCTGCCAATCACTCAGCTACCAGTGTGCCCCACCCTTGCTGCATGGAATAGTCTAACAGCAAAGTAAGGGAAACTGTTTTCTCCCCTCTTATTATGTTGTTTGGCGGGGCGGGGGGGGGGGGTCTTGTAACAGCACTCCAACTGGTCTTAAGGGTTAATTTACTTTAGGCTTATGCACTTTTTGCTTACTGACCTAAACCCCATCATTTATAACAGAACTAACCTAGTTGCCCCGAGATCCTGCAGACCGCTGGCCTTGAGAAACAAAGGATAGGACTTTTGGGAAGATAAGGCCTGACCACCCTCAATAACAGCCACCACTGACTGTGGTATCTTCAATAACAGACACCTGGGAACCTTGACTCCTGATACAGGAGGAGTGTGGATGGCCTTGCCAGGACCTGGCTTGTTGGGCTGTAGGAGTATCCTTTACTGAGAGACACCTGGGAGCCTTGATTACTGACAGAGTGGAGGACTCTGGAAGCCTTGCAAGGACAAATGATTAACTGCTAAGCTCCGGCTTTTCCTGCGCGTAGTCCCTTCACCATTTCCTGGGCCTTCTCCCTTAAAAACCTCTGGGTGCCTGGGTAGCTCAGTCCGTTTAAGCAGGTTAAGTGTCTGCCTTTGGCTCAGGTCATGATCTCAGGATTCTGGGATTAGGCCCCACACGGGGGCTCCCTGTTTGGCGGGGATTCTGCTTCTCCTCTCCCTCTCCCCAGACTGCCCGCTTCTTGCCCACCCCCTGTAAAATAAATTTTTTTTTTAATTTTTTAAATAAATAAATAAAAACCTCTGACTTCTCCTGCAAGGGTAAGATGGTCTTTGGGACTTGAGTCCTCCACTTTCCCAGGCCACCAAAAACCTCCTGAATAAAGCAAATTTTCCTTTCCAACCAATACTTGTCTCTTGCATATTGGCTCTCTGGAGGACAGCAGCCAAACCTGAGTTCAAAAACAATCCTCTGTCCAGTAACAGTATCACAGCAACATTCTTAAACTCGAATATGTACAAACAAACCAACCTGAACTGCCTTCTTCAATCACTTAGATTATGTTGTTAAATCCAATCCAGACCAGACTTTTTATAGGATAAGTTGTCTTTGAGATTTAGTTTTCTTTTATTATAATCTGCTTCCATTGAGTTCTTCACAATTTACAGATGCCTATACATGTCTGAAATCCAATAATTGACATCCCGGTGATTTTCAAGGGCTTATCAGCATCCATATAAATCAAATCAAATGGAATAGATGTAAATAGATGTAGGGAGACAGGAAGTAGCTTGTCTCTGCTTATAGCTGTATTAGAATTTCAGGTTCAGCCAAGCTAGGATGCCCTATTATATTCTCAGAGGAAGCATAAAGAATTTTACTGTGCAACTTAAAAAGTACTTATATATTTAGAAAGAAAAAACACCCTAAAACTAGGATTCTGGAAATTGGGTTTCTAGTCTTATCTCTAGTTTTCTGTATAATCTCATGCTGTGAACCTATTTCTTACCACACCATATTAAATAGTTTCACATTAGTTTGATTATCAAACAGGTAATCAGATAAATAGATATGAAAGTGCTTATAAAATAAGTAACTATACTATTCACATGTGAAGATTCTTATTTTATAATTTTTCATTAAAATTTTACCTTGGTGGAATTTAATTCTCCACCTACTCAGTAAGCTATGACATATACCATGTGTTTTTCAGTCAACCTTTAAAGGATATATGAGATAAATTAACTTAGAGGAGCTTTGTCATAGAATTTTAGAGCTGGAAGGGACTTTGGAGATTACATGGCTCAAATCTCTAATTTTTCAGATGAGGAAATTGACTCCTAAAGAAGGATAGGTTATCTCAGTTGTGGATCATATAAAAGGTCAGGAACCCCAAATCTGGTCAATACACAGTACTCACTTCACCACATCATAGAAGAGTGCCCTCAAGGACATTACCTCTTTTCACAGGTTATTCAACATGAATAGTTGTCCACTAGGCTTATTCTCCAGGCTTCCAAGTAAGCTCTGTGGTAGTCATTCACACCATTCCTATCCCCGGGGTTTTACATACTAGTGCTCACAGAGCCCAGTTTTTAGGACACCGACAAAATGGTATTTATTGGGCCCCTTTTCTGTACTGTTTTAGGCACCATAAATCAGCCTTTAACAAGGCAATCAAATCACTGCTATAATAGAGCTTATATTCTACTGAAACACTAGCCATAAAAGCAATATATGTGTTAAAAGTAACCTGTTCTCTCTAAGCTTATAGGATACACAGCTAATGCTCTCCTTGGCAGTGTATTTCTTTATTTGGAAGTCTCTATTGGAACATTTCTTCTCCATACTGGAGCTTCAATCTTCCTAGATTTCAGTCTTCCTAGAAATAGTTTCCAAGTCCTTTCCATCTAAGAACACACCAACAGAGGCCCACATCTACTATGAGAAACATACACCTGTATGCTTCAACTATCTGGCTCATACTCAGTGACAAAGATATATTGTTACTACAGACCTTTAGTAACACTCATTTCCTAAGCACAGAACAGCCCTTCAGCAGGAAGGAGGAAAGAGCCATCTTTTAACATCTGTGTCTGGCCATTTTATTTTCCCTTCACACTTTGGAGCAGAGAAAATTCATTCAGCTACTTTATCTTCCTGAATTCTCCTCCTTTATGCCAGCTGACAGTCAACTGCTATATATTCTCCTGGTTGGAGTAGTGAGAGCAGGGCATGTAAAGCTCTGAAAAATGGATCTGGGATACAGGATTCAATGAGCCATAGACAGAGATAAGAGAAAGACAACCAAGGACTAGGATATAGGCAGCAGTCAGGTGGTCAACCAATTGATAATTGAAATGTAGCCTGGTGAAGATAATACCAAAGAAAGGGTCAGAAATGAGACCAGTGACAAAGTGAATAGGTGGTCAGTCTTTTTATAATAGTGTCACTTTTAATCAATCTTATTGAGGTGTAATTTACATGCAATAAAATAAAACCACCTAATGTATGTTTTGAAATATGGACATATTTATGTATCCATTACCATGTCAATATAATATTGTCTTAGGATAGACTGCTATTTCCCCATAATGTAATCTTCTCATCTATTTCCTCCTGCAGGTCCTAAGATAGCTAAGCTCTGGGATTCATCTTTGCTCCAACGAAAAGTATCAATGAAGTACCAGCAGCAATAACACCTTGAGATAAATTCTTGTCCCCAAACCTAATTGTCACAGATCTTGCTAATGGGATCTGGAAAGGGCTTCGGGAATGTTTATGCAGCAAGCATCACAGAAGTTCTGCTCTCTGGCCACACGGGGAGTATAGAGAAACAGTTCATAAATCCAGATGCTTATCTGTCCAAATCCAAAAACTTTTAACAACTTATTGTTTTCCTTTTGTCCCTTACAATCCTAGAAAAGTGGACGGGAAGTGGGGAACCTCGGAGGTGAGGGTCAGGACTAGAAGGTATGGTTGAAGTAATGATAGACAATGTCTGCTAATCCCAAGATCCACACAGTGCATGTTTACTATTATGAGCCCTGATAATAAGATAATGATGTGAAGCTTTGGCTTATTTAGTATTGCCATGTAATTTATACTCATACAGGAGAGTAGCTAACCTGTCTTTGCAAGTCCAGGTATAAAATTAATCAACTTCTTGTGACTGCCTCTGGTTCTTTATAGGCAAGTCCCAACACACTTAACCAAAGGAATCTTTGTAAGTTTTCCAATATAAGAGCCAAACAGCTAATGTTTCTGCATTACCCACAAGAAAATCAAAAGGAAAATATTATCCACCCAAAATTTGGAAAATATGAGTTGCCAGTGGCTTAGTGTACATGGAAAGAAAACCAAGCTAGGATAAATATTAAGTAATGCAAGATTCTTGTTTTCTTTCTGCTATAATTTTTCTTTCACAGTTTTTCACTTAAAAATGATTATTTTAAATGCTCTGGATAAAAGAAAAATTTGTAGTAGAAAGTAACATCTAGAGGAAAAGTAGCTTTTAAATGCCATGCTCACTGGCATTTTTAATGTTCTGGTAGCGTTTTCGTCCCGATAGAAATCACAGTTGTTTTGGAGAGAATGAGTGTAACATACAGTTTTAAAAAGTAAGCACTTCCGTCCAAAGATTTATTCTGAGATTCTCTCACCTATTGTCTATCATCTGGATACCTGTATTATAATTTAAAAAACAAACAAACAAACAAACCCTCTTCCTTATAGCATTGAAACAAAGTTTGAGGGAGATGCACAGAATTTCTGCAGGGCTATAGTCTTGTAAGAACTTACTGTTTAACAAGGTTTTGACAGAACATCAGCAGACTGTATATAGAACTTGAAGATATGTGAGCAAATCTAAACATTTTAAAAATTTTTTTATTTTATTTTATTTTTTTGACAGACAGAGATCATAAGCAGACAGAGAGTCAGGCAGAGAGAGGGGACTGGAAGCAGGCTCCCCGCTGAGCAGAGAGCCCGATGAGGGGCTCCATCCCTGGAACCTGGGATCATGACCTGAGCCAAAGGCAGAGACTTTCACCCACTGAGCCACCCAGGTGCCCTGAGCAAATCTAAACTTTTATCCCAAAGAATAATTACATAATATTAATTCATATCACAATCAGAAATGCTCAAAATCTATTAAGTGAATTCTTAAAACTCTTCCTATAGAATTCTTAGATTCGTAGTGTCCTTCTCACTCTTCACCTTCATAAAAATCAGATGAAAGAGAGCTGGTGTGAACTGGATTTTTAAGTCATTAGTTGTTTACAATGAAGAAGTTTTATGTCTCTGCAGCTGATAAAAATGATGTATGATATGCAAAATCAGACTGGTAGGTCTAAAGATACTAAGGACAAAAGAAAGAAAAAATAATTTTTAACTGGTTCGAATAGTCAGTACAGGTAAAATACAGGCTTTTTTTTTTCATTTATAATTCATTTAAGTTTGATAGTTTTCACAAAGAGATAAGGAAATTGACAAGGTGAGTTTTGTCAAAGCAAACTATAATATAAAAGTTTGTCTTTCTAGCTGTTAAATGTCCCTTTGCTAACCTGCTTAGAGAAATCCAACTTTATTTGCAATCAAAATTGAGAGATATTTGTTCATAGATATTAACATTACATTAATTTTAATTTAAAATTCTTGTGATTTTGCATTGTCATCATACATTTGTTTATTTTAAATACTGAAAATAGGGGCGCCTGAGTGGCTCAGTGGGTTAAACCTCTGCCTTTAGCTCAGATCATGATCTCAGAGTCCTGGGATCGAACCCCACATCAGGCTCTCTGCTCAGCAGGAAGCCTGCTTCCCCTTCTCACTGTCTGCCTCTCTGCCTACTTGTGATCTCTCTGTTAAATAAATAAATAATAAAAATAAATAAATACTGAAAATATTAGATATATGTGAACTAGTGAGATATAAGCTTCAAATGATATTGCGATACGAAATAAATTCAGTAGGTAGTCAAAGTATATACTAGCCTTACTATTTGTACAAAAAGGAAGGAACACAAAATAGACCTTTTGGTATATTAATTGAATATCTCTGGACAGACACAAAAATACTAATAACAATAGTTTCTCTACAGAGAAGGAAAGGCGAGGGAGGTCAAAATTTTTTTTGTATCTGCTCATTTGTTGAATTTGAATTTTTTCTAGCCAAAAGCATAACACACCCCACAATCATACACATAGTTATATTATTCAACTTTTCCTTATTCTGAAATTGACACTCTAGGAAGATGAACTATGTTTTTATCCTCCCCATCCCACCTTCCATAGCTTTGAGCATTCCCTGACACACAGTTTAAGTCCCATAAAGGAGTGTCATGGTCTATGATCCTGGTTCCAGTGATTCCTAGCTTTGTCACTTTGTATTTTTACCTCTTTGACCTTTAACTTACTGATCCATGACACGACCCCCACAATTCCAACCTCACAGGGATGTCACAGTGCTTAAATTAAAGAGAAGATCTAAAAATGCTTAGCCCAGAGCCACCTAGGTGATAATTTGATACACAGTCTGACTCTTGATTTTGGCTCAGGTCATGATCTCAGGGTTGTGGGATGCCTACATCAGGCTCCTTGCTCAGCCTGGAGTCTGCTTGAGATTCTCTCTCTCCTTCTCCCTCTCCCTGTGCCCCTCCCTCTGGTTCTCTCTCTGTCCCTAAAAGAAATAAATAAATCTTAAAAAATAAAAATAAAAATGCTTATCTCAGTGCTTAGAATATGACAGGTGCTGATAGGATGATTGTTCTCATAGCCTGGGCACCATCCCAGATTCTAGGGCTGTCAAGACAAAAGTTTGCTGGTTATAAGGAGCTCACACTCTGCAATGGCACACAAACCTATAGATTACACAAAAAATACATGTCTGGCCCATAATGAAATGGACACAATGTATATGGAATTAATAAACGATACAATAATATTCTCTAAGTATTGGTATGGACTGGGATGGGGATAGAAAGCAGGCAAGGCAGATTCTTAACAAACATCTTTCTTTGGGTTATTAGTATACCAATTGATATCCAACAGGTAAAAAAAAAATGCGGAAATCCTATAAGCTTTTATATCAGGAGATAGTATTACCAATAATTTACAAAGATAGGACTGTGGGGGGCACCTGGGTGGCTCAGTGGGTTAAAGCCTCTGCCTTTGGCTCAGGTCATGATCTCAGCGTCCTGGGATCTAGTCCCACATCAGGCTCTCTGCTTGGCGGGGAGCCTGCTTCCTTCTCTCTCCCTGCCTACTATGATCTCTGTCTGTCAAATAAATGAATAAAATCTTTTTAAAAAAAAAAAAGATAGGACTGTGTTTTCTTTTTCTTTTATAACTTTCCTTTTTAGAAATGAAAACTTTTATGGAGTTGTGGCTTTTCAGTATTTTTTGGCTGACTTTGATATTGGAAAAAAAATCCAAATACCACTTTTCTTTTTAATCAAAGGGATGCTTTATCAAGGTTTATTCTTACAAATTTATGCTTTTTGCTTTATTAAGGAAAATATGAAAACTGGACTTTGGGAAGGTATTCCTTTTTTGTCTTATAATTCATAGACTATTGCTTAGAATGATTTTAGGCTAATAGAAAATTAAAACAGTAAGTACAGAGAGTTCCCACATAGTCCCTCTGCCTCTACCTGCAAACACATCCATTTCTCTTATTACTGACATCTTAGATTGGTATGGTACATTTGTTACAACTGATGAAGCAATGCTGATACATCACTATTAAATAAAGTCCATGGTTGGGGCGCCTGGGTGGCTCAGTGGGTTAAGCCGCTGCCTTCGGCTCAGGTCATGATCTCAGGGTCCTGGGATCGAGTCCCACATCGGGCTCTCTGCTCAGCAGGGGGCCTGCTTCCCTTCCTCTCTCTCTGCCTGCCTCTCTGCCTACTTGTGATCTCTCTCTGTCAAATAAATAAATAAAATCTTAAAAAAAAAATAAAGTCCATGGTTTATATTAGTTTCACACTTGCTATAGAGTTCTATGGGTTTTGCCTAATGCATAATGTTGTATATCCACCATTAGGGTATCATACAGAATAGTCCCCCCCCCCCCATACAGAATAGTTTAACTGCCCTACAAGCTTTCTGTTCTTCTACCTATGCATCCTTCTCCCTTCTCTCTAATTCCTGGCAACCACTGATCTTTTTACTGTCTCCAAAGTTTTGCCTTTTCCAAAATGTCACTTGATTCGAATTATATGTTATGAAGGCTTTTCAGATTTGCTTCTTTCACTATCTTCCTAAATATGCATTTAATGTCTTTTGGCGATTTGATAGCTTATTCCTTTCTAGTACTGAATAAGATTCCATTGTCTGGATGTTACCTATTAGTGAGTTTTAGTTGCTTCTAATTCTTAGCAATGATGGATAAAATTGCTGTTAACATTCATGTGTGGGTTTTAGTGTGAACATAAGTTTTCCAGTCATTTGGTAAATACCTAAGAGCATCATTGATGGATTATATGATAACACTTCTTAGCTCTTTAAGAAATTGAGAAATTGTATTCCAGCGTGGCCATACCATTTTGTGTTCCTACCATCAATGGAATGAGAGAGTTCCTATTGCTCCACATCCTTGCCAGCATTGGATGTCAGTGCTTTGGATTTCAGTTATTTTAAATGTGTAGTGGTATCTCATTGTTATTTAAATTTGCAATTCCCTAATGGCGTGTGATATGGGGCATCTTTTCAGATGCTTGTTTGCCACCTGTATATCTTTTCTGGTGTGGCATCTGTTCAGATCTCTTGTCCATTTCTAAATCAGATTGTCTATTTTCTTACTATTGAGTTTTAAGAGTTCTTTGTATATTTTATATGCAAGTCTTCTATCAGATCTGTGTTTTGCAAATATTTTCTCCCAGTATGTGGCCTGTCTTTTCATTCTCTTGTCAGTGCCTTTTACAAATAAAAGTTTTTAACTTAATAGAATCTAATTTAGCTACTTTTTGCTTCATTGATCATATTTTTGGTGTTGAAGCTAAGGTCACCAAGATACTTCCCCTATGTAATCTCCAGAATATTTTATAGTTTTGCAGTTTACATTTAGGGCTAAAATAATTTTGAGTTCATTTTTGTGAAAGGTGTGATAAGGTCAGAATTTAGATACATTTTCTTCAAATGTGGATGTTGAGTCATTATAGCACCATTTGTTGAAATGATGATACTTTCTCCAATGGATTGCCTTCTTTAGTCCTTTGTCAGAGCTCACTTGCCTATTGTTGTGTGAGTTTATTTCTGAGCTCTCTATTCTGTTCCATTGTTCTATTTATCTATTCTTTTGCCAATACCACACTGTCTTGATTATTATAGCTCTATACTAAATCTTAAAGTTAGGTAGTGCCAGTCCTACTTTGTTCTTCTTCAGTACTGTGTTTGGTATTCTGATCTTTTGCTTCTCCATATAAACTTTATGTTTTGTTTTCAAAGATTTAGTCAGGGAGCCCAATGTGGGGCTTGATCCCTGGACCCTGAGATCATGATCTGAGCCAAAGGCAGACGTTTAACTGACTGAGCCACTCAGGCGCCCCTCCATAAAAATTTTAGAATCAGTGTGTTGACAATGAAAAGTAACCTCCAGGGATTTGGATTGCATTGAGTCTATAGATAAACTGAGGGAAGAACTGATATCTTAACAATATTGAGTTTTCCTATCCGTTTGAGTTTTCCTATCCGTGAACATGAAATCTCTGCTTATTTAGATCTCTGATTTTTTTTTCCTGAGAATTTTTATAGTTTTCCTCACATAGGTCTTGTACATATTAAGATAGATTTATACCTAAGTATTTCTTTCTTTTGAGGGGGAATGCTAATGTAAATGGTGTTGAGTTTTCCCCTCCAGCTCTACTGAGGTATAATTAATATATAACACTGTGGAAGTTTAAGGTGTACAATGTGATGATTTGATACACGTATATGGTGCAAAGCGCTCACCACAAAAGATTAGTTAACACTCTTTTACCTCACATAATTACCATCTTGTTGTTCTTGTTATGGTGAGAACATGAAAACTCTACTCTCATAGCAACTTCCAAGTATACAATACAGTATTGTTAACTCTAATCAGTGCTGCTATGATTTTAATTCAAATTCCAACTGCTCATTTCTGGATACAGAAAAGCAACTGACTTTTCTATATTAACCTGATATCCTACAATCTCACTATAACTGCTTATTCATTTCAGGAGCTTTTATGTTTGTTTTGTTTCTGTTTTTGTTTCATTCAAACTTTGGGATTCTATCTGTCGCTCTTGTCCTTCATTTCTTTTTTGGATTCCACTCTTTTTCTGCCTTTTTGGTTTTAAAGATAAACATTTCATCTGATTTATTCTATAGGATTACCTTTTTTTCTTCTTTTTAATGAAACTTAAAAAAAAACTTAGGCCCAGGAAAGGGGTGGGGACAGAGGTGGGATAGAGAAAAAAAAAATAGGGGTTACCCTACAGTTTGCAGTGTGACTAATCCAACTCCACTTTCAAATAGCATTATACTTCTTCACCAGCAATGCAAATAGGTATGAGAGTTTTCCCCATTTCTCCCTTCTGTCTTTTTTAACACTGCTGTCAATCATTTCATTTGTCCATGAGATATAACCATTGAATATAATTTTACTATTATTTTTCTGATCAAATTATTTGTTAGAACTAAGAAAAATTAAAAAAATATTTTACCTTCATTTATTTTTTCTGTAACACTCTTCTTTTTTTTTTTTTTAATGTAGATTTGAGTTTCCAACCCTTATTATTTTCTTTGTCTCTTTAACTCTTTAACATTTCTTGCAAGGTAGGTCTACTGGCAAGAATTTTTTATTTTTATTTTTCCTTCACCTTTGAAGGACAATTTCACTGGGAACATTATTCTAGATCAGTGAGTTTTTGTCCTTCAACACTTTAAACATTTCACTCCACTCTCTTCTTGTTTGCAAGATCTCTGAAGAGAAGTCCAATGTAATTCTTTTCTTTCCCCTTCTAAAATAGGTATTTCTACCTCATCCCCTACCTAACTCCTTAAAAAAATTTTTCTCTTTGTCTTTGGTTCTCTGTCTGAATATGCTATGTCTGACCTTAGATTTTTTTAGTATTAGTATTAGTATTTTTTTAGAATTAGTATTAGTATTAGTATTTTTTTAGTATTCATCCTGCTTGGTATTCTCTGAGCTTCCTGGATTTGTGATTTGCTGTCATTAATTTTAGAAAAATTTTAGTCATTAGTTCTTCAAATATTTCTCATGTTTCTCTCTCTTCCCCTTATGGTATTTCCATTAAACTTCTGTAATTGTCACAGTTCTTGGATATTTTGTTCCATCTTTATCACTCATTTGTCTCCTTAGCATTTCAGTTTTGGAAGTTTGCACTGATAATCCTTCCAAGCTTTCATTCTCTCCTCGGCTGTGTCCAGTCTATTAATGAGCCCACCAAAAGCATTCTTTATTTCTGTTACATTGTTTTTCATTTCTAGCATTTTTTCATATCATTACTGATATTACCCATCTGTTCACTTTTTTCATTAGAACCCTTAGCATGTTGGGTACCTGGGTGGCTCAGTTGGTTAAGCGACTGTCTTCAGCTCAGGTCATGGTTTAAGTGTCCTGGGATCAAATCCCACACTGAGCCCCCCTGCTCTGTGGGGAGTCTGATTCTCCCTCACCCTCTGCCTGTGTTCTCCCTTTTCCTGTCAAATAAATAAATAAAATCTTACCAAAAACAAACAAACAAACAAAAAACCAACCCTTAGCACATTGATCATAACTATTTTATTCCAGGTCTGATAATTCCAAAATCTCTCCATTTCTGAGTCTCATTCTGATGTTTGGTTTAGCCCTTCAGATTGTGTTTTTGCCTTTTAATATGTCTTATAAATTTTTTGTTGAAAGCCAGATATGCTATGTCAGGTCTAAGGAGATTAGGTAGATAGAACTTCACGATGAGGTTTTATGTTTATTTGGCTAAGAGTTAGGTTGCATTATTGTTTGCTGTAGCTGTGGTGTCTGAGGCTAAAATTGCCTCTGTTGTCCTTGTTTTTGTTTCTTGTGTTGTCTTTGGATGTCCCCAAGTGACTCTTTAAATAGGGTCTGAAGTTTGCAGTTCTTTTAGCTGCAATTCCCTACCATTACACAAAAGCCTTACTGATGTGGTAGTATGGTCAGGTGTGGGAGGAAGGAAAGCATTCTATATTCCTCTTATTAGTGCTGTCTTTAGCCTGAGTTGAGTTGAGAGGGGGCGGAAGTGGGTTTTCTCCCCTCATGGTCAGTTAGACTTTGGCAAAATAGTTTCCTTTGAGAGCATATTTTCTTAAGAAGAACGGAGTACTCTGGGGCACCTGGGTGGCTCAGTGGGTTAAAGCCTCTACCTTCAGCTCAGGTCATGATCCCAGGGTCCTGGGATCGAGCCCTGCATCGGGCTGTCTGCTCCGCCGAGAGCCTGCTTCCTCCTCTCTGCCTGCTTGTGATCTCTGTCAAATAAAATTAAAAAAAAAAAAAAAAGAAGAAGAATAGAGTACTCTGGGAGTACTTTTAAAAGTGATTTTTCCCCTCCCCCATGAAGATTTCTTAGATCTTCACAGTGAGAATGTATTTAAGGGCTCCTGAAGGTAAAACTGAGAAAAGTTGTGGGACACCTCTAAGGCTGAGCCATTGAATTTTTAGCTCTTAAGCAGGTCTACACAGAGCCTCCAGCAATTCCACAATTAGAATTTAAAGTATTCCCACTGATATTTGCTCCAACTGTCATGTTGGCTTCAGCTGCTGGCTTCTGCTCCTGGTAAAACCGTGATCTTCCGGTAAGCTGCGATTCACTCTATCCGTCTGTCTCTTCAGTTTTCAGGACAGCAGTTTGCTCAGTGACCTCAATTCTCTGATGGATCTAAGAAGAATTGTTGGTTTTCAGTTTGTTCAGCTTTATTTTCTTATTGTGAGAATGGGAGCTTCCAAGCTCTTTACATGTTGGGCCAGAAACTGAAAATTTTTCAACATTTCTCGGTAAAATTATGCTTAAAGTCTCCCAGAATTATAAAGTGCTAGTGGAAAATTTTCAGGTTATTCTTATTCTCTCAGACAAATATAGGTATTTATTTTGTTTTGATCCTTGAAAGAAAAAACAAAAGATTTTTTAATGTGTTCTCTCTTAAGCACTTTCCTTCCAAATGATCTCCTTCTTTTGGTCTGTTATTGTTCTTAGAATACAAAGGTCGAAGGTGGGGGAGGAAGAACGGGTAATAATAAGACAAGACTCACTAACTGACCACAAGTTCTTCCCATATAGTTTGATACATTCTAAACTATCTGAATCTGACGTGTTTCACTCTTTAAAAGTGTCAATGCTCCATATTATTTAGTAGTAATCCAAATTTCAAGTTTTACCTTGCCTCCTCCTCAGTCACTGCCCAACTTCCTGCTTCGTACTAATGTGGGTTAAGAGTCAAGTCATTTGCAAGTCATCTGTCAGTCTACGTAGAAAGCTCTGCAGAGTATTTTGGGTTCAAATTTGAACACTTACAAAAGGAATAAATAAGACTATTCACTAAGGATTATTTAAATTGTAATAATCCAAATACATTTATTAATAGGTGGTTATAAAGAGAATGATTTAAAATTTTATTCCAAGAAAACTTTGCTTTTTCAAATTCTGTTACTTAACAGGACTGTTTGGATTATGGAATACTATTTGGCTCATTTGTAATTATGTGAAACCAAACTGATTATTACTGCTTTCCATGCTCATATACGTATATGTGTGTATAAACATATATACATACATATTTCTTCACACATACATAAAACAGCATATTCTACATATTTTGGAGGTAAATTTAATGAATGTTCAAAAATATCTTTTGCTGATTAAATTATCCTTCTGCTTGAAACTTTTGAAATGCTCAGATTGTTTCTTCAGTGATTTAGATTGGCTATTACAGAATGCTCTTGGGGTACCTGGATAGCTTAGTTGGTTAAGCATCCGCCTTTGGCTCAAGTCATGATCCTAGGGTCGTGAGATGGAGCCCTGCAGTAGGCGCTCTGCTGAGCAGGGAACGTGATTCTTCCTCTGCCTGCTGCTCCCTCTGCTTGTGGTCTCTTACTCTGGCAAATAAATAAATAAAATCTTTTTTTTTTTTAATGCTCTGTTTTTATATAACGAACATTATACACTTTGACTGTAATCACTGGCTAAAGAGAATTTCTTACAAGTATAATGAGAAAGAAACTGATAGAAGATCTCTGCCATCATGTTTACATACAAGAATAGGAACCCATGGGCAGTTCCAAAGTTGAAAATAGAGAATATATGTGGATTTATATTAATGTAATAGACATTCTTGGATAGTTAAAACTTGCTGAACTGTGGCAGAGGCCCAAGTAATTATTACTAGCAGAGGCACAAATCTGGGGATAATACTAAGAGTAATAATGGAAAAAAACCCCACCTACAATACTAATGCTAACATTTATTAACTGATTACTATGTGCCAGGTATTATTGTACATGCTTTACAATGTATTAGCTTGCTGAGTTATGCCATAATTCTTTGACATAGACATACATGAGTAAACTGAGGCACTGAGAAATTTAAAAACTTGTTAGTAAGTGTCAGAGTCTATATCCAAACTTACTCCTGACTGGCATCACTCACTATGTTTAACATTGAGTTTTCAGGATGTTATCTTAAAAGGTTTGTATTTTCCCAAGTTATCCATTTCAGAATTAAAAAACAAAACATGAGTAAATATTTTTGGTCCTTTCCCCTTTTCAGGCATTTCCAATGGTAATTTTAAAGAAAACGTATCATTCAGCAACGTAAATCTAAAAAACAAAACAAAACAACAACAACAAAAAAACAACTAACATTAAGATCAGTCTTTATACCTTTATGGGTCTACTGACCAGTTAAAATAAGGTGCTTTATGAATCATTGTTAACAGTTTAGTGCTATGTTATATAGACCCTTGTTTTTACACATCAATATAACTGAATCCACTACAGATATCCACAATAATATACAATTCAAAGCAGGATTGTAAATGTCACTAATAAGACAAATGTGAGAAGCAAAATAATCCAGTGTCCAGTGGAGATGAAAGTGCAATGATTCTTTGTTGAACTCAAAATACATTCTTTGTTTAAGACTGACAGTCCTTAAATATGTACTTTCAAATCCAAAAAATGATTAAATTTTACTCAGAGGATTGCAAACTCCAGTTAGCAAGCAGACAATACTGGCCGCCACCACATCAAGTTAACTCCGGCTCAGCAGTCTCCTCCTTGCCCAATTCTGGGTGGTGGGTTTGGAGAATCCTTCCTCTTTTCAGTCTCCACAATGAATTAAAGGTAATGAGTCTCATTTTTTCCCAGTCTAAGATTATTTTTGGCTCTTTTACAAGCAACAAGAAAGTAAAATGAAAACCTACCTAAAGCCATTTTCTTCCTCCTTCCCTGAAATTCTGGTTTATGCTCTTTTATTAAAGCCACTTACCCCTATTGGTAAATGCCAAAATAATTTCAGATTTTTAAAAATTTCCCTGTTACCTTAACTACTTCCCTTGAGAAGTTTACAGCATGAGGGGTTTGTTTGCTTTACATTTTTATTTGCATTTATCCAGTAACCAAACTTCATCACAGAAAAATGTAGTGGGCAAGGACTGTACCCTTGTGTGCTACGGCAAAGAGCGCGGTTGGTGACATGGCCCGTGGTTGGATAATCTGGCAAGAAAAACCCCACTGGAATACATCTAAGCGAAGGGTCGAAAGGGGTTTCTGCCACGACGCGAAAAGTCGGCTTTGTTAAACTGGAACTTAGCAGAGCCGGCGGCAACCCTGCACAACACAGCCATAGAAGAAGAAAAAGAGAGCGGGAGACTTGCTGCACCGGGAGCAGGAAATGTGATGCAGGCTTGAGACCCAAAAAACCCAATCCCTTCTCAGCAGCGCCTCCCAAAGCCAGCCGCTGCTATCCCTAAGAAGGCAGAGCGTCCCCAGACCCACGTTGGCCGCACCCCAGCTCCTTTCTCTTTCCTCCGCAGCTGCACACAGACGAGCACGTGAGCGCGGCAGCGCGACCCAGCTGTGCCTCAGCTGACCGCCTCCTGATTGGCCGAGACAGACGTGGGGTGGGACTGGCCGCCTGCGTCCCTCGCCATTGGCTCTCAGGGAACCCGCCTCCCCTCAGGTGAGGCGGGCTTGCGTGTGCGCGAGCCGGGCTCCGCGGGCGGGCGCGCCCCCGACACCCTCCTCCCCTTATCCCCTGCGCGTGGCCGAGCGCGCCTCCGCCCTTGTCCGCCCCCTGCCGCTGCCTCAGCTCCTCAGTGCACAGAACCGCCTCGTCTGAGGGGACGCGAGAATTGGCCTCGTCGCCGCTTCGGCCAGTGCGTTGGGCCGGGCCTTGACAAGCAGCCGGAGGGGAGGCTCTTCGGAGCCGGACCTGGACCCTTGCGATTGCCTCCTGCTCCTCCTGCCTGCGTTTTACGAGGGGTTTCCCGCCTTGCACCTCCCACCTCTGGACGTGCCTCCCCTTCTCTCCTCGCGTGCGGAGGGAACCAGCGCTTAGGCCGGAGCGAGCCTGGGGGCGGCCGGCCGTGAAGGCTTCGCGGGGACCGATTCGCCATGGAGGGCGCCGGCGGCGCGAACGACAAGAAAAAGTAAGCCCATGTCTTCCGCCGGCCGCGTTCTCCGCCGATGCCCCCGCCCGCCGCCCTGGGCTCGCGGGCCGGCCTCAGCGTTCCGGGGTTGGGGGGGGGGCGCCTTTTTGTTTCTGCCTCTTCTCCCCTCCCCTCTCCCCCAGCCTCGCCGGCCGGGCTCCCCCGCTGCCCACGTCGCCATCTTGTCGTGGGGGGTGGGAGACGCGTCGAAAGTGCTTTCGGGGGCCGGGAGCCGAGCCCGGCTAGCCCTCGCCTCCCGGCCGCCTGGGCCTCGCACCGCCCTCCTGCCCGCCGTGAAAACCCGGCCTGCCCTCAACCTCCATCCGGGTGGACTTCCCCTAGCCCGAAAACCCCGGGAAGAGAAACGAGCCGCAGCTCGGTCGCCGCCGTTTGCACCCGAGCTTCCGCTCCTTCCCGCCCCCATTCTCTCCGGTTCCCTGGCAAATTCGGCCCCGGGGAGGACCCTGCGCGCCGGTCCTGGCTTCCCTGTGGGCTCGGGGCCCTGGGTTTCCCACCGAAGGGCTCGCGTGGTCGGATGCGATCTGGCCGTGCGGTTGTCTAGCCGCGGCGGGGGTCTTTGCCTTTGTGCATTAGGGATTTGTCTCGGTGGCTTGCAGATGCTAACTTTAGTTTGCACGTGCAGGTTTTGTTTTGTTTTGCTTTGTTTTAATCGCCTTGAAAAACTCGTCTAGACTGAGAGAGTAACGGAAATTTGGAGAAATCGTCACATTTTAAAGAGAACGTCAGAATTGGGTACTTGTATTTATATCAGCTGTCAAGAGAGCCCAGACGTTATAAATTAATATGTGCCTCATTCATTCTTAAAAGTATCTTAGTAAAAATATAGGGGCCGGCAGAATTTAGGCAAACAATATTAATGAAATGGGGGGGGGGAAGGATGTGATCGCAGCAAATGAAATGTAACTTCAGCATTTTTAGAACTATTTTATTTTCATGAAATTAAAGTATATTAAAGGAAAACCTTCTGGATTTATCCGACGAAAATAATCATTCTGCTAGAACTTATTGCAAGTTTTTAAAACCCCTTCAAGTTTGAGTCTAGGTGGTACATTATAGGATTAAGAATTGTAAGTGGAACCAATGGAATTAAGAGTATTCCACCTCCCCACCCCCATACACACAATTTGTACATTTTGGGTATTTTAACCTTTGTGGAAATCATTTTCAGGAATTGGAGATTTATAAGAGTTGTGGTTAGTAGAAGCTTTACTCCTTAAAATCCTTCTACTCTTCTGGGAGAGATTAACTTTCCTAATCAGTATCAGCAGAAGATAAACTTGGTGGTGGTGTTGCTGTTTTGTAGATACCATTTTGGTTTTTATTTAGTGGAATGATAAATTCTCAGTTTGTGTACACCGGAGAAAGCTCTTATAAAATTCAAAAAGTGAGTAGACAGGTCTAGACTTAAGTCCAAGAGTTGACAGGAATTAATTGCAATAATGTTGCAGAAGTGATTACAGTGCTTTTGATGAAATGATGAGGCTGCTAGATTATAAACCTAAAGCAGATTACCTCTGTGTAGTGCCAATTTTCAGTCCTTATTATATGCTGAATCATATTAATATTGTGCATCAAGTTATGCACCAGTCCCTTTTTATATGTAATATTGTACTCATTTTTCCTTTGCAGTTCATCATTTGGGATATCACAAGCAGCTTTAATATAAATGAATTGGTTACTGTGCATCACTCCCAATTCTAAATCAATTCTTAGATTTTTGCTCAGTCCCATCTGTTATTTTCAAAAATATTCTCATTTGAAAATTCAGCAAACTTGGGTCAGATTGAGTCATGTTTCTTAATACAGAGGTTCTTATAACTTGGAAGTTAAACAGTAAGTGGCTACTCAACTTTTAGATGTTATTTGTTAAAGTTTTTTTTTTATCACTTTGTGGTTTTTACCATTTTCTGACTAATTTTAAAACTTTTTGGAAAGGTAACTGAGAGATTATGGGAAAAGGTATTTTCTTCTTACAGTTTTTCCACTTTAAATGTGCTCTTGAGCCCAGGTTGGGGAGGCGAACTTGTTTTCTTGAAAGAAGGTCTAGGAAAATCAAAAACTGAAGCGTTGGAAGAAATCAGAACAGAGGATGGGTATGGTTATAATGGGTTTAACAGGGAATGTCATGTTGATGCCTTAGCAGTAGGTAGGGACTGGACTTAATAGCACCTTAATAGCAATTTTTTAGATCTCAAAGGGAAGGTTAAGTGGTTTATTGTTCTCTTCCAGGTTTCAGGCCAAACTCTTTCAGTATCCAAAACTAGTTATTGGATCATTAAAATCTCTGAGAATGGACATTTCTTAACTTCTTTAACTTTTGGTCATTAAAAGTCAAGAAGCTCTCTATTAGTAAGCTCTCTTCTTGTTATAATTTTACTTTGATTTTCTTTTTTGAAAAAGAACATGCCTGGTACTTGAGAACATAGGATCTGGACCTAGACACCTCTTAATTAGAACTAAGAGTTCAGTTTTTTCACTTGTTAACTTTGTGAGCTTAGGCAAGTTACTGAATGGTTCTGAGCCTATTTCTTCCTTTTCAAATGATGACAATAATAGCAACTATCTCAGAGGTTATTGTGAAGATTAAATGAGATAATGTTCAGTGTCTGTCTGGTTTGGGAATCTTGGTAACACTATAATTGAAAATAGTTGTTACCTATTGTTCTAGTTTGAACTTACACAACATTTAAACACACTTTTTTTTTTTGCAGGTGTTTCCAGATATTTCTTGTGTTAGTTCTCCTCCCCACCTTCATGCATCTTTTCTAAGTCTCCTAAAAATGAAAAGACTAACACTGAATTTAGATTTAAAGAGAAGGGAGGGTTCCTTCCCATCTAAAACAGTACACCCTGGGTTATGTTGGCATCTAGCACCAATTATTCTTTTTTTTTTTAAATTGATTTATTTATTTTCAGAAAAACAGTATTCATTATTTTTTCACCACACCCAGTGCTCCATGCAATCCGTGCCCTCTATAATACCCCCCCACCTGGTACCCCAACCTCCCACCCCCCACCCCCCCCACCACTTCAAACCCCTCAGATTGTTTTTCAGAGTCCATAGTCTCTCATGATTCACCAATTATTCTTGAGTATTTGTTCTCTATCCCCTTCTTCACAATTTTGTATACCCCTCCTTCCTCCACAAATAGGCCACTTGAATTTACTCTGGATTTCAGAGACTGGAGTCATAAATACATACACTACTCTTTCAGCAAGATATGTGCAAGACACTATAGTGTTGGGGTGGCAGTAACTTAAAACATTTTTTGTCTCAACACCACAGTTTAGAGTAGACAATTTTATATTTATCTTTGCTAAACATGAGTTAACAAAATACTCCCAGTAAAGAATGTGAGCCTGCGTGATAGAAAAACTTTCGAATTTCTCCAGTTAAAACTATTGGCTTCTCTCTCTCAAGGCAAGGCTTCACACTCTATATTAGTCTAATTTTGGAGGCTTGATTTGTATGAAGTCTATGTTTGTACATTCTTTTACTTGTGCTATGGTAGTTCATATCAGTGGTCCACTACAAAGCATTTTGTGCAGTTTGGGGAATGTTCAATCTTTCTACCTGCTGATTTCCATTATCTTTGTATGGGCTCAAAGTTAAGATTTTGTGGTTCTATTCTATTATTGTATGTCAAGAATGTGTGTAGGAGGCTGAGGGAGATTAGTCTCTATTGATGTTTTCTGAAGAACCCATAACAGTTTATTATGTTTGGTGGTAAAAAAAACTATTACCATATGTGGATATTAAAGATTTGGTTAGATTACTGTGTTTATTCATAAATGTGTCCTCTTAAAATACAATTTCTAGGGGCGCCTGGGTGGCTCAGTGGGTTAAGCCGCTGCCTTCGGCTCAGGTCATGATCTCAGGGTCCTGGGATCGAGCCCCGCATCGGGCTCTCTGCTCAGCAGGGAGCCTGCTTCCCTCTCTCTCTCTCTCTCTGCCTGCCTCTCCATCTACTTGTGATTTCTCTCTGTAAAATAAATAAATAAAATCTTTAAAAAAAAATAAAATAAAATACAATTTCTATAATTTAGACACTTAACCTAAGATTGTTAACATAAGTGTTTCTAAAGTGGGAAAAAATAATATGTGTTGTGGATTTGTTCTCTATTAAGAAATTGATTTTAATTCATAAGAATATTCTTTTTTTATCTTTTTTTTTAATGGTGGAACTAACTATCTGGTTGGTGGATTTTAACCCACTTTCTGCTACTTGCAGTATATGTGTTGTGTATGTTTTCTGCTTAACTATAGAACTAGAAAAAAAAATTGAAGCTAAGATAAGTCAATCATGTTGCTCAGTATTTTGGGTAAGAGTTTGGCAAGAATTTTTGAAATAACTAGATCTTGGAATTTTAAAAATAATTTGATCCCTATCTATTTTTTGGAGCATCAGGAATTAATTATTTGGGGGGCATCTGGGTAGCCCAGTCCGTTAAGCATCTGACTCTTGATTTCAGCTCATTTTATGAACTCAGGGTCCTGAGATCCAGCCCATCACCCCTCCACTGGTAGGGAGTCTGCTGAGATTCTCTCCCTCTTCCTCTGCTCCTCCCCCTGTATCCTCTCTCTTTAAAATAAATATAATCTTTTTTAAAAAGGGAATTAACTATTTTGTATGTGTATGGAGTTTTATATTAAAATTCATGTTTTTTGAAATAAAAAAAAAACTATCAAACCCATATCATTTGCAAGACATGACCCTTTCAGAAAAATATAAGACATAAAATCTAAATTTATAAAAAGAAAATTTAAGTGATTTCCTCATGACTTATTTTTCCATAGCTTTTGAAGTACTGTGAGGTTTTTAATTGTGGTTAAAAATATATATATATAATGTAAATATTATATAATGTAAAATTTCCATCTTAAACATTCCTAGGTGTACACTTCAAGAGTGTTAAGTATATTCACATTCTGTAACCAGAATTTTTTTTACCTTGTAAAACTGAAATTGTAACCATTTAAACAGGTCTCCCAGTTTCCCCCTCCTAGTTCCTGACAGCCATCATTCTACTATAAATTTGATTAGTAAATACCTTATATATATGTGGAATCATGCAGTTTTTTGTCTTTTTGTGGCTGGTTTATTTCACTTAACATAATGTCTTTAAGATTCCCCCATGTTGTAGGTATGTGTGAAAATTTCCTTCTTTTTTAAGGCTAATATTTGCCACATTTTATTCATCCATCTTTCTGTGGACACTTAGGTTGCGTCCACCTGTTGGCTATTGTGAATACTGCTGCTGTGAACACAGATGTACAAATATCTCTTAAAGATTTTGTTTTCAATCTTTTGGATATATCCCCAGAAGTATGTTGCTGCATCATATGGTAACACTATTTTTGATTTTTTTGAGGAACTCACATACTGTTTTACATAGTGACTGCACCATTTTACATTTGTACCAGTAGTGCACAGGGGTTCCTATTACTCCATATTCTCCCCAACATTTGTTATCTTATGTTTTTATGATAATGGACATGGTGAGGAGATTGTGTTTTTAAGGGTTTGTTTGTGTGTAATAACCAGCTTAAAAGTTAACAACAGAGAACAGTTGTCAGGGAAGCTTTATGAGAAGTGAGTTAAGCTCCTCTAAAATGAGAATTAAGTTTTTCTAGGGACTTAGAAAGATTTAATCTGCCAGTGTGTTTTCAGAAAAATACTTGATTAAAAAGGTCTATAACTGTTTTTTGTTGATAAAGTCCCATTTAGTTGGTAACTTATTTTAAAAGATTTTAAAAAAATAATTGAAATGACTTATTTTCATTTAAAAAAAAAAAAAAGGTCCAAACTTCCTGGAAGTTTAGAACAGTTAGTTCTAACTTGGGAGTTTGTAAGTGTATTGGGATTCTTTTTATTGCAGTGATGAAACACAGCTCAAGCTAGTTTAAGGGGAAAGCCAGTTATTGGCTTACACAGTCTAGTTTTGGTTGTAGGACAGTTAAATCCAGAGTCTCAAGTGGTGTCCTCACAGTGTTAATTCCTGACTTTCTCTTGAATATGACTTTGCCTATATGCCTTTGTTCTACTTGCATGTTGGCCTCTTTCAGCCACTGACAGGGTATCTGTATGGTATGAAAGATGGCACCTAGCATTCCCATGCCTGCATTCATACAGTTTGTATTTTATTTTATTTTTTTTTAAGATTTTTTTTTTTTTTTTTTTTGGACAGAGATGACAAGCAGGCAGAGAGGGTGGGGGAAGCGGGCTCCCTGCCAAGCAGAGAGCCCTAAACGGGGCTCCATCCCAGGACCCTGGGATCATGACCCAAGCTGAAGGCAGAGGCCTTAACCCACTTGAGCCACCCAGGTGCCCCACAGTTTGTATTTTAAAAAGAGAAAAGAAAACTCCCTCTCCTTTCTAGTATCCATGTATCAGCCTTTTGGATGAAGGCCGATTTGCCTTGCTTGGACTATCCATTTTTAACTGTGTCAGTGGGGTTCCCTGATTACATGAGTCAAATGTCATATTGTAGTATTTGATTGCCTTGGTGTAGATTATTAATTATCTCCTTATCTAGGACTTTTGATCATTGCTGGTATTGTAATGAATGGGCTATAGGTTTTTGTTGAAAATCATCTGAATTCATGTTCTAGTTTTTTTTTTTTTACCAATCATAACTGTTCTGCAACTATTCTTGCTGTGCCTTTGGGAAAGCTGAGAGTCTCTTCTCAGCTTTTAGGGTTAGGGTTTTCATTTCTTTTCCTTAGGAAAAGATAGGAATGACTAATAGCTAAGAACTTGGGCTTTCGAGGTTGGTTGCTTGCTTTACCACATATAGCTATGTGATCTTGTACAAGTTGCATTACCTCTCTAGGTCTTAACTTTCCTCATCTATAAATTAGGATGATAATATTTACCTTATAGGGTTGTTGTGAGGATAAAAGAGATATTAACCCTTGTGAAACAGAGTTCAGACCACAAAGTAGGGACTAAATAAACTAGAAACTATCGTTAGATTCATTTTTATAATAATTACTAAGTTTCAGAAGAGTCACTCTCTTGAAGTCTCAAATTACTGAGAATCACTCTAGCCTTCTTTGGGACAGTCTGACAAAGGATGATGTCCTTTGGGCCACACCATCAGTGAACCTATTTAAGAGGGGTAAGAATATTAGTGGTGCTTCTCCTCTACATCAGTTTGGGGGTTTTTTGTTGTTTGTTTTGTTTTGTTTTGTTTTGTTTTAATGAATGTCTGGCCTTTTACAGATTAAATGAAGATGCTTTTTTTTGTATACACATGCTATTTAAAATATCATTTTCCATAGTGATAATGGTAAAGGAGAAAGGCTCTTTATTTGGCTGTTGGAGATGGCAAATTAAGAAAGCCTACTTTTCCATGCTCTTTTGGCGTCAGGAATGCATTAAGTGTCTTTTAACCTGTTTGCAGAAGAGAGTTGGAATTCCCTTGCCTTCGCAGATAACATGGCTAAAATGTTTAAATGGGTTGTATGTCAGACCAGTAATTAAAGCCTTCACCGTGAATGGAGGAAGGGGTATTTTTCTTGGGTAATGTGAATGAGTTCATTTATTTTAATGGTTCCAAAATTTTTTTCATCCCAAGACTCTAGCATCTAACCACTATGGCTTGTAACAGATTAACATATATTCATTTATTCAAAGGATATTTGTGCATGTAATTTGTCAGGCAGATCATTGAATTCTGATGGCTCAGGCCACATTTGAGTTTTTGGTGTTAACTGATAACATATATTATGTATTATATCTTTCATTTTTAAGTAATTTCAAGTTTGGGATTCTTGAAAATTACAGACTTTAGTATTTAAGTTTTGTTATTAATATCAGTTATCACAGCAGTATCCTCTAAATTGTGTTTACTAAGTTAGTGTCTGCTTTGAGAAATTTTTTAGACACAAAAGCACTCTTACAAAATAGTCTATTCATTTTTGGCAACTTGAAATGTTAGAAAGTTTTTTATTCTTGTATTTCTTAACACTCACTAATGTTTAAATCTCTTTTGAAGCAAAGTAATCCCTGTGAAGCTTTGAGATGTACCCACCAACCTTATTCTGAGTGTACACATTAAAAAATGTAACTGTTCCTTTTTGTGATTATTTGGTACCAAATTTGATTATAAACAAATGTAACTTCAAACACAGAAGGCTTGTAGGAAAAATATAGACCTATGTAGAGATCATTTAGATGATCCAGAATATGCCTTTTTCCTTTTCCTTACATTGCCATCAGAATGAGAATACAGTTTAAAAATTCTTAAAGTTCACCTTTAACACTGCTTTAATTCTACTGATGAAAACCCTTGCCATCTTTTAACTCCCATGTGTTACTCTCTGCAGTTGAATAAATTACCTAACTTGCCTTCCATGTGACATCCCTTTCAAATACAAGAAGGTAGTTAGTTATTTTCCTAAGTAAAAACATTCCCAAATTCCTCTAATATTTTGATTTAAATATTATTGAGCATCTGCTTTGTGGCAGGGCATAGGCTGTATTAAATATGGGGGCTTCAGTCTCAGGTGGAATCTGAGACCTGCCACTTATTAATAGGTTACTCGTTCCTTTTTTTTTTTTTTTTTTTTAAAGATTTTATTTATTTATTTGACAGATCACAAGTAGGCAGAGAGGCAGACAGAGAGAGAGAGAGAGGATGAAGCAGACTCCCCACTGAGCAGAGAGCCCAATGCGGGGCTCGATCCCAGGACCCTGGGATCATGACCTGAGCCAAAGGTAGAGGCTTTAACCCACTGAGCCACCCAGGCGCCCCTCATTCCCTTTTTATATACAAGGAAATAGGGATCAGAGAGTTAGTTGGGAGAATTTATTGGCTAACATTGGATAGGATGGATTAGCGTAGGTGAAGGACCAAGACATTTGCTTAGGAGAGCTCATTTGTTGTTTCCAGAATCTTCATTATGGTCAGGATTTAGAACTAAATAGGAGAAATCTTCAGCGTGTGATTTCTATGTGTATACCTTTATTCTAATGCATGTGAATTTTTTCAATTGTGTAAATACTTATTATAACTTACCTATCTCCTGTTATATTTAAGGAAATAATTAAGAACATGTTCTTCTGCATACACACATCCACAAACTCATATAGTGTCACTGACCTTTAAGTTCCAGTTTCAGTTCTATTACTCTTGAAAAGCATGAAATCAGGAAAACAAAAGCATTTACAAGCTGAGAGGGCAAAGGGAGAAGAGTGATAGAGTAGGTGATGTGGGGTAAAGCCACTAACACACAGCTGTTATTTGTGAACAGTTATATTCAACCCCTTTTATGTTTATGGCATTTGTAAAGAGATTTAAAGATAATTCTTAAAAATTTTTCAAAGAGTTGAAAAAAATCATTCTGTAGTTACTACATTTTTCATTTGGTCATCCTTGAAGCCTAATTATGCTCTTCTGTTATATTAAGCACAGACTTTATTACTTGCTTGTCATTAAATTGTACCTCTAGCTTCTCATTTCCAGCAATCATTCTATACAGTATCACCCAACTACTCGGTGCAGTATTCTACCTGAAAAACATAATTGTCATAGTATGTGTATGTAGTTGCAGCTAAAAATAAATTTTTCTTATTTTTCAGAATTCGCTGGCTAACCTATTTAATCTCTGCTATAAGACATTCTAATGGTTTTCAAACTTCCGTGGCTTAAAAATCATCTGGGTGTTTAGTTAATAAAAGGATTTCCAGGTACCCACCCCCAGAGATTCTGATCTGGTAATTTTGAGGTGAGACTCAGGAATTTGTAGATTTACTGTTTCTCGGTCTTTTGGCTAAGATCAACTCTAAGAATTTGTAAACTTCACAAGTACCCATAGGTGAAGTACAAACCTTGAATAGCTGAGAGTGCTAATCAGAATCATCTGGGAGATTGTTTTTTAAAGAGACATGCCAGGTCTACAATTTGAGTTTCTAGGGTTAGGATTTAGGCACAGATATCTAGGAAAAAAGTTCCACTGGTGATTGTGATGTATACCACAGGTCAACCCATGCCTAATCTAGTCAAAGTTCTTAGTGTATTTTGTAGTTTTTGCATTCCTAAGTATGTGGCAGTGTTAATTTCTAAGAGGTTGGATATATGTAAAAGCATTTGGGCAGATTTTTTTTAGAGAAAGTATTTAACCATTTTGGGGTGTTGAACAATTTTTTACTCTGAATATTTTTGAAAGACACATGAAGTATTTTCTTAGAGTAGAGGGGCTCAAAGTGTTCTCCAGACTGGCATCATTGGTACTTACCTGTTAACTTATGGAGGAGATTCTGAGGCCCCATCGTGCCCTCCCGAATCAGAAACTCTGGGTAAGGCCCAGAATCTGTGTTTGTAGAATCCCTCCAGGTGACTGTGATACAAGCTAAAATTAGAGAACCTCCGTCTTAGAGTAACAATTTCACATACACATTTTTGGTATTATTTATCTCCTACTTTATATATATTAGGGGATCAGAGATTTTTTTTGAGAGGCTCAATACCAATTCTGAACCAGGAGAGAGTTTATTTAAATCACTATCTAGGAGTAATCTAAAAACAAAAGCATATTCTTTTTACAGACAGAATTTTTTTTTTTAAGGTTTTATTTATTTATTTGACAGAGAGAGATCACAAGTAGGCATAGAGGCAGGCAGAGAGAGAGAGAGGAGGAAGCAGGCTCCCTGCTGAGCAGAGAGCCCAATGCGGGACTCCATCCCAGGACCCTGAGATCATGACCTGAGCCAAAGACAGCGGCTTAACCCACTGAGCCACCCAGGCGCCCCAGACAGAATTTTAATACACAATATTGTCAACAAATGTAAATCTGTTAATTAATAAATTGATTTAATGTATAAGTACAACATTTTCACATTGATGCTACCTCAGATGTGGTATACATTTTATTTTCAGACTCTACCCTGAATTTAAAACAGTGATTCTTTCTTGTTTATTTTACTATAGCATTAGAAAATTGAATATTTAGGCATTTTTGTGAGATTATTGGAAGGGAACTAACCCATCTTTTCTCTAATTGTGGATATTTTTATAAGATATTACCAAGCTAGTAAGGTAATAAACACCTAAACCAAGAAATTTAAGTTGCTTTCAAAAATAAAATAAGTACATATATTCTGAATATTTTCTTTAGAAACCATTTCACTTAATTTTGGAATTTCAAGTTAACCATGAAATTAAATTTTCAAAAGCCACTAATTAGAATAAGAAACTTAAAATACTGAATTATACTGCTTACTTGGTCTCTACTTTCCACTTCCTGGAAAGAAATAGGATTGTTCCTGCTTCATTCCCCAAATGAAGAAAACATTTAACTCATTTCTAGTTAATCTTTCTGTAAAACAAGTTTAAAAGTAAGATGACTACTTCTTTCGGATTTTTCTGACAAATGCAGGTGCATTAAAATAGTGTCAGTTCACTGATGAATTTTTCTCAAAGTATAAAATATTCTGTGATCCTGTTATCTTGAAACTGCTACTAATATTTGTAAACTTTGCAAACTATATATCGTTGAATCTTTCTGGTTTTATCTATGCACTTAAAACTTACATATCCATATGTATATGTGTACTTATATACACATTTATTTACATATGTACACATGCCTTACAGAAATGGATTCATACTCAAATTTTGTTGTATAACCTGTTTTCACATAATGCTATATTGTAACTTCTTCTATAAGCACAGATTAATTTTTGTAGATTTTTGCCTTGTCTCTTAATTTTGACTCTTTGATTTTATGGAAAGATGATCCCTAGAGCTAATGTACTGTCAGTTATAGATTGACCCTAGTAACTACTATCAAGTAAAGACAAGAAATATAAAGATACATTTGTCCTAGAATATAAGCTCCATGGGAATAATAACATGGTCTATTTTGCTTATTGCCCTATGCTGAGAACAGTATCTGGCTCCTTGGAGATGACTAAGAAATACTTGTTGAATTAATGAATGAAGTTCTCTCACATAAATATCCTAAAAGTTCACTTTTAAGTTTATTGATCAGAAGACATTTTCCTGGAGAAAAACTATAAATAGCTAGCTATCCTGAAAATGTAATTTATACTTAATTTGAAATTTCAAATTTTGCTGTTTTTTCCATTAAGTAGGAACACATTTTTTTATTAAACATAATCTGTTTGAACTATTCTGGTTTTGCAGCAATTACCAAGTAGAAAATAGAACAACAAATCCTATTAATCATAAGAATACTCTAAATAATACATATACTTGTCTAAGGGTAACCTCCCCTTGAAAAAAGCCAATAGGATTAGAAATCAGGGGCGCCTGGGTGGCTCAGTGGGTTAAGCCTCTGCCTTCTGCTGAGGTCATGGTCCCAGGGTCTGGGATGGAGCCCCACATTGGGCTCTACGCTCAGCAGGGAGCCTGCTTCCTCCTCTCTCTCTGCCCACTTGGGATCTCTGTCTGTCAAATAAAAAAAGAAAATCTTTAAAAAAAAAAATCAACATAATGAAGACTTTCATGTCTTAGGATGAAAATTACGATACCTTCTTGAAAAAGATTGTAGAAAAGAGATTCAATCTTCTGTTTACAACTGGGCTAGGAGGACATAATTATAAAGGTATTGATTTAATTGGTTAATAGCATTAACTACAGCTCATGCATTTTCCTGTCCACATTAGCTTAGGACAAAACAGTAAAAAACATTATAGATCAGAGTGATAAGGGAAAATAATCTTAAAAGCTTTCACTTCTTTCAATAAATTGGTATTCTTGTTCTTTTTGCTTTCTCCCTGTGCCTCCAAATCTCTTCTTTGGCAAAATCATCTGCTCTCTTTGGTGATAGTATTGGTGCCATTCACTGTTGTGGTGCTTGGTGATTTTTTTTTTTTTTTTTTAAATCAGTAGCCTTTTTCTAACGTATCTAGTATGCTTACAAGATGCTTACCAAATGCTTCATTACATTTGAAAGTGCATATCCAGGTAATCACAGTAAATCCAAACAGTATGCCTTGTTTATGATACTCATATTATTATGCTGTTCAATTATGATCATAGTCTGTACTATAACAGGAATATTGATGAAGCACAGATTCAGGGATCCTAAAAAAATGTTGAAGGGGCGGTCAGCCTTCCATGGGCTTAAGTCAAAAGTCAAATGGAAGATTAGGGCCAAATACTAAAGCCAAGCTGAACTTAGGTACATCTCTATTAAGAACACAAAGATGAAGGGTGCCTGGGTGGCTCATTGAGTTAAGCATCTGCCTTGGACTTAGGTCATGGACCTGGGATCAAACCTGATTCTCTCTTCCTCTGCCCTTCTTCCCCGCTTGTGCTTGCTCACTTTCTCTCAAATGAATAAATAAAATCTATTTTAAAAATAATATTTATAATAAAAATACAAAGATGAATGAGGCAGTTTTCTGCCTCCAAGAAGCATTAAGGATTTTAGAGGAAGATAAATACAGCTGACCCTTGAACAGTGCAGGTGGTTAGGGGCACTGACTCTCTGCATAGTCAAAAATCCATGGATAAGTTTTGATTCCTCCCCCCCAAATGTAACTACAAATAGCTCTCCTCAAAAAACTTAACTACAAATTAAAGCCTTCCTGGTAACTATTAACACATATTTTGTGTATGTTTTATATACTGTATTCTTACTATACAGTAAGCTAGAGAAAAGAAAATGGTTTAAGAAAACCTAAAGAAAATAACATTTACAGTACTGTATTGTATTTGTCAAAAAATTCCATGTGTAAGTGGACCCACACATTTCAAATCTCTGTTGTTCAAGGGTCATGTTTATACAGCAGAATAACCAGAATGGTGAGATCTAGGGGAGAGGAACAGTTTTAGAAGACAGGAGAAATAAAGTAATGCTGGGGTTGAATGCTGGAAGTTTCTCACATAAATAAATATAGCAAGCTGCTTATTGAGAAGGTTACCTCAGGCAGAGAAAGACTAAGCCAGAAATAATGAAATATTATGCTTTTGATAACTGCAGTGTGGCCAAAGAACATAGGAAATAATGAGAAGAAGAGATGGACCGGGAACTAGCTAAGGGAGGGTTTCCATAGAAAATAGATTTTGTCATGTGTACATTTGATGGGACGTAAAGGAAGGCATAACACCAGATTTCTTATTTTGGAATGATGATTGTGGTAGTAATTTGAGGGGATCCAGATGTAGAGCAAATGAAAGACCAACAACAGTGAGCTGAGATGTTTGAATAGGTCCTCTGTACAAATTAACGTCTGGTGGCAGTATTGAGGTAGATTGAATTATTATCCTCTGATTCTCTTCCCTTAGTAGTTGGCAGTATCCATTAAAGGATACTATTGTATTGCTTTGAAGTGCTGGTGGACAGTGGAGCAGAGCATTGCCATTATAGGTGCTTTCTAGTTAGATTCCAGGAAAGATCTTGTCCATGAGTCCCTCTGAATGGCTTGTAAGTCCTAAATTCCAAAGCCAACCCCCATACATACCCTCCTTTATGTCTTTGGAGATGTGAAGTAGACGACGAATTTTGGAACTTTATAATGCCTGGCTGTATGTATACTTATTAATTAGAATGAGTTTCGGAGAGGCAGTGTAATATACTGTAAACAGCATAGTTTCTAAGCGAAATTGCTTGAGTTTGAATATAGGGTCTACCATTTATTTAACTCTGTAAACTTGGGTAAGTTATTTAACCAGGTTCCTTATCTGTAACATAGTGATAATAATACAAAAGTAAGTTAATTGATGAGAAATGTTTAGAATACCACTGTGTACATAGTAAGTACCTTTGACTTTGGATTTAAAGCTGCAGGCCAAAATGCCAACTGAAGAACACGGAAATTTCCTCTGGCCTGAAACTTTAAGAAGAGCAGGGCAATTAAAACAGTGAGATGTACAATTTTCACCTATCAGCTTGACAGAAATTAAAAAGATAAAGAAGATCTATAATATATATTACTGCAGAGTGCATGGGGAAATAAACACATTCATCAATTAGCAGAAACAAAAATGGGCACAGACCTTTTTATAAAGATAACTATAAATGCCACATCCTTTAGATCATGGAATTTAACTTTAGAAGGTTTGTACTGTAATAGAAATACTGACAAAAGGAGTGGAAAACAACAGTTTCAAAGCAAGAAAGAGTTTTTAAAGCAGCAAATAAAGTTGAGAGATTTGAAAAAAAAAATGTAGACATTATTAGAAAGAGGATGGATCAACTGTTAATGCTTTGAATGTTTGGCTCTAACTTCAGTTCTTTTTTTCTTCTTTCTTTCTTTTTTTTTTTTTTTCTTTTTTTTTTTTTTTCTTTTTTTTTTTATGGTAAGTATTTATTTGAGAGAGAGCATGCTAGCAGGGGAGGAACAGAGGAGGAAGGACAAGCCCTCAGTGCAGAGCAGACATGGGGCTGGATTGCACAACCCCATAACCCCGAGATCATGACCTGTGCTAAGATCAAGAGTTAGACACCTAACCGACTGAGCCATCCAGGCACCCCTAACTTCAGTTCTTAAAGTCCCGTATATTTACAATCAGGAATGCTAACAGGCTTTTCTTGTGTAATTAGGCAACACAGATGAATTAAAATGTCTGCAATTTTGTGTTCTTGTTAATTTAAAGAATACTAAGCATTCTCTGTAAAATGGCTGTTGGTGTTCAACTTTGTATACAAGAAGCTTCTTGACAGTGCATCTGGATTATTTTCCTAAATATATTTCCTATACAAAAAAATTTCAAGACACATTTGTTAGCTTGTCTAGTACTGTATATTAAATAATAATAAAATAATAAGTGTGTGAAAACTACTTTACTCAAACAGTAGTCCCAGAACAATCATAGAAATGCGTAAGCACACTGTTCAAAAGATAGAATTTTTACTGTAACCTTAACTGATTTCTGCTATGATTAGCAGATGTGAAATAGCACTTTATGCAGATATGTCAGTGCAGAACTTCACTTGACCTATACTTAATAAAAACAACGAAGATGGAATTGATAATTTAGAGAAATACAATGACTTATTTACATGCAGAAAATCTGCCTATTTTCTTCTGGTCTACAAAACTTACTGGGCAAGTAAGTATAGGATTCATCTGTATGGAACCTACATGCTGTGGTCTACCAGAAATTTCTTGTTCAATATTGTAATTCTGTGGGGTATGACCTGATAAAAAGAGCCTTCCTCTGAGTAGACAAGAAGCTGGGCAGTTCAGATGCTGAAACTCTTAAGAACTTTGGAAGTTACAGCTTTAAGCTAAGCAATGTTTTAAGAGCTCCCATAGTCACATGTGAAGAACATCAGATAAATTTCTATATTAAATATTTTTTATAGGTCCCCTGATTGCTTTATGTCTAGATAGATTATGTAATAGAGGACATACTCATTTTTCATCACCTTCATCTAATTTAGGTTTATCAATTCTTTTTTTTTTAATTTAAAATTTTTTTTTAATTTTTTAATTAAAATTTTTTTTAATTTTTTATTTTTTATAAACATATATTTTTATCCCCAGGGGTACAGGTCTGTGAATCGCCAGGTTTACACACTTCACAGCACTCACCAAAGCACATACCCTCTTCTCCCACCCCACCCCCCTTCTCCCAACCCCCCTCCCCCCAGCAACCCTCAGTTTGTTTTGTGAGATTAAGAGTCACTTATAATTTGTCTCCCTCCCAATCCCGTCTTGTTTCATTGATTCTTCTCCTACCCACTTAAGCCCCCATGTTGTATCACCACTTCCTCATATCAGGGAGATCATATGATAGTTGTCTTTCTCTGCTTGACTTATTTCACTAAGCATGATACGCTCTAGTTCCATCCATGTTGTCGCAAATGGCAAGATTTCATTTCTTTTGATGGCTGCATAGTATTCCATTGTGTATATATACCACATCTTCTTTATCCACTCATCTGTTGATGGACATCTAGGTTCTTTCCGTAGTTTGGCTATTGTGGACATTGCTGCTATAAACATTCGGGTGCACGTATCCCTTTGGATCACTACGTTTGTATCTTTAGGGTAAATACCCAGTAGTGCAATTGCTGGGTCATAGGGCAGTTCTATTTTCAACATTTTGAGGAACCTCCATGCTGTTTTCCAGAGTGGTTGCACCAGCTTGCACTCCCACCAACAGTGTAGGTTTCCCCTTTCTCCACATCCTCGCCAGCATCTGTCATTTCCTGACTTGTTCATTTTAGCCATTCTGACTGGTGTGAGGTGATATCTCATTGTGGTTTTGATTTGTATTTCTCTGATGCCGAGTGATATGGAGCACTTAGGTTTATCAATTCTTGAAGTATCATATTACCTGTTTTATCGAGGCTTATTTCTCTTCCAGAATTCTGGTTCTTGCTCAAATTTTTCTTCTCCCAGTCTTCACTGCTTAAGTATATTATGCTTTAGATGTTTTATCCAGGCTCAAATTTCTTATGAATTTGTCTTATAAATTTAGTTGCCACATCTTTAACAATTATTATCTTTAAAGTTGTGGACAGTACAATTATTTCTAAAGGTATGGAGATAATCACCATGGTGAGCTAAATCAGATATCCTTTAAAAGCATAAGCAGGTAGTAAAAGGATTTAAATTTTTTACCAAGTGTTTCATTTGGGTAGTCATTTGTTGGTCACTTAAATTTGGTTGAGTAATTAAGAGAAGGCAAGTAAGTATGATGATAGTTCTTGATTAATCAAATTCTGATCAACTAGAGTAATTGTGACATTTAAACTTATATTCAGGTTTATCGTGAGATCATTGGTCATCACACTTTTTTAGTGGTTTTACTTGAACCAGATGGGAATCATTGTACTACCATCCCTTCCTCTCACCTGCCAATTCAGAGGAGAAAAAAGTGAGGATGTTAGAGCTAATGGGGGGTGGGGGGTGGGGGGAAACAACTGGATCTTTCCCCCCATACTTGGGAACTCTGGTATATGTATAAAATAGATTTCAAAACCTTTATTATTGTACATTTTGTTTCTAAGTTCACATCTAAAGCATTAACTTAAAGTTAATGAGAACAACGAGGCATTTCTAGTGCACATAAAAATTGAAGTTGCAGGCTGTTGACATTGTTACATTTTCATGGTGGCCTCAGTCTAATTTATTTTCATGGATTTTAAAAATTACACAGCATTAAGAAAATCCTCATTTCCATAGATCACTAGTTGTAAGTAGTAATAGTTTTTTTTTAAGATTTTATTTATTTGACAGAGATCACAAGTAGGCAGAGAGACAGGCAGAGAGAGGAGGAAGCAGGAAGCAGGCTCCCTGCTGAGATGAGGGGCTCGATCCCAGGACCCTGGGATCATGACCTGAGCTGAAGACAGAGGCTTTAACCCACTGAGCCACCCAGACACCCAAGTAGTAATAGTTTTTAACAGCTCACCTTAAATCTCAAGGTACTCACGTTAAATTGCTCTAGGTGCTTGAATTGAATAATTTGTATCAAAGTTCAGTTAAAATAGTAATATTCACATTCCTTATTATATAAAAGTTAGATAAAGGACACAAACATAAGTGCTAAAACTTACATTATCACTAGTGTATAATACAACTGTTATCCACTTGTTATACAACTGAGTAGGAGCATGTGCTGAGAACCCTGCCTGTTTTGTTTTGTTCTGTTTTGAGAATATTGCTTCTATGACTGAATCTTGCAGTTTTGCAGATGATTTGAAGGGAGGAGAGATGTGAGGTAGATAGATATAATTATGCTTTATTCATAGGCTGTAAGGAAGATTAAGTGAAATAATGCTGGCAGAGTCCTTACCATACCACTTGCTAAGTGCTCAGTAAATGGTAATGGCTATTTTCAACATTTAATAAATAATCGACTTAACAGAATTAGGTTGAGGGTCCTAGGAGAGCAGCTGAGTATTTGAGGTAGAAACAGCATTCTTGCTTAAGATTAAAAAACCGTGGAAGAGTAAACAAAGATTTAGGAGTAAAGGAAACTGTGTTCAAGTCCTGTCTGCTACATAATGGCTGTTTTTAACTACTATATAATCTCTGTAAGAAGGGATAATATTTAAACCTATTTACAATTTATGAGAAAACTAGTTACCTTGTACCAGGTAGCATTTGACACATAGTAGGTTTTAATAGACAATAGCTATTAAAGAAGAACCAAAGGACAGAACCAGGTTTAGCCTTGTTTACCTCCAACCTGGGTCAGGAGGAGTAGATGTTGGAGGAAAATGTCTCTGCTTGGTGTGACTTAGGAAAATCTTTCTGATTTTATTCTTGGAAGAGTTCCCTAAAGATATGTCATTGTTTTGACACCTTTATTAATCTTTATTAACTGTTTCTATCAATTACTGTTGTGCCACATCTTTTTTTCATCTATACTCCTGCCTTTATTTGGTACCTATTTTGCCAGTAATAGATGAGGGGCTGCTAAGGGAAGAAGCAAGCTGAAAATGGTAACTTATTATAGTGACTAGTATAAATATCTATAGCTTACAGTCAGTATTGCTCATGTAGGGTAGAGGATAGGAAAATGTTGGAGTCAAGAGAAACTTGAGTCAAAACCTGCTTAACAACTTCCTGTTCTCAAGTTAATATATACAACTTTAGTTTCTCTAGACTTAGTGGTGATTTTTTTTATATTGAGACTACTTCAGAATGGCTGTGAGGGTACATACAGCCTTAGAGGCGTAGGCTGCTTTTAAGATTTTGGCTAAAACAAAAGCATCCTCTCCAATTTGATATTCCAGGGAGGAAATACCTGTTCGGAAAGGTTTAAAGCTTCATCTTAGACTTCTTGTGAGAGTTCCCTATGTCTTCAGTAATCTGAAATTTGTATAGCTGTATTTTACATTCTTATACATTCATTTAATAGACAACTCTCTATATAGTTTGATTTACATGGCATCTTTAAGTTGTTCTGTGAAAAGCAGAAAAATGTAAAGTTAGTGTTATCCAGACAAAGGCAAACTAACATAAATTTTCTCTTTCTTTCCTCCTCCTCTTTTGTTAAATAGGATAAGTTCTGAACGTCGAAAAGAAAAGTCTAGAGATGCAGCTAGATCTCGGCGAAGTAAAGAGTCTGAAGTGTTTTATGAGCTTGCTCATCAGTTGCCACTCCCCCATAATGTGAGCTCTCATCTTGATAAGGCTTCTGTTATGAGGCTCACCATCAGCTATTTGCGTGTAAGGAAACTTCTGGATGCTGGTGAGTTGTTTTACAAAAGTGTAATAGTCCTAAAAATTAGAAATTAGAAGTAATTAGAAGATGGTCATAACTCAGTCCTTCTTCAATGTGATTTTTATTACCTGCTTTTAAAGCTTCAGTAAGGAATTTTTAAGATACTGGCCTTTTTCCCCTCTTCTCTTGCCCTACCGTCCTATCTGTCCTCCTTTTAATAACATGACCTTTTCTCTTTTCAGTGGTTTGCTTGCTGTTTTACATTAAATAATCATTAAAACAGCTGGCAAATCTAATTATAATTTTTAAATAAAGTATCAGATATTTATAAAAATGTCTAAATGTTATCATTTAAGTATAACTTTTAAGTTAATTATTTTTCTTTTCTTGTGCTCCTCTTAGGTGATTTAGATATTGAAGATGAAATGAAAGCACAGATGAATTGCTTTTATTTGAAAGCCCTGGATGGTTTTGTTATGGTACTCACAGATGATGGTGACATGATTTACATTTCGGATAATGTGAACAAATACATGGGATTGACTCAGGTAAAATACCCACATATTAAGAGCTCTTCTTTATGTTTTTTATGATTTTATGATATAGATCTAATTTTCTTAATGTGTTTACAGTTTGAACTAACTGGACACAGTGTGTTTGATTTTACTCATCCATGTGACCATGAGGAAATGAGAGAAATGCTTACACACAGAAATGGTAAGAAGAGAAGTCTGTTGTTTGATTTAATATGACAGGTAGTTTTACTATACTGTTACTAATATTTCACTTTTGCTGTTGTATTAACCTAAGGCTCAAAACATCATTTCATGTTTAATAAAATGTTGCTCTGTTTTCTGTGAAATCTACATTATTCTGTTATCTAGAAATTTCATAAAAACACCTAAAATTTTTTTTAAAGCCCACCTAATTCCATAAATAATTATATAGATATAATACCACATAAAAGAAAATGGAAAAGTAAATAAAAAATCAGGCCCTTCAAAGAAGTCAATTTATAACCTACAATTTTTAAGCCAGGGGAAGTCATAATCAAATAATAAGATTTTAGATAGTGATTACACTTTTGGTACCAGTGTGTGTTCAGGGATTCTAAAGGACAAAGATAAAGAAAAGAGAAAATTCACCAGATTTCAGGAGCCTAACTTGCTTATTTGACCTCAGGATGTTCATAATTATTTAAGACTATGTAGTAGAATTACCAAGTATTAACTATGGATGCCCCATGTTAGTAACAATAAAAAAGATCCGCAAAGGCCTCTTAACTCTTAGGAATGAATTGTTAAAAATAAGTCTAAGATTTTTGGGAAGTACCTCTTGAATTAAAAAAACTTGATAACTAAAGAAAGTCTCTTCACACCTGTGCTGTCTTAAACAAAGTGTACCAATAATTTATAAAGTTACCATGATGAAAAGTTGTCATTATTCTCTGTAGCTCTCCAATTTAAGTGGATGTTTGTTTGCTTCTGTATTAAACAAACTCAAGTTCATAGCACTTTTTGAATATTTTTATGGTTTTCTTTTTTATCTCATTTCATTTTGATAATAGTTAACCTCTATTGAGAGATTACTATGTCAGAACACTGTTCTCTGCCTACTGTATGCTTTAATTTCTTTTTTCCTCATAACACCCTGTGAAGTTACTATTTCTATTTTACTGAGGAAACTGAGGCACAGAGTTATTAAGTAACTTACCCAAGATTACTTGGTTAGTAAATAGCATAGCAGAATGAAGATTAAGCTCAGGTAGATGAGCTTGAGTTTACACTCATTAGTACTCTGGAGATCTTTCATGTTCACCAACTCTCACTACATGCTCTGGCCACTTTTGACCTTGCCAGTCGCAGCTCTCTTCTGCTTTTTAATTTCATACTTTGTGTTTCCTGTGAACTTGGAAAGCAAATGTATAATTTTTAGAATTTTGTATAAAGGAAGAGTAAATACACTTCACACAGGGGCCTAAATAGGCTGTCAGTTTAGTTTAATATAGGACTTCTAGTGTTTAGAGTGAGGTTTGTACTGGCTATTCAGTGCTTCCTTGGGGCTAGACTATGAATGGATGGATATTATGAAATTTTGTTTGGATTTGGTAATTACGTTAATGCATTATTCTAAATCAAACACATTATTACATAATGTAGTAATAATAACAACAGAGAATTTACAAAGAAATCTCTGCTGGCACCACAACCACAACCCAGCTGTGTACCCCCACTGAGACGAGTATGGTTCTCATGGCATCTTTTTAAAATCCATTCTCAAATGCTTCTAGGGAGGGCAAATTTAATCCTTATTTAAGTAAACCCAAATAATTTGTATTAGCACCAAGACCACCCCCTTGCCAAGTTCCATTAGCATAGAATTAGAACTCTTCTTCCCCAAGAGTCCTGCCATTTCTAGCTAATCAAACCTAAATTTAAACTAACACATTTGTTTCTTTTTGGGCACCTGGGTGGATCAGTCAGTTAGTATCTGCCTCAGCTCAGGTCATGATCCTGGGGTTCTGGGATGAGCCCCGCATCAAGCTTCCTGCTCAGCGGGGAGCCTGCTTCTACCTTTCCTCCTGCCTGCCGTTCCCCCTGCTTGTGCGCACGCTCTCTCTCTATCTCTCTCTGTCAGATACATTAAAAAAATCTTTAAAGAAAAAAAAATTGTGTTTCTTTTCTACTTGGCACTTTTCTTTTAATATGCTAGCCTTAAGGGGCGCCTGGGTGGCTCAGTGGGTTAAGCCACTACCTTCAGCTCAGGTCATGATCTCAGGGTCCTGGGATCGAGTCCCGCGTCGGGCTCTCTGCTCAGCAGGGGTCCTGCTTTCCTTTCTCTCTCTCTGCCTGCCTCTCTGCCTGCTTGTGATCTCTCTCTGTCAAATAAATAAATAAAATCTTTAAAAAAAAAAAAAATGCTAGCCTTAAAATCTCCAGATCTTTTTTCTTTTTAATTTTCTCTTCTACCTACCTACTTCCATCAGTTTTCAGGTTGTTACAGATTCTAGCTCTTAGTGTCTTTTGTCATCCTTTTCACTTCCGCTACTGCTCAGCCCCTGATTACCATCATTGTATTTCATTTCTAATACATCTTTTATATTGCTTCTAGATTAATGTATCTTAAGTTCCTGATTGTGTTTCCCATCTCAGAATTTTTTAGAAGCTCCATGTTGTATATTTAAGGCTGAATTCCTCATTAAGCCATTCAGAGCCCTAATCTTCCCTTTCTCTTTCATTACTCTTCTGCTTATACTTCATATTGCAGTAGCCTGAACTATCTACTGTTCCCCAAACATGTGTTCTTCATTCCGTACCTCTGTGCTTTTCATTTTTTCCTTTCACCATTTCTTGGTTCTATGAGGATTGGAATGGGAGTGAATAAACCTGATTTTATTTCACTCTAATTTTGCTTTGAAAAGTCATTTTAGTATTTTATTCTGTTTTGTTTTTTCCTCTAGTAACAAAAGTAGAAATAATGTCATGCCTGCTTTACAGGAAGATTTAAAAAATCAAAAATGTAAAAAAATAAAAAATATAAAAATGCTATTTGCTTTGAAAAGAAAGTTGCTATTTTAAAAGTTTTGTAAATAGAGTGTTCAAAGGTTTGGAGAAGTTTGTTGAAGTTCTTATTCTGGAGTGGGCCTGTAAACTGATAGCACATTTATAAGGCAAATTTATACCACATTTATAGTACTTTGTAATTTTGCCAACTTCACTGGCTTGGATGTGAAATGATTAACTGTTAGATGAAACCGGGGAATCATTAGAGTTGTCACCCCCGGTCATTGATTGAAGCATGTTAGATCCCTTGTACGTGTTGGAGTGTGAATTGCTATTCATGCTGAGACTTCCAATTGAAAATAGCACCTAGGTTCTACTCTTACTGTGACAGATTTAAATATTTAATTATGTTTTTAAATTTTATTTCATGCTTTCATTCATTAGGCCTTGTGAAAAAGGGTAAAGAGAAAAATACACAGCGAAGCTTTTTTCTCAGAATGAAGTGTACCCTAACTAGCCGGGGGAGAACTATGAACATAAAGTCAGCAACTTGGAAGGTAAGTAAAAATGATTTGTAAGTGGTAATACACATCTCAATACTGCCAATACTTAAGATAGCATTAGAACTGTGAGGGAAAACTTAGAGTTGTTCATTGACATTTGCAGAGTTACCATCCAAAACTAGGAATTTTTCAGTTTGAGGCATGAACTTAAATTATGTGATTGCCACACTTGTGTACCAAGCTAACTTCATCATTTGGCTTTGCTGCCCTCTGAATATTTGAATTTTGATAGAACTTAATTTTCTGTTTATTGTTGTTACGTTTCTTTGCTCAGTGTTGAAACAGTCATCAAAACAAGAAATAACAAAATAATAAATAGCCACTATGACCAGATGAATGAAAAATTAGCCCAGATTTGTCTGGAAGAAATTTTTTAAAGAGTAATTTATGGTACCTGAGTCATGAGTGGTGTTACAGGGGAAACATTTATTGATTTCAAAGATACGGTTAATCTACTAATGCCAATAAGTTTTAGCAAAGCTTCCTTGCTATGTTACACTTGAACTGCTTATCTCTGCGTTTTTTAATAGCATTTTTATATTTTTTTAAAGAACTACTTTGTTTTCTTTGTACACAGGTACTTCACTGCACAGGCCATATTCATGTCTACGATACTAATAGTAACCAATCCCAGTGTGGGTATAAGAAACCACCTATGACGTGCTTGGTGCTCATTTGTGAACCCATTCCTCATCCATCAAATATTGAAATTCCTTTAGATAGCAAGACTTTTCTCAGTCGTCACAGTCTGGATATGAAATTTTCTTATTGTGATGAAAGGTAAATGATATATAAGATGTAATTTGAAATTTTAATTAGTCCCTGGCATTTTTTTTTTACTGTTCACTATAATAAAGATTGTATGGTTCCTTCCACTAAGTTGAATAGAGTGATACATTGTAGAAATCAGTAGTATTGCATTAACTTTATAGATTAATTCAGCCACATTTAAGTATGTACTACGAATACTTTACCAAGGTGTTTTCCAGAAATCACAGTGTTTGTCTTTTTCCTTTCTAATGTATTCAAAAAGAAAATAAATGTATTTCAAAGACATAATGTGTAATTTGAGGAAGAATAGATCATGGCTATGGACTAGAGAGGAAAGTGTTTTATCATTTCACCCTACATATTGCCCATGATTTCTATTGCCATTTCCCAAATTTATGTCCATTACTACTTTTAATTGCCAATTTGATATTTTTATCTTGATATTCTTCTGTATTAATAAACTGAGTATTTCTATGACCAAACTATACCACCGTTCCTTCAAACAACAACTTTAAAAAATTGCTTTTCCTTTTAAAATGCTAGCATGCTTAGTATACCACTGTAGACACACAACTGCAAAAATCTGGAATTTATCCTTAACTTTTATTTTCATTATATGTACTCAGTTCTTGTCTAAATCTTACAGATTTACTATGTTACATATATCTCTTGATCCATTCCCTCCTTCCCACCCTTACTCTACTGCCACTGAATTCTTCAGCTCATTATTACAACCTTTGGCTCAAATTTTTGCCATAATCTCCTAAGCTGTCTCTCTGCCAGTGGATGTAGGTAGGTCTTTTAATCTCTCATTCACATTCTCAAAAAATGGACTTCCTAATGTAAAAATTAGATCCGGTCATATTACAGTTGAAAATGCCTCAGTTGCTTCCCTTTGTCTTTACACAGAACAAACTTTGGTTTATAACATTTAGAGGAGGACAGGAGATTTTTCTTTATCAAAAGATATGGGCTGAAGAGCCGAAAGAAAAATAGACCTCCACAATAAAACCGAAACTTATTAGCATGACCAACAAAGATATTTATGACCTGACCCCAGCCCAGTTGTCTAAATTACTCAAGAAAAGAGGTGATTCCTCTGGTGTGGCCCCCCTACATCCTACAGCTGGAGATCACCACATGCTGACTCCCTGTCTTAGTGCCTTTACACACATTTTCCCATTCTGCACTAAAGTTTTCTTCAGTTCCTAACACATATTACCTTTCAAGAGCCATCTACTCCTCTGTGGAGCTTTCCTTTTTTCTTCAAGAAACTATACTATTCTTTGTGCATACATCTGTTACAACATTTTTTCTACTTTTAACAATTATTTGCTTGCTTGTCCCATTTTCAGTGTAAGACTGTAACACAGTAGCTGGAGGCATAGATTCCATAGCCAGGCTACTAAATCCTGACTTTGCTGCCTGTATCCAGATGATCTTGGGCATATTAGTTTTTCTTTTTGAGCATCAGTTTCTTCATCTTTTGGTAGGGTCAACTTAAAGGCTGTATGAGAAAACAAATTTTAAGAACTTAGTCATAAAGTATAGTAATCCCCCCTCCCCACTGGACAAGGAAATGTGACAGAACTCTGGCTTTAAAATGACATAATCCTGGCTTCAGTCCTAGCTTGCAGCTCTGATACTTACAGTGGGGCCTTGGTATGTGAACTTAGCTATTTCAAATTTATGATCCTTGCCTGTTAAATAAGGGTAATATTTTGAAAGGCTGTTGCCAGGATTGAAGGAGTTTGTTGAGTGTCTTATACATATAGTGAATGCTTTTTTACCACTGGTGTCAGCTATCAGAAAAATGAAGATAGAAAAGCTAGTAAGTATTTTATGGCATTTATTACCATTATTCATGTGACTATATGATAGGACAGAGATACCCGTATCTTTTTGAGGAATTATTTTTTATTTTTTGAACTCAGTAGCAAAGTATAGAAGTAAATTGGGAAGAAATTCAAGTGGTAGAGCTAGAATGAGATCTGAGAAAAGGAGTGACATTTCTCTTTGGTTATATTAGAAAACTGGAAAATGATCATGACAGAGGAGTAAAGACTGCCTGCTTATAGATGAACCAAGTAAGGTTTTGAGTTTGACCAGGAGATTGTTTTCTGGTTAGAGCTCTTTTAGGAACTTCTCATATCTTAAACCTAAGAACTGAGAGCTAGAAAAATTTTTGCTCAGTTTTGAGAAAATCTAATATATCAAACTTCTGGCATTCAGAATCTCTCTCCCGAAACACTTAATATTTACTGTACTAATTTCCATATGTAGTCATTATGCACATTTATTTGAGTATCTGCAAGTTCATGGCAAAGTAGAAATGAAGAGCAATAGTTCTTACTCTCAGGACACTTAAAATGAATAATATGCTGCATAGTTGCTTTAGATCACAGGTTCTTAGTCCCTTAAGAACACTTTTTGATAAGATTTTTCTGGATCACTCCCCTTTCTGGTACAGAATATAAGCTATATAATATTCCAAAGTTAAATAAAATTGACTTTCTAGGAAAATATGCTGTTTATATTTTAACATCATATATCCCTCAGTGTTAGATACACCTTAACTCAGATTGAGAAGTACTGACTAGACACCTAATTAAACAAGAGATTCTTAATATGATAATACAAAGCCCTCATTAATCTGGTTACTTCTCTAGCCTCCTCTCTCCTCACCTGTCCCCCCCCCACCCCAACCACGAGTCTTTCTTGTTTATACACTCTCAAGCATTTTCTCATCTCCATCTTTGCTTCTGGTATGCCTTCCTGAAGTGGTTTTGCTCGCTCTGCTTCTCTCCTGTGTTCATCTTATTAAGTCTCCTATAAGAAATTGTCCCTCACTCCACTAGTTCTTCTTATGGATAAGGGTAGTTCCTCTGACTCCTGCAACAGCCGCATTTTTTCTACACGTACCACATTATTTCATAAGTAGTAATGGTAATTGTTATAGAAGATTAGCTACATGTTGAGTTTTGACCTTGTATTTTTACACCTAGAACAATGCCAGGCATACTTAGGTGTATAAAGATTTAAATAATGGAATTTTTTTTTTATTCAATGGGCATTTTATTTAAATAACCTGTAAAACCAATTAAAATTATTTTTAGAGTATAATTTAAAGAACTAGGACTTTTTTATAAGACAGTTCCTTTGTAACACTGCGACCTAGTGCAGATGTGTTTAGGGATATCCCTTTGTAAAGAAGTCTGGATTTTAGCTTGGTTTGGCTTAATTTGTTTTTTTACAAACCATTTTCTATTTACCTATTTTTATTTTGGAATAAATTATATGAGAGACCTTGCCTTAAAGTGTGACAACACAAAGAGTATTACTTTCTGTACGTTTCTTGGAAGGATATCGTCCATGTATGTTTTTCATACTTTTTTTGGACACAGTACCTTAAGTAACTTTTGTTTACACCTTGGTTAGAAAGTTCTTGAAATTCTAAAGTCTGAGAAATTGAAAACTTTAACTCCTGTTTTGCTCTCAGGAAAAATGCATATCATGCATTTCTGTTTAGTATGGTGCTAAGAAGACAGCATTCTCTTTCACATGAAATGCATTCCATTTCAGACTGGTTGTACAAAGTAATAAGATCTAATCTCTGTCCTAAAAGAGTTGCCCAGAAACCAAATGGGGTAACTGAATTAATTATTTTCTATTCCATTTTTAGTTTGATATCATTTTTTTATCTGAAATGAATTCCTATAATTTTGTATTGTTTAAAAAACCTAAGAGCATCTTCTAAAACCAACTAACATATAATTCTCAAGTTCCCATTTAGTTTAGATAGTCTTTGGTTAGTGATATTAAAATTCTGTAGTAAATATTGTTTCCACAAAGTGAAGCCTTGCCTAAGGGAACTATTACAGAATCTGGTTTTGTGGTAAACAAATGTTATGGATTTAATCTTATATTTCAAATTAAATGTCAGCGACTACACCTTTATAACTTTTATCATTTAATTTAGTACTACTTTCTATTTATGAATCCCCTTTTTACCAAACATAAGTACTGTAAAATGTGATGAAAATAGGGGGCACCTGGGTGATACAGTGGGTTGAGTGTCTAACCCTTGGTTTCTGCTCAGGTCATGACCTCGGAGGTATGGGATCTGGCCCCCACATCAGACTGTGTGCACGCTCTTTCTCTTTTTCTCTCTCTGAAATAAGTAAACCTTAAAAAAAAAAAAAAAAAAGGTAACAAGCTTGGGTGAATTGGGTGAAGGAGTTAAAAGGGTCAGGTAGCAGGATGAACCCAGAGGACTTACTGAAGTGCATGGTGCTGCATTTAGTTAACTGTACAGTAACTAAAGGTGAGATGTGAATTTATTCTAAGCCAAGAAAGATGCTCTTCATGCATATCAGTTACTTTGGAGAAGCAGAATTTTTACACTTAATTTCTTTTTTTCTCTTCTTACATTTTTTACTTAATAGAATTACTGAATTGATGGGATATGAGCCAGAAGAACTTTTGGGCCGCTCAATTTATGAATATTATCATGCTTTGGACTCTGACCATCTGACCAAAACTCATCATGATAGTAAGTATAGTGAAAGAACTACAGATATTCTAATTATTTAACTCTTGCAATCTCTTTACCGTTTAGCTATGTATCTAACTTTTTGGTTAAAATTAACCAGTCTTCCTAGACTAAAAACTGTTTTGTTTTTTTTAAGTTTGGGGATTGAACTCAAAAACCCGAGATTAAGACCTGAGCTGAGATCAAGAATCAGATGCTTAATCAGCTGAGCCACCCAGGCGCCTCTCCTAGACCAAATTTTTTTTTTTAAGGTTTTATTTATTTATTTGAAAAAGACTGCAAGAGAGTGCAGGAGCAAGGGGACTTAGGATGGGGGAGGCGAGAAGTAGGCTCCCTGCTCACAAGATACTGGCACCCAAGCTGAAGGCAGATGCTTAACCGACTGAGCCACTCAGGTGCCCCTTCTACACTAAATGTCTTAATAGAACTCTTCATAAGGGATTTTGACCATTAAGTCTATGTTTTGTGTTATAACCAGTACTAGTTAAGATTGAATCATTTAATGATATATAAAACTACGTTGGGGGGTGCCTGGGTGACTCAGTGGGTTAAAACCTCTGCCTTCGGCTCAGGTCATGATCCCAGGGTCCTGGGATTAAGCCCCACGTCGGGCTCACTGCTCCACAGAGAGGCCGCTTCCTCCTCTCTCCCTGCCTGCCTCTCTGCCTACTTGTGATCTCTGTCTGTCAAATAAATAAATAAAATCTTTAAAAAACAAAAACAAAAAGCAAAAAAACCCTACCTTGGTATTTTAAACACAAAGACTAAAAAAAGATCATAGAATGTTATAGCATCATTTTCAGAATTCATACAAGTATGCAAACCAGTTTGGCACATGGAAGGTACTCAAGAAAATAATTGTTCAGTGACTTAATGAATGTGAATGTGAATGTGATCAATGTCATGTACAAATGGTAACCAGTACCCTTGATATAAGATACAATTCTGTTTTACTCGTGAATGTTATTTAAAGATCCATAGTAAGTAAGACTTTGAAATCTCACTTGCCTGTTTAATCTATATCTAAACATGACTTCCCAATGTGATTGGGAATACCTGAATGTCACTGAGTTGGTATGATTAGCCTGGGACTGCAGAATGAGCCCAAGTTGGCAGTCAGGACCCCAATCCTCGTGATAATGTCATCATTACTATTTATCTAGTACTTTCTCCCAAATCAGTAAGAGGTTAAGATTGCCTAAATTGCCAGAAGATTTCAACATGGTATCAGTTGAGATCCAGGTATGCCAGCCCAGCTATTTTGAAGCATCGTTAATTCTCTGGAAACCTCAGTAGAAATACTGCAGTGCTACTTGCTTAAATCAAGATTATTCATTTTCTAGTCTTTCTGATACTTTCAACATGTAAGCCATTAAAGGAATTTTAGTCACTGCTGTCCCTCATTTCTGGCTTTCATTTTATTTAACATGAAGATTGGCAGGAAAGGAGTTTATTTGGGGGGTTAGAAAAATGAAATAGGTGTATCTTTGGCTATGCCAGAGCTTTTTCCTCTGTCAGTTTAAAAGGTTACAATTGATTCCATTAAAATAAACATCTCTCTTTCTTGAAATAATGACCAGCATTCAGCATCCATTCATTTGACTGAAAATTCAAAGTTACTTTTCCTTTCCTTTCCACTCCTAGTGTTCACTAAAGGACAAGTCACCACAGGACAGTACAGGATGCTTGCCAAAAGAGGTGGATATGTCTGGGTTGAAACTCAAGCAACTGTCATATATAACACTAAGAACTCTCAACCACAGTGCATTGTATGTGTAAATTATGTGGTGAGGTAAGCTTGCAAATTAAATACTTTGGGGAAGAAGTCATTACTTTTTTGGATAATCTGTTCTTTTATAGGAAGGAAAGATTATAAATGTTAACTGAATTTTATCTTCACATTTCTACCTAATTATGATTTTCAGTACTCTGACCTGAGCTATTCTACAGTGATTTTACTATTATCTGTAGCTATCTCTTCCCATCCTTTCGCTCCCATTTTTAATTAAAAAGGACCTTGAAAAAAAGCCCAGATCTCCTATTGGATTAGTTTGTTCTAGTTGTGTATCTATCAGCATATACTATCTCAAATAACTATGTTATTTTTGTAGAAGAATACTGGCCTTGGAATAGTTAGATTTGTGTCATAGTCATTATTAGCTCCATGACCTTGGGAAATTTTCATTTCTTTGGAAATTAACCATAAAGGAGAAATGATAATAACTTAACTCAGAAGGTTGTAATGAGGATTAGATGAAATCCTATATAAGGTGACTGTAAAAGGCTGTATAATGTGGCACATGGCTCTTGTATATTCATGAACTCTTCTTTTAGATGATTGGCTTGTGAATATTATGGATATCATAAGCCAGTCTTTCATTTGATCTACTTCAGGTGACTGCCCCCTTCTAGTCCATCTTCTGTATTACCACCATAGTGAGTTTACTTGCATGAATATCTGATCATCTCGTTTTCCTTAGAATGGTTTTATAAAGATCTTTTTATTACCCCCAAGATAAACCATGACTTACTTGCATAGCATCATTTCTTGTCATTTTCTATACTCCCATGCTTTCACAGTTTCTCTATTGTCTTTCTAAAACTGACCACCTCCCTTAGGAAGACTTTGGTCATTTGTTTTTATTTTTGCCACTTCTGACCCCATCCTTTAATGTTGCTGTTGTAGTTTTTTCATACTTTAACGTTTTAATATTAGTGCCAAAGAGTTCTCTTGTGGCTTTGCCATTATGTAAGAATCACCCACTTGGAATGTCCTTCTTTTCACCCTACCCCATCTGCCAAAAAAGCCTACTTGAGCCAGAGTTTCAGCTTGTTGGCTTCTCTGTGAAGCAGACTTTCTCTATGTTAGCATTTACCACTTTTTTAATTGTTTGAACATCTACTTCACATTGGGTTATAAACTTCTAAGGGCAAGAGTTAGGTATTTTAAACTTTGTATCCTTGGTTCATTTCACTTAGTGAACACTTAAATATTTGTTGATTAAAGGGACAATAAAATTCACATTTAAGCTAAACACAAAAATGGATCTATTCATCATCCCTTTTCAACTCTATCCTGCAAGTGTTATCACGATATCGTTTTCTTACCACCAAGGAAAATACAGCACATTCTTAGAAAGGCCTTGGGTGTTTATCTATCTTTATATTCTAGAACCATCCTTAGGTCATGCCTCATAAATCAGTCCCAAAGAGTTCTGTGCCAGTTCCATTCCATGTGAATCAGCCCAAAAATAGTGAAGATCTCTTTGTGCCCTTTATATACTTGACTATTAACATTTCTTTGTCACCATCACTCTTTCCAAAGGGATAGCTGAAGTTTCTTAATTGGTCAGTATTTGAACTATGTTCTATTTTTTTTAAGTGTTTATTTCATATTGGTGTTTTAAACCCTAAATGTGACCAAGTATGCAAGAAAAATTAGGATAAGGCATCTTAAAATGTTCCTTTTCATAAAGCAGAATTTTAAGAGAGAGGGTTATTTCAGAGACCATCCCCCCCATATTGTGTCAATGCTCCTTTAAGAATTACTAATCTCTCTCTTTTGACAGTGGTATTATTCAGCACGACTTGATTTTCTCCCTTCAACAAACAGAATGTGTCCTCAAACCAGTTGAATCTTCAGATATGAAAATGACTCAGCTATTCACCAAAGTTGAATCAGAAGATACAAGTAGTCTCTTTGATAAACTTAAGAAGGAACCTGATGCTTTAACTTTGCTGGCCCCAGCTGCTGGAGACACAATCATATCTTTAGATTTCGGCAGCAATGGTGGGTCTTTAGTTATTCTTCTGATTGACTAAAGACTGTCTGTTGCTATAAGCCCATTTTAACAGAATTTGGACATATTTTTGTTGGTATCATTTGGACATCATAGTCTTACATATTTTTCAAAGTATTTGTGTAAATATTTTTGCTCTTAACAATTTCTCAGCATTCCTGCTTCTGTCAACAGTGTTGGAAGTTGTGCTTCAAAGGGTTCTTGGTATTTCTTCTTCCCACTTTAATGTCTCTTAGTTACTCTATTTCTATATCCTATAGCCATATTTTTTCCACAATGTAGAAGTTATATTGCAGTAAGTGTAGTTCATTAAAAGATAAAAACCAGTCATAACATATCAAACATTGAAAATAAAAACTACTTTTCGAAGTTGGTGTAATTTTAATGAATATAAGGTATGAAAAGTTGGAATTGCAGGGCTCTTATGCCATAAGTATAATAGGAATTGTCAATAGTAGATTGGAAAGATAACTCAGACTTAATTAATACTTATTATATGTGTAAACTTCCTGGTTAAGGAAAATTTGGTAACATTTTTGAACGAATTAGACCTTTTGTAAAGGGGCATACATTTCTGTATATGTTGAAATCTAGGTATTCTTTAAATTGACTAATAACTTTTTTCCTTATAGACACAGAAACTGATGACCAACAATTTGAGGAAGTTCCATTGTATAATGATGTAATGCTTCCCTCATCCAGTGAAAAATTACAGAATATAAATTTGGCAATGTCTCCATTACCTCCTTCTGAAACTCCAAAGCCACTTCGAAGTAGTGCTGACCCTGCACTCAATCAAGAAGTTGTGTTAAAATTAGAGCCAAATCCAGAGTCACTGGAACTGTCTTTTACTATGCCTCAGATTCAGGATCAGCCAGCTAGTCCTTCTGATGGAAGCACTAGACAAAGTTCACCTGAGGTAGGTTCATGATAAAAGAAGAGGATAACTCACATTTTAATGTTCAGGAATGTATTTATAAAATGAGTATAAAAAGTCTTAAATTTAGACATCAACAGATAATTATGTGTGTCCCTATCATTACTCCAGGCCCATTGTTACTGCCCTTTGAGTTGGAGGATTGTCAAGTAGCAAAAGGCTTATTTTAGTGAAGCTTAAAAGGGAAAGGACCCTAAGCTATTTGCATAATTTAGCCCAATTTCCATCACTGTTCTGGATTAGCATAACATGAAAATACCATGTTCTTACACAGAGTGAATACCTAATAACTATTTTTTTATTCAAGTTCTGTCTTGGTAATAGTTTTTCTGTAAACACAGTGAAAATACTTCAGGGCTAGACTGAGGCCAAGACTAAAGATGTCACATAGAGCTCTGTTTCTAAATCTAGAATGATTCCATTTCAGAGCCTCTTAGGTTTAAAACTATGCTCAGGAGTAGGGTAACTCAGACTTGAATATTATGACCTGTAGGCATAAATAGGTCTTAGGAAGTGGTGAATAATTTTACATTAAATATTTATCAATTGAGACTGGCAGGCAAAGAGTAGGAGATTTGACAGCTCCCAGCCTTCTGGAGAATGTATTCTGTGCTGTGGTTGCTCTGCTTTACCCAGCATAAAAATCTATTTTCTTTTCTTTCTTTTTCTTTTTTTTTTTTTTTTTTAATCTAACAAAGATGTTAAAATGAAAGAAACAAAAGTTTATGCTTAGACTATATATTTACAGTTTTCTGGTTAGAATCCTTGCTCAGAACTCCTAAAATAGTACTGCATTCATTAAGGTGAAGGCAAGTATAGAACTTAAGTATCCACACCCAAAATACATGTGAGATTTTTAGGTACATCGATGGAAGTGTGGCTTCTCAGAACAAAGGAAGATTCCAGTGAGTGTATCCTACCTAATTACTGGCCAGTTAGGTACCATGTGGGAGTGAATTATAAGAGAGTTTTTTCTTCAGAAGAAACAGACAAATGTATCTTTTAGTCCTATTTTTATAAATGATGTTGTTACACAGTTAGAAATGTATATATTGGCAAAATTAGTTAAAAATGTAAGGTCAGAAGTTTAACTTCTCACTAGTTAGATAAAATGTGATGGAAGACACAGACTTTTTTGTGTATTCTCTGAGGTGTGATTTGAGAATTCTGACCACTAGCAAAATAATATGCATGTTTCCTCAGGGAAAAGTAAACACACTGAAATTCCTTTTACAGCCTAACAGTCCCAGTGAATATTGTTTTGATGTGGATAGTGATATGGTCAATGAATTTAAGCTGGAATTGGTGGAGAAACTTTTTGCTGAAGACACAGAAGCAAAGAATCCATTTTCCACCCAGGTACAGGAACATGTTTATTATATTTTCTATCAAAGTTTATTAATTTACAGTTTGAAGTGATTTTGGGTTTTACCTTGTGTTAACTTGTTGTTTTAAAGGACACTGATTTAGACCTGGAGATGTTAGCTCCTTATATCCCAATGGATGATGACTTCCAGTTACGTTCCTTCGATCAGCTGTCGCCACTGGAAAGCAGTTCTACAAGCCCTCAAAGTGCAAGCACAATTACAGTATTCCAGCTGACTCAAATGCAGGAACCTCCTGTTACCACTACCAGTACCACTGCTACCACTGATGAATTAAAAACAGTGACAAAAGATGGTATAGAAGACATTAAAATATTGATTGCATCCCCATCACCTACTCACGTACCTAAAGTAACTACTAGTACCACAACATCACCTTACAATGATACTGGAAGTCGGACAGCCTCACCAAACAGAGCAGGAAAAGGAGTCATAGAACAGACAGAAAAATCTCATCCAAGAAGCCCTAATGTGTTATCTGTCACTTTGAGTCAAAGGTATTTACACATAACATTCAAGTTACAGTTCTTTTATTATTTTTGAGAAGATATGTGTGGTGGTAACTTATTTCTAAACATAGCTAACTTTTGGAAAATATGCTTTAAGAACATTAAATTGACACACAAAATTCTGGTAAAACAAGCACTCAAAAAAATCTTTCTAAATTGTGTATTTTCTTAAAAATAATCACATCACCAATCCAAAATGTAGGAGTTAGAAAGGTCTTCCAGTACCTTTTTAAAATATAATGTAGCCAGTAAGTTCTTAACTGCAAAATTGGCCCAGTTTCTTATAGTTGTTTAAATCAGACTAGTTAACTATCCTCATTGTTTTTGTCTCTTTGAGTTATTTTAAAGCTTACCTGAATAAAAGACCTTCCAACTTAAGGGTATTTCCAATTCCCCATTTCAAATTGAGCCTGATAGTCTTCAGTCCTCAGTATTCAATACAGGTATTTACAAGCCTTCTTTTAAAATTTATGTGTAATTGCTTTTATTTTTCATGACATATTAATAGAACATTAGCTATATTATAGGTTAAATTAGTGTTTAAGAGCTATAACATGAATCTAAGCATGATTTATGATGTTGCTTTTATGGAGTTAGTTTGACCAAATACCTGTACACCACCCAAACTTTAATAATTTCTGTATATAATTTTTATAGTGGGATTTGATATTTCAAATTTGAGGCTGTACTCAAGAGGAAATAAGTTTTAGCTAGTCAGTGGGGCAGTATGAAGAAGAAAGAAACAATTCCTTTTCTACTGTGCCTTGACTGAACCAAATAACGATAGCAAGAAAAAAGCACTGCCATAACAAGAATTTATGGCTATTTTTCTCTTGCCCTTCATCACTATTTTGACACAGAATGCTAGGAGGAACCTTTTCCCAGAACTAGGAAAAGATCTTGGGGCTTTAGAATAACAAAAAAACTTTTTTTAATGTAATGTTTATATTACTTTATAAATTAGTATGTCACCAACTGACTTTAGACTGAGTTCCTTAAGGCAGTGACAGTATCTTAGACATTTGAGTGGTGCTAATACTTAGTACAGTATGTAACGTGTGGTACTTTTCAGTAAATGGTTATTAGATGGATGATGAATGAATATAGTTATAGAATTGGCAGTGACTTTGAACTTACAGTTTACTGTTGGCTACAGAGAACTATGGAATGTTCAGTTTTCTGAACAACTGTGTACCTGTCAAAAGCATAGTGTAACATCTAGTCACTTTAGTAGGTTTTTTTCACATTAGTTCCAAAATACTATATACTAAACACTTCTAAGAGATGAACTTACCTTGAAGAAATAGTCTTTCTCTTTACTGCTACTAAAATGGTATTTACATGACAGTAATACTTCATAAAGATAATGTATTTATATAGGAATTTTAAAACCTCCCTATCTATATAGTGAATTTTTTTTTTAAGATTTTATTTATTTATTTGCCAGAGACAGAGGGAGAGAGAGCGAGCGAGCGAGCACAGGCAGAGAGGCAGGCAGAGGCAGAGGGAGAAGCAGGCTCCCCGCCGAGCAAGGAGCCCGATGTGGGACTCGATCCCTGGATCCCGGGATCATGACCTGAGCTGAAGGCAGCCGCTTAACCAACTGAGCCACCCAGGCGTCCCTATATAGTGAATGTTTTATAAAAGACTTTTTAAAAAATAGAAACAAAACTGCATGTAGGAGAGCAATTTGAATAATGCTCATCCATACGGCATTCCTAACTATATGGAACAGAGCAAGGAGCCATTGTGATTGTGTATGGGTTGGGGGAAGGAGTTCTTGTAAAGACAAAACTTAACAGAATTCATGTGCCTGATGCATAAAATGATTCTTCACTATTTAATATTAAGTGCAGATAGTTCAGGTTTGATAACCACATCAATACTGAGGACAGAGTGGCTTAATGGGAAAGATTACTGGGAGAGAAGTGAGTATCAGTAGATCTAGAATGTACTTCCATATCTGCAGCTAACTAGGTAACTTGCTTAAGGTCCCATTGCTAACAAGCTTCAGGTCTCATTTATAAGATGGGTGTTATATACCTCCTTATCTTGGAGATGGGCATGATGCTAAAATGAACTAATGACATGCAATGTTCTATAAACAAAAACACTCTTCAAATGTGAAATTAATCTTGTATTCCTGTAGTCCAATAATACCTGTATTATACTGGGTGAAATGAAGAGTCAGTATTTCACTTTAACCTAGAAAAATATCAATTTAGTTTTGTTCAGATCTATTTTATAAATAGGTAAATGCATATTTTAAGAAATTTTGTTTCAAAAATTGAGCTTTGACTTTTAAGATGATAAACTAATCAGGAAAGTTCTCATACATAAAACATTCCTTAATGTTGACAAATAGGCATTATATGTTTTCAAAAAGTTAGTTGGATATTTTAAAAATAATAGTAAAGCAACCATTTTTTTTTTTTCAGAACCACCATTCCTGAGGAAGAACTAAATCCAAAGATACTAGCTTTGCAGAATGCTCAGAGAAAGCGAAAAATAGAACATGATGGTTCACTTTTTCAAGCAGTAGGAATTGTAAGTGTGAAAGTACATGTTTGTTTTTCTGTTCTAGCTAATGTGCCATGTATAAGTAATTCTTTATTTCTTCCAAATACAAGAGTTGTATTTTCAGAGGTTAAATATTGTTTCTTCCACTTTGTATGCACTACTTCATAGAAATAAATTGAATGAATACAATCTCGTTGTAAAAATTCCCAACAATACAGATGAATTTTAAGTAAAAAGTGAATTTCTTCACTCTCACCACCAGTCTTGTTCTCTTCCCTTTCAGTTACTTCCCCATCTTTACCCCCAAAAAACAGTAGTTAATGTTAAATCAGGGATTGTGTAATCCATATTGATGTTTTCAGAGCATTTTAACTAGAAAGCATTTACAGAAACAATTGCCATAGTGGCAAATGATTTTATCATAGTATTAAGAGGAAATAAAATAATTTAGGACCGTTATTTAAGAAATTTGCCTGCATACTGTTATTAAACTCATTTCAGAGTTTTTGATTATATAAAAATTCAACATAGTAAAATTGAAGTAACTTTACTGTTTTTAGGGAACATTATTACAGCAGCCAGACGATCGTGCAACTACTACGTCACTTTCTTGGAAACGCGTAAAAGGATGCAAATCTAGTGAACACAGTGGAATGGAGCAAAAGACAATTATTTTAATACCCTCTGGTTAGTTTATTCTTTCTACCCTTGAACATCCCACAGAGAATTAAAATATATGAAACTTTATTTAGAAGGCTTACTCTCAGAGTGATTTTCGTTCTTTAGCATCATTAAAAGTAATGTTAGCATTTTATCTACTGGTGGTAATGGAGGAATAGCTATTTCAAGATGGAACTTTTAATTTTTAGTAATTATATTTTATTTATCTGTGTCTTTATCTAGCAATATTAAATAGAAGCTGAAAATTGTACATTTTTATGCCTTTTTCAAAACTGATTTATCACTCCTTTGTGTCATCATGTCTTTTAAATGCTTCTGACAGCACCAGTAACACTTTATTGCACTTGCTTATTTACATAGCTGTGCTTTTGTTCTAAAACCACAGACTAAACCATAGATTAAAGACCCAGAGCTTATTTGCTTCAGTTTCTTGCAATATCTATAGCATAGTGAATGTTCAATAATATTCATTGACTAGGTGAATGAATACTTAGGCATGTCTTTGTTTTTCAGATTTAGCATGTAGACTGCTGGGGCAATCAATGGATGAGAGTGGATTACCACAACTGACCAGTTATGATTGTGAAGTTAATGCTCCTATACAAGGCAGCAGAAACCTACTGCAGGGTGAAGAATTACTCAGAGCTTTGGATCAAGTTAACTGAGCTTTTTCATAATCTCATTCCTTTTTTTGGACACTGGTGGCTCATTACCTAAAGCAGTCTATTTATATTTTCTATATCTAATTTTAGAAGCCTGGCTACAATACTGCACAAACTTGGTTAGTTCAATCTTGATCCCCTTTCTACTTCATTTACATTAATGCTCTTTTTTAGTACATTCTTTAACGCCAGATCACAGACAGCACATTTTCACAGTTCCTTGGTATTTAAACCATTACATTGCAGTAGTATCATTTTTAAAATGCACCTTTTTATTTATTTATTTTGGGCTAGGGAGTTTTGTCCCTTATCGAATTATTTTTAATAAGATGCCAATATAATTTTTTTGAAGGAGGCAGTAACCTTTCATCATGATCAGTTTGAAAAATTTTTACTCAGTTTTTTCACATTTTACATAAATAATGATTTGCCAGCAGTACATGGTAGCCACAATTGCACAATATATTTTCTTAAAAAAATACCAGCAGTTACTCATGCAATATATTCTGCATTTATAAAACTAGTTTTTAAGAAGAAAATTTTTTTTTGGCCTATGAAATTGTTAAACCTGGAACATGACTTTGTTAATCATATAATAATGATTCTTAAATGCTTGTATGGTTTATTATTTAAATGGGTAAAGCCATTTACATGATATAGAAAGATATGCATATATCTGGAAGGTATGTGACATTTATTTGGATAAAATTCTCAATTCAGAGAAATGATCTGATGTTTCTGTAGTCACTTTGCCAGCTCAAAAGAAAACAATATCCTATCTGTAGTTGTGGAAGTTTATGCTAATATTGTGTAATTGATATTAAACCTAAATGTTCTGCCCACCCTGTTGGTATAAAGATATTTTGAGCAGATTGTGAACAAGAAAAAAATCATGCTTTGTTAGCAAAATTGCCTAGTATGTTAATTTGCTCAAAATTTGATGTTTGGTTTTATGCACTTTGTCGCTATTAACATCCTTCTGTTTTCATATAGATTTCAATAATTGAGTAATTTTAGAAGCATTATTTTAGAAATATATAGTTGTCACAGTAAACTTCTTGTTTTTCTATGTGCATTGTACAAATTTTTCATTCCTTTTGCTTTTGTGGTTGGATCTAACACTAACTGTATTGTTTTGTTACATCAAATAAACATCTTCTGTGGACCAGGCCCCCTTTGATCAACTTTTATTGTAAAATATTTGCTTCAAGTGCCTCCAGCTCATAAAATTGATTACCAACAATTTAATTATCTTATGAAAATTACGTAAATAATTATTCCTATTTATTTATCACCTTAATGTATACTCTGTCCCTAAATGTCAAGTAAAAGCAAACTGTAATGTTCCACTGTAAAAAATATGCTTTTAGAAAAGAAATTTGTCATTTTTTAAAGTTATGAACCTATTAAAGTAAAGCCATTTTTAATACTTTAATCCCAGGTGAATGGGATGAGTAAAACAAATCCTGAACATTATAGTTACATAATGTTGTAAGGGCTAGAAGTGCCTTTAAAGATTTCCAATCTATTCCCATTTCATAGATGAAGAAATGTAGACCTCAAATGGTAATTGACTTGTCTAAGTTTTCAAGGTAATAAATGATACACCAAAGATTTAAACTTAGGTCTTCTAACTCTAATCTGAAACTAGAACAAACCTTGCATTTTTTTTTGTTTTGTTTTAATGATACTGTATATATTTTTTAAATAACTTTACTCATTTTTCCTATATTTTGTTTATAGAACAGTTATCTTTCTGATTATAAAAGTAATATATTCTCACTTTTAAAAAACAAGCACAAAAAGATGAAAAATCACTGTGAACCTCTGCACCTAGAAGTAAATGATTTTTATGGACAAATTACATAGGCAGTACCAGAGCCTTAGGTCCTGGTGTTACAAGAACAAAATATCCTGAACAAAATAAACTAAGCCCCAGATCTTAGGTGGCTCTTCTTCTCTTAGACTGAAAAAAATATTAATTGTTATAACATGAAAATTTGGAAACAAAAATTTATAATAGAAAGACTTAATCCAAGATTTTGGGGGCATATGTATACTTCACTGTAAATACTACAGTCCAAAGCACGTCTGTATTTCATTACGTATAGTATAGAGATGGAATGTTAGAATAAAATAGTTGCTTAATATTTTCAAGTCAAAATAGCAAAAATTCTTGCTTATTTTGGTAGCAAATTAGCTCTAGTTGAAAACTAGAAGTTTATGTATAGTTTTCAAATATTAATAAGTGGTCAGGTTATGTAACAACCAGGAGAAAATGACTTATTAAGAGCAATGATTTAAAAGAGAAAACCACTTTAAAGGACCGTAGGACTGGAAGAAAATAAGTACCCACCTCTTGGTCATTCACCACCCCTGGAGTATTTGAAGCTGTCTTCCCAGTATTTGTGCCTCTCTCTGAGACTGTCCCTTACTACTTTATAATGCCTTTCTCTGAAGTATAACCCTGCTCTAGCAACTAGAATTCTGTAATAGCTTTTCTCTCCTTCCTATGCATGCCTATCACTTTCCCACTTTGCTGGTGCTGCTATATTATTTTAACACCTGAACAAAGTATGCTAAGGGAGTTTAGTTATGTTTTGTTCTTTAGTTCTAAGCCCTACCTTTAGCTTTGGTACTAAGAAGAGTTCCACAGACAGCTTACCACAGCTAAGTACAACGGCTTTTAGACTATGAGTTTAAAATGAATCTGACATCTATTAGGTATTATATGTTAGACTTTGTGCTAAGATTTTGCATGTTATCTCTCAGTCTTCAAAAAAACACATGTGAATTTATCTCATTTTATAGGTAAGGAAACAGTTTTGGAGAGGTAGCTCAAGGTTCAAAGCATCTGAGCTGGTCATCAGTGACTCCAAAGCCCATGGTGCGGAATACCGTAGGGTGTCAGCCAGTTCAGTAGAACATACCCTTTTCCCTGTTTAAATAGCAAACGGGGGGGGGGGGGGGTGCCTGGGTGGCTCAGTGGGTTAAGCCTCTGCCTTCTGCTCGGGTCATGGTCCCAGGGTCCTGGGATTGAGCCCCACATCAGGCTCTCTGCTCAGCAGGGAGCCTGCTTCCTCCCTCTCTGCCTGCTGCTCTGCCTACTTGTGATCTGTCAAATAAAATCTTAAAAAAAAAATAGCAATCAGGTGGGGTGAGGGCAATGGAATCATAGAGAACAATTAGGGTATGTCCTAAGTGAGAAATGGCAAGACATGAAATGAGTAAAAATGGTGTTCTAAAGGGCTATCGAATTTTGAGTCTGATCTAGAGATTCAGGTGTCTGGTGATGAAAAACATTAACTCACAGGTAAAAGAGGTGATTTATGGGAAGCCTGTTAATGAGCTATAAAAGGTTATACCAATGTATGATAATAGTTCTCCCAGGGCTGTTCGACTTAATGAATGGCATAATAGACATGTTTATTTTCTTTTAAGTCTGTATAACTTTGCAACTACCACTCGGAATAGCTCTTTTTCCCCTACAACCTCTAAAATACAGAAAAGATGAACTTAAAGTTGCTGGCTTTGCAAAAACTTGAACATTTAGATTCTAAAAATTGAGATTTCTAGTATAGCAACATCAGAAAAAAGGTGCAAAGAATATGGAATCTTGTTTTTTTTTTTTTTTAAAGGATTTTGGTTAAATAAAACCTTTGCCAATATAATGCCAAATGGAAACAACGAAAGTGTAACGGAAAAAATCTTTCACTCAGGTTTGTTTGTTTTTTTAGGTCTGCCACTAACCACTTTACTCCTATTTCATCCCTTAAAATAGCGCTGAACCTGTTGTCCCAGATCGTTTTACAGATCGTTGTTCGATCTGTAGAATTTGATATGAAATAGTCTCCCTGTACAATAAAAGCTATACGTTAACCACAACCCCTCCTGTCAAACGCCTTCTGGAGCTTTGTTGTGTTCACACCTTTCAGAGGTCTGGACATAATTTTCTTACCTGTAGTGGACGGTTTTATCCAAGAAGCTGCCCAGACACCCGATCTCCTTGTACTATTTAATTTCTTTTATTCCCTTTTCTCGGCTCCATGATCCGGGACGGAGAGGAAAGACAGGTGCCTGAGAGCAGCACTGATCAGACAGACCCCTCGTCGGGGAAAATAACAAGCGGAAGGGACCGGCCACCCCTTTCTATCCCTGGTGCCGCTGGTACTACACCGTAAGGATGCGAAACACAAGCCTCTGGGAGAAACTTCCCCAAACCCCGCCTTCCCCCCTGCAGGCCCCGCCCCGGTACGTGCTCGGGCGCAGCACCGCAGCCCCGGGCCCCCGCCCTTGTCTCCCAGGCGGGATTCAATTTGTGGGGGTGTTGCTCCGGCGCCCGCCTACGTGTGAGAGCTCATGTGGGAGGCGCGGGCCCCTCCCAGCCTCTGGCGGGGCATGGGGGTGCGCTAGTGGTCTGCAGTGCCCTTTGTCTCCGCTGATTTGTCCAATTGTGATGCCTGGCCCTTGCCCTAACTTTCCTTGGGATGAGCCGGTTGGGAGATTCAGGGCATAGAGACTCAGTGTGTTGCTGTGGAGCTGTCTGTGGAACTCCCAAATATTTTGGGGTGGGAAGCTGTGCTTTATGGAATAGAAAAATATCTGAGGTCTCCTAACAGATTGGAGCTTGCTTAACATTATAACAGGTTTTAAAAAATTAGTCATCTATTAATCTGGTCAGAAATAGAGGACTCTTTTGGTTATTTACATGTATTTCTCATAAAGCACTCAAAGATTTAATTAATTTTATTTATTTATTTTTTAAAGATTATTTATTTATTTGACAGAGAGAAATCACAAGTAGGCAGAGAGAGGGGGAAGCAGGCTCCCTGCTGAGCAGAGGCCTGATGTGGGGCTCGATCCCATGACCTGAGTGGAAGGCAGAGGCTTAACCCACTGAGCCACCCAGGCGCCCCAGATTTAGTTAATTTTAATAAAGCACTTTGAGATATTCCTGATTAAGTCAATTGGAATTTTAGCTGCCCCAGGTGTTGTTTTGTTTTGTTTTGCTTTTTATTTGTTGTGTTTTTTGAATATTGTGTGCCAGCATCCTATTGAGGCCAGCTATTGAGAATCTTTTGGGAGAAAATAATCTAGTTGGACAGAAGTGAGGTGAGTTTATGGAATACGGAGAAGCTTGGGGCATTAAACTTAATCTCCTGTAATTAGTATGTTAAAATTGTGCAGTCTGTAGTAAGACAACAAAGGTATTGTTTCAATTAATAACCTCATCTGTGCATATCCACAGTTGTCAACATTTTACATTTTATTTTAAATTCTTTCCTTCAGGAAAATTTGCTGTTCATGGTTTTTCCAAATAGAATATCGAAGAAAGTAAGAGTCCATTTTTAAAAAGTGATTGAGGTGGTTTAAATATGTTTTACTAATAAAAACTGATATGTGGCCTTAAACTTTTGTGTTTGTATTTATTTATTTAGGGAAGTGCCTTTTAAAGAGTCCTAAAACTATTTTGGTCTTATGGATGCTTAATAATCATAAACTGGCAATTCTCCATAGAGCAGAGCAAGCTGAGGCGGTGGGGGGTGGGCAATGTTTATCACCAAGGGCAATGCATTTTAAAAAGTTGAGAAACATCATATCTATATCTATATCTATATCTATGTATCTTCTCACAAGTACATGAGAATTCTGTCAGTCAAACCTATTTTTAGAGATCTTTGAAACATTAAGAAACACTTTATAGAACTCCTTTTCAAATATTTTTGGATAATATTATTTGCTCTTTGAAACAGATTTTTTTTTTTTTAAATGGTTCTACACAACTGCTATGACAAACACAGGAGCTCTGAACAGCTGTGGGATAAACCATTATAAACTGTTTCCTGATTTCCCACTCTGCTGGTAGAATATTGAAAGCAAGAACAAAAGCATAAGCAAAAAATGAGGTATTAACACCACAAAGTAGAGAGAAGCCAGCACAACCTGGGTAGGTGCTATGCCTCCTCCCAGGCAAATTCGACTGCAAATACTTGTCACCACTGTGAACTTCCATGTCACTACAACTTTAGCTTTCTTAACTTATTGGGTTTTTTTTGTTTTGTTTTGTTTTGTTTTTAAGTTTCCTTGGTCATTTATGCACGTCTTATCTCCCCTACTAAAGTTCTTAGTTCCTTTGAGTGGGATTCCATATGATTCATCTTTGATTGCTCCTTAAAACCTTCCACTCTGTTTACACAAGGACAACCCACACATGATCAAAGGTGGGAAGTATCTCTTGTGACAGGAGGACCAGAGAATTATCACTGGAAAAAGAGAATGGAGAAAACAGGACTATTTTCTAGTCTTCCAGTGAAATCCATTCATTCAGTGAACAGTTACTGAGGGTTGAGTGAGTCCAAGGGGTTTGCTGTTTAGAATGTTTGCTTCCTCTCAACATTCATATGTTGAAACCTAACCTACAAGATAATACTGGAAGTAGGGCCTTTGGGCGGTGATTAGATCATGAGTGTAGAGCTTCATGAAAGAGATTTGTGCCCTTATAAAACAGATGTTTCTCTCTCTCCCAACCCTCATGATTTAATCACTGCCCAAAGGCCCCACTTCCTAACACCATCATCTTGGAGGTTAGATTTCAGCATAGGAATGTTCACAACTTCTCCTGAGAGCTCCTTTGCTTCCTTTGGCCATGTGAGGATTCAGTGAAAAGTCAGTGATCTTCAACTGTAACAGGGTTCTCACCGGCCTCCAGAACTGTGAGGAATAAAGGTTTGTTATTTATAAGCTCCCCAGTTTATGCTTTTTTTCTTAAAGAAGCTTGAACAGACCAGGACAATGTTATTCTAAGAACTGTAGGTGATATAAATATTCCAGAATGTGGTGCCTACCATCAACAGCCCCCTGTATGAGCTACTCACACAGTCAGCTGTTTATTGAGCAAAACATGATTGAAAACTAAATAGAATTTTTACTGGCCATTTAATGTGTTCTGGGCCACCATTACCTTTTCTTTCCATGAATTGTTTCTAGCTTGATAATCTGTATCCAGACTATACTGCTCCCCAAAGGAACCTCAAATTTGGCCTCTGAAAAACTGTGCTCCAAATGATTCATCATATGTTCTCCAAATGCCTCCTCCTCCTGCATTCCCCGCTCAGTGTCCCAAACCAATCCCTAGAGGTCACTTGTCACTTCCAACCTTATCCACACATCCAGTCTGACTCAGTTCTTTTCTTTCTTTAAATTTCCACTATGGAAACTTTGAATATGTACAAAAGTAAAGAGAATAGTATAATGATGCCCAAGTATCTGCTGTTGGGTTCCCTGGGAAGTAGACCTGAGATGGAGACTGCAGGTCATGTATTAGTGTGTTAAGGGACAACATGAGAAAGCAAAAAAGCAAAAGTGAGTGAGAAACAGAGCTGAGATGCAGTCCCAAAATATGTCTTCAGCAGCCATGTGCGGAGCTCTGGACCTGGGATGGTCCTTGAGAGTTGTCCCAAGTTACAGAGAGGGCTGGGGCCTTTACGCCACTACACTGATCAATCATTGGAGGGGGGAGTTGTGACTTTAAAGGCATGTCCAGGAAAATGGCACTATGAGGAGCTCCATGGATTTGCTCCCCAGTGAAACAACTACAGTTGGCAAGAATTAAAAAAAAAATATATATATATATATATCCCATTTAAAGTTTCTTGAAATTGGCTGAAGAGAATACAACAGATGAAGAAAATTTTATTTAAGAAAGTATACTAAATCTTGGTAAGAATAACAAGAGTTAGTGACACCACCTGCGCCATAACTTGCTGCCTCCCCTACCCTGCTCAGTATGACAAAAGCTCAACTCCAGGTGGGTGTGGCCAAGAAAGGGTTCCCTCTACCCCTCTGTCCCAGTAAAAGGCTATGGTACTTCTCTGGGAGGGCCAGGCTGCCAGCACTTCTTATTCTCTTTAACTTCATGTTGCAAAGGCTAAATTCCAGGTAAGTACAGCCTGAAGACTGGAGACATTGGGAACTCCTTTCTTCCTTTCAGAGACTATTCATAGGACAGGCTCTATCCCAGGTGCAGCAGGCCAAGAGTGCTCAGATCCCAGTGGCTTTCATCCCCACTCTCATGTAAGCTGGGAGTTCCATGCCAGCAGAGGCAGCCTGAGAAGGAAGAGACTATAGCCACCCCACCCCCCACGACTCTGCTCCTATAGCAGAGGTATCATTCTGAGAGAAGTGGGCCCCTGTCTCCATCCCCAGCTCCACAGCAGTCACTCAGAAATTTCTCCCAGGGGGAGAGAAAGTCCATTAGAACAGAGAACTCTGACGCTCTCCCCACAAGAATGGACTTTATTTGGAAGAGTGTGAGAAGATTCAAACCCAAAGGTGCTCTTGAAAACAATGGATGTTCTCATGATAAGTAATTAAGAGGAGGCTGGTAGCTCCATGGCAGCAAGAAGTTAAACTGCAGACCAATGAGTTTGGCGGGGTTGGGGTGGGGGGGAATCGCGGGGGGAAACCAAGGAAAGAGACAACTAGGAGCAGTCCTCTTGAGATCTGAGCAAGCCTCAAAGCCTATCTCTGCAAAGGAGCTGAAATGTAATTGGATTAGATTGTGTCCCCAGGATACTGTCAAGAGCAACAACAGGCAGTTACGAACCCAATAACTGGGTGTAATAACAACAGAGTCAGACTCTTTAATGGAGAGATCTGGAAAAGAGACAGCCAAAGAAAGCCTTGCTAAAACCACTCTCATCCTAGGTAACTGTGTGCAAAGTTACCTGGGATGTATCCTCTGAGTAGCTACTTAAAGAGTCTTCCCCTCTTTGGTGAAATGGACCTCACTAGTCCAATCAGGTCACTAAACAAATAAACAAGGAAACAAAAAAACCCAACCAGCCCCATGGGAAAGGGGGAGCAATCAGTATTCAGAATCGCTACAATAAATTTTATATACTAGCAGTAAATATTTTCGTATCTTAACAGGTACAGAGCCATACAATTGTGTATTGGCTTCAATTAGGCCCGCATATTTGATATGGCACAGAAGTGATTTTTTATTTTTTATTCTTTAAAGATTTGTTTATTTATTTATTTGACAGAGATCACAAATAGGCAGAGAGGCAGGCAGAGAGAGGGGGAGGGGAGCAGGCTCCCTGCTGAGCAGAGAGCCAGATGCGGGGCTAGATCCCAGGACCCTGGGATCATGACCTGAGCGGAAGGCAGAGGCTTAACCCAGAGCCACCCAGGTGCCCCAAAAGTGACATTTTAGATAATTAGGGAAAGGATGGACTATTCAATGAAGGTGCTAGTAAAAATGTAAAAGAAGGGGAGTTGTGCCCAGCTGGCTCAGTTGGTAAAACATGCCACTCTTGATCTCTGGGCCATGAGTTCAAGCTCCAAGTTGCGCATAGAACTTACTTAAAAAAAATTGCAATACCACTTTCATAAGACTCAAAACCAACCACAACTAGACAATATATTGTTTTGAGATCCATACACATGTCATAAAGTATATACCATATATATGGTATGTACAAAAGTGTTCACAGGAGTGCATATATACATATGAATGCATATATACATGTGGGCTCCTGTGAACACTTTTGTATATGGCTCGTCTTATTTGTATATTTACATATCTTGTATATACAATTTGTATCTTGTATATACAAGAGAACTAGAAGCAAAACAAGGTAGTTGTTACTAAGGAAGTGGTAGAGCAGGGGACTAGGTTAGAGGAAGCGGTCACAGATTAATGTGACAGAGTTGGTAGTGTTCCTGTCCTACACAGGTAGAGGTACACAAATATTCGTTTCATTGCTATGCTTCTTATCTCAGATATGTTACATAAGGTTTTCTGTATACATAAAATATTACATAAAATTTAAAAGATAGATCGACAATCAGGAAACTTAAGTGAGTTGAACAGATCTACAGACACATAGTCTAATGCTTTCTATTATATTGAGATACCTCTCCTAAAGAATAAATACAGGATGCTTTGCACCCTGAAAATGGTGAAAAGTACAAAATACAGCTCCCTATCTAGCTCCAGGAAAAAGCTAGGAGATGGAGTGTACAGAGAACCAATTAAGCCAAATAATCGATAAATATAAATAAATGCTTTCAGCTAAGTACTGTGTTAGATTATTATGAATATAGGGGATGGGTGGCGGCAGGGAGATGTTCTCAAGTTTCTCAACTTGTGGTTGCAGAAGACTGCTACGGTTACAATGAGAGACATACATTAGACACTATATTATGTGGTTGTAGACTGTGACAGAATGAGCCCAGTCCATTTCCTAGTAAACCGTCTTTAGCTCCTGTTTCCAAGAGGAGGTAGGTGAGGAGGGGGAACTGTTCTTGCCTGGCTACAGAGTTGACTTGTCACACTCGGGTCACTTTAAAGGAAAGTGACAGTAAGGGTAAAGCCAATTTACACAAGCCAGCCTAATACACTCCTAAAATACTTCTTGGGCTCACAGGACACTTGACATACAAACCTCTTCAGTGAAATTTAAAGGACTGACCTTAGCTCCCTATGTTAAGGAGAGCTGAGGAGGTAAAATGAACTGGCATTCACTCATGCCCAGTAAGCAATACCACGGTTCGCACGAGTCCGACTGGAGGCGGAGCTAACGGGCCCGGATAATACGTCACGGAGCGTAAGTGCGTCACTTTAGAGGCGCAACGTCCGGTCCCGGTTTCCTCGGCGACAGCGGCGGGCTGGTCCGCGTGTAGTGTTTGGGCTTCGCAGGCATGGGGACTCCTCCAGGCCTGCAGACTGACTGCGAGGCGCTGCTCAGCCGCTTCCAGGAGACGGACAGTGTGCGCTTCGAGGACTTCACGGAGCTCTGGAGGAGTATGAAGTTCGGGACCATCTTCTGGTGGGTGTTTCTACTCGGCTGCCCGCCTCTCTCTCTGGTCGGGGGGCGTGGGGGGGGGTTCGTAGGAAGCTGCTCTCTGCTCCAACGCCTCGCAGCACCTGGGAAGGGCTGAGAAAGGCGGCGGTCTCAGAAAGCTGCCCCCAGCTCTGCCGGGCCTCCTTCCTTGCGGCTGCGTCCTTTTGCGGCATCCTCCTCAGTGTTATTTCTGCCCGGCCGTCCTTCTCAGCCCGCCTCTCTAGGCCCTCTGCCTGGTACCGGCTTACCCTCCCTGCAGTGGTGTTCTCTTAGAACCTCGTGTTTGAAAACAAAACAAACACCTAGACAAGGACAAACAAACCCCTGCACGGCGGAATTCATTTTTCATAGGACCACCAACGTTGCCTTTCTAAAGTGCAAATTTGATCCTGTCACTCCCCTGCTTACCACTCCAGTGGTTTCCAGTGCCCTTAGGATAAAGCTCAACTTCCCTAATTCCCAAATTCCCTAATATGCCTGGCAAGACCCTCCGTGACCGGCCTCAGCCCATCTCAGCGACTTGATCTGCCGTTCCCCCTCCATGCCCTCACTTGCTCCATTCTGCCTGTAGCCCTCTTCAGGCGTTTCAAAAGCCCGGAGCTTTCCCCCGGCTCTTTCTGCCAGGTCACCTTCGACTTCACTCGGTTTTAAGCTCAAATGACAGTTCTTTAGGGAAGCCTTCCTTTGCCCTCCTAAAGTAAGGCGTTCAGACTCTGTTTTTCCTAGAGCACTCTTCGTATTTTATCTGTGGGCTTTTACCACAGGGTATTGTGAAGTGTAGTAGAGTGGTTCCTGAGCCCCACTGCCTGATTTTGAGTGAGTCCCCAGAGTAACCTGACTTTGGGGGAAGTTTGCCTGAGCTTCTGTATCTATAGAATGGAGACAGTGATAATACTTCACATTGTAGTTCTGAGGGTTAAATGAGCTAATACATGTTAAGTGCTCAAGGACTCTGTAACTATTCATTATTATTATTATTATTGCTTTAAATTTTTCCCCTCAGCTGAAGAGCTCTGAGGACAGTGACTGGATGAATTTAGTATCCGTTGGCATAACATACATAATAGTGAAAAAGCTAAATAATTGGATTCTAAATAATTGGATTCAAATAATTGGACTGAATTCTTGTGATTAAAGCTCTGTGTTTTCCTGAATAAAAAGTAAAAGTTCTCTTTTTTGTCGTAATATAATAATTACTTACATAGTTTGTACATTGCATGGTTTGAAGATAGAGAGCTATTTGTTGTACAGTTAATGAAAGGAAAGGAACTAATTTTGTTTTTTTTGAAGATTTTATTTATTTGACGGAGAGAGAGAGAGAGAGCACAAGCAGGGGTGCGCCAGGCAGAGGGAGAGAGAGAAGCAGGTTTTCCTGCAGAGCAGGGAGCTGGATGTGGGGCTCCATCCCAGGACCTTGGGATCATGACCTGAGCTGAAGGCAGTGGCTTAACCAACTGAGCCACCCAGGCACCCCAGGAACTCATTTTTTAATGGCTACTAAATGTGATGTGTTTATAGCTTAATGTATTTAATCCATAGAAGAACTCTGAAAAGCAGGTATATAATTATCTTTGTTTTTTAAAAGGGGACATTGAGGCTTAAGGAGGTTAAGTAATCTCCACGATCAAACCACTAGTAGGTGGTAGAGCAGATACTGAGAACTGTATGTCTGTCTGCATCCAAAACCTGTGGTCTTTCAGTGCATCTCTCCTGAGAAGTGGCAGTTAAGGAAAATTTTGCTGGGGTTACCTCAATATTTAGCTAATGAAGAAAAACTAAAATGAGAAAAAAAGTGAGGACGACTTGAAGAATGATGTTACTTCTTTAGAAATTGCTTTGGTTGCTAATACAACAGTAGGTATTTTGCATTCTTTTAGTATATTTATTATTTGAAGAGTGTAGGCTTTGGGAGTATAGAGCAGTTGCTTTCCTGCTCTGCACCCTCTTTACTTTGGTGAGCTTTACCCTGCAGAATTGAGAGGAAGTCATGGGTTAGGTTGTATTGTGGTTCTCTAACTTTTTCACCTAGATGTCTCAAAGACAAATGAGGGGTACGGTGAATCCCTGAGAGTATTGAGGAAATCTCCATTATACGTAAAATGCGTTTAATTTTTGTATTTTATTCTGTAATATAACCATGATTATTTTAATATTTAAAAAAAATTTTTTTTAAAGATTTCTTATTTATTTATTGTCAGAGAGAGAGCAGGCAGAGTCACAGGCAGAGGCAGAGAGAGAAGGAGGCTCCCTACTGGACAAGGATCCCGATGCGGGACTCGATCCGAGGACCTCGGGATCATGACCTGAGCCAAAGGCAGCGGCTTAACCGACTGAGCCACCCAGGTGTCCCTTTAATATTTTAAATGTTTAAAATTTTTACCCGGGAATAATTTGTAACCTCTCCCTTTTTGCTGGCCAATTCAGCAAGTAAATTTGATGCTTTAGAAAGAGCACTATGTTTACCTACTATATGCCTGTGTCTCAGGGTAAGAAGCACAGCGGAAAATTAGGTCATGCTTGATCATGAAAGGATCAGATGTGGACTGCCTCTTCAGTTTCTAGCAGCTGCTAGAATATACGTCTTCTAATTTTTGTTCATTACTTGTTTACTGAGAGTCCTAATATATTTTCTCTTTGTTTCCTAGTGGTAGAATGAGAAATTTAGAAAAGAACAAGTTTACAAAAGAAGCGATAGCTTTGGCTTGGCAATATTTTTTACCTCCATACACCTTCCAGATCAGAGTTGGTGCTTTGTATCTGCTATATGGATTATATAACACCCAACTGTGTCAACCAAAGCAAAAGGTAATACTTGTTTTCCCTCAGCAACATAGGAAATAGGTACAAGATTTTTACAACAAACTGATTTTAATAGGAATGCCAGTGTTTCAAAAATATAATACATTTGTGAAGAAGATTTACCTTTAGTAACAACTTTTTAACTTTTGTTTGTAGATTAGAGTTGCCTTGAAGGATTGGGATGAAGTTTTAAAATTTCAGCAAGATTTGATAAATGCACAACATTTTGATGCAGCATATATTTTTAGGAAACTACGACTAGACAAAGCATTTCACTTTACAGCTATGCCCAAATTGGTATGTTGTCTAAAATAGATCATTTTTCAAAATGAGAACTAATGCTTTATTGTTCATAAAGCACCTCAATCTCCATGAAGTGGAAAAGATACCATGTAATTTCTCATACTTCTGGAAAGGTTTCTTAAAATAGGAGAAAAATGCTAATTACTTTTCTTTTACAAACAATTTAGTCTTTGCTTTTAAATGCAGTGTTTCTAAATGCCGTCTATTAAATTGTTAGAAGAAATTAGATTAGGCATCTGCCATTTGCTTATTTCCCTTTTCAGACACTAGGTTACTGAAAGAGGACCAAGGAATTTTAATGTCAGTTAGTGAAAAGTTGAAACCTCCACTAATAAAATTTATTTCTTCAGTCTTAATGACTGATGAGACACTAGATTGAAAGAGCATTAAGTCCTAATTCTGGTTCTGACATCAGCTGGCAAATCATGTAACTTGTCTGAATATCATCTAAAGTTAGAAGCATATGGCATGGCATCTTAAAGGTTATCTTAAAATTTTAGTAGTGTTTGGGAAATGGATTATCTAAAAAATATCCTTTAAAAGACATTCATTATCATCTAGCTATCATATAGGATGAAGAAGAAAATTCAGCGAGCTGAAGTTACAGAAGAATTTAAGGACCCAAATGATCGCGTAATGAAACTTATCACTTCCGATGTATTAGAGGTAAATTTGTTTTTTCTGCCCTTGAAATTAAAAAAATTGTTATTATTAACTATATATTGAAGTTATACCTTCATCTATGGGGTACTGAAGTTGTTTCTAATGAATTTAACTGTTGATAGAATGCTTATTTTTCCTCCAAAGTAACAGAAATAATACACCCTAATATATGAAAATTTATGGAATAAATCTGGAAACTCAGAAGCAAAAAGATGTAGAAGACTGTATTTGAACTTGGGTATTTAGATTCAAATACTGAAACCACCGTTTGTATTTGACTTCAGATAGGTCATAAAACAAAAATTTAGGGCACCTGGGTAGCTCAGTGGGTTAAAGCCTCTGCATTCCGCTTAGGTCATGATCCCAGGGCCCCGGGATCAGGCCCCACATCGGGCTCTCTGCTCAGTGGGGAGCCTGCTTCCTCCTCTCTCTGCCTGCCTCTCTGCCTACTTGTGATCTCTGTCTGTCAAATAAATAAAATCTTTAAAAAAATAAAATGTGTTCATTTCCTAAGTTCCCTTTTACATGTTTATTTAAAAACTTACTGAATAACAATGAGGCATTTCTGATAAAAATTTGAAATCAAGAATTATGGATAAGAGGTACACTCTTTTTAAAATTTTTTTATTTTTTCAGTGTTCCAAGATTCATTTTTTATGCACCATACCCAGTGTGCCATGCAATACATGCCCTCCTTAATACCCACCACCAGGCTCATCTAACCCTGCACCCCCCTCCCTCCAAAACCCTCAGTTTGTTTGTCAGAGTGCACAGTCTATCATGGTTCGTCTCCCCTTCTAATTTCCCCCAATTCACTTTTCCATTCCTACTAATGTCCCCCATGTTATTCCTTATGCTCCACAAGTAAGTGCAACCATACAATAATTAACTCTCTCTGCTTGACTTATTTCACTCAACATAATCTCCTCCAGTCCCGTTCATGTTGATACAAAAGTTGGTATTCATCCTTTCTGATGGAGGCATAATTTTCCACTGTATATATGGACCATATCTTCTTTATCCATTTGTCTGTTGAAGGGCATCTTGCCTCTTTCCACAATTTAGCAATTGTGGCCATTGTTGCTAGGAACATTGGGCTATAGATGGCCTATCTTTTCACTACATCTGTATCTTTGGGGTAAATACCTAGTAGTGCAATTGCAGTGTTATAGGGTACCTCTATTTTTAATTTCTTAAAAAATCTCAAGACTGTTTTCCAAAGTGGCTGCACCGACTTGCATTCCCACCAACAGTGTAAAAGGGTTCCCCTTTCTCCACATCTTCTCCAACACTTGTTGTTTCCTGTCTTGTTAATTTTGGCCATTCTAACTATTGTAAGGTGGTATCTCAATGTGGTTTTGATTTGAATTTCCCTGATGGCTAATGATGATGAGCATTTTTTTATGTGTCTGTTAGCCATTTGTATGTCTTCTTTGGAGTAGTGCCTGCTCATGTCTTCTGCCCATTTTCTGACGTCGTAATCTATTTTTTGAGTCTTGAGTTTGAGGAGTTCTTTACAGATCTTGGATATCAGCCCTTTGTCTGTGGTATCCTTTGCGAATATCTTCTCCCATTCTGTGGGTTGCTCCTTTGTTTTGTTGACTGTTTCCTTTGCTGTGCAGAAGCTTTTGATCTTGATGAAGTCCCAAAGGTTCATTTTTGCTTTTGTTTCCTTTGCTTTTGGAGACATGTCTTGAAAGAAGTTGCTGTGGCCAATGTTGAAGAGGTTACTGCCTATGTTCGCCTCTAGGATTTTGATAGATTTCTGCTTCATGTTGAAGTCTTTTTCTGTTTTGAGTTTCTCTTTGTGTGTGGTATAAGAAAATGGTCAGGATTCATTCTTCTAAACATAGCTGTCCAATTTTCCCAGCACCATTTGTTGAAGAGACTGTCTTTTGTTCCACTGTATATTTTTTCCTGCTTTGTTGAAGATTATTTGACCACACAGTTGCAGGTCCATGTGTGGGCTCTCTGTTCTGTTCCACCGGTCTGTGTGTGTGTTTTTGTGCCAGTACCATGCTGTCTTGGTGATCACAGCTTTGCAGTAAAGCTTGAAATCAGGAAACGTGATGCCCCCAGTTTTTTCTTTTTCAACATTTCATTAGCAATTTGGGGTCTTTTCTAGTTCCATACAAATTTCAGGATTGTCCTAGCACTTTGAAAAATGCTGGTGGAATTTTGATCGGGATGTCATTGAAAGTATAGATTGCTCTAGGCAGTGTAGACATATTAACAATGTTTCTTCTGATCATGAGCATGGAAAACTTACCATCTTTTTGTGTCTTCAATTTCTTTCATGAGTGTTCTGTAGTTCCTTGAGTACAGATCCTTTGGTTAGGTTTATTCCCAGGTATCTTATGGTTTTTGGTGCTATAGTAAATGAAATTACTAATTAGATTCTCTAATCTCCCTTTCTGTGTTTTCATTGTTAGTGTGTAGGAAAGCAAATGATTTCTATGCATTGATTTTGTATCCAGCCACATCACTGAATTGCTGTATGAGTTCTAGTAGTTTGGGGTTGGAATCTTTTGGGTTTGCCATATAAAGGATCATGTCATCTGTGAAGAGAGAGAGTTTGATTTCTTCTTTGCCAATTTGAATGTCTTTTATTTCTTTTTGTCTGATCGCTGTTGCTAGGACTTCCAGTACTATGTTGAACAACAGTGGCGAGAGTGGGCATCCTTGTCCTGTTCCTGATCTCAAAGGGAAGGCTGTCAGCTTTTCTCCACTGAGAATGATTTTCACTGTGGGTTTTTCATAGATAGGTTTTATGAAGTTGAGGAATATTCCCTCTATCCCTATACTTTGAAAAGTTTTAATCAGGAACGGATGCTGTATTTGGTTAAATGCTTTTTTTGCATCAATTGAGAAGACCATGTGGTTCTTCTCTCTTCTCTTATTGATTTGTTCTGTCTCACTGATTGATTTCCGAAACCTGAACCACCCTTGCATCCCAGAGGTAAATCCCACCTGATCATGGTAGATAATCTTCATAATGTACTGTTGGATCCTGTTAGCTAAGATCTTGAGAATCTTGGCATCCATATTCATCAAGAAAATTGGTCTGAAATTCTCCTTTTTGATGGGATCTTTGCCTGGTTTGGGGATCAGGGTAATGCTGGCTTCATTGAAAGAGTCTGGAAATTTTCCTTCTGTTTCCATTATTTTGAAAAAGCTTCAGGAGAATAGGTATTCTTTGAATGTTTGGTAGAATTCCTCAGGGAATCCATCAGGTGCTGGGCTCTTGGTTTTTGGGAGGGTTTTTGATCACTGCTTCAGTGTTGTTACTGGATATTCAGGTTGTTGGTTTCTTCCTGTTTCAGTCTTGGAAGTTTATAGGCTTCCAGGAATGCATCCATTTCATCTACGTTGCTTAACTTATTGGCATATAACTGTTGAATAGTAATTTCTGGTGATTGTTTCTATTTCCTTAGTGTTAGTTGTGATCTGTCCTCTTTCACTCATAATTTTATTAATTTGGGTCCTCTCTCTTTTCTTTTGGATTAGTTTAGCCAGTGGTTTATCAATCTTATTGATTCTTTCAAAGAACAGCTTTTAGTTTCGTTGATGTGTTCTACTGTATGTCTAGTTTGTAACTCATTGATCTCTGCTCTGATCTTGATTATTTCCCTTCTCGTGCACGGGTTGGCTTAATTTGTTGATTTTCCAGTTCTTTAAGGTGTAAAGAGAGCTGGTGTGTTCTGGATTTTTCAGTTTTTTTGAGTGAGGCTTGGATAGCTATGTCTTTCCCCCTTTGCCGTATCCCATAGGTTTTAGACCCATGTGTCTTGATTCTCATTGGTTTCCATGAATTGTTTAAGTTCTTTTTTGATTTCCTGGTTGATCCAAACATTCTTAAGCAGGTTGGTCTTTAGCTTCCAAGTTTTTAATTCCTTCCAAACTTTTTCTTGTGGTTGAGTTCCAGTTTTAAAGCATTGCAGTCTGAGAATATGCAGGGAATAATCTCAATCTTTTGGTATCAGTTGAGCCCTGATTTGTGACCCAGTATGTGGTCTGTTCTGGAGAAAGTTCCATGTGCACTCGAAAATTATGAATATTCTGTTGTTTTAGGGTGGAATGTTCTGTATATATCTATGAGGTCCATCTGGTCCAATGTGTCATTCAAAGCTCTTGTTTCCTTATTAATTTTCTGCTTGGATAATCTGTCTGCTACTGAGAGTAGCATGTTAAGATCCCCTATAATTAATGTATTCATATCAATATGGCTTTTTATTTTGATTAACAGTTGGCTTATGTAGTTGGCTGCTCCCATATTGGGGGCATATGTATTTATAATTGTTAGATCTTCTTGGTGGATAGACCCTTTACGAATGATGTAGTGTCCTTCTGTATCTCTGACTACAGTCTTTAGTTTAAAATCTGATTTATCTGATATGAGAATCGCTACCCCAGCTTTCTTTTGAGGACTGTTGGCATGAAAGATGATTCTCCATCCCTTCACTTTCAGTCTGGATGTATCTTTTGGTTCCAAATGTGTCTCTTGTAGACAGCATATGGACGGGTCTTGTCGTTTTATTCAGTCTGCAACCTTGTACCATTTTATGGGAGCATTTAGGCCATTCATGTTGAGAGTGATTATTGAAAGATAAGTTTTTATTGACAGCATGTTGCCTGTGAAGTCCTTGTTTCTATAGATTGTCTCTGTGAATTTCTGTTCTATGTCACTCTTGGGTTCTTTCTTATTTTATAGAAGCCCCCCTTAATATTTCTTGTAGTGCTGGCTTGGTGGTCACATACTCTTTTACACCTTGCTGGTCATGGAAGCTTTTTATCTCTCCATCCATTTTGAGTGTCAAACTTGCTGGATAAAGTATTCTTGGCTGCATGTTCTCATTTAGTGCCCTGAATATGTCTTGCCAGCCCTTTCTGGCTTGTCAGTTTTCTGTGGACAGGTCTGATGGTTTCCTGATGGACGTTCCTCTGTACATAAGGAATCTCTTCCCCCTAGCTGCACTTAGAACCTCTTGTCTAAAATTATGATTCATGAATTTTGCAATCGAATGTCTGGAGATCTTTCTAGATTTGTTGATCTTGGTGGGTGTCTTTTCTGCCTCCAGGACACAAATGCTTGTTCCATTTCCCAGACTGGGGAAATTTTTATCCAGAATTTTTTCAACGATATTTTCTAGTCTTCTCTCTTTCTCCATCCCCTCAGGGATCCCAATAATTCTGACGTTGGAATGTTTCATGGTGTCATTTATTTCCCTAATTCTTTTTTCATGGCTTCTAAGCTGTTTGTTCCAGGCCTCCTCTTGATTTTTTCCTCTATCAGTTTGTCCTCTAAATCACTAATTCTGTCTTCTGCCTCGGTTACCCTAGCTGTTAGAGTATTTAGAGGAGTTTGGATCTCATATTGGTTTTCTCCAGCCTAGCCATTGCCTGGATAGTTGTTGCCCTGAATTCCCTTTCTGACATATTGTTTATGTCCATATCCAGCCCAACAGTTCTAGGGAAGAGGGCACAGTCTTTGGATTTTTCCTCTGTTGGGTGTTCCTCCTCCTCGTCATTTCGGTGAGAGGTGGTTAAGGGGATGTATAGCTGACTATATCAACCACGATCTAAGCAAGGTACACCCTTTCCGCTGATGTCTTCTGCCCCCGTAGAGATCCAGAAGTGTATAATATTACATCTCAGGCTGATTTTATGGGTGTTCAGAGTGTTCTGGTAGATATTTAGCACACTTTAGGGAACCAGTTGAAACAGGGTCTCCTACTTCTCCACTTTCTTTTCCCTCCTCCACCTAAGAGGCCAGTTTTTTTGTTTTTTTGTTTTTAAAGATTTTATTTATTTGACAGACAGAGATCACAAGTAGGCAGAGAGGCAGGCAGAGAGAGGAGGAAGCAGGCTCCCTGCTGAGCAGAGAGCCTGATGTGGGGCTCGATCCCAGAACCCTGGGATCATGACCTGAGCCGAAAGCAGAGGCTTTAACCCACTGAGCCACCCAGGCGCCCCTAAGAGGCCAGTCTTAAAGTAGCTTTACCATCTAATGTATTTTGGTATTTTATTTCAGTTGTTCAGTATTAAGAAAAAAATCTTCTTTTACATGGATCAGTAGTGAGAGTCATAAAGTTTTACATGCATGGTAAAACACTGCCCTGAGTTTAAAACAATACCCATTATCAGGACTACAACCTAATAATTGATGATATATTCACATATTAAAAGAATGAATATATGCACACATAAAGGGAGAGAGAATTCTCATGAGCAAGTGAGTCTAACCAGGTACTAGCTTAGGTCAGGTTTTTTAAGTTCTTTAATCCTTAGTTTCCCCCTCTTTAATATTAGGATTACCATTCTTATTTCATCCAATTGTAAGAATTGAAACTGAATTATGTCTGAATAATGCTGAGGATGATATGTGGCACATAGTGGACTCTTGACAAATGTTACTTCTTTTTTTTTCCTCAACCGTATTCAATCTTTTCTTGTATCCAGAGTGAAAGAGGGATCAGATTTTCAATTTGCTCAAATGTTTCTCTGTATTTTAGATGCTACCATATTCTAATAGCTTTAGCCTGTCAGATTTCATCTGTTATGTTTATAGTTAAGGTAGCAAATTGATTTTTTTTAAAGACATTGATTTATTTGAGAGCGAGGGAAAGAGTGTGTGTATGAGACTGGAGGAGGGGATGAGGGAGACGATTCTCAAGCAGACTGCCTACTGAATGTGGAGCGGGTCGTGGGGCTCAATCTCAGGACCTGTGAGATCATGACCTGAGGTGAGATTAAGAGTCAGATGCTTAACCAACAAATTGATTTTTGAAAGTACTCTGGGTATGCTCTGTAAAGTAGCTGTTTTTAAGAAAAAATTGTTAATTTGGGATCCATGGGTGGTGTTCAGAAGGCCCATGTATCCTTTTCCCCCTGCATTGTATGATAAACTCTCATAAATATGGGGGCTTGGTTTGGTTGAGGTACCATAACTACCTTCACATTCTCAAAGGTGTTCATGCTCCAACTCCCACGCCTCCCCACCCCTCACCAAAAGATAAGAATTACTGTGTTAGAAGGAATCTGTTTACTAAATGTCTAGTCATACTACGTAGTATAGTACAGGAGCTAAACAAGATGTTTTTTATAGATTATTTTATTCCTTATAATATCCCTGCCAAGTAGGTGTTTTAAACAATTTTTAATTATTTGTTTAACTTCAAGTTTATATTTAGGCTTAGGATGAGGATTCACTGAGGGGAGGTTGTATGAAAGATGGAAATGCAAGGTTCCTGCTGTAAAGAAGGTAGGCAGTCCATGATGGAAGCCCAGTGGAGAGATTAGCCTTGAGCAGGAGAAGGCATAATTCTTCTGAAACTTGGGGAAAGGAGGTGAAAATGGATTCATATGATTTGTTGTGAAGAAGAGAAGTAGACCTGATTAGTCTGAACTTTAAGAAATGGCATTGAGGGTTCAAGGAATTGAGAATAGAGAAAGTTTGGAATAAACACTGTGAAGAACAAAAGGTTTGGGGATAGCAGAAAGGATTGCCAGGAAGTACTGAGGTTAATCGTAAAGAGGCAGAGGATGTTTTAGAACAGCAAGACATTACATTGTTCTTATCCATATTCTTTTAATGAAAAAGACGATTTGAATCCAATTATAATTTTTGGTTGTGGACTAATATGGTGGTGGAATGTTAATTTATTTTTCAACATACCTTCTTGAACATGCTTTTTAATTTTGATTTTAAGTTCTTTTTCTGTGTGAATTGAAGGTCCTGATGGTGTTGAATTAAAGGTTCCTCTGTTTAAAAAAATTGTGGGGCGCCTGGGTGGCTCAGTGGGTTAAGCTGCTGCCTTCGGCTCAGGTCATGATCTCAGGGTCCTGGGATCGGGTCCCGCATCGGGCTCTCTGCTCAGCAGGGAGCCTGCTTCCCTCTCTCTCTCTCTGCCTGCCTCTCCATCTACTTGTGATTTCTCTCTGTCAAATAAGTAAATAAAATCTTTAAAAAAAAAAATTGTGTATGTCAGCAAATAGGTGTGGAAGATTTTAGAGCTGAAGTGATGCATAAAGGCATGTCCTTTTAGGGTGGTTAGGGAGGAGGGTCAGAAGGGCCAAGCTATGGAATGGCTATCCCTAGAAATTTCTGTATGAAGTTATCGTGACTACCTAGGGTCTTTGGCTCGCCACAGATCTGCTTTGAGATCCTTATCCCTCAATACCTCAGTTGACTCTGTCCTGTCCTAGTGTAGTCTTCAACCCATTCTCACTGATAATCCTTACATTTAATACTCCCTTACTTTCCTTCTGCACAAATACTATTAAGTCTGCCCATCAGCACCTGAATTTTTGTCATCATTCTGTCACTCATTAGTTCTAGCTTTGTGGCTAAGGAGGCATAATCAAATGAAAAAAATAGGACCAGAACTTCTAGTTTTGTTGAATCACTATATTGTACAACTGAAACTAATATAACTTTCTGTGTTAACTATAATGGAATTTTAAAAAGAAACTTTTGATTTTTAATTTTAACTGTTACTTAAATATGACCTTGAGCCAGTCATTTCTTTTCTGAGTCTTTATATATATGGTTAAAATAATGGCTATGATATGTTGTGTTTTCAAAATGTGCCAGGAACAATGTTAGATGTTTTTTGTTGTTATCTCACTAATAATCTTAGTTACCCTATAAAGAAGGTGATATTTTCCTAATCTTAAAAACAAGGAAACTGGGGCGCCTGGGTGGCTCAGCGGATTAAGCCTCTGCCTTCGGCTCAGGTCATGATCCCAGAGTCCTGGGATCGAGCCCCACATCGGGCTCTCTGCTCAGCAGGGAGCCTGCTTCCCCCTCTCTCTCTTCCTGCTGCTCTGCCTACTTGTGATCTCTGTCAAATAAATAAATAAAATCTTTTAAAAAAATGAACAAACAAGGAAACCGAGGTTCAGAGAAGTAATTTCCATAAAGTGCAGTACAGTAAGGTACAGACTGGATTTGAGTGTCCAAGCCTATAAGGTTCTAAGCCCATGCACTTTCTTTTATTTCTTAATTCTTTACCTTTGTATAGTGCTTTACATTTTATAGAACATTCCCACTGGTATAAGTACACTTAATACTTTTATACTGGGCTAGATGGCATCATCTCTTCTTTAGTAAAGTTGTGCTATTTTGGTTGCATGATTATATTATTTTCAATATACTATACCATATTATTCCTTATTAACTTAGTCATTTTATTTTGTGTTGATTTTGCTTATAAGTTTCTCCTCAAAAATGGAAATAAAAAACTCATCTTTTCACTTTTAGGAAATGCTGAATGTTCACGATCATTATCAGAACATGAAACATATAATTTCAGGCGATAAATCCAATCCAGACAAAGCCCTCAGCTTGATAAAGGATGATTTTTTTGACAATATTAAGAACATAGTTTTGGAGCATCAGCAGTGGCACAAAGACAGAAAGGTATGTGACTGCTTGTTGGATACCTCACCATTATATTTGCTTTATACACTAATAGCTGGACTGAGGTGATAAAATTGAGAGGCAGCTTAGTTGAGTGGCTATATGTTTCTAGAGTTACAATTTCGAGGGCTTTATTTTTCTAGCTCTGGCTTTGCCAGTTATCAGCTATGTGATGTTATTTAACCTTACAAACATTTTGTTTTGTAATTATATAATTAAACAATTATTAGTAGCAATTCTATAATATGTGTTAAATAATGCACATTATATATAATATCAGTGTAACTATAATCTTGGTATACCACAGATTTATTATAATGTTTGTAATTTAGCATTTTCCAGAGGTTGCACACTGGCTTTCTTTGGGTCAGATCCTACACACAGGTGTGGTTTCTTTGATACGGTGTTGATCCTAACACTGCTTTAAAATGTTGAATTAATCACTAGAATTTAAATTTTTGTGGCTTCATTTAAAATTGCAGACATCCAACTTCTCTTAAAAGTAAGTGGTTTGGGGGATGCCTGGGTGGCTCAGTTGGTTAAACATCCAACTCTTGGTTTTTGGCTCAGGTCATGATCTCAGGGTTGTGAGATCGAATCCTGTCTTGGGCTGTGGGCTCAGCACAGAATCTGCTTGAGATTCTTCCTCTCTCCCTTTGCCCTTCTTCCCATGCCCGTGCCCTTTCTCTCTCTAAAATAAATAAATAAGGCTAAAAAATATTATTAAAAATTCAGTGGTTCGGAAACCCTGGTTCCATTTTTCTGCATGGCAGCAGACTGCCAGGCCTGAGTTGTGGCTTCTTCCGTTGTGATTGGGCATGCTCTTCCTGACTGGGTTTATCCATTTACAAATCTCGTCAACACAAATCTTCTGTTTAGTTTTCTGATCCAAATACTGATGCTAGGCTGCCCATTTTCCACAGTAACCTTTTCACCTAGAGAAACTTTTTTACTCTGGAAATCAGCTTTGCTCAATTTAACTTTTAAACCACCATTCCATCTTATTTTAGTGAATCGTTTTAGGAAAAAATAAAAACATAAACAATTTCTGATGACTTACTATGTATCTGATAATGTATTAGTGTTTTCACAAATGCTACATAGGTAGTATTATTTTATATATTGTCTTTTAGAAAGATTTGCTCCCACTTTTTGGCTTTACATTGTATAAAGGGAGCTGGTTCAAAAAAAAAAGGGCTGGCTCAAAACTTAATTTTAGAAAAGATAAAGAAAGTGATAAGCTGATAGTCTTGGAAAAGAGGAAACAATTTGCTTCTTGTACACCCATTTATTTTAATGAGAGACAGCACATTTTAGATTGAATACTTGGTTCCAAATGGGTTACACAAATGACCTAAGCAATTCATGTAAAAATCTATTAGATACTCTGTTATAGTGCTTTGATAGTACCTTTTTCTTTTAATAGTATATCTTTTAGTAAGCTCTCTAATTAGCATTACTAAGACCTCTAAAAACCTGAAAGAAAGGAGGATAGACCAATTTTCTTACTGCTGTATGAAGTGTGTGTTTTCCTTCATTAGTTAGGAGGATTCAGACATTAAATTGATAAATTTTAAAACTGTTCTGAAACCTAACCTTGATACTAATGTCAGGTGGTGAACCATGCTGTAGTAATGTGAAGTGATCGTTTAGTTTTGTAGTACCTAAATGATTCTCATTGCTCTAGAATGATTTGCAATTGATTTTTAGTTAATTTGAATTATAAATGTATATATGTAACATTTTCGTTCTTTCAGAATCCACCCTTAAAATCAAAAGTTAAAGATGGAGAAGAAAAGAGAGAAGGAAATTCACAAGAATCAGAGGTCAGAAATAATCACTATATGATTATTTATGGGGCAATAATTAAGTTAGCTTCTTTTCATTTGATATGTGGCTCTGATTCTGTATACAAGTATCATGACCCTTGGTCACTATTATCACAATTATCTCAGACAATTCTGAAACATCAGTTCTCTGAAGAATTAGTTTGTTCTTTTCTGGAAACTGTATGAAAGACACATCAAGTATAGATTGGAAGCGAGGATGGTAAGTGTTTCTGCAGGGAAAGAGGAAGATAACAGTGGAGGGTGCTCTCTGCCCTTACACAGACAGAGCAGAGTTTTTGCATTATGTCTTTTCTTACTTCTTGTCCGACTTTCAACCAATGTGGAGGGCTTGCTATTATTTACTGCTTCTGCCTCCACAGAGTTTTTATCTATCTTAGTTGATAAGACAAGGAACCATTTTTGGGCATAGGCAGATGAGGGGGGGTGATGGCCTTAATCACCAAGGCTTTCATTCATATGAACCTCTTTAAATCCTAAATAACAACAGTCAGTAGCCATAGGGATGGTATTGTGGACCTGCTATGAGAATGTGGTGTGTTTTTATATGTCTTTGGTCAATATGAGTCCAATGAATGTTAACTACTTTGACCCCTACGTTCTGTCTCACATCTTATTTCTGATAACAAAATAGTTGGGAATCTATTAATTTATGTTAATATTTATGTTTTTTTTTTCCTCCTTCCTGTTTATGTTTTATCCAGAGATGTGAAAGGGCAGAATCTTTAGCGAGAATAAAATCAAAGGCCTTTTCAGTTGTCGTTCAGGTAAGTTATTTCTTTTATAAGATAATATAGGAATTGACTGGATGCTTTTTTAACAGCATTTTTATTTTTCATTAGAGTAATACATGAATAGTTTAAAAAGTCTAATAATCCTATAGAGCCTTTTCTCTTTTAGTTATCTCTAATGGTATTTACCTGGAATTTTGATGCCTTTGCTTTTTATTGTCTTCCAGCTTTTAGTATTCCTGATCATGGAAAGTTTTAGGATTTTCTCTCTATCCCTTGAGTTTTGAAATTTATGATAATGTAAGTTGGTGTGGGTCTTTTTTCCATCATTGTCTTTGGCTGTCCTGGCAGGCATTCTTTTGATCAGATAACTTTCATTTCTGAGAAGTTTTTGTTTTTTTGTTTGTTTGTTTCTTTGATAGCATTTGCTACATTTTTGCTCCTTCTCTTGAATTTTTATTTTATTTTTCTTTTCTGTTTTCAATCTCTGTTTTCAGGGAGATTGCTTAAACTTTGTCTTCTGAATCATTATATTGAATTTTTTATTTTTGCTGACTTTTTTTTTTAACCCACTGAGCCACCCAGGCGCCCCATGACTTTTTTTTTTATTGCTAATGGTTTTTTATTTTCTTCCCTGAATCTTTTCTTTAAAAAATGTCTTTTTTTCTGATGCAATATCTTTATCTTTTATGTGCTTGAGGATGTTAATAACAGTGTTTTGAAGTTTATGTCTTTTCCCCCAGAGTTGCTGTTTTGTTTATTTTGATCTCTTTCATTTTGGTGGCTTTTTTTCAAATGTTTAAAGAGCCTCAGATCATATTTAAGAGTGGTCATGTGGAGATATGACTTTTTAACCTGAGTATTTCTTTTTGTTGGATCTCATCATTTTTACCAGAGAACAATCTCCATTCCCTTGTCTGGGGAAAAGAAGGGTAAATAGGCTCAACCACCAGTGTTTGGGGAGCCTACAGAGAAAATAATCAAGAGGCTTACCATTCCTTATGCAAGTTTCACTAACTTCTCTATTTTCAGTAAGAGGCTTTGTCCTCTTCCTCAGCTATACCATTCCTCAGGCCTATAGCTTCTCTGGTTTAGCCTCTCCAGAGAGCAAGCCTCCTGTTTTCTGTGGGAGGTCAGCTGTGTAGTTTTGAGGTTGGGAAACGGGACCCTAATGCTTTTTTTTAGACCCATTTAGACCCATTTCTAAGACCCATTTCTAATGATTCTAATTCCTGATCCACTTGGATCAGTTTGGTTTATAGTAACTTTCTCAATACAGGCAATTAGATTTCAGACTTCGTTCTGTTAAGTCAGCTGTCACTCACTGTTCCTACTACCAATTTTTTTTTTTTTTTTAGCAGCTCCATTGTTTTCTATTATTTCTGTTTTGGAAGTTTATTCAGAAATTTTCTCACTTTCATTTTAGTGGGATTTGAGGGGAGAACACGGATAAGTTTATGTGCTTAATCCCATATTTTTTCCTGGATTGTTTTCATGAATATAGGAGTTCTTTTTTCTGTGGGAAATTACTATCATGTTCTAGTTGTAGAAATGAAAAGGAATAAGTAAAAAATTAAAAGTGATTGTAGATTAGTTAAGTGTTACATATTTGTTATCCCACACAGTGAATTGAGCACAAAATATTGTTGAATGAAAGCACCAAGGACAATAAGTTAACTAATCCAAATTGTTTTAAACCAGAACTGCACACATTATATAGTGCTAATTGATGTTTCGTGTGTATCTTAAAACATGATGAGAATTAAATTGTAATTCCTATAAAGTGTTACAAGAGTGTGTCATAGCATAGCTGCAAGTTTTTTCTTTATTGAGGTGCAATTAAAATATAATGAATGGTAATTTTTTAATAGTTGTTAATACCTGGATTTCAGCATTAGCTGAAAACTCCTGTAAGGACTCTGCTTAAGCAAGTAAGGGAATTCATTGATTGAAAATAACTAAAATGTCCTTGTGGTGTTCCTTTGTTTTTCACCTTTTATGTTGCTTTCACTGTCTTCAAGTGTTCCTGACAGCCAACTATGCATGTTTCCAGCTATGGATTCAATGGAAAGGGAGAATTTTCCTTCCTAATAGTTACACAGAATTCTAAAATTGAGCTATGGTGGAGATCACATGCCCACCCCTGAACAAATCAGTGGCCACGGTGATGTGAAACTTTTGACTAGATGAGCGGCACATACCTGGAGCCAGGCGTCAAGTGATTCCACTCAAGACTCATGGTGATAAGTAGGGAACATAAATGTTCTTAGAAGAAAGGGAGACTAGGTTAGTAGACAGTAAAAAACAGTACTCATCCTTTATACCTGTTTCCCAGCCATGCAACAACTACATTTTAACCCAACAACAACATTTTTTTACCCAATTTGAGTAGATGGTGATGACAATTGCAAGAAGCCTTCCTATTATAAAGATAAAAGAGTATATTTCCTGTTATAAAGATTAAAGAGTGTATATATATGCAACAAGTATTAAGCAAGCCAGTATAATGGTGCTTTTTGTGAGTTATTTTCCCCCATCTTTGTGTATTTTGTCTTTTGCTAAATTGTCTATTAGTTGGATTCATTTTGTGATTTATTGTGGTTAATTGGATTTCTAACTCTTAAGGCATCCAAGTCAAGAAGGCATCGTCAAGTCAAACTTGACTCTTCTGACTCTGATTCTGCATCTGGTCAAGGACAAATCAAAGCAACTAGGAAAAAAAGAAACAAAGAAACATTGAAGTCAGCAGGAAGGAAGACATCTTCTAGAAACAAAGGTAACTTTTTAAAGTCTTTTGAGACTCAGCAAGGGATAATGAATCTTGTTTTACAACTTCCCCTCCCTGTTCTTTCTTTATTAAAAGGGATTATATACTTGTTTGAGAACTTTGTGAGATTTAATATAAACAAATGAATTAATTATCTTAGATCCTTAGAATCTTACTGCTTAAAGGGATCCTAAGAGTTAAGTTACAAATTCATCATTTCATAGATGATGAAATTTAGGTCCATACAGATTAAATAATTTGTCCAAAAGTGAAATAGCTATTTATAAAATCAGTCTAAAATTGTCCAGAGCATATTTTATAAGTACTTTTTGTGTGTGAATTAAACTTAAGTGTAGACTTAGGTGTAATACATTCTATAAACTATATTTCTCTTTAGCTGCATTAATTAAGCTGTACCTTTTCTTTTAAAATAGTGTGTCTATCAAATTAACCTTAGTATTTGATTCTTAAAGAAATGACTCTATATTTTAATAGTTTAATTTTTAAAAAATTGCACGAGTAATATATATTCACCATACATAAAGTTGGAATCTGATTAGCAGGCTCAGGAGGAGAAAAAAAAGGCATTAGAAACATTAGTAAATATTCAATGCCTAATATAAAACACATTCCTAGCTACTAGTGCAGTATATAAAGATGGGTTATAGCCTTTTAACATAAATGTTTTCCTTCCTATATCCTTTCCCTTCCAGGTAGTGGAAGGAGAATTAAAGTTAAATACCTTTAACATAGTCCAGGTATGATTAACTTTGGTAACAGTTGCTTGAAGTATACTGAAAATTCAGAGGAGATACCACATTTGTTAAGGATAATCAGGAAATACTTCAAAAAGCAGAATTTCTTAGTTCTTTTTACAAGGCTGGCAGATATTGGGAAGAAACCTGTTAGACCAATCTCACTCTGAAAAAAATCCTATTACAAGTATTGAAAGAATCCCAGCTATAAAACAACTTAACTGAGTGCATTTTGTTCCAGAATGCAGGGACAGTGCAATTAGGAATATATCAATATAATTTGCCATACAATTAGATTAAAGGGGAAAATGTGAATTCATTTTATACTTACCCAAGAAGACATTTGATAAAATCTAGCATCTATTCTTGATTAAAAAAAGAATCCTTTATATTAGGGGGTCAGCAAACTTGTTATAAAGAACCAGAGGGTAAATATTTTAGGCTTCTTAGGCCATAAGATTTCTTTCACAACTACTTAACTCTGCCATTGTAAGGCAAAGTAACCACAGACAATATATAAGCAAATGAATATGTTCCAATAAAATTGTATTTACAAAAACAGGTGGTAGGCCAGGTTTAACCTGGGGCCACAGTTTGTCAGCCTCTGCTCCAGATTAAAAAAAGTAGTAGGTTATATCTTAACTCAATTTTAAAAAAGTAGGTATGTGAGTGCATGTTATTTGACAAAAGGCTACCTCATGTTTGTTGCTAGTACATAGAAGTATCACAATTGTATTTAATACTGCCTGTAATTAGGCAGGAGAGTGAAGTAAGACATGATTTCAGAAAAATTAGAAAATTACCATGATTGGGGCACCTGTGTGGCTTAGTGGGTTAAAACCTCTGCCTTCAGCTCAGGTCATAATCGCAGGGTCCTGGGATCAAGCCCTGCATCGGGCTTTCTGCTTGGCAGGGAGCCTGCTTCCTTCCTGCCTCTCTGCCTACTTGTGATCTTGCTCGCTCTCTCTGTCAAATAAATAAATAAATAATTTTTTAAAAAGAAAATTACCTTGATTTACAAATGACTGATTTTATATGTAAAAATATCTTAAAGAAAATTCCCTGGAAAAAACATAGGAGCACAAAATTTAGTAAGGTAAAGGACACTACTGCAAACTGTACAGAAATTAAGAAGCTAATAAGGAAAAATTATAAATACTCTTGTGCCAATAAGTTAGGTTAGGTAAAATGGATATATCTTTTTAAAGACACACATTTCTAAAACTAACACAAAAAGAAATATAGCATTTGAGTAGTTCTGCGTTTACTAAAAAAAAATACATTCCAGCAAATAGCTTTGCTGGAAAGTCTAAGAAACATTTAAGGAAGGAATATTATGCTGTTCTTTCAGAAGACACAAGAAGGAACACTTCCCAGCTTATTGACCTTTTAAGAAAAGACAAAGACTTTCCCTCATGAATATGAATATAAAAATTTTTACGAACTATTGTCAAGTTGAATCCAATGGTATATTAAAAGGACAATGTAGTAGGACAAACTTGGGTTTATTCCAAGAGTATAAGGCTGGTTTATTTAGGAAATAAAGGAGAACAAGAATAAAGAAGAAGGACTATATAATCATCTCAGTATATGTCGACAAAATATTTGACAAAAATCCAGCATCTATTCATGATAAAATCTGAGAAAATTAGGATTAGAAAGGAACTTTCTCAACCTGATAAAGGATTTGTGTGGAAAAAAATACAGCTAACACCATACTTAATGGTGAAACCATACTTTCCCTCTGAAATTGGGAACAAGGCAGGGATGACTATACATTATTCCTCTTACACATCATACTGGAGGGTCCTAACCAGTGAAGTAAGGCAAGAAAAAAAAATAATAGACATTTAGATTAGAAAGGAGGAAATAAGATTGTGTCTGTTTACAAATGAAATTATTTTTTACACAGAAAATATCAAAAATTCTACTCAGTAGTTACCAGAACTAATAAGTGAGTTTAACGAGGTCACAAGGTACAGGGTTACTATTTCTGTATACTAACAATGGAATAATTAGTAATTGAAAAAAATTTTAAAGTATAACAACACAAAATCCACAAAATAGCTTAGTATATAGGTAACAACATATGTATGGGATCTGTATGCTGAAAACTACAAAACGATGAAAGGAATCAAAGATGATTTAGGTGAACGGAGAGATAATATGGACCTCATGGATTAGAAAACCAATACGGTTAAGAGACACCTAATCCTGTATTGTTCTGTAGATTAAATGTAATCCCAAGAAGTCCCAACAGTTTTATAAATAACAAGCTGATTCTTAAGTGTATATGGAAATGGGAAGAAACTAGAGTAGCCAAAACAGTTTTGAGAAATAACTATAAAGTTTCAGAAATCAAGACAATGTACTATCTGCAAAAAGGTAGACATACAAGTCAATGGAAAAGACTAGGGAATCTAGAAATAGACTTGTACTTACATGGTCAGTTTTATTTTTGACAAAGGTACAAGGACAATTCCAGGTAAAAAGATAGTCTTCAGTAAATGGCGCTAATACAATTTTATATCCATATGCAAAAAACAGATCTTCAATGTAAACCTCTTTGCCATATGCAGAAATTAACTTAAAATGGATACAGACCTAAATATAAAAACTAAAATCATAAAACTTAAAAGATGAAAACAGGGGGTGCCTCGGTGGCTCAGTGGGTTAAAGCCTCTGCCTTCGGCTCAGGTCATGATCCCAGGGTCCTGGGATCAAGTCCCGCATCGGGATCTCTGCTTGGTGGGGAGCTTGCTTCTCACTCTCTCTCTCTGCCTGCCTCTCTGCCTACTTGTGATCTATGTCTGCCAAATAAATAAATAAATTCTTAAAAAAAAAAGAAAAAAGATGAAAACAAAAAATGTGGTCTTAGATTGGGCAAAGATTTTTTATACATGACACAAGAAATACAAGCCATTAAAGAAAAAAAAATTAATTAGACTCACTTCAAATTAAAATTCTTTGGAAGACACTTATAAGAAAACGAAAAGACAGGCCACAGAGTGGGAGAAAATATTTGCAAGATACAAGCCTGATAGAGGTCTTGTGTCCAAATATATAAAGAACTGTCAACACTTAGTAATAAATAAACAGCCCAATGAAAAGATGGGCAAAAAATTTGAACAGATACTTCAAAAAGAATATGTGCATGGTAAATAAGCATCTTGAAAGATGTTTGACATCTTTAGTTAGTGGGAAATGCAAAATAAAGCATAGTAACATTCTAATACTGCCTGTCACAATGGCTACAAAAACTGAAAAACAAAACAAGGAGATTGACAATAATAAAAGCTGATGAGGACACAGAACATTTGAACCCTCATACATTGCTGGTGGGGATCCAAAATGGTACAGTCACTTTGGAAGACTGGCTGTTTCCGATAAAGCTAAACACAAACTTACCTTATGATCCAGCAGTTCTACTCCTTGGTGTTTACCCAAGAGAAGTAAAAACTTACATAATTTCACACAAAAGGTTGTATGCAAAAGTTTATATTGGTTCTGTACGTAATTGTGAAAAATTATAGCCAGCCTAAATGTCTTCAACTCGGGTAAACAAACTATGGAATAAGTGTACAGTGAGTTACTACTGAGGAATAAAGCAGCTGCTGATATATGTAGTAGCATGGGGGACTCATGTGCCTTGTGCTAAGAGAAAGAAGACAGACATAAAAGGCATAAAGACAATCTGGAAGAGTCAGAATTTATAGGGGCAGAAAATATAGGTGGCTAGGTGCTGAGGGTGGAGCGCGGTGTTGACTGTAGAAGTGCAGGGAAATTTCTGATAATGAAAATAAAGGAATCGTTCTGTATTTTGGTTGCAGTGGTAATTGCACAATTGCATTTGTCCAAACTCCTAAACCTGTATATTGAAAATGGGGACTTTTATTATCTGTAAATCAACAACTCAAACAAACCCAAACCCAGAGGACATGAGGAAAAGACTGATTAGTTTGATTGTATTTAAAAATAACTTCTGCAAGAGTAAGTGTTTTTTCTAAGGTGTATCAAAGATAACTTTGGGTTTTGAAAGCTGCACAAGCAGTTTTTATTAGCAATCAACCTTCATACAAGTGCAGAGAGGTCAGCTGGCCAACTTGCTTTCTTAAACACCTAAACAGGTTTTTGTTTTGTTTTGTTTTTATGTGGCTGAGTAACAAAAGAAGAGTAAGTGCAAGATAGGAAAGAAATTAAAAGTTATTTTTCATCTTAAATATTTGGCAGGTGTAATATATCACTTCCTTTGCTATAGTATATTTTATTACTTAATGAAGTTACCTAAAACGTTTTCATAAACTCTGAAATTAGCTTTTAAGAACTGGTTCTTTATCACATCTAAGATTTGTTATTGAATTTACCTAGGTCTGTTAGGGATTTAACCCATGAGAAAGAAAGAGTCTAATAAGATACCTGAATTAAAATCTTTTTAGTTGTAACTCAACTATTCTAGCTAACCAGCTTTGTGGCTCAGAAGGTGCTGTAAGTACTTTGAAGCAGAAGTGCTTTGTTATTCGATATCTTAAAGATCCAAGTGCTTCATAGTTTCTCTTTAATCAAAATTTCATTTCCTTAAAGTGGAAAGGTATTTTTGATTTCATGCTCTTTTCAAAAAGAAGCATCTTATACTCCCAGCAATGCAAAAGAACTTGCAAAACTATTTGCAGCACATATAATAATGTTAACATTTCTAATTTCAGGGGAGCTTTTATAAATTAGTAAGAAAAAGGCCACCACCCAGTAGAAAAACTGGCTTAGGAGATGAGCATGCAATTCACAAAATGCAGACAGTCAACATGCATATGAAGAGATATTTATTTATTTATAAAGATTTTATTTATTTATTTGACAGAGATAACAAGTAGGCAGAGAGGCAGGCAGAGAGAGAAGAGGAAGCAGGCTCCCTCCTGAGCAGAGAGCTTGATGCAGGGCTCAATCCCAGGACCTGGAATCATGACCTGAGCTGAAGGCAGAGGTTTTAACCCACTGAGCCACCCAGGTGCCCCTGTGAAGAGATATTTAATCTCTATAATTAAAGGAACATAAATTAAAACATGATTTTTTTATATAAGTTATTAAATTGGAAAATATGAAGGATAAGTGAATACCCATTGATAGTGAAAGTATGAATAGGTAAAATCTGAATTTAAGTGGCAGTATAAATTGGCACAACCTTTTCAGACAGCAATTTGGAATCATCTGTCAAAATTTTAGAAGTACATGTCTTTTAATGAAGCGATTCAGTTTCTAGGTATTTATCCTTTACAAGTGACAAAAAATAGGACATTCACTGCAGTATTATTTGAAATGGCAAAGACCAAACAACTCAAATGTGTAACATTGAAAAACGTGGTATGTAAAATTGTTAGCCCATACAAAAGAATATTTCGCAGTTATTAAAAAGCTTAGAGAAAGTTCTTTATATAGTGACATGAAAGTAGGTACAAAATAGACTTATTAAGCATTGCTTAGTGAGAATGTCTTTTTAAAGAAGAGTATGATTGCATTTCTGTTCTTAAAATATCTGTAGGGGCGGATGCCTGGTTGGCTCAGTCGGTTGAGTGTCCAGCTCTTGGTTTTGGCTCGGGGTCATGGGATCTAGTCCCATGGTGGGCTTATGCTGAGCAGGGAATTTGCTTGTCCCTCTTCTTCCCCCATGCTTGCGCGCACACACGTATTTTCTCTCTCTCATATAAATAAATAAAATCTTTAAAAAGTACATATGTAGACATAAATACAATGTTATATCATTAAAAAATCTAGAAGCATATTAACAGTGGTTAATTCTCAGGGATGGGATCATGACAAATTTCTAAGTCCATGCATTTCTGTAATGTTTGAATTTTTCTATTAACTGTATGTTACTTTAGTAATCCAGAAAAAAATCCAAAGTTTTTTTTTATTTAAAAAAATAAATATAACAATACTTTCATAAACTTAAGACAAATACAGGGATTAGCATGAAAAAAAAGGCAGGGTAGTTGGAAGTATAGAGTGACTCCATTTTGCCTGGGAGTATAAAGGATGTGTTGATGTTAATGTAGAAAAATATGTTGAGGTTGTATTTTGCCCAGCCCCGAAGTGTAGAACCTTGAATTTTGGTAGCAGAGGGGAGTCATCTGAGACTTCTGAGCAAGAAAGTGGTATACCAGTTTTCTTTGAAGAAAATCAATCTGGGAGTAGTATGGTTGGTAGGTGGGGATAAACTGAAAATAGGAACACTAAGGAAAAGGCTGTTTTAGGGGAGCATGAGCAACTGGCCAGGTGGTTGTAGGAATTAGGCAAGCTGGTGAACAGATATGAGAGCCAGTGTATATAACCAAGCATAGATGTAATGTAGCTGTATATATCCAAACATAGAGGCTGATGGAGATATAATGTAGCTGTATATATCCAAACATAGAGGCTGATGGAGATATAATGTAGCTGTATATATCCAAACATAGAGGCTGATGGAGATATAATGTAGCTGTATATATCCATAGAGGCTGATGCTTAATGCCTAAGCAACTAAAGGAATATTGGTGCTTTTGACAGAAATAAGGATCAAGGATGAAGATTTTATCAGGGGTAAAATTTGTCCCAGTCCAGTCTGCCTTTCCAGGTTCAATTCCTGTAATAGTTGTCGGGCAATAAAAAGTGCTCAGTCTATTGATTGGATATACCTAAGTTTGTATTATTTAAGCTTCAGCTGTATGTGTTCCCCATTCCTAGACTATAGCATGCACATTTCTGGAAGGACATCAGTAATGGTAATGATGATAGGATGGTGGAGAGGATATAGCTATTATTTCTGTCACACTGAGTATCTGCCACACTTCTTTCACATGTCCAAGGTCACCTACCTGGTTAGTGGAGCTGAGACTGGAATAGCAATGTGTCTGAATCCAAGCCTGAATCTTTAACTGCCATACTTGCTGTCTCTCAGGTAACTGGAAATGTGGGTCTGGAGCTCAAATTAGGCATGCAGTTAAGTATGTTGTGTTTTAACTGCGTGTCTAGTAGCCACTTAAGATTGAGCAATAGTCTCTTGGTTATAATTGTATCCCACATTGTTAGCTTTGAGCATAGTAAAAACCATCTACCTTCTAGGGAGTTAGTTTTGTAATAACTAAAAGTGATTTAAATGTCAAAAATACTTTTTAAAAGCTTAATTATTCTGGTTAGTATCTTTGTAAAACATTTTCTCTATATATTGCTTGTTTTTTTACAATGTGCATTTATCATTTTTATAATTAGAAAAATATTAAAATTTATTTTATGCTCTCCTGTTTTTCTTTTTTCTTTCTTTCTTTCTTTCTTTTTTTTTTTTTAAAGATTTTATTTATTTATTTGATATAGAGAGAGAGATAGCAAGAGAGGGAACACAAGCAGGGAGAGTGGGAGAGGGAGAAGGCTTCCTGCTGAGCAAGGAACCTGATGCAGGGCTTGATCCCAGAGCGCTGGGATCATGACCCAAGCCAAAGGCAGACGCTTAATGACTGAGCCACCCAGCTGTGCCCTCCTATTTTCTAGAACAATATATCCTAAACACAATTTAATTTAATCTTTATGACTCAGGGTTATTATCATAAGCATATTTATATTATTAGGCTTTAGAATATAACGATCATATCAAGAAATAAGTGTGTGCAGAAGTTTATCTTTATATTTGCGGTTTCACACTGCAGTACTTTGTCAACTCTTATGTCTTATTTTTTTAGAAAGTTTTTGTTACATTTATTGTGGTAGGTTGTCTTCTTTCTGTTGTCATTGTGGCTTATGGCTTTTTTTTTTTTCCTTTTTGCTGCTGCTTAACTGTAATGATTTCAGAAACTGGTTGGCTGTTCATTTCGGTTTTATGTAAAATAAAGTAATCAGGTTTTGGATAAGGGCCTGGGGAACTACTGGTGACTGAAGTTCATGAGCTTTATTTAATATGTGGACTTTGAGGTAAACATCTGAAGTTTTGTGTGTTAACTTCTTGGTTTCTGGCTGTATGATAGGTGGGTGAAGCACTGTATTTGTTTTTAAGAGCTTTTAGAGAACATTGCTTTTTATTTTTTAAACTTACTTAATGTAGAGATCCATCTAAAATGTAAGTAATCATTATGTTACTAGATGAAGACTTCTCAACTGCCCTTTTTTTTTTTTTAAAGATTTTATCTATTTCTTTATTTGAGAGAAGGAACATGAACCGGGGGAAGGGAGAGGGAGAAGCAGAATCCACGCTGAGCAGGGAGCCCAGTGTGGCGCTCGACCCCAGAGTCCTGGTATCATGACCCGAGCCAAAGGCAGACGGCAGACACTTAAGCGACTGAGCCACCCAGGTGTCCCTCACCTGTCCGGTTTTAACTCAGAAATCCTTATCTTGACATTGTTGAATAGTCTTTGAAGTTGTAAATGTGGATTTAGGGAAAAATCATTAATAATGGATATGGATGGACATGGCTAAAAGATTGTGAAGAACAGTATCAGTAACGTTGGGTAGATTGTACTGATTATAATTTTGTGAACTGGAAATATAGGTTCAAATTTTTTAAAAAGCCTGATTAGATGTAATAAGAGATTTTCTAAAACAGCTACCATCTGAAAACTTATGTAATAAAATATTATAATTAATATTTATGATTTGTAAAGGTAAATTTCTAATGACTTAATGGGAAACTGGTATTTTATTAAGTTTAAATTGTATTTAAGAAGCTTATTGCTACAGTTTACTTAGCTCTTCCTTAGAGCAATCTGTTCTTTCCATAAACTCTATACCCCATCTCAGCATGTATATGTTCAGAGCAGAAAATTTAAGTTTATTTTCATTTAATTTCTTGCCTTATGAGAAGTGCTGACAGGTATGCATTAACATATGTGCTAAATGAAATACGGTGTTATAACATCATTGCTTCCATATTTAATCATTTAATAAATATTTATTGAGGCCCTACTGTATGTCAAGCACTTTTCTGAGTGCTGGGGATACACTGACTTAAAGCCTGTGCTTGTGAAAGTTACATTCTAGTGGAAAGAGGCAGACCATAGAGAAAAAAAATCAACATGTAATAATAGATCAGATGGTAAAAGTATTGTGGAAAAGAATAAGGCAGCATGAGGAATGAGAATGTATGTGGGTATTGCTGTTGGACCTGAAAGTTATGTGCTAAATGAGACTTGATAAGACAATGGTATTTGATAAATATGATGAGGATATTTCTTTAGGCACCAGAAGGTTGATGTAGAAAAATATTTTGGAAAATGGTGAGTCAGTGGCAAATTATGATTAGAGGAATCGAGCAGATACAGTGAGAAAAGATAGTATACATTCAAAAACAAGGCTATTACCTTTAAAATTACATTTGTGATTAGCTTATATAGTTGAAGTAAGACTCACAATTATTCCTTGATATCTACAGATATAACCCATGATGTGTGTGATAAAGCTTGAGTAAAATATTCATGTTTGATTAATTTCATTTCTTTCCTTTTCCTTCATTTTCTTTACTTTAATGGAAGAATTCAATTATTTTCAAAGCAGAGATACAAAGAATACTTAAAATAGATATGGATTTTAAAATGCATATTTGTCTTTACCATTACAATTTTAGCATTTAGTTTAAATGTCTAATTTTTATGTTATTGTAGTAATGACTTCATTTTGTGTAAAAATTTTTCTCAATGATTAACATTCTTAATTTTTGTATGAAATGATTTTCTTAACTATTTCCAGATGACATGCAGAATGTACATAAAGAAGATAAATCTTTAAGGCTGAGTATGCCTGTAATTACAGAAGAGGAAGAGGACAATGGAAGTTTTAGTGAAACAGGTATGGATGAAATTCTGTCAAATATCGATGGAAAGTTATGCGTGGGGAGCATTAAGGTTTAGAACCCATGAACAGCAAGGTGGTGACCTGTGTGTTTTTGTGATGCTTTTTTCCTTGACACATTGGAGAATTTTAGCATTAATCATGACACTTAAAAATAAATGTTAATACAATAAATGAAAGGAGAGATAAAAGGATAGGTAAAATACCATTATTAGTATGTCAATATACGTCATCATGAGGATGTCTGGAATGTATTCCTAAGAAAGGGCAAGGCTCACAAAATACAAGTAAGTTTCTGGATATAACTTTAAAAAGATTTTATTGTTAAAAAATAGTTATTTCAAATTTGAATGTAAAATTTTCACCTATGGAATCATGATTGTAACTAAATAGTTGTATATTGCATGACGTAAATTAAAATGGCTCTACCTTTTAGTGTTATAGTTTTCATAATTTGTAGTGTTTATTAAACACCAGTTTAAATAATATTACCTCTAGTAATAATCATATTATTATAGAGAATAAGTATTTAACAGGCTAGGCTTGATAGCTGGTAATCCATCAATGATAATGAATACAATGTGTGTTAAGAACAATTTTTTTTCATTTGGCTTTGTATTCATTCAGCAAGCATATCCTGAGTGCCCATCATGTTTCAAACACTTAGCTATGTACAGGGCTATAAAGATATATACTATCGGCATTTAAGAATCATTTTATTTCGATCACAGTTATTATAGATCTGAGTACAGTGACTGGCCCACAGTGGACCTAAGTAAATATCTGTTGAATATATCAGATGAGTCTGTGCCTTCGAGGACCTTAGAGTTCAGTTAGGGGAAAAAAGCACCCAGTTCATTGCGATAGAGAGAAACAGTGTAATAGAAATATATAGAAGACAAAGAATAGGCATTTCACAAGGAATATTTGTTTCTTCATAAATGTGAGTACTTCTATGATTTGCTTATGTCAGCATAAAATAGTCCTTTACAATCTTGTGATGAGTTTCAGGCTATAGTTTCTTTTCTTTTTTTTTTTTTTTTTTAAGATTTTTTATTTATTTATTTGACAGACAGAGATCTCAAGCAGGCAGAGAGGCAGACAGAGAGAGAGAGGAGGAAGCAGGCTCCCTGCTGAGCAGAGAGCCCGATGCGGGGCTCGATCCCAGGACCCTGGGATCATGACCTGAGCCGAAGGCAGAGGCTTTAACCCACTGAGCCACCCAGGCACCCCAGGCTATAGTTTCTTTCCAGTCTTGATTGGTGGCTTTTTTTGTGAGTAAACAGTGAAATACGCATACCCACCTTTATGGCTCTTTGGCAAGTCCTATTTTAAAATCTATCAGTTTGTAATTTTTAAAAATGTGGTTAAATTATAATGACATATGCATATGTCTTAATTCACATAATTTTAGAATATTCACTATAAGAAACCACAGTCTTCTGACTTTGATTCCATTTCTTTCATATTTTACTTTATTTTTGTTATTTTCAGTTAGCCAACAACATATGGTACATCATTAGTTTTTGATGTAGTGTTCAACGATTCATCACTTTTGACTCTTTATTGTTTTGGTATTTACCTCTAGTAATAATTATAATATTATAGAGAATAAGTTATATTTAACAGGCTAGGCTTGATAGTTGGTAATCCATCAATGATTAAAAAATGTGTATTTTACTTTATGGTTTAGTTCTATGGATTATCTCTTGACTTTCCACTGAGGAAGGCAAGGGTATAGTTTTCTTTAATATATTCTTTACCTCCAACTTCCAACACACGTATACTTCCCAGGCCCGAGCCTTCAACATAATTATTTTAGCTATGTAAGTATTCTGCATTTATAAAGCATTATTAACAACAGAGTCATGTAATGGACTATGATTCTTACTTAATCTGCACATTTATAGTATTCCCTAGAGAGTGATACTTTTTGTCTTATTTATTTTTTCTATAGACTTAACACGAATATATCTTCAAATTCTTCCTCAGTCATGTAAATCTCTTGTTGGGCTATTAGGACATATGAGGGATTTTGTCATTTTCAGATTCTTAAAAAACTTTCTTGCTGACCTCTAACCTGCTTTACTGGATGGTTTGCTCTCTTGGCCTGCTGCATTTCATCCTGGTTGCTGCTGTCTTCTAGGAATCTAGAAGATTCCTGAAATCTCTTTTTCTTCTTACTTTCTTGTCTTTTCTTGTTCCTTTTCCCATCACTCATCTTTTGTTTTTCATTGTTGGGGAATTTTTTGTTTCTTTATGTCTTTCATAATTTTCATGTTTTTGTATTTTCTGTTATTTTCTTTGGTTTTAATGATTTGTAATTTTTAGGTTCATACCTCTTTCTAGATAAACACTAATTTGAGTGTTGGTTGTGGCACCTCCTTTTATAGCCAGAAAGATGTACTGGAGAGGATTATGCTGAGTGAAATAAGTCAAGCAGAGAAAGATAATTATCATATGATTTCACTCATATGTGGAAACAGATATTCCTTGTGAAATGCCTATTCTTTGTCTTCTATATATTTCTATTACACTGTTTCTCTCTATTGCAATGAACTGGGTGTTTTTTTCCCCTAACTGAACTCTAAGGTCCTCGAAGGCACAGATTGATCTGATACATTCAACAGATATTTACTTAGGTCCACTGTGGGCCAGTCACTGTACTCAGATCTATAATAACTGTGATCGAAATAAAATGGTTCTTAAATGCCGATAGTATATATCTTTATAGCCCTGTACATAGCTAAGTGTTTGAAACATGATGGGCACTCAGGATATGCTTGCTGAATGAATACAAAGCCAAATGAAAAAAAAAATTGTTCTTAACACACATTGTATTCATTATCATTGACAGATTACCAGCTATCAAGCCTAGCCTGTTAAATATAACTTATTCTCTATAATATTATAATTATTACTAGAGGTAATATTATTTAAACTGGTGTTTAATAAACACTACAAATTATGAAAACTACAAACACTAAAAGGTAGAGCCATTTTAATTTATGTCATACATTTTACAACTATTTAGTTACAATCATGATTCCATAGGTGAAAATTTTACATTCAAATTTGAAATAACTATTTATAGTGGAACATAAGGAATAATTATTTATATGTGTAACATAAGGGATAGTGCAGAGGACCACAGGGGAATGGAGGGAAAACTGGATGGGAAGAAATCAGAGAGGGAGACAAACCAGGAGAGACTCTGAACTCCGGGAACCAAACTGAGGGTTACAGAAGGGAGATGGTGAGAGGATGGGGTAGCCAGGTGATGGGTATTAATGGGTATTAAGGGGGGGCATGTGTGGTGATGAGCACTGGGTATTATATGCTACTAATGAATTGTTGAACACTATATCAAAAACTAATGATGTACTATAAGCTGGCTAATTGAACATAATAAGTTTTTAAAAAGATGTATGGTACTAATGACTTGGGTCATATTTTCATATTTAATTGAAATAAAATTCAAATTTTAATCACTCTATCTCATTGCACTGGCCTGTATACCTTTCAGATTTGGCACACCGGGTCTATGCTAGTTGTAGGGACAGCATACCCATCTGAAACAACTTCAAAGTAACTTATTATTAAATAGGATTTAGGAAGACTAGAGTCTACTTTAGTAAGTTTTCAACTGCAGTGACATTTTGAAGGAAAGAATCACGTATATGTTAGGTTTAGGATTTTAGGATTTCTTCTTGGAGCTTTATTGTGAGGGCATTCCAATTAAACAATTATTTAAGTATATGTTACCAGTTAAAGTATTATTTTATAAACCTGACAGACTTCTTAATTTTATGTCTTTAGAGTTAACTGCACCCAAGAGGAAAAGAAAATACAGAACAAAGAACCCAGCGAAGAAGTCTTAATTTTGACATCTCCGATAAAAGAAAAGATTTATATTTTGGATATTGAACAGGAAGACTGCCAGTATTAAAAATAATTCTTCTGGGAAACTATAGGTTATTTCTCTGAAATGGCAACATCTTAACATTGCTCTAGATTTATAAAGGAACAAAAAATTAGAAATAAGAATTTCCTTTTATGAAACCTGCATAAATGGAAATAAAATTTGGATTTAGAATGTAATAGAAATAATCCTTTTATTTGCAGATTATTATTGTTTCCTATAAGTTTTTGTGATGTTATACCTCTTAGAGTTCTGATATTAACTATTTAAGATATTTGTTTTTGAAGTAATAATGTTTATTACATATAAGTGGATTATTAAATTTATAGTATGGTAATGGGTTCATTTATGGTATGTATTAACTTTTATATATTGTATGGTTAAGTGCAATACAATTTTTGCCTTATTTGCTTTATTTTTGAACATATGAAACTTATGGTCAGTAACTTATACGATTGGTATTTAGGAAGCCCAGTTTCTACTTCTGTAATCAATTAAATAGTCTTTGGTGTTTGTTTTAAAGCTCCCTTTGGCCTGACATTTTGTATGTATATGTGTATATGTATGTATAGATATATTTGCATGTGCCATATTTATACATATATGATCATTTCAGTACATTGTTTAAATACATTTAAATACTAATTATTTTTATTTTTTTTAAAGATTTATTTATTTTGGGGGAGAGAGCATGCATGTGTGTGTGCACACATCTGTGCGTGTGCACACATTTGTGGCTAGTGGAGCAGAGGGAGAAGGAGGGAGAATCCTCAAGAGTTGGCCGTTTAACTGGCTGAGCCACTAATACTAAATACTAATTACTAATTATTTCTAATAAAACCTTTAAGAGTGATAATGTAATTTCCAGAATGTGTTATGGTACAGAGTAGATGATACTCACGGAAAAAGATTTCTAAACTTTGTGGACATGCTTCTGTTAATTTCTCGCTTAAGACATTTAAATGGAGATCACTTAAGCCATGTTGTTTGAATTGCTGCCACTAACAGACCATCTCCACACCATGTGGTTGGCTCAGCCATTTTTTTTTATAATTTTTTTTATTTGACAGAGATCACAAGTAGGCAGAGAGGCAGGCAGAGACAGAGAGGGGAGGAAGCAGGCTCCCTGCTGAGCAGAGAACCCAATGCAGGACTCGATCCCAGGACCCTGAGATCATGGCCTGAGCTGAAGGCAGAGGCTTAACCCACTGAGCCACCCAGGCACCCTGGCTCAGCCTGTCTTACAGTTGATTATACTCCATGTTGTTTTCTAGCATTGTATATTCAGGAATTTTGCAAATGTCTAGTGAGTGAAAATGTGTGATATGTATAATCTTTTAAGTTAAAAGTACTGATGCTAGCCCAAATAAACTTTCATTTATTAGAATGTATGCTATTGCATTAGCTACTAAACAAAATTATTTCCCCTAATTTTAGATGTTCCTGATAGTAGATGGGCAGTTTTCATAATGTGTACATTGGACAGAGCTTCTGGGATTTAAACATTCTAGTGTTGGGGCACTAGGAGGTATCATTGGCCTCTTGTGTACTAGGTTATTTGCTAGAACTTGTCTGATCATTAACATTTACAAACATTGTACAACTGACACATTGATTTTGCCCTCTGTTTTTTCATAATAATACTTAAAATATTATTTCATTTGTACAGTGAAGAAACTATCTTAAGATGGTAAGTGCCTTGCCCACATTCAGAGTTAGTAAGTGATGCATCTGCATACAAATTTAGGGCTCTTGCCTATAATTTCAGTATCATTTTATATAAGCCAACAGAAATGGAAATCCAGAGAAGTACGTCTCACTTGAAGCAGTAAAACTCTATTTTGTAGTGGCTTAGCAGTAAGGAAAGGTTAAAACCAGTTGAGTCTCAGTGCAGGGTGGTGCTCTGGGTTGTAAAATAGGTTGGTTCCATGATGGCTTCATGTACAGGTTTGGGTCTTCAGGAAAAGCTTTATTTCAGTGTGGGGAACTGTTTATCAGTCAGGTTCTCAGATGTCAGCCAAGGGCTAGCCTTGCAAGCAGGCCTTTCTAAGGACTGCAATCTCAGGCCTGTGCTGCTGCCTTTTCTCTACACTGTTTCATTTCATTTTTCACTGTTTCAAATAATGCTGTGTTGATTTTTTTTTTTTCTCACTTAGATTGGTATTTCTGTTAGATAAATCTGCATATGAATTTGCTTGTCGGACAGTGTATGTGTGTACATATACATATAGAATTTTAATTATTGCCAAATCAAACAAAAATATTGCCAGTTTACAGTCCTACTAACAGTATTTACAAGGGACTCTCCACATCTCCATTACACTTGTTACCAATCTGTAATTTTTCCAGTTAAACGTAGCCTGAATCTTAACAGCAGAAATGGTAGAAAGACCATTAAGAGTAACAAAAAATTTTTTAAGGTTTTATTTATTTGACAGAGCCCAGAAGCAGGGTGAGTGGCAGGGAGAAGCAGACTTCCTGGTTAGCAGGGAGACCTGATACGGTTGTTGATCCTGGGACCCTGGGATCATTACCTGGGCAGAAAGAAGCCGCTTAACCAACTGAGACACCCAGGCACCCCAAGAGTAACAAAATTGTATTAAACAGCTGTGAGTTGTGAAATTGAAGCTTATTAAATAGAATTCAAATAGAAGATATTTGTGTTTAAAAGTGGGCTTTCAGAATTAAAACGTGGGGTCATAATACTAGCTACCTATTAAATGAAGCTATTTGTATTATCATCCTGATTGTAATAAAATAACTGTACCAAGTCATAAATACATAATTTTAATATTAAGTAGTGACTAATTTAATGTTTTATGAAGAAAATGAGTTATGTGGCAGTGTTTGTAGCCACAAGATGTATTTTAAAACCCTTCCACTTTCAGACATCTTAATATAGGAACATACTGTTCAAAGTAGAGACTTGGAATCATAGTAGTTTTAATGTTATATGCCAGGTTTACTTGGAGTATCTAAAACCATGAATGAAAGAAGCAGAACCATAAAGGAAATGGAGGTTGTACACATTTGATAGAGAAATATTTTTCACTTTGGGGATGAAGTATTGTGATTTATGTCTTAAGAAGAAAGCTACTCTGGAAACGTGCAGTTCTCTATAAGAAATTATAGCGCATTTGTTTTCTGGTATTCTTGAGTTTATGTTGTAAGCAGACCTATGATCCCATTTGGGTTTATAACCCCTTCTTAATGCCTCAAAGGTCTGTGAGTGGATATATTTATTATGGAGAAACACCCCCAATCTCTTTAATACCCAATTAAAGTGCTTATTCCCTGAAACACACAGTTGTACCATCTGCAAGCTATTTTCTACTGCCAAAGGAGAGATAATGAACCAACTTTCAGGCAAAGACTTTGTCTTCTTAACAGAGATTCCCAGAAAAGTGGTATAATAGGGAAATGTATTAAAAATGCATTTATCTAAATGAGTTGACTAACTGTAATTTTCCTGACCTAAAAAGTAGAAAGTCAAATATTTGTATCTTCGTTCTGCACTGATTCATTATATACCCTTTAAAAATTCCTTTTTGTTTAAATCCGTTTCTCAGATATAAATTCAAGATAATGTAGAACTACCTTGGAGACTTGTCACAAATATCTAGAGCTGCATAGTGCTTTGAAAGTGCAAAAATAAAAAATTCTAAACTTCAAAATAATAACTACTGGAAGTATAAGATTTTTTTTTTTTTTAAAGATCTTATTTATTTGAGAGAGAGAGCATGAGAGGGGAGAAGGTTAGAGGAAGAAGCAGACTCCCCGTGGAGTTGGGAAGCCCCATGCGGGACTGGATCCTGGGACTCCGGGATCATGACTTGAGCCAAAGGCAGTTGCTTAACCAACTGAGCAAACCAGACACCCTGGAAGTGTAAGATTTTAAAAAATAATTGGATGTCAAGGAAGCCAGAGAGATTCTTATGTTTAATGTGACTTTTTTTTTTCCCCCCTTAGAGATTTTATTTATTTATTTCAGAGAGAGGGAGAGAGAGCAAGCCAGAGAAGGGGCAGAGAGAGAGGGGGAAGCAGACTCCCTGCTGAACAAGGTGGGTGCTGGGCTTGAACCCAGGACCCTGGGATCATGACCTGAGCTGAAGGCAGATACTAAAGTGATTGAGCCACCAAGGCGTCCCTGCTTAGTGTTATTTTTTGTTTTTAAAGATTTTATTTATTTTATTTTTTATTTTTATTTTTTTTAAAGATTTTTTAATTTATTTATCAGTGGGAGAGAGGGGGAGAGAGGGAGCACAGGCAGACAGAATGGCAGGCAGAGGCAGAGGGAGGAGCAGGCTCCCCGCCGAGCAAGGAGCCCGATGCGGGACTCGATCCCAGGACACCGGGATCATGACCTGAGCTAAAGGCAGCTGCTTAACCAACTGAGCCACCCAGGCGTCCCTATTTATTTATTTGACAGAGAGAAAACACAAGTACACTGAGAGGCAGGCAGAGAGAGAGAGAGAAGGAAGCAGGCTCCCCGCTGAGCAGAGAGCCCGATGCGTTACTCGATCCCAGGACCCTGAGATCATGACCCGAGCTGAAGGCAGCGGCTCCACCCACTGAGCCACCCAGGCGCCCTAGTGTTATTTTTGATGCAAATTTTTTTAAGTCAATAATCAGAAGCTTATGTGTTTACATGGATTTTCAGATTGACAAGAGTTCTCATAATTCAATCGACAACTTGAGCTCCTGGTTTCCTTTATTCACACTGCATTAGGTACAATATAGATCATCTTCCTAATAACCCATTTTGGTTATGACAAAAAGATTCACAAATACATAGATAAAATGCTGTTAATTGAGGTATATTTAAAAATGAAATTAATGAGCTGAAATTTGCTTTCACGTAAAGAGCCTGGGAAAATAAGCAGAGTTGTTAATGCCTTCCTAACTTCCTCTTGATTCTTGAATTAAATTACAATTTGAAGAATGCTTGCTTTTTAAATGGAATCGAGAAGACTGTGGGTGCTCAACTATTCACATTTTCATTTATCTTCTGAACAGCTATGTAGTAATTTTCATTGCACATTTTAGAAATTCCCTGTATTAAAGTAAATGCCAAAACCTCAGACCGTATAGCCCTTTCTTGTGTGGTAATATTTTTTTTAATGCCTGAATTATTTGGTTTAATGTGCTGTATATTGCAGGTCTGAATTTTTTTTTTTTTTTAAGATAAATTTGTATAGGCTCCTTTTGGTTGCAAGGAACAAAGGCAACATTCGTATTATCTTAAATGCTGGAGGCTTATTTTCAGAATACAGAGGACAGTCATTTCCGAGGCACAGCTGCTTACCTGAAAAATGACTTTTTGTCACGTAGTGAACACAGCAGCTCAGATGGCTGTGTCCTCATCTTTGAAATGGCTGTCCACTGCTGGATTGCATGCTCTTCGTCATGTACTTTCCAGCTTCTCTCTGCATTTCTGTGTGCTACACCTGCTGCTCAAAGAGGAGCTGAATAAACCAAAAGAGATTTTTCTGATTTGGCACAGATTATTCTGGTGGGTCATTTTGACCTCCCGTATGTCTTCCCAAAGGATGGCTGCCCTCAATAAAGGCCTAGGTCCCTGGTGCAACCAGCTGTGGCCAGTGGAGCCAGGTCACAAGCCACAGGGCACAGCAAATCATGTGGAGGGACCCAACTCTGGCACTTTTCTTTACAAGAGGCATGTGGGACAGGCCTTTTGAATCTCAAGAACTTCTCAGTTGGTCCATGATTTGATTAAAATTATAAGGATGTTATAACATTATCATCAATACTGCCACTAAGTGAAGTAATCAAGTAGCAAAAATTTCACTTGACAATAGGAACATGGCACAGTGGTGAAGAGAAATTGGTCAGGGGCCAGACTGTCTGATTTGGTCTGAGATTGCAGACCGTGCCTTCATAAAATCCACTTGTACATTCACTGTGTAATTCCATTTAAGCTCCCTTCTCTCCTTTGTGGTGGTGGTGTATATTTTACTTCTGTACGTTACAAACCTCATTATACATTTTAATTTTTGCTTAAAGAAAAAAAAATGTATTGCATTTACCCACATATGAGCCTTTTCTAGCGCTCTTTTTTTCCTTCATGCAAATCTATGCTTGCATTTGGAATAATTTTAATTTCCCTTTAGTCTGAAGAACTTTTAATATGAATTTCTTATTCAGCTCTGTTGGAGACAACATTCTTTCAGCTTTTGTTTGCCTGAAAATGTCTTTATTTCACCTACATTTTTGAAAGATATTTTTGCTGGAATTAGAATTCTAGATTAACAGCTTTTTCTTTCACCACTTTAAAGATTATCCTATTATCTTTAGCCCTCTTCCTTGCATCTGATGTGACACAAGTTTCACATTTATAGTTTCCATTCTCACTGCTATTCCCTTGTATAGGACATGCTGTCTTTCTCTGGATGCTTTTATGATTTTGTCTTTATTTTTGGTTTTCAGCAGTTTGATAGGATGTCCCTGCTGTGGTTTATTTTCTCCGTGTGTCCTACATGTCATACTAGTATCACTCTTCTCCAGGATTCCAAGTACATGTGTGTGGACTGCTTGATACAGTCTCACGGGACATCATGGCTTCCCCCCCCCGCCCCAGTATTTTTTTCTCTGTGCTTCAGACAGGATGATTCCTTTTGACTTGTTTCAGGCTGATGAGTCCTTAATTCTAATGGATTCAATCTGAAATTAGTCTCTTCCAATAACTTAAATTTTAGGTGTTGGATTTTTCAATTTTAGGATGTCCCCTTGGTTCCTTATCATGGTTTTCAAATTTCCATTGAAATTCTCCATTTTTTTTAACCCATTATTTCCATCTTTTACTACAGATTGTTCAATATACTTACCTAGTTATTTTTGTCTTTGCTAGTTACAACATTTGGGTCATCCCTGTATGTGTTTCTGTTGGCTGATTTTTTTTTTTTTTCCTATTGACTAAGGGGCATAATTTCCTGTTTCCTTCCTTGTCCAGTAATTTTTTATTATATAATGATACGTGTTAGAGAGACTGGATTCTGTTATTTCCCACTAAAGAATGTTTTGTTCTAGGAAGCAGTTGATTTACTGAGAGAGCACCTTGAGCTTGTGGAGATTTGATTGTAGGCTTTGCTGGGGTGATCTATTTTGGTTTTGTCCCTACTTGTAGGAAAAATACCTCAGCCCTGGTATGTGGCTCTTACTTCTAAGGTGTGGCCCTTAGGAAGTTTTTCACAGAGTGATGTGGAGTGTCTCAAGCAGAACTAGAATTTCGAGCTCTTCAGCCATTCACTTGTCTTGGCATCATTGGAGTTCTTGCCTGCTGGCACCCCAAGATGTAACGGCATTTTACACTCACATTTTGGGATTGCCCTCTCATCTCTGCTTTAGGGAGTTTCCCATCTTGATGTCTAACCACTCTGACAACCCAGGCTTCCTCCTCTGACTCCTCAGGTGAGGAGGACTCAGCCCTTCTGCCTGTTCCAGACAGGGCTGTGCCCTCAGGGGTGAAGTTGTATAAACACGGATCACTCCTTTCAAGGGTTGCATCTGCCTAGGGTTTTATCACAGAAAAGAATGAGGTGATAGCCTCCTAGTCACCCATGTAAACCTTGTCCTCACGGGTTTTGTGCCCTGAGTGTGTCCCAGGTTCCCAAGGTTCCACTTAGTATTCCTGGAGACTTAATAATGCATGTAGGTCCCCCAAGTATATTTGATCATAATTTAGTGTGATACTAACCTAATGGCTTGAAAGAAGTTGGTGCACTTCTGAAAATGCAAAAAATTCCCGAGTTTTCAAGAAAGTTAATCTTCCCAAAATGCCAAGCACTACAGAATTATCAAATTATGTTATTAATTTGCTTTTGGTTGCAAGCAGCAAAGCCTGATCTTCAGGCTAATTACAGATTATGCATGGGAGAAACTTTTTTATATACCAGTCTTCTTTTAAGTGCTTTAATATGAGGCTTTAAAAAAATCTTATTTAAGATAACAAAAACAGAAAAGAGAAAGCCTTCATGTAATTATATTATCTACAGGCTGATTTCAAATACCTTATCACCATAGTACCTAATTAATTGGGCTATGTGAGCTTAACTATTTTTAGAGATGTCAACACCCAAAGATTTTTTGAACTTCCTACAGTGTATATAATTTAAGTGAAATGAATTTTGCTAAAGTCTCACAAATTGTTAACTCTTCTGCCTTTGTTAAATGTTTTAAACAGTTGATTTATCTCTTAGTTTCTTGCAGCATAATTGGCATACTGACTTTCTTGCTTTATACACCATTTTATTACACGTGGTTAACTGAAAATATTCTCTTTGTAAACTTAAGTATTGCCTATACATTAAACATTGCCTATAAAACTTCCCACCAGATAATTTCCCCAATTTTAGCATTGTATTTAAAAACAAAATATTGGGGCACCTGGGTGGCTCAGTGGGTTAAGCCTCTGCCTTCAGCTCGGGTCATGATCTCAGGGTCCTGGGATCGAGTCCCATATCGGGCTCTCTGCTCAGTGGGGAGCCTGCTTCCCCCTCTCTCTCTGCCTGCCTCTCTCTGCCTACTTGTGATCTCTGTCTGTCAAATAAATAAAATCTTTAAAAAAAATAATTAATTAATAAATAAATAAAAACAAAATATCCTGGGGTACCCGCATGGCTCAGTTGGTTGAGCAACTGACTCTGGATTTCGGCTCCTGTCAAGGTCTTGGGATCCACCAGGCCTCTGGGTCTGTGCCCAGCAGGGAGTCTACCTCAGATTCTTTTTCCTTCTCTCTCTCTCCCACACCCCCAACTAGCATGCTCTCTCTAATAAACAAATACATCTTTAAAAAACAAGCAAAAAAACAACAAAAAATCCTGTCCTTTATTTAGAGTTCATATGTCTGGAAATTCATCCTGTTTTTAAGATGAATCAACCATCAAAAAATACATCTTACCTTCTTTAGTGTCCCCACTGACCCCTAACAAAATACCAAAGTATTAACAAAATTACGCATATACTGTATATGTTGTACTGGTAAATAACTATTAGGCTTCTTTCTGAAAATTTGAAATTAATTCAAATTTCAAATTAACAAAACTACATTCTATAGAATCAGGATCCTATCTCTCCATAATGTTTCTGTATCTCTGTAACTGGGACTTATTGCTTCAGAGAAGAAAATGAAAAATGCAGACTGTCTCCTAAGGGATGTATAGTCAGAAATTTCTTTGTCCTCTGGTGGATTTACACACTTGCCCTGATACCAGTTTTTGATGAAATGAGCAGAGTACCTTTAGTAATTTATAAAGCCTGGGTGATTAGCCTGGGTGAACTCAAACAAGGCAGGCATGGGCTTCCAGTAGGCAGCTTTAGGCTAGGATTTGTGGTACCAAGGGTAACTGAGTCCAAGCCAGGCCATGGCTGATTCCATTGAGTTTTTAATTTCTACTTTGTTTGCTCATTTCTGAGATTTTTATGCATGTCTGGATATTTTTGATATTCTCTTATTCTTTGTTTTTTTAAGTTCAACTTTTATTTCATTAAGTATTTCAAACAATTATTTTTCCATTCTGTATCTGATGATTTCAGTATCTGAAATTCTACAAGTCAGTCTATAATTTGTTGTTTCTGATAACTCTCACACGTGGTTTTTATCCTCATTGTATTTAGAGCTTATATTTTCTGGAATCTAATGTGTGGGATCCTGTGGGCCTAATATGAGATGTTGAGATGCTTTTCCTTTAGAGAGGACTTCTGTTTATGCCTGCTGTGAGCCCAGAATACTACTCTTCTAATATGTGCAAGGTCCTCTGAATGTCAGGTGAAGCTCCAAATCCGGCCTCCAGATTGCAGGATCTATCAGGTCAACTCCACTACACTGGTCTCTATTCTACTTCCTTACAACCTACTGCGTTCTGCTCTGGTTTCAGCTCATTGTTTTATTTTTCCCTTGGAGATTTTCCTGACTTTCTAGTGAGTGCAGGAATGCACGAAAATGTAGTTTTACAGTAATATATCCAGGAAGAGTGAGAATGCCCTTTGAAAGTTCTTGGTTTGTCATTCTGCCCGAAGTAGAAGTCCCAGGAGGTATTATTTATCAGCATTTTTCAGAAGAGGATACAAAGGCACAACCATGGTAAGTAACTTGACCGGTATCGCAGAGCTGGTGAGTGGTGAAGACATTATTGGATGGACCCATGTGGGCTGGCTCCCGAGCCTACATGTTTCCCCACCACATGGGTGAGTCTGAATCTCAGAGGAGATTGTACAACGTATTGCAGAGAACTGGTTGGTGAGACCAGGAGAGATTATAGGATACCCAGGGAGCGTGTAGGGTGGAGCTGTGAACTGGGGTTGGAGCACCAAACATAAGGGCACTCTGGAGGGGCTGAGGAATGCTGGAGAAAAACTGTTGATAATGAAGTGAAATGCAGGTGGAAATTGAGGAAAAGGAAGTGTCTGTCACAGAAGCCAAGGGAGTAGAATCTTAAGGATGGAGTGGTAAGTAGTGTCGTTGTTACACACAGCGGTATGATACAATATTGAAAATTATCCTTTGAGTTCGGCAATTAGGCCACTCCCTTTACTGAGAGGGCTAAAGACTGAATGTTGTATGTAAAGTGGGTGTTTTGTCTCCTGACAACCATAAAGCGCTCCTGGTCTAAGAGTTACTAAAAAAAAATACAGCTTTGAAAAATCCTATCCTATACTTCTAGATAAAACAAATACTTTGACAAAGAATGAAAGTTACTTAAGCCTGGAGAGAAGAAGCTCTGTGGCCCTATGAGTCTTAGAGCTTTTTCTTACTATATGAGGAATTAATTACTGAGAATTATGGCCAGTTCTCTATCTTTATGAAGGATTAAAAGAAAAGAATGGACTTTAATTTTTAAAGGGATGACTTTAATTAAGTCTGAGTAGAAGGCACTTATTGAAAAGGTTTGTTAACTCTGAATTTCGTTCCTAGTGGCTGATTGTCAGCATTCGTAATTTATTAGTGCTTCAGGAGCAGAATCTCCCAGATCGGACATTCCCGGTCTCCAGGTGCTGACATTCCTGTCACTAGCCACTGTTACTTGGGTCAGAGGTTGGCTAACTTTAGGTTGTGCTGGAAACACCTGAGGAGCTCATTTAATAAGCAGATCCTAGGGTCCCATTGCTACAGCCTCTGCTCCAGTGAGTGCTGGCTGGGGCCCGAGAATTGGCATTTGTGACAAGTTCTCTCCATGATACTGGACCAGGTGGTCTGAGGCCCAGCGCTTGGTGAAAGCTGGCCTCTGCTTATCTTTGGCAAAAACAGAAACAGCTTTTCGGATGCATTTCTCTGCCTCTGCCCTCAGCCTCCTCCAAGCATATTTGATATTAGGGGTATGTATTGCTTGAGATTCTTAATATTATATAACTGTGTACTGATTTCTGAAATGAGGTGCTGAAACATTTTGGAACTTTTTTCGAATTACTGCAAAAATGTACTTTAAAAAAAAAAGAAATTAATGTCATGTTCATCAGAGTCTTGAACAGCAAAGCCATCCTTTTGACCCATTTGTCTTGCTGGTTTCCAGACTGTCTCCTTTCTCAGACTGGTTATTTTCCCTTACCTTTTCTGAATTTCTCCCTTACACATTCTTAAATACTGACCTGGAACCAGGTATAGACTAGCTAAGGGAGCGAGAATGAGTGACCCAAACGCTGTGGCTTTCTGGTGAGTGAGTCTTTCCAGTGTCTGCTGGAAGTTTCTTTTTTTTTTCCTTTTGTATAGAGTATTTATTTATTTATTTGACACACACACACACACAGCACAAGCATGGGGGATGGCTGAGGGAGAGGGAGAAGCAGGCTCCCTGCTGAGCAGAGGGTCTGACGTGGGGCTTGATTCCAGCACACTGGGATCATGACCTGAGCTGAAGGCAGATGCTTAATCAGCTGAGCCCCCCAGGCACCCCTGAACTGCAGGCTCGGGCCAGGCCTTGCCCTCTACTTCCCAGACCAGACTTCTACCTGACAAGCCCGGTCATACTTCTGCGCATTCCCAATGTGACTTGCAACGGTTCCATCCGAACATGATGCTATTTATTACCTAATGGCTACATTTTAAAAGCTTTATTTGTTTATTAGCATAATCCATGTCTTAGGGAATGTTCTGGAAGTATTTGTGTTCAGAGGCTTAAAACAGATACAGAAACTGAATGAAAATCAAAGGCAGGTTTTATAAAAAACAATAAAAATTTCCTCTCTTGTCAGATAAAATGCTCATTAGCTCACAGCCTACATGCACAAATCACAGTTAAAATGATTTTTCTGTTTTCACCTACTCTAACAAAGACACAAAGCAAGAGCTATCTCAACCAAGAATAGTCTCCACGATGACACAGACCTACTGAGCGGGCGGCTGCAGCCCCTCACCCTGGCCTGCTCTCATTTCCTGTTTATAGCCACAGTTAATAAAGGCAACAGGATGTGGTCATAGGCCAAGGGTCAGAGAGCCTAGATGGTAATTTCCACGCAATGTGTGTAAGAGGTATTTGTCCTTTCTTATTTTGGAAATGAACTCAAGCTATGTGGGTAGTGACATTTGCCTCACAATTATGCCCAATAATAAGTCAGAAGAGCCCTGCAATAATCACAAATTACCATAGCTAAAGCACTTGGTAAGCAGTCCCTGGGGCCGGTCCTTTCTGTCCTGATGCCCTTTATGTGTGCACAGACCAAAGGGCTAATGTTCGCACAGACCACCACCCTCCTCCCCACCCTCCTCCCGGTCTCCAGGCCCTGAGCCCCTGCCCAGTCTCCCAGTCCCACCTGACTCCCTCTGTAGCTCCTCTTATCCCTCCAGGCCCCCTGAACCTCGTGGCTTGCTATTTCAGGGACACAGCAATCTAGAATTTCTCCCTCTTTTTGGCCTCCAAGTCCTGTCCTCTTCCACTGCCTACTCTCCTCAGCCATGCTGGAGAAAGCTTACACATGGCCGCCTTCCCTGCCGTGCTCCTGAAGTCCAGTTCCAGGTAGGCCCTCTCTGTAGCCTCTTCTGTTTGTGCTTTAGGTTCCCTCTCAGCTTTCCACTCTAAGTCCTCTACCTCCTCTCTGCTTCCTTCCTTCTTGTAAGCACATGTCCTTACATGATCCTGAACTCTGGGGCCATGCAGCATGCCTGAACTGCTTCAACCTCCGTCTTCCAACCCCAGAACCCCATGGTGTCGTTACTTTCTATCCCTCAACCTATGTTTCTGAGACTGAAAATGTGCCTAAGCCAGAACTCTACCTATGCTGGCGATGCCAGCCAGTCTTTCAACCAACACCCCATCCTGCCTCAATATTTTATTTTATTTTATTTTTTTTAAAGATTTTATTTATTTATCAGAGACAGAGGGGTGGGGAGAGAGAGTGAGCACAGGCAGACAGAATGGCAGGCAGAGGCAGAGGGAGAAGCAGGCTCCCTGCTGAGCAAGGAGCCCGATGTGGGACTCGATCACAGGACGCTGGGATCATGACCTGAGCCAAAGGCAGCTGCTTAACCAACTGAACCACCCAGGCATCCCTGCCTCAATATTTTAGATCCTTCCTCTCCAGTCACTCCTTCTTCTCCCCTTGAAATTGTACTAATATCTTTGCTTAATACTGACTTGTGTGTTTTTTTTCGCTCCTGTTACATAATTCCACACTTACTGTGTGGGTTTCCCTGTCTCTAACTAGACTTTGGCATCTATAGCCCTAGGTTGCATAGAACACCAAAGAGGACAGAATCTTGGCTTTTGAATTTCAGAAACAAAAGTCCATGAACAAGACACAGAGATTTGCAGGAATATAGGATGTTTTAAGAGTCCATTTTCCAGCCTCTTAGGAGATGAATTTCCTCAGCTTTGGAGATAGGAAGAGTTATAAAGGAGAGCAAGGAGCTGAGATCCTACTGAGGTGTGAGAAGGCAGTGGCAGATACGGATGGGGCGCCCAACAGGCTTTCCCTACCCACTGTCTTTCTCAACAGAACCCACCTGTCATAGAAGCTGAAGTCAACAGACACTTGCTCTCCCAGCCGCCCCCCCACCCCACCCCATTGCAGCCAGAATGGAAGGAGGAGGCTTTTGAGGGCTTTCTACAAAGATGTCTCCCCTGATTAAAAACAGAGAGAGAAGAAGGAATACTCCATCCCCCAACTTCTGGGAGGCCATGGAGGATATGAGGTGTTTGCGCTGTGTCCGTCGTCTTGTCCACAAAGTAAGGATGGCAGAGTAGGAAGATGGAAAGATTCTGAGTTTTCACTGACTTTGGATTCACTCCTTTTGGCTTCCTTGTTATGTGATGTTATGTAATAAGATGTTTCTACTGTTTAAGGCACCCTCTGCGGTTATCTGTAGTTAAAAACATCTTGTACCCATTCCCACCATTTCTTGAGAGAACCCGTTGCCAGGGGGATGAGAGAACTTCCAGACGGGTTAGGAAAGTCCTACGGGGACGTTTGTTTTACATTAAATGTCTTGTTGGCAAACTGCAGAGTTCCCCCTTTGCCACTGCAGGAAGGGGATGGTAAGAAAGGCGAGGTTGGATGGCCCATTCAGAAAGGCCCAAAACTCTCTCATAGGTTTCTCTGTTGCCCCAGAATGACCTGGGCAGAGAGCCAGACTTCCCCACAAGAACAATGGAAATTTCAAGGGGGAGCGTCAGCCCCAGCGAGGCTCTGGGCGTGGGTGAGAGGACAGAGCAGCAGAGGCGTCCTCACGGACTGACACCTGGAGGCCAGCCACCGCTGAGGAGGCCTGATGGGCTCTGGACGCCAGACATTAGAGGCCCCTCATAGTGTGAGATGGTGCCCGAAGGCCAGGTACCTCCTAACACTCCTGATGCTGTCCAGCTCTTTCCTTCAACCTGGATGCCAACCCCCAGAAAAGGTGGGGGCGAGAAAACGGAATTGCCCGAGAAAAACCTGAATCAACAGAGTTTACCCTGAACTGACTAAAACCAAGCTCCCCAACACCAGGTGGAATGGGGCCAGGGGCCAGAAAGTCAACTTAGTTAAGGAAAAGCAAACAGTTGTTTCTCTTTTACATTCTTGAACATGTACACAGAAATACTCCTCCAGAAAAATCCTGTATCTTAAAAAAGAAAAACAAAACAAAAACCAGTCTTACCTCCCATACTATCTTCCCCTAAAGCTCTTCCATTCCCTTTCATTCCCTGCACTGCCAAATTTTTGAAGAGAATTATCCATATGTGGGGCCTCCTCATCCCTCACCTGGCCCCAGGCTAATATACCTACTCTCTAACAGGTCCGTTATTCAGAAAACACTTTTTGAATTTATACTTGGAGTTATCACTTTTCCAACTCTTTCTGACTTAGAAAAGTCGGTGCAATAATAAAGAGCCTCGTGAATGTTCCAGACCTAATGAGTCCAAACCTAACTCATGATCTTCCCCCTCACAGCAACTTAACCTACTGGTTTGTGAACTTCTGATAGGCCCTGAACTCCGGGGGCATCTTTAAGTCTTCTTTTCTTTCCCTCATCTGATCCATTTTGGGTCTTTTTTGCTTTGGGGACCTACCACAGAGGGTTGCTGTGAAAGACCAATGAGCCAGATCTCTGTGCTTCTTAACTAGAAGTATGCTTCAGGATCACTTGTGTTAAACACACAAAGATGAAAAGCAAACAAAAACCTGATGCACCTGGGTCCCACTGCAGACACGCTGTCGAACCTGATTGGACCGTCAACCTCTTTCATCTGGGTTCTGTGCACTGATCAGAAAGGACTCCTGTGTTGTTCCCTGCTTTTCCCAGCCCAATGGGAGCTGCTTCTGACCCTGTCTTATCTCATTGTCTTCTAGCCCAGGGCCAGGAAGATCCCTGAGGGGATCCCTATGGATGGAGTTGAATGTGAATCCTCAAAAGCATCAAATAGATTATCTCTGGAAGGAGTAAATAGATCACATGTGCTTTAGATTCTATGTTTGAGCTATTTGATTCTTTACATACAGGATCTGGGGCTCTCAGGTATCCCTGCCACTGACATACCAAGCGTCCATCGAAAATCGGTTTGTGAATTCTAAGATGTATACAGCTGTCCCAGCTTCCTCTCAGAGCCCTCCTGAATCAAGCATGAATGGCCTGTGAGGCCACAAAACGGTCTACCTCACTCATTCTGGCTGATCCAGTTATCCAAGCGCCCATTCTTAGCTGGCGGGACTGTGGTTTGGCCCGTGGTCATCTGTCAATCAGTTGCTCATCTAGCCGGTCATATAGTCAATCACTCATTTACTCATGCAGGCCTCCGGTCATACAGTCATCCAGCCACCCACCCAAGAGTTAGCTGCTGAGAACCTACTATGTAACAGATGCTATTTTCACATTGGAGACAAAACAGACGGTGACATGAAGGACACAGGACCCCGGAACCTACCAGGACGGCGCTGAGCGGGTGTCCCAGCAGTTCTCCTGCAGAAGGACCGTTGTCTGGCACCTGGTTGAGCGTTGCCTCCCACTCTCAACTCTCTTTTCAGGCTTTGCTCTTTCCAGCTGGGGTTGAGCACTGACTCTTGGGTTCCAAGCCACAGGCAGGAAGCTTGGGCAGAGATGAGGTGGAAAATGTTAAGGTGGCATGAAAACAAGGATGGAATGGGGAATACAGTGGGAAAGGCGGTCTGGAGAGACTGCCTTCGGAGGAGACCCTGGCGTGGCCAGGAGCCTGTTTCCAGGTTGCTGCTTTCACTGTCTCTGGAGGAGGGGAGGGTGAGGGAGGGAGACCAGATGCTGCGAGGCCAGGAGGGGTGGGTCAGCCGCCCGCCCGCGGTAGCTGGGCCGCCTCTGCCCGCGGGGCTGGGCTCCCGGGGCGCTTGCAGGGCGGCGGGGTTGGAGGGAGCGGCGGGCGGGGGCGCGGGGCGGCGCGGCGGGGGCGCGCGGCGGGAGGGGCTGTGCGCGGCGCGGCTCCCGAGCACGCGGGGCCTGGCGAGGAGTGCGCGCCCGGCCGGCTCGGCGCCGGGTCCCCCAGCAGCGGGCTGCCGCCCAGCAGCCACCTCGCCGGACCATGGCGACTGGCAGTAAGTGCGCTCGGGCCGCCGAGGCCCCGGGTGGGAGGCCGCGGGGCCCCAAGGGTGGGCAGTACTCCTCTTTCCGACGCCTGCCTTTGTGCCAGGCTCGCGGGAGCGGCGGCCGGGGTCCCCCCGAGCCCCAGGGGCGAGCCCTTGCCCCTCCGCCCATCACCCTCCGCTGCCTGTTAGGACTTGAGAGGCGCAGGTGGTTCTGGCACCTTGCCGGGGAGGGATTTGGCCAAAGGGCATGCTCCGTCGATATGGAGGGGACACGGCGGATGCCGCGGGGCCTGTCATCGAGCCCTTCGGGGAAAGTGCCCCCAGGCCCAGACCCAGCCTTTGGGGGACCCTGCCACCAAGACGCCGCGAGCTTTTGGCGCTGTCGGTTCAAGATACGCCTTGAGTTTGGTGATTTGGTGATTTGCGCGCTTGCCTTCTGAGGATACGGGGGGCCTGACTGGTCGGCTGCCCCGCGGCCCCACCTGGGCCATGTCCCCAGAGGGCAGCTGAGGGCTGGCCAGAGACCACACCTGGTTACCACGGGCAGTGAGTGAGGTTAGCGCGTGGACGTAGATTAAAACTACTGAATGGAAGTGTTGGAAGGCGCTGAGCTGGCCTCCTTGGAGCCTCTTGGCACCACTGCTTTCTTGGCTCAGTGCTTTTGGAAATGGAATCACGTCTATGAAAGCTGGTTAAGTAAGAAGAATTGAAAGCTGGATGCATATTAATAGGGTCCCAAAGGGAGGTCAGAGTAAAACCATTAGTCACACCTGCCCCATACTTAATTTTGTAGGAGGTGCTGTGTCCAAAACCCTTATCACACACCCGGCACATTTTAGGGAACCCTTGAGTGAATGAATGAATGAATGATATATTGATTAGAGAGGAGCTTTGGTAGGCTTTTTTGAGGGGTGAGAGGGGACAAAGATGGGAAGATGGGGGTTGACATTTCTGCAATCATTATTTTTCTCTTAGACTATTATCCCAGCCAAGAACACAACTTTGGTATAGTGCAGAGAGTGTGGGTTTTTGTAGACAAACATCAGTATTTTAAACCTCTGAAATTCACTAGTAGTGGGACCATGTCAGATGTCCTCGGTTTCTTTATTTTTAAAGTCAGGACAAAGCTGACCTATCTTTGCACAGTGATGGGCACAGATTTGGCCCTCAGTAAAGGGTGGTTGCTCACCCTCTTTACCATCATTTTGTATGTGTGGAGATACAAACATGCTCTCTCTTTCTTTTTTTAAATTTTTAAAAAATATTTTATTTATTTATTTGTCAGAGAGAGAGAGAGGGAGAGAGAGCGAGCACAGGCAGACAGAATGGCAGGCAGAGGCAGAGGGAGAAGAAGGCTCCCTGCCGAGCAAGGAGCTCGATGTGGGACTCGATTCCAGGATACTAGGATCATGACCTGAGCCGAAGGCAGCTGCTTAACCAAGTGAGCCACCCAGGCGTCCCATGCTCTCTCTCTTTTTATTTTTTTAATTTTTTTATTTTATTTTATTATTTTTTAAAGATTTTATTTATTATTTATTTGACAGACAAGATCACAAGTAGGCAGAGAGGCAGGCAGAGAGAGAAAGGAGGAAGCAGGCTCCCTGCTGAGCAGAGAGCCCGATGCGGGACTCGATCCCAGGACCCTGAGATCATGACCTGAGCCGAAGGCAGCGGCTTAACCCACTGAGCCACCCAGGCGCCCCTCTCTCTTTTTAAATGAAAAAAATATGTAGATCATGTTTTGATAACACAAGCTAATCTGGACCAAGCATCCCCTTTTCTCTCCTCATTTATAAATAGGTGGTCTGACTAACTTTTTTTTTAAATAGGAAAAGAAATTACGGATTCAGGCTTTTGTTAATAAAGTAAGACTCAATAAAGAGGCAGATAATTACATTTGTCCTTACTGTATTTTTTTATTTTTTTAAAAGATTTATTTATTTATTTATTTGACAGACAGAGATCACAAGTAGGCAGAGAGGCAGGCAGAGAGAGAGAGAGAGAGAGAGAAGCAGGCTCCCTGCCAACCAGAGAGCCCGATGCGGGACTTGATCCCAGGACCCTAAGACCATGACCTGAGCCGAAGGCAGAAGCTTAACCCACTGAGCCACCCAGGTGCCCAAAATATTTTTTTAAAGATTTCATTTATTTATTTGACAGAGATCACAAATAGGCAGAGAGGCAGGCAGAGAGAGAGAGGAGGAAGCAGGCGCCCTGCGGAGCAGAGAGCCTGATCCAGGGCTCAATCCCAGGACCCTGAGCCGAAGGCAGAGGCTTTAACCCACTGAGCCACCCAGGCACCTGGCCTTACTGTATTTCTTAAGGAAAACAAAAACAAAGTAGCTTGAAGCTCCCATAGGTATTTGTGCATCACACAAATGCTGTAGGACTGTGTTCTGTCATTCATTTTCTGTATTTTGGGCAAAGATGATCTACTTGGTATTCTAGAAAAAAACGGCATACTTCTGTCCCAATTTATTTAGATAACTGTTTCTTTTATTTCCTTACATGGTATATTCAACTCTACTGAAGAATCAAACTTAATTCCATTGATTTTGTTTATGGAAAAAAATTATAATATTCAACCACATTATCTCACGAACCGATTTTTAGGCATAGTCTTAAATCTGTTTATTCTCAGCTGGGATGGAGCTGGAAATCTGAAAAGTTTCCAGAGTGTAGAGGATAATTAGTTTGTCTTTGTTCTTACTCGGAAGTAATGTGAGAGACTTCCTACGTGTTTCTACTATGGAAATGAAGAGAAGGGAAGCATTCTCAGCCAGTGTCTTGAAAAATTCTCCCTAAATCTTGACCATGCTTACAGCTTCAAGTCCCATAGTCCTTTTACAGTCAGCATCAATGTGGTCCTGAAACTAGCGCCCAGAGTTCCTCCCAGAGGCAGAGTCCTCAACCTGGCTACATATTATAATTAGCCCAAGAGCTTTTAAAAAATACTCTTGTATCTATCTATCTATCTAATCATCTTTTAATGTAGTATGTTTCAGACTTAAACGTGTATCCAAATGACCTGGAGAGCTTGTTAAAAGACTGGTGGGCCCCAGCCCAGCACTTCTGATATAGTCACGTTGGATGGTTGCCTGACAATTTACGTTTCTAACAAGTTCCAGGTGATGTTGAAGCTACGGTGCTTCCTATCCTTTTCTCTACCTCCTCAGGTGAGAGGCAGGTAGGCATATAGAGTGACCATCACTTCTTCAGCAGTCCTGTCCTGTCACTGTGCAGCGAGTACATGGCCTCATTGAGACATAACAAAGCTGGGCACAGTGCTGCCTGAGGGCTCTAGCTGACTGTTTCCCCCATTTTTCTCCCCCAGGAAATTTCCCCTTGAGAGAAATATTGGTTCTAAAACCAGGCAAAATCTGAATGCTCTACTCCAGTCATTTCTGGAAGGAATCCAGAAGGACCTTCTTTATGAATGTGGTATGTAAATGGATATAAAATACAGAGATACTTTAAAAATATTTGCCTGGCAACTTACAACCTTCAGAAAAAGAATGTAACAAATAGAACAAAAATATCCTTCTGTCCAGACAGCATGCTGTCTAGGAGCCCATTCCCGAGGACGAGTGGAGCATCTGAGGGCCTCAGCTTGGTTTTCAATGAGTTATCGTGAAATGGTAGGGAACTTAGGATCTTCAGACTAAATTCCCCTTGGGTTATTTGTGTGTGTGTGTGTGTGTGTGTTTTAAAGATTTTATTTATTATTTATTTGACAGACAGAGATCAGAAGTAGGCAGAGAGGCAGGCAGAGAGAGAGAGGGGGAAGCAGGCTCCCTGCTGAGCAGAGAGCCTGATGTGGGGCTCGATTCCAGGACCCTGGGATCATGACCTGAGCCGAAGGCAGAGGCTTTAACCCTCTGAGCCACCCAGGCGCCCCGTTATTTGTGTTTTTATTTGGATAATTCAGGTTATAAGATCTTGAAAAGTTGAAAAATTGGGAGGAATTGCAATAGGAATAAAAGGTAAGAGACTAGCAGGAAAAAACTGCACAAACAACCCAGTCTGTTGTATAAAGTGGTGGTACTTACGTATTTGAACTATGTTTTGTGATTGCCTCAGTAACAAGTGTTCCAGATAATTTTGTTTCCAAATCACAGTGAAGTATTTTTCTTTTTCTTCCATTTATGTCATCTGTTTCATTATTAATATTTCTCCTTATGAGTCTTTATTATTGAAGTCGCTGTAGTCTATTTATGAGAATAATTTCTCAGAGACAGCAAGTCATGTTTGGGCAATGTTGGAAATATGTAATTATATTACGCCCCAGAAATCTCAGGCAAGTCTCGAGTGGATTGGTCCTTGTTGCTGTTGTTGATGAACATTTGGCTTCATAAAGGAAACATCTGGTCCCCATTTGGTTGTTCCTCGTTTAGTGGCTGATCTTCTGTCAGTACTGCTTGGTCCGTTACCAAGCTACCCACCCAGGCCACTTCCACCAGTGGCCATCCCCCATCCCCTCCTTTCTACTTTTGGTCAGTAACCTGCAGTTTCTTTTTCTCCAGCCCACATGCCCCATCAGCAACTTCTACTCTGTGCTTAGTGTTCAGGATAGAAGGAAGGAGAGCAGAGAAAAGAAAAATCAAGCACAGGTCATTAGTAGGTGAAGGTTGGAACTTCTGCTAGATAGCATTCAGGATTTAGGATGTTTAGGATTTGAAAGAAAATTGTTTGGCTTTGAGTGAAAATGGACCCATTCTTGGGTAAACTTGTTTACAATTCTGTAATTATTAAAAAGCTTACAAATAGTGCCAATTAAAAAATAGAGGCCAACCAAGAGTTGGAAAATTACTACTTTGCAACCATCATAGTAATGATTCACACAAAAGTCATCCGTCGTGCTAAGCTATTGTGTGAAAACTTGAAAACCAGAATTTTTACATTCTTGGAGAATTTTCCTGCAGATGACTTACATTAATTGCAAAGGGGAACGTGGTAATTTTACAGGAGAGAAAACTGGGGGATACACTACCTAATCCAAGTAATCAAAGTTAATATCACTGGTAATGGAGTAAACTGATATCCTTTGTTTCCTGATATGGAGCACTGGGGAGGACCCAATGCCCCTTGTGCCAAAAATGTATAATCTGGTTCTTTTTTTTTTTTTAAGGTTTTGTTTATTTATTAGCAGTTGTGTGTATACATAAGCTGGAGGAGAGACAGATGGAGAGGGAGAGGCATACTTCCCACTGAATGAGAGAGCTCGATGTGGGACTTGATCCCAGGACCCCAGGATCATGACTTGAGCTGAAGGCAGATACATAACCAACTGAGCCACTGAGGTGCCCCTATAATCTGGTTCAAATCTAGAGGAAATATCAGACAAATGCACATTGAGAGACATTCTACAAAAGTCTATTGCATGAGGAATGGCTGAGACACTGGTCCAGATTGAGGGAGACCAAAGAGACAAGTAAAGACAGTGGGTGATTTTGGATCAGACCTTAAATTGGAGAAAAAAAATGCTACAAAAGACAATGTGTGATAATTGGTGAAATTTGAAAAAGATTGTATATTGGATAATGGCCTTGTATCAAAGTTAAATCCCTTAACTATGATATTTTTATTGTAGTTTGGAAAGGAATGCTTCATTCTTAAGGGAAACTGAAGTATTTATAGGTAAGGGGGCATGATGTCTGCAACCAAATCTCAAAAGGTTTAGGAGAAAAATAAGTACATATGTGTGCATTTATATGTATATGTGTGTTATACAAGGAAGAAAGATAAAATGTGGCAAAATTTTAACATTTTGGAGAATCTAGGCATTCTCTCCACTATTCTTACAGCTCTTCTGTTTAAAAAAAAAAGAAACAAAGAAAGAAAAAACTCAACAACTTATAAATGACAATGGTGGGATGACAATCTGTGGTTCGAGGTATTGTGATCTATTACCATTGAGTTTACTTGCTGAAAAAAATCATGTTGAAAGACCCTTACTCTGAACTCCTCTAATTTTGGTTTGAGGTCATAACATTATCAAAACTGTTAATCACAGAAAACTTCATATACATAAAAAGAAGGGAGAATAGTATAATAAGGTACTCTATGTACTCAGTGTTTTTCCTGTCTTATTGCATCTATCTCTCCACTACTTTTTTGGGAGAAGGTATTCTGAAAGTAAATGCAGATACCGTGTTCCTTTAACCACTGATGCCTCAACATTTTCCCCTGCACACTCTTCCCCTCCCATAACGCCCATGCTGCTAGTGCACTTAGGAAAAGTAACAATTCCGCAATAAGAGATGATAGCATTTGGATATTGTTAGTATGATAGAATAGAAACCAGAGTTCTGAGGACATATCAACTTGACATATGCGGGTTGTGCGCTTGTTTTAAGTTTGAAAAGCTGACTAAGCCTGGTAATTATAAATGGTTTAGAAAAAGGATCTGAGAACTGCCTTTTCTTGTGTTTTCCCAACTCCTCCTCCTGTTTTTAAACCAAGAATTAAAATTCTTGAAGAAAACATAAAGATGGGTCTGGAGACAGTATTTTGATTTTACCTACTTGATGTGACCCTATTGAAACATTCCAAAAGTCAGAATGACTGACTTCATCCTGCATGGCTAGAAGAACTCCATATGCTTTAATTTCAGCATGGCATCTTTGATTTGGTAAGCCCGGAGGAGCCTTTTCTTGCTGAGCTGACTTTTTAATGTTTTGTGTAGAAATGGGCCAGATCTCGTGGGAGGAATAAGCCTTTTCCTGCATAGGATAGATTTGGATGACATTTGTTCTTTTAGGTCACGAGGGTACCATTAAGTTATTAACTATTATTTAGCATTGTGGTCTGATAGAAAGATGCCCATTATGCCATTTAACAATGATGATGTATATACTAAAGTGAGGTAAAACTCTTTGACAACTCTTAATAAATTAAGGAGGTATCTAAAGCATATATTGCAAATAAAATTCTTATACATAGCTTTTACGCTCCCATTACTAGATTATGCACATCTGATCTTCGGCATTTTAAATTTATGCATAGATACCATCCCTTTATGATAGATTTTCTTATTGAAAATAAGAGTATAATGTTCTTGAGAGTTCTAATTTTAGGAATGTAATGTCACATTTTATAATTTGATTTACAATGAAATGAAGATTAAGACACATAAAATGATTTTATCCACCCTATGTGAAAATTGCCCTGGCTTGCATACTAGTACATTTATATACTGCTTTAATCTATTACAATCTATTTAATCAAAATTAGATTTTCCATTGACTTAGCTCAATAGACAATTGAAAAGTTGATGAACTCAGTGTGATGGTGGAAGAAAGTACAGGCTTAGTTTCATAAGTGCTCAAACTTTGAACTCTGGACCTAACACTCACTGTCTGGGCAACCGCGGGTCAATTGTTTAACTTCCCAGGGCTTGGTTTTATTCCACTCTGAGAAGCTGTGGAAATTAAATGAGATGGTGCACATGGTAGCCATCAAATAAATGTCTCCTCACCCTCTACAAGATCCATTCCATAGTGTGTGCCTCATGTTACAGGAATAATCTGTTCTTTAGAAATGGGAGTCCCAGTCTTTGATTCCTTTTTTTCCTTTGTAAAGAATATAAAATGAAGATTAAATTAGCTGTTTAGAAATGTACGACTCTACAGAAGTGAATCCAGGAGAAATCACCCAAAGGTAGAGAACTCAGATTTAAAATAGAAGTATTAAAGCATGGCGTTTCTTTCCCAAGGCTTACTGTTTTACCCAAGCGTGCTTGCAGCGTGTGTCAGGAGCACGTGGGCTTGTGGCAAACGGGCACACACACAACTTTTAATGACGTAGGGCGATTTCAGGGTTGGGGTCTGAGATGTGCTACGACAGCTATCTCTTTTATGGAAGATGCAACAGGGCTGTGGGATCCTCTCTGCTGATTTGTTCTTGGTGATCTCTTTGGGCTTTGAGGTCTTGTTCCTCACTTGGGCATGACCGATGGGTGGTTGTAGAACTGGATGGGTTTTGTTTCAGGGTGCCTCCCCCGAGTCTGATACCCTCCTGGCTCTGAAGTCTTATAAATCCTTTCCAATGATATCAATAAGCCTAAGGAAATTTCTGGTTGACCCATTATTGAGCTTTAAAAAGGCATAATATATTGCTTCTTGGCCTTTTGGCTAAGATCAAGTGTAAAAAGGCTATAATCTTCTAGTAATGTCCATAATGACCTCATCTGCCTGATGTCCCTGCTGGTCCTGACCTTGGCCATCCTGTTCTGAGAGTAGCCTTTCTCTGTCTCATACTCCCACTGCCCATCTTGATGTTCCCCGTTTCTCTTGCATTTCAGCCCATGCTCTAACTCTGCTTACCTGCCAATCTCTTTTTCCCTTCCCTTTCATTATTCCTTTGAACTTTGGCTGAACCACACTGGCTCTGTCAGCCTCAAGTGTGTAGAGTCCCCAGCAGCTAGACTGCCTTCAAACAGCCGGGCCTTGCTTCTCCATCGTCAGAAAGTAGAGGATTTCCCTTTATGCCTCACACTCTACCATCCTGTCCTTAGACTTTTTAGAGGCACATTATAATGTCCTTCTTGACTGGCCATTAGCATAGAATCAATTGTTAGATTTTAGTGGTGATAATTTCAATTATAATTATAGTTATCATTATTTTTCTTTGTGCTCCCCCGTATTTGTTATCTACTGGTGCGCAGCAAGTTTCCACAAGTTTAGTGCCTTAAAACAGCACATCCATCTCCCAGTGCTGTAAAGTCAGGAGTCTGGGCAGGACTTCTGGGAATTGGGAGTCTGCAAGGCTGTGATGAGTCTGCCAGCCACGGCTAGGTTCTCCTCAGAAGGCCTGAGGGTTGATTAGGGAAGGATCTACTTCCGGGCTTATACTGGCCTATTATCAGCACATCCCATGTTGCCAGGATTCAGACCCTTGCAGTCTCGTGGAGTGAGGATCTCCATTTCTTGTTGGCTGGAGGACATTCTCTGGTCTTTAATACATGAACCTCCTCAATATGTTCCCTTATTTCATCACAGCAAGCTAGGGACAGAATTTCCTAGCAAGATAGGTATTAAAATCTTAATTGATAGAATCATAGAAATGACACCTCATGACTGTTGACATATTTTCTTGCTTAGAAGCAAGTTATAGATTCTGCCTGAACTCAAAGAGAAGGCATCACACAAGGGTATGAGTATCAGAAGGTGGGGACAGTTGGAGACCATCTTAGAGTCTGTTTTCCATACTCGCCCATGAAACTTTTAGCATCTACTTCAGTTAGCTTTTTGTTTGGAGCATCCCATTCCTCCTTAAAACTTCAGATAACACGGGGGCAGTAAAGCCTGGAAATGGTAACTGCCTTGCTCAGAAAAGAAAATGTTCTCCTCCCACCTCCCAGAGAACTGTTGTGCTGTCGGAAGGTTGGTGTGGTAGGGAAGGGCAGTCTTTGGTCTTGGAGCCGTTATTGGGGAAGTCACGGCTGAATGAGAGGCTGCTGAGGGAGCTTCAAATAAGCAGCAGATGATATGCTTTGTGAACTACTTTTATGAAAGCCATTAAAAATTTTTAAAAATTGAAACACTCAAAGGGTCTCATTTTTGGAAGAGTTTAAAAATCAAACGAGTCAGTACAAAGCTGTGAAATTAAGCTTGAAAATCAATGAAGGAGGGCATGTGATGTGATGAGTCCTGTGTGGGGGTATATGCAGCTAAGGGATCATTGAACCTTCTGTCCAAAACTAATCATGTACTGTACATTGGCTAATTGAATTTTTTAAAAAATGCCAGTGAAGGTCCCAAAAGGAGAAAAATAAGGGGAATGAGAACTCTATCAAAGAGAAGCTATTTTCTCATGGGGGCAAATGGATTTTATTAAGGTGCCTTGTCAGTGTGTGAAGCATCATAAAGGGATAAGGGATTATTTAAGGTTTTAAGCCTCTTTTCATGTTATGTTCTTGTAAATGATCTTCTCCATTTCAAACTTGTTTTTGACTTACTGAGAGGATGACGGGTACCTGGAAACTGAAGAATTCCTGACTACTGACAAAACTGTTCTGTGTGACAACAAACTGCGGGCTGAATTCGTGCTCTAAAATGGACTCAGAGTTTAGGATATGAAACTCCTCTGAGGAGTTTTTTTTTTTCCCCCAGCGGTAAATATTGATTTTTATTGCATGTTCTTTTCTTGAAACTCTGAACATCTTGATTTTCTTGGTTTTTACTTATCACCCAAAAGCTATTCTCCAGTAAGAGAGATATAATCACAGTCATTAGCTACTTGTAATTAAGGTAAGACTATCCTAGTTTTAATAAATTGAGTTGGATCCTAGAGACAAGCATTTGATTTACATTTTTATCTGATAAAATCAGCCTATATAAAATGAATGGAAAGGAGGAGTCTGGACTTACTTTCTTAAAAGAGATTCTGTACCCCCATTGTGCCCCAAATCACATGCTATTTTCTGTTTGAAGTCTTTATAAACTTTCCAACAGATGCAGCTATCCAACAGATTCTCAACACAACCCATTGCTCACTTTATCTATACCCCCCCCCCTTTTTTTTCTTTTTTGGCTTCTCTCTAGTCTATATGTTCTATGAGGGAAAGATCTACTTTTAGGTTTATTTCCTCAATTTTGTCATTCGATTGAATAAGCATGGTGCCTTGCATAGCTATGCACATGCTTGTCAACTTCAGTCTGTTTCTTTACTGAGAGACTTTTCTTTTCCTGGGATTCCCCTCTTTACTCTAGCAGTTCTCAAAGTGTGGACCTAGCAACCCTAGGGGGGTGGAGGTCCCTAAGACTTTCGAGGGTCAGTGAGGCCAAAACTAATTTCATAGTAATACCAATATTTTGTCTTTCCATTTTCCTTTTCTTGACTGTTTTTTTTTTTTTTTTCCAATCAGAATTGGCAGAGATCCATGAGGAGTGATGACATCCTCACCCCGTGCCTTCTAGAATGTTGGGCATGTGTATTTTGTTTCTCACTCTAGTTCAGTTCTCGCAACTTTCCTGTTTGAGACTGGTTGTATGCATGGACCATTTAGGGGTATGCTCAGAACTTCGCAGATGTGTACGTTTTCTTTATCCAGTTCCCTCTTCTCTGTCGTCTTCACTGCCACCCCTCACCCCCCAGCTGGGATGAGGCAGGGTGACGCAGCTTTGTCGTCCTTCCCTTGGTACAGCATGACAGATGACAGTGCTTCCTTTCATAGCCTGTGGCCTCTGTGGTCACTGTGCGAGTGAAGAAAGGGCGGGGCCATTGCTTTTTTCCTGCTGTTGTTTTAGTGCACAGCAGGGGTGGTCACTGAGGCTCCAGCCTGCCCTGTCTGCAGCACATGCTCTGAGGATGAGGCACGCTCCTGCTTTGGAAGTATAGGGATGATGGACAGCAGGGCTCCTCCCCTAGGTCTCCACAGTGCCTGGTGGGGAGGCACAGGGATGTGGCTCTTTCAAACTGTCTGCTTGGATTGGGCTAAGTGGATTAAAAGAGGTTCTGTCCTTTCAGGCTGTCTTCTTCCAAGTGCTCTGGCTGGAGAGAAGAGATCTCAGCTGGGGATGATTTGCCCTACTGGTGACATCCGACAGTGTCTGAAGACATTTTTTGCTGTCACAAGTGGGAAGTTTTTATTGGCATCTACTGGGTAGAGATTAGAGATGCTGCTAAATATGCTACAGTGCACAGAATAGCCCAACCCCTGCCCTGAACAAAAAAGAATGATCTAGTCCGAAATATCAATAATGCCAAGGTTGAGAACCCCTGAGCTATAGAGAGTGGACTTATCTTGGAGTTTTCTCCCTCTTCTTTTCTTTCTTCTTCCCTTCCTCCTCCTCTTCCTCCTTTTTTTTTTTTTTAACATTTATTTCATCTTGTCCAAAAATGGAGTTCCCCTTGACATTTTAATACATGATTTTTCATACTGTCGGCATCTATCATTAATGAGAAATGTAACTTATAGTTTAGTTTTTAGTTACATTATCTTTCCCCTTTGGTTGATTTTAAGAGTTCTTTTATTTTCCATTTCAATTTCATTATATGAATAGATGTATATTTTTTTCAAAGAATTTTTTAAATTCATTACCAAATTGAGAGGAAGAAGGACTTCCTATATACTCTCTGCCCCCACGTATACATAGTCTCCTTATCAACATTACTTAAGAGAATGGTGCATTAGTTTATTTATTCACCAAGGATGAACCTACATTGATACATATAATCTTCCAAAGTCCACAGTTTGCGTTAGAGTTCGATCTTGGTGCTATACATTCTGTGTGTTTGGACAAATTTATAATGACATGCACCCACTGTTTTTTCATACAGAGCATTTTCACTCCCCAAATACCCTGTGCTCTGCCTGTTCAACCCTGCCACCCCAGCAACCACTGATCTTTTTTACAGTTTTGCCTTTTTCAGAATGTCAGATAGTTGGAATCATACAGTAGGTAGCCTTTTAAGATTGGCTTAAGATCATGCCCAAGGTCAGGTATATTTTCCCCTTGCTAGGCGTTTCAGTGTTTTGCATTTTACATTTCGGTTTATGATTCATTTTTAGTTAATTTTTGTGAAGGATATAAGGTCTGTGTCTAGATTTTTTTTTCTTTTTTTGGCTTGTGGATGCCCAGTTGTTCAGCACCATTTGTTGAAGAGACTCTCTTAAGAGATATGTATTAAGTTTCCTGCAGGTCTTCTCATGGCTTGATAGCTCATTTCTTTTTAGTGCTGGATAATATTCCACTGTTTGGATGTAACATAGCTGATTTATCTATTCACCTACTGAAGTACAAGTTGATTGCTTCCAAGTTTTGGCAGTTACGACTATAGCTGCTATAAACATTTTTGTGTGGACATGAGTTTTCAACTTATCTGAATAAATATCAAAAAGCACATGGCTGGATTGTATGGTAAGAGTGGGTTTAGTTTTGTAAGAAACCACAACACTGTCTTCCAGGGTGGTTGCACCATTTTACATTCCCACCAGCAGTGAACGAGAGGTCCTCTTGCTCCACATCTTTGCCCATATTTGATGTTGTCAGTATTCCAGATTTTTGTCATTCTAATACGTGTATAGTGGTATTATATTGTTTTAATTTGCATTTCCATAATGAGATATGATATGCAGTATCTTTTCATATGCCCATTTGCTCTCTGAATGTCTTATTTGATGAGGTATCTAGTAAGGTCTTTGGTCCCTTTTTTTTTTTTAAGATTTTATTTATTTATTTGACAGAGATCGCAAGTAGGCAGAGAGGCAGGCAGAGTAAGGGGGGGGATCAGGCTCCCTGCTGAGCAGAGAGCCTGATGCAGGTTTCGATCCCAGGACCCTAGGATCACGACCTGAGCCGAAGGCAGAGGCTTTAAATCACTGAGCCACTCAGGTGCCCCTCTTTGGTCCTTTTTAAAAATTGAGTTTATTTTCTTATTGTTGAGTTTAAGAGCTCTTTGTGTACTTTGGATAACAGTTCTTTATCTTTATAAATACATTTACTGCAAATATTTTTTCCTAGTCTTTCTCTTGTCTTCTAATTTACTTGACATTGTCTTTCACAGAGGAGACATTTTTAATTTTAATAAAGTCTAGATTATCAATTGTATCATGACTCCTGCCTTTGGTGTTGTATTTAAAAAAACATCATCATGCCCAAGGTCAGGTATATTTTCCCCTTGCTAGGTGTTTCAGTGTTTTGCATTTTACATTTCGGTTTATGATTCATTTTTAGTTAATTTTTGTGAAGGATATAAGGTCTGTGTCTAGATTTTTTTTTGGCTCGTGGATGCCCAGTTGTTCAGCACCATTTGTTGAAGAGACTCTCTTGGCTCCATTGTATTTCCTTTGCTCCTTTGTCAGGTATCTGTTGATTCTATTTATGCGAGTCTGTATCCAAGCTCTTTAATCTGTTCAGTTGATCTATTTATCTCTTCCCTGATACCACACTGTCAGATTACCACAGCTTTTGGTAAGTCTCGAAGCCTCTAATTTTGTTCTTCTTCAATATTGTGTTCGCTATTCTGGGACGTTTGCCTCTCCGTATAAACTTTAGATTCAGTTCATTAACATCCATTACACAACTTTCTGGGAATTTTGTTGAAATTGCATCGAATCTACAGATCAAGCTGGGAAGACCTAACATCCTGACAGTATTGAATCTTATCAATGAACATGGAGTATGTCTGTCTTTGATTTAGTTCAACTAAATCAGTTCTTTGATTTAGTTCATCAGAATTTTGTAGCTTTTCTCACATAGATTTTGTACATATTTTGTTAGATTTATACCTAATTTTAAATTTTTGTGTGTGTGATTTGTTTTTGTTCAAGACATTTTAATGTTAATCCTCATCTCTGATTCTGAAAAGTTCTTTGTTATCATCTCCAAGTATTAGCTCTTCCCCTATCCCTCACTTCTTTCCTTTTTAGACCTTCTCAGACTGACATACAGTGAAGCTTCTTGTGTTTCTTATCTGCCAACTACCCACCCAGTCCTGTTCATGTTCTTTCTTGCTCTTTCTCTCTCTTTCTCTTTCTCTCTCCCTTCTCCTCTTACAGAATTTCTTTAGATTCATTCTCTACCTCAGCAGGTTTTTTTTAAAAGATTATTTATTTATTTATTTGACAGACAGAGATCTCAAGTAGGCAGAGAGGCAGGCAGAGAAAGAGGAGAAACCAGGCTCTCTTCTTGAGCAGAGAGCCCAATGCGGGGCTTGATCCCAGGACTCTGAGATCATGACCTGAGCTGAAGGCAGAGGCTTTAACCCACTGAGCCACCCAGGTGCCCCCTCACTTTTAAGTGAGGTCTATTCTGCTGTTTAACCTACCAAACATTTTTCACTCCAGAGATGGTAATTTTCATTAATATTTCATAACTTCAAAAAATCCTTTTCCCAAAGTATTTTATTGCTTCAGTATGTTTTCTAAATTATTGTAAAACATTATTTTCTAGACTCTTACATTCATCTACAGCTCCCACTTCTTGAAGTGTCAACTTTGATGTCTGCTGATTAAACTTGATGGTGATTTATTTCTTCATGTGGTCTTTGATATTTAATTTTGCTAGCTCATCTTTAGTGAGAGTTTCCCATACACCTTGGGCTGGGAGTGAGTCCCTAAGGACAGAGATTTTCTTGTGTTTACTGGATCCCTAGGGATTTTAGGGGTCCTGAATCACTTTTTAGATTAACTATTCATCTGGAGTTCTTAAACTGTGAATGTAGAAAAATAAAATTTAGACACTTCACCTTGTGTAAGCTTAGAATTTCTATTTCTCACAGGTGATTTTTTTTTTTAAATTCAAGATCCAGGGCACTAGCAAACATCTTTGCTCTTTGATTGGGCTAGTAAGCAGGCTTTGTATGGTCTTAAGTTTCATTGGCAAGAGTGTTCTTTAATGTGTTGGGCTTCACTCTGGCAGGGAGGTGTGGATGGACGTCTAGTACCTGTTCTTCTTCTTTGTATAGACCCATCGCCCCTAAATCTGAGATTAAAGCCCCATGCAGGGGCACCTGGGTGGTTCAGTCCGTTAAGCCTCTGCCCTGGCCTCCGCCTTCTGCATTGGAGCCCCTGCTCAGTGGGCAGTCTGCTTCTCCCTCACGCCCCCACCCCCATCCCTGCTTGTGCTCTCTCTCAAATAAATAAAATCTTGAAAAAGAAAAAAAAAGTAAAGCCCAGTGGATTGCTGAGGCTCTGGCTTTGATTTTCTTTGGTTTTTGGAATCTGGGAAATATTTGTCTTTTGGAGCTCACCTATGTAATTACATGTATTTTTTTTTGGTTATTTTTTTTCTGGAATTTTATGTGCCTGTGGTGGGAAGGGTGCATCCATATCAGCTCTGTATGTACTATGGTCAGAGTCTTGAATTCACATTTGAGGTAGATCACTCATCCATACATCCAGTTGTATTGGCATGTGAATACTTCTTGATCCTCTGTTTTTTTCTTTTGAAATTATTTGTTAAACTCATTGCTATATTGCAATTAACTACTATTTGAAAAAAGCAGTATGGTATGAATATGATGGCACATATCCTAGCTTCTCCATAAAATCAGGCAGGTGTTTGATGATGTTTTTCTGTTTTCAAAGCACTTGTTTTAATTTCTTTAAGGCCTTAAAGAAACGTACCTTCTATAAATCCTGATTTTTATCTCCACTGAGTATATGAAGATATTGAGATTAAGTTGTTACATTCTTTGCTATGACAAAAGATTTTCAGTGAAGGAGTCAGTGCTATTAATTCCTTCACTGATGTTAAAGATCAGTTCATAGGGGCGCCTGGGTGGGTCAGTCATTAGGCACCCGCCTTTGGCTCAGGTCATGATCCCAGGGTCCTGAGATTGAGTCCCACATCGGTTTCCCTGCTCAGGGGTGAGTCTGTTTCTCCCCCTGTTTCTGCCTCTCCCGCTGCTCATGTGCTTGCTCTCTCTCTTTCTCTCAAACAAATAGATAAAATCTTAAAAAAAAAAAAATCAGTTTATAGACTGACATTTTCCATAGGACTGTCTTATACAGTGATATATACTACATGGACCCACTCTTTCGCTTCATAGTACATTGTGAACGTTTTCTCATGGAAGATGATTATTTTGTGATTTAACAATTGTCTTTTAATGGGCATTTACTTGTTATTTACTCCCAGGTATGCAACTGCTGAATCAAAGGATGTGCTCATTTGATAATCTAGTATTGCCCAATTTTCATCTAGAAAGATCACGTGGTCTTGTGCTTTGCTTGTAGAAAAGCAAAACTTTTCTACAAAAATAAATTTCAAACTGTAGATAATCTAACAAAAATTTTCTCAGCCTGGCTGCCAGACATGTGTGTGCTCTCTCCCAATTTATCACGTGCCCCAGGTTCATGAGACCTACTTTTCTGGGTCTAGAACAGTGTTTTGCAAAGCATAGTCACCTGGCCAGAACATTAGCAGCCCCTGGAACGTGTTAGTAATGTTTGGTCGGATTCCCCTCCAGACCTCCTGAGTGGGGGATGTGTGTGTGTGTGTGTGTGTGTGTGTTTGTGTGTGTACACCTCAGCACTCCCCTTAATCACTTCCAGGTGGTTCTGATGAAGGCCAAGCTGGAGAACCACGGGGCTTGAAGCCACATCTCCTTGTATAACTCAAGAGGTCAGCTCCAGTTCTTCACTCCTGCGTCCTTCTTCATTCAGGTCAAAGAAATCGAATTCCTCGGGCTTGATTTATTACAGTCTCTTCCAGCTTTTCGTTCCTGCTTCTCTGTGTCTCTTAGTAGCACAGTTTGACTGCTGATGGCTGCTCTCATGTCTTCATTGCACGGACCAGAGGCAGAGCTGAATCAATGTTTCTTAAGTCAGACACATACAATCCATTCACGTGAAAGACGTTTGAATGTGTGGGAACTGCAGGATGATGGTTTGGGACAATGGAAGACGTTCATGTCCCAGGAAAACAGATAGCTTAAAGTAAAACATGAGATGTGCCCCATCTAAAATCCTTGGCCATTCTTCATCTTCTCATTTTTCTCTTGTCCTCCTGCTGTGGTTGTTGTTTGTAATAGAGTGAGCAAGTGAGAAATTCCATGCGTTGCCTTCTCTTCTGTAATAACCAGCATTTTTTATTGCAGGCAATAGAACCTCTTCACCTTTTTTAAAAAATTTTTTTAAAAAGATTTTATTTATTTATTTGACAGACAGAGATCACAAGCAGGCAGAGAGGCAGGCAGAGAGAGAGAGAGGGAAGCAGGCTCCCTGCTGAGCAGAGAGCCCAATGCGGGCCTCGATCCCAGGACCCTGAGATCATGACCTGAGCCGAAGGCAGAGGCTTTAACCCACTGAGCCACCCAGGCGCCCCCCTCTTCACCTATTTTAAGAAAAAAGGAATTTAACTATAGAGTATGTGGCAGCTTCCAGAATTATGCGAGGGTGCCAGGGGAATAAGCTTTCTTTTGGCATTCAGTCATAGGTAACATATCATTTTTAAAAAAATGTCTGTCCTCATTTCTTTCATTAGGATTTTCTAAATTTCTTTGAACTTGTTTTTTTTGTTGTTGTTGCAAATCAATATTGAGCGTTTATTGTCTCCTGTGAATTCATGGCAATTTTCGGGTTGCTGTCCATTGATTTTCCGTTCTTTCCTGCAGAAGGTGCACTAACCCGTGCTGATAGGAGGGCAGTGGTTTGAAGGCGTGGGTCACAGGCAGCTGAAAGGCTACACTCCTACCGCGGAGGCAGTTGAGCTTTTCTTTGATGAAATGTTTGACATTGAGCTTTTCTTACCTTTCTTTCTTTTTGGAGTCTTTACCAAGGCCCTGGGACTGAGGGGGTTTCAGATTAGAGCCCTGTTTGGTGGTCACTTTTTGCCAGCAAGCAGGGCCAGGCCTTATGACAGGTCTCTATCCTCTGCAGAACACAGCAGGCTGATCCTCAAGCCAGGGGCTCAACATTTGTAAGGCTTGCGGAGGGCCTGCCTCTATAAAACGAGGATATTAATAATATGAGGGTAAATCTCTCAGCGGGAAAGTTCTCTAGGAACAGGCTTTTCATCTATCTTGTATTAACAGTCTCTCAAATTTTCCAGCATCCTATGTTCCAAACTGTTACCTGCGACAGTACACTTCTGGTGATGACGGGGTCACTCTGCCACCTTGTGGCCATGCTCTAGAACTGTACTTCCCCAGAGACTGCGTTTTTCCCCTTACATCCTTGTACATTGCAAATCTGGCATTGGTCACCCTGGATAGTTTCTGCCTTTGCCTTTGAGAACCATTATGATTTGAAGAGACATGTCACTTCTTCTATTTGGCGCATGCCAAAAAAGACTTCCTAACAGTTTTAAACAGATATATATATACATACATGTGCCAGAAATTTTTATTTCCTGTGTAATAGCATCTTGGCATATTTGGTAATGTGTGTTCAAAGTCAGAATGGGTGAATGTTATGTCCCAAATCTGTTTCAAGGATGTTCTGGGGGATCTGAGTGAATGTTGTATAGTAGGTGTTAGTTTTAGATTATGATATTATCATTGTTTTAGGTCACAGTCCTTTATTTCTCTAAATTACATTGAATTAGTTGCTCAGCTGGAGATAAAATTCAATCTCAGTTATTACTAAGATAACTTTGCCCACTCCCTGGGCTCGTATAAGAATCCCAGGCTACGGGGCGCCTGGGTGGCTCAGTGGGTTAAGCCGCTGCCTTCGGCTCAGGTCATGATCTCAGGGTCTTGGGATCGAGTCCCGCATCCGGCTCTCTGCTCAGCAGGGAGCCTGCTTCCTCCTCTCTCTCTCTCTGCCTGCCTCTCTGCCTACTCGTGATCTCTGTCTGTCAAATAAAGAAATAAAATCTTAAAAAAAAAAAAATCCCAGGCTAATGCAATGCACAGATTTGGCATGGGGCCCAGTCTGCTGTCCACTGTCGGTTCCATCATGATGTTCCCACAGTCTGAGGTGCTGCAGCTGAAGACCAGAACATCATGGAGGCCAAGTCAGGTGACTGTCCCAGCTGCTCACACCACTGGCCACTCTGGTGAGCCATGTCCATTCCTTGTAGGCTTTCTGGAGTGGTCCCTCCCATCACCCATGCAGGCACATGGGAATGGGGTCTGGGTTTCGGACAGAGGACAGTCCCTTAAACTCAGTCCTTCCTTGGCCTTCAAGAATACCCATTTCTAGTCCCTTCTGACATTGGCTTTCCTCCACAAACTACTGTCCAAATGGAAACTTTCATGGATAACTTGCAACTTCCTTTTTTTTTTTTTTTAAAGATTTTATTTATTTATTTGACAGATGGAGATCACAGAGAAGCAGGCAGAGAGAGAGGGGGAAGCAGGCTCCCTGCTGAGCAGAGGGCCCGATGTGGGGCTTGATCCCAGCACCTGGGACCATGACCTGAGCTGAAGACAGAGGCTTAACCCACTGAGCCACCCAGGTGCCCCTAACTTGCATTTTCCATTCATGACCCTGTGATACACAAAACCCATAAAAATCTCAGGTGACTCTGGCCTGGGAGTCTAGAACTCCACACATACAGTGGCTTACCTTCTCGGAAGAAAGAAGGAAAAGTGCTGATAGCAGATGCGGGAAGAAAGCATGAACTGACATCTCAGTAAATCACACTGCTCTGTCGTGTTCGCTGAGACCAATGCAGGACAAAAGCATCTCTTTACTTGGGTCAGCCCTAACCATTGGAAGGTGTTTGTTTATTGAATTTTGACCACAGGCTGAGCACTGTGCTGGGTTCTAGCCACATGAAGACTTCATGGTCCCAAGGAGGTGATGCAAATGGGCCCTAATGCCAGGAGACGTACACCCAGCGGTGTGCAGACCTGCTGAAGGAAGTGAGAGTTTCACTGGCGGAGCAGGAAAAGCTACCCCCAGGAGGTGACATTTGAATGGGGAATTGAGATTGCAGAGGTGCTTCACAGATGGAAAAAATTGGGGCGCTTAGGGACCTAGGGGCAGTGGGATCTGCGGGAGCACAGGTCTGAGTACTGGAAATGCATGGTTAATCGCCAGGAATGCACATGCAGGAGCTATCTGGGGGTGCAGGGTGAGGACAGGTGAGCTGGTCTGGAGCCTTATCCCAGAGGACTTCATTTGCGGTATTAAGAAAATCTTCATTTATCTTTTGAGCCCACAAGTCGCAGTCCATTTGCTTTGCATTGGATTCCTATGGGTTTACTTAGGGAAATGCACCAATCCCTCAGGGCTGACTGTGCTTCTGCCTTTTTCTCTCCAGTTCAAGAATGTAATTAAGCTGGGGATGGGGGTGGGGGGCTTGTGGAACACAGCAGGGAGGGCGAGGAGCCCAAGAAGCGGAGTGGGGGCGGGTGGGAGAGGTGAGTTAGCAGTTGTTGGCGCAGGCCACACAAGAGGTGTTCAGGGACTGAGCTCAGGCAGTGCCTGGGGAAGAGAGGGATGAGAAAGGCGATGTGGAGGTAGATTCGAGGGCTTATAGGTCTGAGATTAGATACACAGGGTGAAGGAGAAATAAAAGATTATAGAGCTTTCAAGATTAGACAGCTGGTTGGATGAAAATCCCATTGTTTGATCCCAAAGGTAAGAGAAGAAGTGCTTTCGGAGATCAGGGTAATGAGCAAAGGTCTTCAAAATGGCTATGACAAGGTGGCAGGCGACTTGTGGGTTAGTTTTGGCTGAGTGTTTGTCACTCAGGAGGCACTATGAACTATGAGTGCTTTATTGTAAAGGGAGCTGAAGCAGCTGGATTAGAATAATTATGGGATAAAGAGAGCTGAGGAGGTAGAGCGAGTGAATATAGGCTGTTTTGTCAAGAAATTCACACAGGAGGGTCAGGAGATGAGAGGGCAGCTTAGCATCCCCTTTATCAAGGGGAGATTTGAGGATGTTTAAAGGCTTGGAGGCAAAAGCCAATGGAAGGGGAAAGACTGAAGCTGTGAAAAACAGGATAATTAATGGTACAATCGCCCAAATGAGACAAAGTCACTGGATTAGGTTAGCCTTGTGGTTCCCATTTGGGTTCCCACAAAACTATTTGGAAATAGTTTGGGGGACTAGGGACCAGTCTGGCTGAGAATCTACTGAAATGGGGTAGAAATCCCTTGGGATCTCCCTGGGCTGAATGTGTAGGAAGTAACAGGGGGGAGTCCTAGGCTCATCTACAGACAGCAGTTTGGTCTCCCAGACAATCAGGATCCTTTTGGAGGGAGCCATGTGTACTTCAAGTTAAAAAAAAAAAAAATTCCGCAGCACCACTCAGCCCTCCCTGCGCTGGGACACACTTATATCTGCTTCCTAGGTGTTTGTTTCTGTCACAGAGAATGCTTCCAAACTCCCCAGCTCCCTGGGTTCCTTGTAGGAAAAAGGAATGACTTCGTCCTGTGTCATTGCTTTTGTATTCAATACCATGTTATTAGGAGCAATGGAGAATTTCCAGATTAACAGTATTTATTAGGTCTTTTGGAAATCTCAGTAATCTCTCTAATTTGAAATTCTTTAATTTTAATTGATCATCTTTCAAAGGAAAACAATTTTGTTCTGATTTTTATGTCTACCCAGTACCTAGATTGCAAACACTTTGAAGAAAGGCCTTCTCTTATGTTTATTCCTTTGATGTCCTCTACATCAGATGCATGTGACAGAAATCTCTTACTTCGGTTTGTACCAGAAATGCCTCTGTCACTTCCTTTTGCTCTTGTCTGGGTTCGTGACAATTGTTAATGGGAGTTTTCTTCTCGTTACTCTAGAGGCCAACAGCATGTCTTTTTGACTCTGTGACAGTTCAGGGGTTGAACAGGAAGTTACGAAAATGACAGTTGCTCTGAAGGATCATTTACAAATTCAAGAACATCCTTTTCATTTGAAAGAAAGTTCATTAGGATCCTTTTCCTTTAGTTTCCTTTTTTTTTTTTTTTGAGTCAAGTTGATGCTATAAACACAGAGCTTTATTGCCTGTTGAACTACTCTCGTTTTAAAGTGCAGAGTTTAATTTTTATTGTTCTTTACCTGTCCAAAAACACACAGCTAGAAAGCCAGAAGAACTGAAATCATTCTGGACCCTTGAGTTGCTGGACCCTTTATAGTCTGGGCATCTTTGTCTCTGTTGTCAAATTCAGTCTGGTTTTCACCTGCAGTGGGAAGCCTACATTTTGTAAATCCCGGAAACTCAAACTTAGCGAGTGTGCTCCTCAGGGATTTACCTTAAGATTACAGATACTGTTGCTAATTTTTTTCTACTTGCATAGCTGTGACATATGCAGCGAATACTTCCCCACTCCTGCTTTATAGAGAAAGGACTTTGGGATCTTGCTTATGTTTGTCTCCTAGTAGTGATAATTTTGGCATCTTGGTTCTTAAGACGTTTTCTTGAATTTTTCTCTCATCACACTTGCTTTTAGAGGAACTAGGAGGCAAGGTTATATGAACTATGAGTGCTTTATTGAATAAATATTCTTTTCCTTCTGAAGGGAAGGAGACAAATTTGATTGTTAGCCTCACGTCCACAGGCTTTTCTCTTTTTAAAATTCATTGACAACAAACCCCAAACAAAGTCCTTCAAATTAAGAAGTGACAAAGGGGGAAGGCATATTAGTATTGCCAAACTCTTTTCAGTGCTATCTGAATCCAAGATAATTTTCTAAGGAGAGTTAAAGGAACAAGCTCATCTAATGCCTCTTGGTGGAGTAATTAAACTATAGTTTTGCATGGAACTACAGATGTATATGTGTATATAATGGGATGATTGTTAATCTATTCAAAACTATTCTGCCAAATAATTTACCATTAAGATAGAATGGTCATTGTGTTATTTATTTATTTATCAATCATCATATCCAGGCAAGGTTCTTCTACATGAAAGGGGAATCCATATCCAGGCAAGGTTCTTCTACATGAAAGGGGAATCTAGCTTTTTATTTATTTATTTATTTATTTATTTATTTGGGCAATAAACTTGTGTGGTTTGTATACGTCTAAAACGGACACAGCTGAAACAAAGACTCACAACTAACTTATCAAACTAACACATGAACTTCATATGTTTCTACTCACATGTTGTCCATGAAGTCCTCAGAGGACCTTGAAAAGAAAGAGCCAGGAATGTGTCTGGGGTGGTTGAGGCACTCTAAAGAAGCCCGTGTACCTGGAGGGGGCAGAGTGAAAGGGAGCACGGGACGAGGGGAGACTAGGAGGTTGAGGGCCTGATGGAGTAGACTTGAGAGCTAGTAGGGAAGATTTTGGATTTTACTTTGAGAACCAAAGCTATGAAGGATTCCGATAATAGAAGTAACATCTAGCATACATCTAAGATCTAACATACATCTTAACAGTATTGCTCTGGCTGCCTTTTTTCAGAACTGACTAAATGTGGGTGAAGGGTGACAGGTAACATGTAGCTTGACTCAGTGGGTAGCAGTGTAAGTGGTGAGAGCTAGTCAGATTTTGGAGATAGAACTGCTAGGATTGACTGATAAGACTGAATTTGGGGTATGAGAGAGAGATACCAAGGATCCCTCTAGGGATTTTACCTGAGCAAGTGGAAGGAAGGAATTGCCATGAACTTGGAGGGAAGACTGGAAAAGTAGGTTTGGGCAGGCGAGAGTTGGAAGAAGGGATCAGGAGTCTGGCTTTGGAAATACGGAGTCTGAGATGTCTGTTCAACATCCTAGTAGAGATATTGACTAGGCTTTTGGATGTCTGAGTTTGGAGTTCAGGGGAAAGAACTGGTCTTGGTATCGAAACTTGAGAGTTATCAGCATTTGGGTGATATTGAAAGCTGTGACACCAGCTCACAACCCCAAAGGAATAAGCAGAAGTATGGGAAAGAGGTGGCCAAGTATTCAGAGTCCAGGGAGGAGGACTACCAGAGACTGGGAAGGAGCAATCAGGGAGTTAGGAGGAAAAACAGAAGAATAATACCATAGCAGCCAAGTAAAATTTTGTTTCAAGGAAGAGAGAATTATCAACCCTGTGAGATGTGATCAGTTAGATAAGGATTACCTCTGTGTGGGTTCCTTTCAAAGCAGAACTTGCAGACAGGTTCCTGGGTACAGACATTAACTTGGGAGGAGATCCCAGGAGTAGGAGTGAGAGAATGGGGCAGGTGAGGCCATGGGGGAGGAATGCCAATAAAGGGTGTGTTATCAAGGTGGCTGCTTCAGCTTCACTGCCACATCTGAGAAAGGTGCAGAGTGTCTGTTCAAACAGACAAGAGCTAGGACGGTTCTTGGTTGAGGGTTTTGTCATGATGTTAACTCCCCTCTACCACACCTGGCAGGCTCCCATGGGAGAAAGCCTTGAGTCAGAAAAGCAGAGAGAAGTGATAAGCCATGTCGGCAGTGAGCATAGAACTTGATATCACAGCAGTGGCTGAGATCAGAGGTAGGCCCAGGGAAGACAAGGCAGACCATCACAAGTGTCTGCTGCTTCTTAGACTGGCTGCTGACTGTCAGATTTTGACAAAGTAGACAACTTTGACCTTGAGAAAGCCTTTGACGGAGGGGCCTGGCAAGCCCGATTGGAGCAGGTTAAGGAAAGGAGAAGAGGGACTGGAGAAAGTGTAATAGGATAAAAGGAGAGTGCGTTAGGAGACTGCTGGGGAAGTGCCATCAGAGAGATTTGTTTATTTGAGATGGGAAAAGTACCAGCATTTAGGCTGCTGGGAGTGGTTCCATAGAGAGGAAACTGTGTATGAGGAGAGAAGGAGGAATGAATGGAACAGTGTCCTGGAGTGGGTGTGTCTAATGCCTAAATGGGGCATTAGCCGGAGGTGGGAATTGGACACTTCATTGGTAGTAAAGGGAGACAAATACCTGGAAAGTGGGACCTTTCTCGTCCTTGGGTCCTTGCCTGTGATAGAGCAGCAAGGTCATCAATCCAGAGCAAAGAGAGCAAAGGGCCAAGAGGGGAGCATTGGGACTGTGGGACGTGTGGGCAGTTTGGGGGAAAAGGGGAGGGAGGGGGGTCCTCTGGGACTGCAGCACTGGGAGTGGGGAGTGGCCTGTCCTGAGCTCTTGGTTACTGCCCTTCCAGGAGGTAAATACAGAAAGTGAGAGTAAGCATTTAGAAACTTTTACAGCAGTTGACATCACTGAGATATTTTAATAGTATTTTGCAAAAGTATTGGTCTGTAAGGGATTGGAAGTAAGAACATCTGGCCCGCCCGAAAGCCGGCTGGGAGAGGGGGCTGAGGGAGTGAACTGGGAAAGATTGCCACAGGCATTGAGAATCCTTCTGAGGCTCCTGGCCAGGAATGTAACTGCAAGGCTACTCAGCTCAACCGGGGCCATTTCTCCAGACTTGCTCAGCCCTGTTGCGACGGGAAGTCAACACTGTGGATGGAGAGCTGGCTTTGACCAGGGTGCGGTTTTGCTAAGTGGGTCTGAGGCTGCGGAAAGATGCAAGTTTGTGTAAGGAATGGTCCATGAGCCTCAAAGCTGTGAGCTGGGGAAGGAAAAAAGCAAACCTGAGGGAGGCGGAGGGACACTGGAAAGGGACTGGGATCCAGGAAATGTAGATCCTGGAAGAATGGAGGGTGGTTTAGAGCGGGGACTCCAAGAGGAGTGAACTAGAAATATAGGAAGTGGTGACAGAGCCGGATTCTTGGTGAGGGGATTCATCACAACACTGAATCTGAATGTGTTATTTGGCAAGTATACAATGGACAGTTTTGAAGCCACTGGAAGTCATGTTGTACTGTATCTTTATAGACACAAAAATGCTCATGATATGTTAAGTGAAGACAAAGTAGATTACAATACAATTCACAAAATTAAGCTAGAAAATTTACAAAGATCACTCTTTCTTTTTTTAATTTAAATTTTATTAGTTAACATGTAATATAATACTGGATTCTGGAGTGGAATTCAGTGATTCACCACTTATATACAATGCCAGTACTTATTACAAGGGTTCTCTGTAATAACCTTCACCCATCTAGGCCATCCCCTACCTGAGTCCCTCCATAAACCCTCAGTTACAAAGATCATTTTTTAATGGTAAAAATATAAACATTTTAATGCACCGAAGTCTTAGCCATGGTAGAGTCTGGATGGTTGAATGACAGGTGCTTTTTACTTTCTGTTTGATAACATTTTGGTACTTTATTACTATGTGCTTATATTCTTACAGCTTTATTGAAGTATTTACATGTAGTGAAATTCACCAATTTTAAGTGCACCATTCTGTTTTGAAGTTTTGAAGAACGTACAGTTTTGTAACTACCACTGCATTTATAGCATAGAACACCTTCCACGCCCTCCAAATTTTGCTCATATCCCTGTGCAGACAGCCCCCTACCCTCTCTTCCCAACCCCTGATAATGAGTCATATATTTTCTATCAGGACAGTTTGCCTTTTCTAAAGTTTCATATAGGTGGTGTTAAAGAATAAAATTCAAGTGAGTAAATCTGAAGATCTAATTGGCTTTATTAAGCAATACAGGAATCAGGCAGCATTCCTTTAGCAAGTAGAAGTGAGCTCCACTAAGCTAAACAAAACTAAAAAAAAACCAAACCAAACCAAACCAAACCAATCAAACAAACAAAAAAACCAAAAACCTTTTTAAAGGTAGCAGGCATGAAAAAATGAAGAAAAGAATTTACTACCAAGAAATGCATCAGTTAGACAAGGTTGTCCTCCTAAGAGGAACAAAAGGGATATTATCAGTAAGATTCCTAGTATTGACTAGGAAATTCTATGTTGACTGACTAAAAGTTTCATTTCTGGGGCTTGAAATTACAGTTAGGTTGGGTATTAAGTTTTGACTTACTGACTTGGAGTCTTAATCTATGATGCCATTTTGGGTCTGGGGTTTTCATTCGAACAATGAAATCATATAGTATGTTGTGTTGTGACTGGCTTCTTTCTTCACATAATGCTTTAGAGATTCGTCATTGTTCTTGCGTGTATTGTTGGTTTGTTCTCTTTTACGTGGAGGAATATTCTGTCGTATGGATGTACACTCACCAGTTGGTGGACTTGGGTTTGTTGTAGGTTTCGACTGTTAAGAATAAAGCTGTTATAGGATGCTCACAGGTAAGTATTTGGACATGTGTCTTCATTTCTCTTCAGCAAACACCTCAGAGGTGAGTTGCTGGGTCATATGGTAGGCATGTGTACATTTGACTCATTAAAAATTGCCAAAATATTTTCCAAAATGGCTGTACCATTTTGTATTCTCACCAGCAATGTATGAGAGTTCCAGTTACTTTACATCCTTAGTAACAATTGAGATTTCACTGTATTTTTATTTTAGCCATTCTAGTAGGTATGAGGAGATTATCTCCTGGTGGCTTTTACATTTTCCTATGACTAATGATGTTGAATATCTTCTCATGGGCTTATTTGCCATCTATGCACCTCCTTTGGTGAAGTGTGTCTTCTAGTCTTTTGTCCATTTAAAAAATTGCTTTTGTGTTTTTATAGTGTTATGAAAGTTTTTTATTCTGTATACAAATGCTTTGTCAGATGTATGTTTTTACAACTATTTTCTTGTAGTTTGTCACTTACCTTCTCATTTAAGGGATATATCAGTCTATCTTGAAGATGCGCTTCCAGAGTATTTTGAAGAGCAGAAGTTTTTAATCTGGGTAAAATATAATTTTGCATTTTTTTTAAAGATTTTATTTATTTGACAGATTGAGAGAGAGCACAAGCAGGCAGAGAGGCAGACAGAGAGGAGGGAGCAGGCTGCCTGCTGAGCAGAGAGCCCGATGCGGGGCTTGATCCCAGGACCCTGAGATCATGACCTGAGCTGAAGGCAGAGGCTTTAGCCCGCTGAGCCACCCAGGCACCCCTAATTTTGCATTTTTAAAATTTTATATTTTGTGCACTGTTCTACTTTAAGAGATAATTGCCCAACCTAAAGTTAACAAGTATTTCTTTTCGTGCCTTTTTTTCTAGAAAATTTCAAGTGTTAGATGTTACATTTATTATCCATTTAATATTTATGTTGTGAGGGGCGCCTGGGTGGCTCAGTGGGTTAAGCCGCTGCCTTCGGCTCAGGTCATGATCTCAGGGTCCTGGGATCGAGTCCCGCATCGGGCTCTCTGCTCAGCAGGGAGCCTGCTTCCCTCTCTCTCTCTCTGCCTGCCTCTCCGTCTACTTGTGATTTCTCTCTGTCAAATAAATAAATAAAATCTTTAAAAAAAAAATTTATGTTGTGAGCTAAAGGTCAGGGTTCACTGTTTTTGTATATGGACATCTAATTGTTTTAGCGCCACTTGTTGAAAAAGATGATCTTTTCTCCATCAGATTGCCTTGCACTTTTGTTAGAAATTAATTGACCATATGTGTGTGGGATTATTTCTGGAATCTCTACTCTCTTTAAATGATCTTTTTGTCGGTCTTTACATCAGTACCACACTGCTTTGATTACTATATGTGTGTATATTGCAGTCAGGTAATGTAAATTACCCCACTTTGGTCTTTCTCAACACTGTTTTAGGTAATTGAGGTCATTTGTCTTTCCATATAAATTTTAGAATTAACATGTCAATTTCTATGACTATGTTCTCCCTGGATTTTCTTATACAATGCAATATGGCAAGAAAAAGAAATGAAAGGCATACAAATTGAAAAGGAAGAACTAAAACTCTCCTTGTTTGCTCTTTCATACTCATGGTGATTCCTCACGTGGCTTATGAGAATTTTGGGAGTTTATCTTCGGTGAGAGTTGCCCCAATACTCCATACCTTGAAGACCCATATGTCCTAAGCTATGAATTAAAATCTACAGAAAAGGTACTAGAATTAGTAAGGGAGTTTAGCAATTTTCACAGGATATAAGATAAAATATACAAAAAACAATTTTCTATATTACTAGCAATTAAAACAATAATATTGAATTAAATTAAATAGAATTAAAAACAATACTTTGTACAGTAGCATTCAAAATGTGAAATACTGGGGCACGTGGGTGGCTTAGTGGATTAAGGCCTCTGCCTTCGGCTCAGGTCATGATCCCAAGGTCCTGAGATGAGCCAGCCCGCATTGTGTTCTCTGCTCAGCAGGGAGCCTGCTCCCCTCCCCCACCTCACCCTCCCACCCCCCCACCTGCCTCTCTGCCTACTTGTGATCTCTGTCCAAAAAAAAAAAAAAAAAAAAACTTAAAAAAAAAAAAGAGTAACAAAATGTGAAATACTTAGGGAATAAGGTAATGAAAGATTGTAATGTTGAATCCCAGACAGAGAGAGAAAGCATTCTGTCTTTTATGATTAAGTCCAATGCTACCTCTAGGTTTGCTGTAGTTGCCCTTTGTCTGGTTGAGACAGTTGCCTTCTATTCCTAGCTTGCTCAACATCCATATATTGCCAATTGTAAATAATGCTGCAATTAACATGGGAGTGCAGACATCTCTTTGAAACCTCCATTTCAGTTCTTCAGGATATATAACCAGAAGTGGGATTGTTAGATCAAATAATAATTCTATTTTTAATATTTTGAGGAAACTCCAAATTGTTTTCCGTAGTGGCTACACCAATTTATATTCTCCCAACCACTCCCTCTTGTTCACATTCTCACCAACACTTGTTCTCCTTCCTTCCTTCCTTCCTTTGTTAATAATAGCCAAACTAGCATCTTTGAGCTTGCTGAGTAGATACCATGAGCAAAGCTCACCCTTCTGAGTTGAAAAAATTTATGGACAAGAAATTATCATTGAAAATAAATGGTGGCAGACATGTCCAAGGAATATTGTGGGGGTTTGATCCATTTATGAATCTTGTGATAGATGAATGTGTGCAGATAGCAACTTGTGAGCAACAGAACAATATTGGAATGGTGGTAATATGAGGAGATAGTATCATGTTATAAGCCTTGGAACCACTATAAATAATGGGTGTGTTCATCAGAAGAATCAACTGCTTCCACATGTCCCCTCTCCGTAGAACCTGTTATACTACGATGTCAAAATCAGGTCATGTGCATTTTCATATTGAATTTTTTTGTTAAATAAACTTTGTAATAGTAAAAAAAAAGAAAAAAAGAATAGCCATTCTAGCAGGTGTGAAGTGGTTTGTTATTCCCTGGTGATTAGTGATTTTGAACACCTTTTCATATACTTTTGGCCATTTTTATACTTTCTTCAGAGAAATGTATATTTAGTTCTTTTGCCTATTTTTAATCAGAATTTGTTTTTCTTTTGAACTTATGAGTTGTTTATACAGTTTTAGGTGTTAACCCCTTATCAGATATACAACTTATGAATATTTTCTCCTTTTCCTTAGTTGCCTTTCTATTTTGTTAATTATTTCCTTCACTGTGCAGAAGTGTTATAGTTTGGTGTAATACTACTTATCTATTTTTTGCTTTGTTGTCTCTGCTTTTGGTGTTGTATCCAAGAACTCATTGCCCAGTCTAATGTTTAGAAATTCCTTCCCCTAGGTTCCCCTAAGAGTTTTGTTTCAGGTTTTATGTTTAAGTTTTAAATAATTTTCTAAAATATTTTATTTATTTATTTGACAGACAGACAGAGATCACAAGTAGGCAGAGAGGCAGGCAGAGAGAGAAGTGGGGCAAAGCAGGTTCTCCGCTGAGCAGAGAGCCCGATGCAGGGCTCGATCCCAGGACCCTGAGATCATGACCTGAGCCGAGGGGAGAGGCTTAACCCAGAGAGGCTTAACCCACTGAGCTACCCACCTGCCCCTAAGTCTTAAATCATTTTGAGTTTACTTTTTATACTCTAATTTCATTGTTTTGCACGGGGACATCTAGTTTTCCCAGCACCATTTATTAAAGAGACTCTTTTTTTTCCCATTGTGTGTTGTTGCCACCCTGGTTGAAGATCAGTTGACAATATATGCCTAAATTTATTTCTGGGTTCTCTGTCTAATGGTCTAATGGTGTGTGTGTGTGTATGTGTGTGTGTGTGTGTTTATGTGTGTGTATTTATTTGAGAGAGAGACAGAGACAGAACACAAGCACACAAGCAGGAGGGGCAGAGGGAGAGGGAGACTCAAGCAGACTCTGCACTAAGCTTGAAATCCAATGCAGAGTTCAATCTCAGGACCCTGAGATTATGACCTGAGCTGTTACCAGGAGTTGGATCACCTGACTTCACCACCAAGGTGCCCCTGGTCTATATGTGTTTTTATGCAAGTACCCTAATATTTTGGTTACTGTAGCTTTATAATATTTTAAAATCAGGGAGTGTGATATTGCTAGTTTTATTCTTCATGTTCAAAATGGTTTTGTCAATTTCAGGTCTTTTGTGGTTCTAAATGAAGTTTTTTTTTCTGTTTCTGTAAAAAAAAAGTCATTGGCATTTTGGTGGGGATTGGATTGAATCTATAGATCAGTTTGGGAAATATGGACATTTTAACAATATTAATTCTTCAAATACTTGAAATTCAAATACTTTAAATTTTAGGGTTTCTTTTACTTTGTTGAACTTTTCATTTAATCATGTATTGTCTTCCTGATTTCACTTAGTTGTCTATGTTCTCTTGTAGTTTGTTGAGTTGCCTTAAGGTGATAATTTTGAACTACTTATCAAGCAGTTGATGAATCTCCATTTTGTTAGGATCAGTTGCTGGAGTTTTATTAGTTTCCTTTGGTGATGCCCGAGCTGCCTGATTCTTCATGATCCTTGTGGCTTTACACTGGAATTGGAATAGAAGAATTGAAGGGGCAATTCTTCTAGTCTCTACAGACTGGTTTCAGCAGGGAAAGACCTCCTGCTGGAGATGGAACTGATTCCAGAGCCACAGTCTAGTGGGGCTGAAGCTGGCTGAGGAGGCTGCTCTCAGGTCCACAGTTGGGCTTGTTGGTGGGCCTGCTAGCAGGGCACAGGTTAATATGGCTCCTGCCAGGTGTCCTGGTGTCCAGGACTGCCTCTGGGACTGCGGTTGAATGGAATAAGCATAGGATTATAGGGTGACTTCTTAGTCCACATTTGGGACCCTAGTGGGCAGGCCTGTTTACTAAGATTGTGGGCAGGTGGGTTTGGTGGTAGGATCTTGGACGGCTGTGCTGGAATTAATTCCGCAGGCAGAAGGGGCTGCTCCTGGGTCTGCAGCCATGTCTGAAATTGGCAGACCTCCCTTTTCCAAGTGGCCCTCCCTGTTCTTGGATTTTGCCATGGTGTTTCGCCATGGTGTTCTCTGACCTAGACTCCAAAGCTCTCACAGATGTACTTTTGTCTATGGATTGTTATCAAATCTGTGTTTCTGTGGGGCAATGAGGACTGAGGACCTCCTGAACTGCTATCTTGCTAATAATAGTATTTGTTTCTTTTTGAATGGACTTTTTAGTTGGTGAGTTTAGACCATTTCTTTAAGGTAATTATTAATAATGTTGGATTTAAATCTATCTTACTGGTTATTTTCTATTTGTCTTATCTGTTCCTTGTTCGTTTTTCTTTGTTTCCTACCTTTCTTTGGGTTAAAGAAATATTATGTTTTTATTTAACTTGGGTAAGTTACTTGGTCTCTTTAAGCTTCATTTTTAATCTGTAAAACATATGGATGATTTTTACCTCCCTTACAATATTGTGGTATGGATTAGAAATAAAATAAAAGTATTCAATAAATAGTAGTTGTTATTAATAGTTGTAATGTATATGGCTCCATATCCTGACTTCAAATCCAATTATAAATATTTGATGCATTGTTTTATAGCTTTCACTGATGCATTGTGAATTAACAAATGCACAATCATAAACTATTCCCTGGGCTATAGACGTAAAGTATGCCTGGATTATTTACAGTTTTCCCTATGAACACAATACATCTTCATACCTATCATTGTCCTAAGTAGATTTAAAAATTCTTAATACAGCCAATTTGAAGCTCAGTCTTGGTTTGAAACCTGTGTAGGCGATCTCCCTCCCAGAGTTCCCCTGAAATTAACTGGATCTCAGTAGCTCCTCGGGCCTTTCCATGCCTTCCCGGCCCCTTCATAGCTCTTCCCAAGGGAAAAAAAAATGTCTTTCTCACTATTGTCTATGGTAGCTGAGAAGTAACGCGTTACTTGCTGAGACCAAGGGCACATCTCACTCTGAACTCTGCTCCTTGTCTTGAGGTTTGGGAAAGTACTGACTTTGGTTTACGTACCCTTATCTCACTTCATAGTTCCTCTTGTTTTCTTCTCCTCCTCCTTCCCCTCCTCCCCCTCTTCCTTTCTTCTTCTTTTTCTTTCCTCCTCCTCCTCCTCCTCCTCCTCCTCCTCTTCTTCTTCTTGTTCTTCTTCAGGAAAAGGAGTTAGCTCTTGACTGGAAGTACAACTCAGTTTCTAAAAACTGAGTTTTGTTTTGCACAATTTGCTTACATTACAGAATACTTCATTCCTCGTTTCTATCAAGCAATTCACTTTACAGAATCTGTTTTGAGTCAGCTCTAGAAGCGAATCTTACTAAAACATTATATTCATAGATAAGGAGTGATATTAGCAAATTAATTAGCCTTCTTGTTTGGTTTCTTCTGAAAGGTAATTATTTGTTAAGGATAGCTCGATGAGAATAAGCTGTCCAAAATATTGACTGTAGATAGATGCCGGGAAAAGAGAGCGTGTGACTTGTAAAAACCTGTAAACTCTGGCTGCGCGGTCTCAGATGTGCTTGAATGTTGGCTGTCCTCCTTACACCCGAACTCCGCGGCCCCTTGCTTCCCTCCGTTGTACTTTTTGTCCGCATGTTGGCCATGGACAGTGGTATTGTTAGAATGTCTATCCTTTCGGAGAGTTAAAAGTAAGGTGATGTTCTTACCTACCCAGTGGCCTTCTAGGAAACTGTAGACTGATTATATTGTTTTTAGAGTTATGAAAAGAGAGCTCGTGGCCCCCTCCTATATTTTTGTATGTGTTGTGGGATTTGGGGCACGTTTAATGAGCAGTTATCTGTGTTACAAGTAAAGCAGAATATGTTCTGCCTTTAGAAATTATATTGATGAATGCTTGGAAAGGTATACTGGCCAATTTTGAGGTCAGGGTGAGGTACAAAGCATATTTCTTCTTTGTGCCCCTGGCCTTTGTGCTCAGGGGTTATTGTGCTTCAACAATAAATCGTTATACTTTCAATTTATGTTTGAAAAAAGAGTAAAGGCCTTCTAAGTGAGAATCTTGGGAATCATAAGATAGTGGAGGTCCCTAATACTGTTTAATCTGCAGGATCCCAAAGTGGCCTTTGTGTTAAATAGGCTAACTATAGACTTGAAGGTTTTTCAGAACCAGAGAAGCAAGATCTAATAATTTGTTTTATATGTTCTAACACTCTCCACATAGAAATTTTCCATTTGGTGTGAGTCGTGTGCCAAACGATGAAATGTATTGCCACTTTGGAGTCTAGTTATTCTAAATATAAAATTAAAAGAAGTAGACAAGATGAGCTCCAGAAATGGAGACAGAACACACGGAGTGTTGTGTTTTTTTTTTTTTCCTCCCGCCTGGGACAGTTTCATTTTGGTGACTTAAGAGTCGTGTCCAAGCACTTGAGCACCTTGCCAGCAGCTGTGGACCAGAAGCACAGACAACACCTGGGAGCTTGGGCGAGCTGGAGACTCTGAGACCTGCTGAGGCAGAGCCTGCATCTTAACACAATCCCTATGAGATTCAGAAGTAAATTAGAGTTTGAGGGGTGCTGCTTGAAAATGCTGAGGTCTGCCCATGCATCACCCGGTGTCAGAGCTGTGGCTTTAGCATGTGGATACGTAATCCATCCTGCTTTTCCAGGGGCTAGTCTTAGCAGTCGCCATGTCAACATGCATTTTCCTCCTGCAGCTTATCTTCCTACTTCTGGATGCATTCCTGGTTGAAAGTATGAAGTCAGGGAATTTGTGTGTGTCGGGGGGGTGGGGGTGGGGGATAGTGGCAGGGGTTAGAGAAATTTCTGTGGATTATATGTAATAAAGACTGGAGACTGAGGAATTGGGAAAAAGCTGGAAAATTTTGTAGAAGAACAGAAACTCCAAGCTTATTTTTGATCTTCACGTGGTTAAACCATGAAAAAAGTACTTGTTGACTCAGGGTTCTTGGTTGTAGCAATCAGCCAGGGCTGGTTGGTTTAAGCAGCAAATAAGTTGTTTGGAAGCACGTCACCGGGCTCACCAGGGTATCTGGGAGGGCTGGAAAGCCCACCTGTGGCTATGCGGTCAGGGATGGAGCACGAGTCAGCCTGTGGAGCGGGTCTGGTGGACACTCCTGTTACTGCCAAATGATGGACACTGCAGCCTGTACCCTGGGGACTGTTGGTACTGAACCCTGCACCCTGTGCCCAGCCGGGTGGTCGTGGAGCTCTGGATTCTTTGTAGTATCTCTGTTCCCAGAGGGAGCTCTGGGTGATCTTTGTATGCTTGGGTGGGCTTATCTGATTGGTTAGGAAGCTGGGAGAACAAGTTTTTGGCATTTTCACTGTCACTGTGGGAGGTGAGCCCTTGCCTCATTAGGCTCGAAGTTCCATATGCATAGAAACAGGGTTGAGATGCAGGTGGACAAAAAGAATGAGAAGTGTTTGATTGGGTTGCCTGTGTGTGCACGCATGCGTGCACATGCACACGCAAGCATGCATGTGCGAATGGATGTGTTCAGTTTACTAGATACGTTTATTTCAGTCAGGCACCTTCCTGGTTTTATGATGAAGGTTGTTAATAGAAAAATAGGATCCATTTTGTAGAATTTTGCTTCTTTGTTAAAAATTCTCATATATATGTATAAAATGAATACCAAAATGCTCATCTATCTATCTGTATCTATACACATATCTATCTATATCTATATCCATATCTATCATGAATACCAAATATTTTTTTTAGGTTGCATTTAACCAGGACAGAACTTGATGTTTTCTCTGGGATTAAAAATCTTCCTAGCACTCATTCTGAAATACAGAGCTCATTACATTCACTTTCTAAATGAGAATCACATTTAGCGAAACCTCGACCATGTAATCAAGATAACGAGAGATTTTTAATTTGCCGGAGAGTGACTCACTTGTAGAGTACACACTTTGACTTGTGTTCTGATGGGAGGTTGAGAAATTATCACTGCCTCTGTGTACATGAGACACAAAGCAGAAAACAAAATCAGCACGCACTGTGTCATATTTGTACTGAGATAACACTGAGGAACAGCTGTGACTCTTTCAAATGACTCCATTTGTTTGATAATTGCCGGGTAAAAATAGTGCCACTATGGGCTATTTCAGGATGGCAGATGGCGTTCTAGATTATGTTCCTTTCCTCGTGCCCAAAAAGAACAGGATCGAGTCTTTCAGAAAAATCCTTGTCTGCGTGTGAGATAGCCTCAGGGAAGGGAAAGGGCACAGTCTCAGGCTCTGCTCTGCAGATAGGTAGGAAGCAGAGGCTGGGCTCTAAGGGAAACGGAATTGAATTATCCCGACCCAAGCAATGATGAGAAATAAAGGCATCCGTCTGTTGCCTAGGAACAGAAATATCTTGTGTGTCTTCTACAGCCGGAGGAACCAGGTCATTTACTCTCAGAGTTCAGCCATCAGTTATTCAAACAGAGCTGAAATGAGCCTCCTTTTCTTCTCGCTTCGCGAGGCGGAGGTTCTCATTAGATCCCCTCCTCGCTGTCTTCCATTCAGCAAAATGCTCTAATGTTCCCAACGCATCTTCTCAAAGCTGTGCAGATCAGAAGTCTGCATTACTTGAGAGACAAAACAATACACTGTCTTCAGTAGCTGGCCCTTCGGTCTTTTCCTCTATTAAGAAGCTAATAGAGCTTCACATGAGGAGAGCAGACCATTCTTCAGCCTTTCATCTAAAGGACATGTGACATTTGACATCATGTTGGCATTCTCACCTGCACCTTAAGGAGGGATGGTTGTCTCGCTCTCTCTCTCTCTCTCTCTCTCTCTCACACACACACACACACACACACTCCCACCTGTAGGTTGAGAGTCAAGGAGGAAGGCAGAAACACCTATCTTTTGTGAAGTTTAAGGGCACACTTCTTGGTACTAAGAAGGTAGGACAAGTTTTGCAACCTTACCTGTATATATGGAGCTTTAAAAAATATGTATTTCGAAGAACTACCCATCAAAATCCTGATTCATTGGATCTTTGGTGCTGCCTGGGATCCTAAGGGCTTAAAAGTTTTCCAGGTGATTAGAGGTTAAAACTCAGTTCTATATTTCCCCTTACTCATCCCCTGCTTAAGAGTGTCAGACCCCTAGAACCAGGTGGGAGACAGAAAGGCTTGGGCACGAAATTCTTGGGTTTCCTCATTCCTGTCCCGAGCTGAGTGTTTGCCCTTTGTCCTTCTCTCTAGGAAGCTCTGTGTACTGATGGTCACATGTTTCCCACAAAGATAGTTTCCTTGCTCTTCACAGTTTGAGTGGGAATACTTACTCTCTCAGGAGCACTGAGGAGGGAAATTGACGCTTGTACTTGGGTAGAAACACACTGGGAATATTTAGGAGGTGACTAGGCTGTAAAAAGCTGATTAGCAGAGCCCTAATCTCTGGGTGTTTCTGACCAGGTAGAGTGATAAGAGCAGAACATTCTAGGCACATTAGGCACACATCATAAATATATCCAGCCCTGCAGGTGTGTGAATGCCCCTACATTCCCCTCACCATTCTCTTGGGTTTTGAGGAAACTCAGCTTAAATAAGAGTATTGTAGTATGCAGCAGCAAATAATTTAAAAAGTGAATGACGTGTAGTTCCTATTTACCTTATTTATTTTTTCTTATAAAGAAAATAAGTGATTTTTATTACATTGAAAGCGAAGGCGATTATAAAACCTTTGAAAGATTCTCAGTATAACGATAAAAAAAAAAAAAAAGAAAAAAGCTGAACACTTCTCCTAGAAAGCCTCCAGCCAAAGGCAGTTATTTCTTGCCTGTTTTTTTTTTTTTTTTTCTGCTCAGTTATGTAAATGTCCATTTGTGGGAACAACAGAGTTGATCCAGAAGTCTCATTTTAAAGGGAGGTGAGATGGAGCCCTGCTATCATGTGCAGGAAAGGAAACTGCGCCGGGAGCTCCGATGTGCAGGATCCCCTGATGTCCACCCCTACCTACCACCCCCCTCCCCACACACCCTGCTGGCTTATGACTAAGGCACCGTGGGTCTGATATTTAGGTAGACCTGGCCAGGAAATCACTCTCATTGTCTACTTGGTCAGAAACAAACACATTTCTCCCACTAGCTTGCCAAATCCTCAGGACTTTGATTTGAAAAAGGAGAAAGAGAAGAAAGTTCAACCAGATTTCACATCAAAACCTGTGTTTTGGAGCAATTTCAGGCCGTGCTTGCTTTCCTGTTCCTTCTTCTCTTTCCTCCCTCCCCTCTTTCCTTCCTTCCTTCCTTCCTTCCTTTCTCAACACAGAATCCAAAATGAACTTGAAGCTCTCCCCCTCCTGGTGATGTGGACTAGGAGGAGTCAGAGAATGTTAGAAAGATTTTCGCTCACCTGCCGTGGGAGGGGTGATGATGCCGACTGGGAGTGGCTGGGAGGGGCAGTGGAGGAGCTGCGAGGATTCCTCTAGAAGATGTGTCTTTGAGGAACGCACCTTTACTTTATACTGTTTAGGATTTGATGACAGTGTTGGGTCGAAACCCCCAGACCTCCTGTGGGTGCTAGGGTTCTAAACTACTAACAGTCTCTTAGGTGCAGAGTTAGGCACTTCTTCTGCACAATTTCCTGCTACTAATTTGGTTTCTTTGTGTGAGTCCGTTTATCCCAATAGACTTAATGTGCTTTTAAGGAAGAAGTCAGCTCTATCCCACCCAGGATCCTACCAAAGCAGCTACCACTGCGTTTACACATGGTAAGCACTGAGTGACTTTACTATTAATTAATAATATTTTATGATTAATTTCCTTAGATGGCTCCCCTAATGACTTAAAAACAAAAAGGAGAAGTGTGCCTTTTCTTGCCTTTCCCCTTTGGCCTCCAGATTAACAAAATGAGCGATGAAGGGATTGCAACCGCCAAGAAGTAAGGATCTCTTTTCAGCAGTACGCTGCGCCACGGACGCTTAGCCCCCCTGACCTCAGTGCTCTTGGCAAATAGAGCTCAGTACACATTCTCCCTGATCACTTTGGGCATATCACTTTACCTCTCTGGACCTCAGCTCTAATATTTTATGATCTATGACTTTGTGACACAAATATTATTCCCAGATCCCCCATTCCCATGGTCCTGTGACCTTTTATTGCCAAAAAAAAGCACCATCACCAACATCTTCATTGTAGGGGGCTTCTTCTCTGATACCCATCCCATCCTCCCTGGTCACCCTCTCTGTTCCTGTCAGCCCAGCAGACCTCCAGTCCGTTGCCCTCTCACATTTTCATTGTGCACAGTGCCCCATTTCTCATGCCTTTCCTTTCCTTTTTCTAAAAAAAAACCAAAAAAACAAAAAACCACCCCCCCAAAACCTAGTTTAGATTGCACAATCTGTCAGTATAGTTATTCAAGCAGCTAAATGTTGTAGGAGAAAAATACATAATTGTGCTCATTGAGCTACAAATTCATGACAATAATCTAAAATTAACCCTTGATGCTCCTTGGCAATTCCACTTACACATGTTTAGTATATTTATTCTGCTTTCCAGAATTCTCACACTGTCTTCTTTTGCCCCCAGTCCCCTAGGATTCTTTCCCATTGGGATGCCCTTGACTCACAACTTATTGAGAAAGTAAAAGTAGAAAGGCAGACCAAATACCTGTCATCAAATTTACCAGCCCTCTTTATCTTTATCTAGACTCCATTCCCCACCTGAGCCTGCAGATGAAGTGTCTTTGTTCCCACCAAAGTCTGTTCCCACTTGTTCTCTTCCAGCTTGGTCACAGATATACTGGGCATTCAGCCTCATTGGTCCGGTGTAATAATGGTTTGCATTTGTTGGCCTGACATAATTATGAATAAATAATTGCCCTTATAAGTGACCCAGTTTGGACAATAAATTATATAGGCCCCTTTGTCATAGGACAAAGTTCCAAATATGGGATGATCTGTTTCTAGGCTCACTGTTCAGATCATCTCTATGCCAACATTATGCTGACCTAGTTACTCTGCCGGTGAGTTGGTTACCCAGCTTTATAATAAGTCCTGACACATGGTGGAGCAAATGCTCCCTTCTCTTCTTGCAAGTGTATTGGTTCTTCTTGGCCCTTGGCTGTTTGTGTGTTTTAGAATCAGTTTGCAAATTTCCACAAGATCCTGTTGGGGGTTTGACTGGAGTTTTATTAGGTCTCTAGATCAGTTTGGGGAGAATAGACATCATTATAAAACTCAAATCTTTGTATTCATTACCACATACATTGTTCTATTTTTAGTTCTTCCTTAATATTTTTTTGTAAAATGTCACAATTTTCTGTATCCAGCTTGAGCATATATTTTTTTGACTTCTTCCTAGGTATTTTTACAGTTTTTATTTCTCTTGTAAATGGTGTTTTTAAAATATTATGTCTTATTTTGTTGTTTTTGTTCTGGTGCACTGGACTTGCATATATTGTCTTATATGCAACTAGTTTGCTAGATTTTCCTTTTACTTATGATAGTTTATAAATTTGTCAGGATTTTCTATGTAGATAATCACATCACTTGCAAAAATGATGGTTTTGTTTCTTTGTTTCCAATCCTTCTGCTTAAAGAAAAACTCCACTTTTTATTGACTTAAAGTATGTAAACAGGAAAGAGCACAGATAAATTTACCTGTTGGTACGTTTTTCACAAAATGACCATACTTATTTAGCTAGTACCTAGAAGAGAAAGCAGAATTTTATTTGTGCCTTAGAAGCCCCCAACACTCCCTTCCACCGTGACGTCTCTGAAGAATAACCCAGAATATTTGTCTTGTCTTACTGACTTGGCTCTCCAGCATATCACTCTTTCCTTTTCTGCTGGAATAGTCCCAGAAACATACAGACATGCTTTCAAATCATCCTTCTTAAACAGCTCTTCCGTGACCTATGTCTCTTTCTAGCCATGGCTCCATTCTGTTGCTCCCCTTCTCGGCCAGACTTTTTGAACAAATGTCTCATGGTTACTTTCTCTACTCCCTCACTCTATGGTTTTCTTTTTTACATATTTGAATATGGTTCTATCTTTGGCATTCTACCGAAACAGCTCCTGTCAAGATTCCAGTGACCTCCATGAGACCAAATCCAAAAGACGGTCCTGCCAGTATCCCTCTCCATCTCTTAGCATCATTTGATATAATTGGCCCTTGCTCATCTTGAAATACTTCCTTTTCATGGATTCCATTTATTTATTTGGGTAGTTACTTGTCTAATGCCCCTTTCTCTACCTAGACTCCAAGTTCCATAGGATACATTTTCACTGCTGTATTCCCAGGATCTACTCCAGTGTCTGGCATAGAGTGACAGATACTTGTCACCTGTGCCTTTGGGATGACGATGCATATCTCATCATTTTGTGTCTTGTCTACTTGGATGCCTTACAGGTACTTCACATTCAACATGTTCATGAATGTGTTCATTATCTTATTCTGTAAACTCTCTCTTCCTCTAGCATGTCCTCTCTGAGTGTGCACAACTACCATCCATTAAACCAGAAACCTTAACTCCTTCTTCTTCATCATCCCCACACCCAGTCCATTATGAGTACCTGACCACACCATACCTAAATACCTTCTTCAAACCATCTACTTCCCTTCACCCCAATTTTCACCCTTCTGGCATGCCGCCATGTTGAATATTATTGTCACAGCTTCTGGACTCTTGTTCTGAGCTGTTCTAAAGTCTGACATTGCTCCTCTCCTCAGTTCTCTAGATGGCAGCTAGTGGTGGCACTTAAAAAAAAAAATATATATAAGCCTAATTAAATCACCCTCCTATAGCAGCAATTACACCATATGCTAGCTTCCAAAATTTGGAAATAGAATTAGCAAACATATAGGGTAAGCAACACAGTGCAGGACTGTACTATCAAATACAAAGTATCAAATACTTATCAAGTCATTTGTATTTCATTCTCGTGTCACTATTTTCCCAAAACTTTAGAACATCCTTTGGGTTTCTCTATGACTATTTTATCTTCTACAAATATTGATCCATCTGGCACTTCTATTTCTACACTTACCTTTTCTTTAAATTGAAATCAGTAGACACTTTGAATAACAGAGGGCAGCTTCGCATGAATCACTGGAAAGAAATGTATAAGTAGAACTAGTTATGTGGGGTTAAGGCACAACCTGGCAATTCATTTGTCAACAACAGCCTTGTAAAAACATTAAAAAGAGAACTGCTCAGACTCCCCACATTAATATTAAGGATTGTTACAAGCGATCCAAGGAGGTCAGTTTTATAATTTATTAAAGGCTCTGTGCGTTAGTCAGTGATATTTAGGTATCAAATCAAAACCTAGATTTAAAATGGTAATTAAATAGCTTCTCTTCTCTACCGGTTGAGGCCTGAGTTGCTACTCGAAGGAAAGCTCGCCCAATTGAAGGACAAAGTTGAAAAGTCCCTTGTTTTTGATGGTGTGCACAGTTTTTAAATTTGAGGGCAACAAGGCGTGACTACTTTTCTGTTTCCAGAATTAGCAAGAGTAACAGGACAAGATTAATAGGTGGGTTCATTATGCCTAAGAAATTGACTGGTTTTTTTTTTTCTTCAGAAAATAATTGCTTTTCTGGAGTGCAAAAAGCTTTTGCTCATTCAGTGTCAAGATCTGTTATGCTTATTGGGGGATGAAGTCACTCTTCCCACTGTTTGTAGGGCAGAAAGTCAATAAGTGTGATTGGCAGCTTTGTGCAACATTGAAAAGTCTCCAGCAGATTTCTCACTTGGGACCCACTAAAAACTAAAGGACTCCGGGAAATAGTCAAACTGTCCTCTTTTGACATAGGACCATAAACAACATGGAATGATTTATCCCATGAAAGATTTGAGCAGAATATTCTACTGATTTCTTTGGTTTGGCCACACCCTGCTATTCTTTCCTCTTAGGGGCTGCTCTTTCAGAAAGTTCAGAAAGAAATACATTATCTATCTAACATTGTATAACAAAATACCTGATTTAAATGGGTACAGGGAGGTAATGGAATGGAATGCTTAAAATCATGGGCTCTTGAATCAGAGATCTGGATTCAAATTTTGACTCAGCTGGTTGTGTGAACTTGGGTGAATTACTCACTTGCTCTGCCCCAGTTTCTTTATCTATAAAATGGGGGAAGAGGATAGTGGCTCCCACAGCGTTTTTTTGTGATAATTACATCTATTTACGTAAAATGCATGGCAGGTAGTGAAGGCTATGACTGCTATTACTGTTACTGTCATGGTTATAAGGTATAACAGAAAGTTCTCCTTTGGTCTTTCAGGGGACACCAAAGGTAAATTCAGCCTGGCACTAACATCTGTGGATGGATGAATCTTTGCACATGTAGCCAGGTAAATGTTTAGTATATGGCCATCTGAGCCTTGACAAAGCAAGCAAGTATTTGGAAATAAAAAGGAGTCCATGCTTTAGGGTGTCTTAATAGAAAGATAGATCTTATTTCTATCTATTTTTTAGAGCCACGATGATAAGAATAAAGCTAATAGCTCCCTATATAATGTCTCATCTTGTAATTCCCTCTCACATTTGGATTTTTGCCAGCGTTGGTACAAGACATTAGGATCCCATTCCTCATAGGAGGTCCAGGGAAAGTTTCTGTAGCCACTGCACACCAAAAAAAAAAAAAGTGGTTTGCGGCCACCAAGAACATGCAACTCAGGCCAGTCATTGGTGAATGAGTGGAACCCTTTTCAGTGGCAAAGGATCAAGAAGAGGCAGGACATTGTTCTTCTTTGAGTTAGGAGGAACATGAGCACACTTTCCCTCTCCTTCTAACTTCAGTTTCAGATGCTGGAAGAGTAGGTGGCTATCTTTGGTGGAAGTGTAGAGAGCTGGAGGGGTTGAGGGCCTTGTGACTATGGGTAGTTTGGCTTGGTGGGTTGAGGGAGGATTATTGCCTTAAGTAAAAGGAGCCAGGGTGGGTGCTGGAGCTGGGGGTGTGGAGCAGGGCATAGGAATAAGAGAGAAGGGTGTTGGGTTTTTGTTCAAATGCCGTTATATTTCCTAGGTTAATAAGAGGAGGCAAGGTTCAGATTCACTGCCCTGTGGAGGGGCTACATTAGTCCCTGGGGTCCCCTGAGTGTGGAGTTCCAGATAAAGGAAGGAGCTGGGTCATCTTAAATCTCATCAGGAGTGCTTTCTTAATGACACTTTCCACCATTCCTCACAAAAAAAGAAAAAGACCCCAAACCACTCAAGCTTCTAAAGAAAATATAATTTTCACTTCTTTTTAGAAAAAGGAAACCTGAGCTCTTTGTCTACAGTCCTTTTATTTGGATCCAGATTTTTATAAAGCCTTCAAATTCATTGATACATGAAGAAGTAAGGTTATTGTTGACAGGAATTGTGTGTGTGAGTAAATTATGCATAAGAGTAGCAAAAGGAAACCAAGCCTTGTTGTATGGAACAGTTTCCTGGCTGTGGTTCTGTGAGTGAATGGTAGCGGGCTGACCGTGGGTGGGCGGTGGCTGGTGAATGAGGAAAACCAGCTTGGCTGGGTTGATTCTCCTCTTTGAAAAAGACCTTGTGTCCAAATGTCATACATATCATTTTGCTTGAATGGATATGAACTATGCTGACAAAATAAATATGAGTCCCCAGAGTGCGGGGGACTTCCTGTTGGCAACTCCACTTCAGGTGCTTTCACTAGAGGAGGTGACATTTGGCCCCCAGCTGTGAAATTGTTCCACTGATTTTTGCTAAGGTACCTTCTTTCTTTTGCCTCTTAAAATTCCACTGATTGCTTCATTTTTCTTCTGGCTCCGGAGAAAGCCAATGTTTTATTCTCTGATGTGCATTTGAGGACTGGATTTTTTGATTTGCCTTCTAACCTCTCCTTCTAGAACATAATACCCCCATGTTCATGCACGCTCTCTCTCTGTGTCTCTGTCTCTCCTGCATCTGTTCTTTATGGCTAGCACAGTTTCATCTTTTTATCCCCTCCCTTGGAAATTTGAATACTGACTTGCATTTTAAGCCAATGGTTTCTTGCTTCTACTCTTGAGGATGTGATGTGAGGGGGATTCAGAATAATGAATCTCGGCTCCCTGTTGACTCATGTTGGGTGATTTGAGTGGCAGCTGCTGGAGTTGGCAGCCCGTGGGATCAGGTTCATGTGCCTTAGTAGCTGCTACAGCAGTGCTGAGAGCAGTGGTGGGGCTAGGGGGACTGACACCTGGGACCTTGCAGCATACTAAGTGATTATGCAGAAGACAACAAGACACTTTGTGAGGGGCGGGGGGAGTTTGGGGGGAGGTGATAAAGACAGAACAACTTATTAGAATAGGGAACAAGATGAAAAGTGAGGAAAAAATCAGCCAGAAAACACCATAGAATGTAATCCCAGACTAAGAGAGGATTGAAGAAGTCGAAGGGGACCAAAAGGATAAGTTGATAGATGTGCTTTGAATCTGGGAAAATTCTCATTTTGGTAAAAAGTAGTCAACTCATTCTGATGACTGATTGCATAATTGCCTGTCCATGTTTTGACACTTATTTGTTACCTTTTTTTTTAAAAGGTTGTTTTGGAAAATGTGAAAAAAAAAAAAAAATCCCTGTAGCAGGTGGCAAGACCCCAGTGAAAATGATTTCTATTGTAGAGAAGGGATGAGGCTGCCTAGGTATAGCGAGACCCAGGGACTCAAATAAGGATTTCATGCATTTCCCCCACTCCTTCCCTTCTTTTCTCCCTCTTACTTCCTCTTTCTCGGTCTCTCTTTCCCCTCTCCTTAGCTCCCCATCCCCTAACCAGTAGTCCTCTCCGCTTTCTTCTAGTCTCTCTTTCCCTTGGCTTTCTCCCAGTCTGACTTTTCCGTCCTCCATTCTCCCCTCCCTGACCCCATCACTCAACCCCTCTCCCTTCTCTCTTTTTCCGTCAATCTCTGTGTCCCTACCCATTTCTCTCTCTGTTCTCACCCTCACTGTCTCCCTCTGCCCCTCACCGCTTGCTCCAACCCTCCACCCCCCTGTCCTTCATACCTCATATTCATACACCTTTCTCTCTTTGCCCCGCCTCTGCTCCCTCCTGCTCCCTGGGCCCCTCTATGTCTCCCTGCCTCCACTTTCTTTCCTGCTCTGCCATGCCCCCCACCTTCTGTCCTCTTGTTCCCTAGTCCCCTCTCATCTTAGAGTTCTGCTGTCCCATATGCTAATCTTACTCCAGGGCTGGCTCTTCTCTAAAGTGAACTCCTAGCTTCTCCAGACTTATGTGATCCAGCTTAACTTTCTGGGGGAAAAAGAGTTTCTCTTTCACATTAGTTGTAGGAAGAAAATCCCCAGGATTGCCTCCTATTTGGCTCTGTGAGGTTGGAATATTCAGAGAAGCCTCAGAGCTGATGAGGGGTGGTGCTACTCCTTTCAGAGCCATGTGGACTAAAGTTCAGGAAAATCAAGGTGCTAGAGAAGGAGTGTTGGGAACCGGATTCAGAAGAAAGAAGAAAGAGTATTGGATCCTGGGCAGACAAAATTTAACGGGCCACTACTGTTACTACTGGACAGCCTACTGACTAGGAGTATTCTACTGAAAATATCCTTAATATTATGATCAAATTTAAAGAGCTAAAACAAGCAACCTAAAAATCTCAGGAGGTTACAGAATAAAGGTTTGTGTCTCAGTTTGTCACAGCCTAGGGCAGATGGGGTGGCCTTCCATAAGGCTTCCCTCACCTTGACAATTCAGGGGTTCTGTCTCTTACCAGAGGCTGCTATCCCCGAGTCTTTCACTTCCAGCTGCGTGAATGAGAGGGAAGAGGGTAGAACACACAGGTTTTTAGGGCAACACTCAGATGGTATACAGAATTTCTGCCCACATCCCACTGGCTGGAACCCAATCTCTTGTTCCCACTCTAACTATAAGGGCTGCTAAAAATTTAATGTTTGTATGTGCCCAGAAAGAAAACGAACAGGGTTTGGGGAGCACATAGCACTGTTAGGCCCGAAGTCAGCTTGTTTGCCTATGTGGCTGAATGGCAAGTAGCCAGAACTGAACCAAAAGAAAGTTAATGCTGGGTATTTATGAGAGGAGCGTGTATGTTTTCCTCTAAAATGACTTCCATACTTTCTTTAGATCTGGGCTTTATCCTGAATTTCTCCTTTTTTCATGCAGCCTTCCAATATGGCACAGCATTGAAGAGCTTGGACTTTGGAACTGGGCATGATTTAAACCCCAGCTGCCCCATATTGTAGGGGTAACGTTGAGCAAATTAGCCCCTCTGAGCTCTTGTTTCCTCTCTCATGTACTGTGCCAGAAAATATCATTAATAATCATCCAAATTTTAAAAGCATTCAAATCACTTTGGGGTTGTGCCTTTTTCTTTTTATAGCTGTGATTTTACTTAGCAACTCCGCGAAGCTCGGCAAGTTAGTGGTACAGCTGGGCGTGGGCTGCGCTGTAGGTTCCCATTCTCCATCCACGAGAACCTTCCAGTTTCAGAGCTAAAGAGAAGATCTTCGGTCACCCATTCCATTTTCCAGAAAAGGACACTGAGGCCCAGAGAAGGTGTCTGCCCGTGCATGCAGTCATGGGACAGGCTGGGTGGCCGAACTGGAGAACCATCTCCCCTCGGGCTGCATTGTGTGACCTGTGAGGCTCCTCTCTCAGCAGGGCCTTCCCTCTTTCCAGTCCTGTTACCTCACTGAGCTGGGAACAAAGGCTCCACGGCTCTACAGGGCGGCTCAAAGGAAAGCCTGCCCATTTCATTAGGTGGCAGCACCCCCCCCACACACTTACACCAGAATATTTTCTCGTGTTCTAACCATAGAGACCGTCCTTTCTACAGAAACGGGTTTAAAACTTGTCAGTTTTACAGAGATGCTGCTGCCGCTCATTGAGGGGTGATAAAGACATAGGTAATTGCTGTAGAATAATACTGCTGCCAAGAAGATGATTGAACTCCCACACAGAAGGTGAACAGATGGTATATCTATTGAAATTCATAGGCTGTGAGATGGAATAATTTAACTGATGGCGGGGCACCCTCATTTCAGGCTGAGGGAGGCTCCCAGAAGAACAAGCGTGCCGCTAGGTGGCAGGACCAGCCAGGGCCCCCGTGTCTGTCTGCTCTCAGAAAAGGAGGCCTGGATTCTGCGCACACTGAAGAATTACTTCGGGTCATATCCTAATTGGGACTGCAGACCTCCCCTGTGGTTTTTTTTTTTTTTTTAAACTTAACATCACTCTAACTATAAAGTAAATATGTAGCACTGATGACTTTTGCTTAGGGAAAAAGCCCTCCAGTGGCAGGGTTTTATTACTAAAGGGTTGGGGCTGTGGCTTGGGGGATGGGGCCGTGTCTGGACCAGGAGTAGCTTTGGGCTCCCCAAATCTCATACATCATTCTCCCATGTGGGCCTAATGACATTTTCTTCTGGCTGGCTGCCGCCCACCCCCAGCCTTGCCTACTGCTTGCTGTGCAACTTCATTTTGGAAGTTGATAGAGCTCATAACATGATGTTAGAGGAAGAGTAAAGGAATCCATTGTGAACTGATGTGAAGGGGCGGAAGAAATTATAACATAGAACAGGTGAGTTGGTGAGTTAACCAGTGATGGTTACCATCTCCTTATTTCTGTCTTCTTATTAACCATTATTAAAAGTTCTGCCCCTGACTTTAGTTTCTAAATACAGAGCACTGAAAATCTTGGTCGGTGACTCTGAGTTGCCCATACCTGCTGATTCTATGTGGGAACCACTTCCTGCTGGTGTTTGATTTCACAAACAAACCCATTCATTCACTTCACAAATAGTCATTGAGTCTTTCTTTCTTCAAGCTTTTACCTTTTTCTGAGGTCTGTTTTCTCATCTGTAAAAGGGAAAAAAATTCCCATCTCATAGGGTTGTCCTAAGTCTTAAATGAGCTCTTTTATATAAAATACTTAAATAAAGCCTGGTAGATAGAAAGTACTCACTAAATGTTAGCTGCTGTTTCGTGCTCCTACCCCCAGCACTGCCTCCTACTGTATACTTACTGCTACTATGCTACTGTGTTACTATTCCTATGACCATGATGAATACTACTGTATTACTACTATACTACTGCTATTACTACTGTATTACTACTATTACTACTACTACATGACTTCTCTTAATTTAGATTTTGAGCCCCTGTTTCTCTGAATTGCAGAAAAGATCTGATCTCATCAATCTAAGGTAAATTTATTATGTCCTGGATTTCTAGTTAAATAGCTCATTTGGAAAACTCCCCTTTCCTCCACTTCACTTCTCCTCAGAGGATGAGTTAACCATTTGGGGTTTACATCCAACCTTGCTAGGGACACAGGGCCATGTGGTCCATAAAAACCCTCCATCTGCACTGAGAAACCTTCTTTTTAACAGCACTTTCTTCTTTGGCCTCTATATACATCTCTGAGGTCTGAGCTGGTCTCTTCTGAGCCATTTTGGGGCCTAGTGCGGGTGGGGGATGGGATGGACAGATACCACTTAGAAGTTTTCAGATGTTCTCTGGCCTCTTGCTGGCCTCATACCAAGCTGGATCAGAGGTGTTTCTGCAAAGCCACAAGCTGTCTGCACTATACTCTGGGAACTGAAGCACAAGCCCCCTTGTTTTGGGGTCCTCAAACTTAAGGGATGTTCTATAATTCCCTGCTTAACCTTCATAATTCCCACCACCCCTCCCTGCCAGCACATGTATAGCCCCCTCAAAATTTTATTATTTTCTAACTTCTCAAATCAAAACTCATCATTTGTGGAGGAAATTCAACTTGCACTGGGAAGAGGCTAGTTCTTGAGCATTTGCTCTCAAATCATGGGGGTTAAACCAGTGAGGGTTTAAGAAGTATATTGTCAACCACCAGCAATATGTGCTGTAACAGTTGTTCTGGAACAAAATTCTTGGATATGATCAAGTTACTAATTAAAACTGAAAATAGGTAGTGGTCATAAAGCTAAAATGAACGAAAAAAATTTCTGGATTATAGGCTATACAAATATAGTTTCTTTGATTGAACACAGGCCCATTCAACATAGGCCAATACATACAGGCCCATTCAACATAGGCCAGTATTGCCAAATAGGGACCCTGTCACGCTTGTGAGGAATAAATGAGAGTAAGTTTCCACTTACAGACTTTGTACTTGAAAATAGTTTATGCTGTTTATGCTCATCTTATAACTTTGCATTATTTATAAAGAGATATATGAACTTTAGCCCCCCTTCTTCCTTATCCTATACTTAAAAAGAAATAGATTACTAAGGTTTCCTTTCACATATTACTTAGGGCCAGAATTAGTTGATTGTTACAACTGAGCTTGGTCCTCTTAGATGGTGATGATCTAGGTCAGAGGTCAACAAGCTACAGCGCCACTACAGAGGCAGAGGCCGAGGCCATCTCGGGGATCTTGAGGAGAGCAGGTGGAAGGAGCTGTGCTTTCCCCAAGCAACGGAGGTGTTTGAGTCATTTCCACCCTCCTCTGTGGCTCTGAAAGCCTGCTGTGATTTTATGCCACCTGCATAACCTGATTTGCATCTTAAATGAATATCCAGCTACTGCTTGGACTTTTTTCAGAAGAAGGAGAATGGCTTTTATGAAGCCATCTGTAGATGAAAAATAAATAGCCTCCAGCAGTCCTGGAATATGTGATTGGAGGAGCTAGCACACAGTAAGAGAGCCAAACAGCTGACTTGCTCCCCAAGTCAAGACACTACTCAAGAGATTTCAGTATAGACAAGATAAGCGAAATAGGCAGGAACCATCTGGAAGATAAAGGGAAAATAAAAGCCATTTGAGAGCCATTGACACACTTGGCTCAGGGACAGGCCAGAACTTGTCCTCTCATCCTGAATCTCCTGCCCCCTGGAGGTCTCACATCCTCTCTCCTCCAAGAGCCTGACGGACTTTCTTAAAGTCATGAAATTCCTCCTCTGGTAGGTGTGTAGGGGACTTTCTTATAGACACTCAAGGAACATTTCCACATCTGGACCCAGGTTCCATTTTTATGGTGTCTTCCACTTAATGATGTCAGAGATTAATTGGATTAACCTTATTCTTCTTTTCTTCCTTTCCTTAATCATCCTAAGCCACCACTTCACCCTCAGAAGCGAACTGTAGAAAATATGGCAGATCTTAGCTTCGAATTGCAAAATACAAGAGTGAAACAAGGATTGAGGAAGTAAATATGATGAGTCAGAACAATTCTCTCCAATTGAGTTTCTTCCTGACATTTCTCTCGCTGATCCTCTTCCACTTCTCCTCCTTGAGTAAAGACCTTTTGGCCAGGGAAAGAGAGGGGAGAAGTAGAGAAGAACAATAGAGACCTCTTTTCCTTTCCCCTCTCTTGTCTTTCTTTCTTCTCTCTGGCTCTCCTTTCTTTTTTCCTCCTTTCCTCTTTCCCCTTTCCCCTCTCCTTCTCTAGTGTTTGTGCCCTGTTCTTGTTCCCCACAAGGGAGACACCATTACTGACCCGGTGCCCCCCCGCCATCCCACTTTGATTAGGGATATAAAAGTAAAGAGGGTCCATGCCTGGCATCCTGAAGGATGATCAGGAAATAACTGATCTTATGGAGGAATTTCTCTTGCCGTCATGGTACTGTTGTATAGTAGAACCAACTGCTAGGCATGCCTACACCGGAGAAATTCTCGGAGATCTCTGCAGATACTCACTGGTACTCTAGGACGTCCAAAAGTTCTAATGGCCTTCTTCAGTGAGTCACAGACAGCAAATGAGAGTGTACATCTGAGAACTGAAGGAGTCTTTTAGATAGCACAGGGGGATGTGTTCAGGAAAGATGTGACATAGACTCTGCCTTTGGTGTTCCATGGCATTTCTGTGGATTACTATCTCCAGGGAGCAAGTCAAGAAAACAGGGCCCATTGCCTATGTCAGGGGCTGGATGAGACAAGTTATAGTCTAGAAGGAGGCCATACGTCCCATTCCCACCACCACCAAGGTGGCCTTGTCTGGAACTCAAGGACAACTTCAAGGAGGAGAGGGACAAGAGGCACTTTTTCTATTTATCTGAGTTTTATTTTTCATATTGGGTGGACTAGGGGCTCAAAGTAAAAGAACTAAATTGAGTTATAGGAAATAGTTATGTTTCTTATGTGCCAGGATTTGTGATTATAAAATCTGTACTACATAGAGTCATGTTTATTTTTTAATTTTTAAAAAGATTTTTATTTATTTATTTGAGATAAAGCATTAGTGGGGTGAAGGGGCAGAGGGAGAGGGCAATGCATGCAAGGCTTGATCCCAGGACCCTGGGATCATGACCTGAGCCCAAGTCAGATGTTTAACTGACTGAGTCACCCAGGGACTCTGATAGAGTCACATTTATTAAACAGTATGTGCCATGTATGGTACTAAAGGATTTTTGTGTATTTTCTTATTTAATTCTTTTAATGACTTCATGAGGCAGATATTTCTAATCCTGTTTTACAGAGGAAACTAAGACTTTCAGAGGTGCAATAGGTTACACAGTAAGAAGGGGCGGAACTAGGATTTGCCAGGCTGTATGATTCTGGAGTTCCATTTGCTCCATAAACCCTAATACTTGAGGGTCAGCTAGGACCCTATGATGGGTCACTGAGATTGCTTTCCAGAAACCTGTTAGTGAAGCAAACCATCCTTTGGCAAGGAAACCTTTCTGGACCTCTTTTCCTGTGCCAGGTGCTCTGGTGGACATGGGATACAAAATGAACAGCATTCACTCCCTCCAGGGATGGAACAACCTTCCTGCATTTGGTTCTACCGGAGGGAAAGTATTCAGTATGGATTGTTTGAGTGAATAAGTTTGAAAGGCATAGAGCATCAGTCAGGCAAAGAATGCCTAATTTCAAATGAAGCATCAAGAATATTGCAGCCATGCTCATAGAAAGAGAAGTTGAAAGGATCAGAACACTCATTCTGATAGAAGTACAGATTTGTCTTTCGAATGGTCTCTGCCTTAGGCAGTGCTAACGGCTGTTGGTTAGAAACCTAATCCAGGCTGAAAAAAGCCCTAGGGAACAATTGGGCCCAGAGCTGAGAGAGGCTGATCTGATCTGAGAAGGTTCTTTTATTCTTAACATCAATGAGGTAGTGATGAGGGAACTCAGAGTCAGTGGCTCTCCTGCAGTGGCACTGTGATCAGAAGGGAGAACTCATTTCTGGAAACAGCACCCCTTTCTTGGCATCCACAAAACTAAAAAAATAATTACTAAAGTGATTGATGTAGGTAGGAAATCTAGATCAGATTATAACTTCTTTCACAACACACACACACCCTCAAAGACAGGAGATGCAACGAGGGTTCAGCTTCCTCTAAGGGAAAGAGGAGAGAACTAGTTCTAATCTCTAACGCGTGCCTTTGTTAGGCCACAGGTAGTGACTTTGGTTGCCAGGCAGTGAGCATAGTCTTCCAATTTTCCGCTATTTTCTTGCTGGGTTGGTATGTCTATTCTGAAAGGAAGTGGTTGAAGCTATCTGAGGGTGTTAGGGGTCTTTGGTGGTTAGTAATAGTAATAGACACCAACTCTGATTAATTTAAATCAAAAGGGAGTTTACTGCAGCAATACAGGAGAGCCTGTAGGATAGAAGCAGTTGGCTCAGAAAACGTGAAAGTGGGTTGCCCTGAAGGTCTTGGGGCTGGAAGGGCTTCACATTTTGATTTCAGCACTGGGGTTGCTACCAGTGAATCCAGCCTCACTCAGCCTTTCCCTCACTTTTTTCCTGATTCCACTGTAGAGTGGTGGGTTCCCTTTGGCCTGGCTTGGACTGGGTACCAAGCTCCTGGCCAGTGGAAGGCAAAACCTCTTAAGTCCCACAGACTAATCAATGAAGAAGATGAAGAAGAGGTAATTCCTCAAGGAAATAATACATAGAGGGTTTAAAAAAAAAGGTGGGGGGGGGGGAAGGCCAGAGAGCCACCTGAGCCCCTTTGTTGGAAGAGCTCAGCTCTGTTGACTGCAGCACAGGTGTGGGCGTGGTCTTAACAGGCTTTTGCGATCCTGCTCTACCTTCCCTCCCAACATACCTGTGACAGCTCCTCCTTGTGACCCTGACACCTTCGTACATCGTCCGTTTTCCCCAGGCTGACTTTCCCTTTCTGACTGACTGTCTTTGCTCCCTCTGCTGCTCACCAGGAGTTAACCGCTTCTTCTTGTGTACTCTCATAACACTTTTTGTTTTTGTGAATAATAATAATCCTCTTGTAATCCTCATTTTCCCGGCCCAAGAATTTCCTCCCTACATTTTGCTGCCGCTATTGCAAATGCAGTTAATATGACCCAGGCCTTTCCTAAGCACCATCTGTGTATTAACTCATTTAATTCTACCAACTACCCTATGCAGCTCGTATCTTTGTTTCACAGCTGAGGACACTGGCAGGGGAAGTTGAGTAATTTGTCCAAGGTCAGACAACTGGAAGTAGCTGGAACAAAATTTGAACTTCACATTCTGGCATCAGTACCCTTGACTAGTCTTGACTGTTTCATGCCTCCTGCACCCTCCACATCCATCACTCATCTGTTCTACCTCTTAATAATTTTGTTTTCACCCCGTATTCCCACTGCCATGCTACCAGTCCCCATCCTTCCAGTGTCTGCCATTAGCATAAACCTAGGTTTGAAAGGGGCTTACAAGGAGTCGCAAAAGATGCTCCTCTCTCTCGCCTCACTCACTCAGGAAATCCCAAGTGTTTTAGAAACTCCGAGCCTGGAACTGGGACTGTCGAATAAGTATGTCTTATTATATCACAGTATCACACATATCATAGTTGAGTGCTTCCTGATCTGTTTGGAGACAACTTAACACTGCACTCCTTCATGTGTATTCAGCACCCTGTTGCCAAAGAGACTTTACCAAAAAATTCAACATGATCATGTTGTTCATCTGCTTATAGTTAAAGATTTCCCATTACCTACTGCCCCAGCATAATTTGGGTCTAACTTTACTTTCCAGTTGTGCTGTCTACTTCTCAGCCCCATAGTCCTCTACATCTGAGCACCTTCTGTGTATCACTTAGGAGAGTACCTAGGACCTGCTGGGTGCTTTGGAATTTGGCAGCTCCACCAAATTGCTTGCCATTATTTCAACATCTATTTTTCATCCTTGGCGCCGTGTAAAAGGACCTTTGCCTCTGACATCCCCGTGTGTCTGACAAAGGTCCTATTTATATTCCAAAACGCTGTGCACATAGCATCACCTGTGGGAAGCCTTCCCCACTCATCGCGGGTACCGTTGTTTCTTCCAGGTTCCATAGCTATGTTAAAATACTTACATGGTATATAATTCTCCTAGGGCTCTTGAAACAAACTACCACAAACTGGGTAGCTTCAAGCAACAGAAGCTTATTGTCTCATAGTTCTTAAGGCTAGAAGTCTGAAAACAAGGTGTCATAGGGCCATGATTCCTCTGAAACCTAGCGTCTGGTAGTTTTTTGGGCAATTTTTGGAATCCCTTGGCTTGCAGTTCATTTCATCAAGGCCTTTGTAGCCATGTAGTGCTCTCCCTGGGTGTTTCTGTGTTCACATGGCTATTTTCTTGTAAGGACCAGTTGTGCTGGGCTAGGGGTTCACCCTACTCCACTCTGACCTCATCTTAACTAGTTATTGCAATGACCCTATTGCCAAATCAGCTCACATTTTGAGATACTGGAGGCTGGATTGTCAGGGTGTCTTTTTTGGGGTATGTGTGTGTGTGTGTGTCCTAATTAAGCCTATAACATCTGTCTACATCATAAACTTTTGTAAATGTGTGGTCTCCCTTACTAGACTGTGGATCACACCTTATTCATCTTTCTGTCACTTCCTCCGTCCCATTATGGGCACTTGTTAAATTTGGGGGGTTAACTCCTTTCATGCGATGAAAAATTGAAGGAAAGAGCAGAGTTGTATTTTCCTCAATAGGTTATGAATACAGTGGAAAGTGTGTTAGGATTTCTTCCCACTATCATGTAAAATCCACCAGTGACAATGTCTGTTTCGTTGAGTAACATATCCTTAGTGCTTAGAACATGCCTCGCATAGAGCAAGTGCTAAATAAATTTTGCTAAATATTTATATTTTTTGAGTTGGATAGAAACAATCGAATGAGTGGGTTAAGATTATGGGAAGTAAGCCATAGATAATTTTAGAAACATTTTGTTGGTCATTACCCTGACCAGGTCTTTGCTGTAGTTGTTAAGATGAGTTCAAAAGCTCATGCAAGTAAAGCTGATTCTTGCTAGCTTCTAGTTGGAGGGTAGAAGCCTAGTGTAAAGAATACCACTGCTGGGGTGCTGAAGGCATTGGAATTTGCCTTTTACCTATAGGTCAGCATCCTCCTGAAGACTTTGAGGGCTTCCCTGTGTCCTTCAAGGGTATCACAATGGAGAAAGTTTTGCCAGTATAATTCCTGAGAGAAGCAGACCCTGCTTTCCTATTTCTGAAAATTCCTAATCACAGGACACTGAAATCCAGTTTTGCTCTTGTGTAACTGCCCAAACTGGATATTTAGCTCAATCCTGTCCACTAACTGGCATTAACTGACATTACCTGGTCTCACTGGAACCACTCCTCCCTGGCTTTTCGCAAGGTCTCCTACTTCCATGGTTTTGTACTGTGGATGCCCTCAGTCATATCACATTTGGAACCTGATTTAAGACTATCAACTCTGAGGAGGTAAACATATGTCTTGTTTCCTCCACTCTCTTGCTTTCCCACTGGAGTCCTTGTCTTTAGGTATATGGTCAGTTCCCCACACCATAACATGCTACGGAAGGTGGATGTCCGCTTCCTTTTAGGGCTTCCTGAGGAACAGCTCAGTATAATGGGAAATGCCAATCTGGACTTCCCTTAATCTCAGAGGCAATGGAGGGTTGGTTTTGGGTTCATGATTTTACGAAGTTTGTGTTTGTTAATAGTCACTTCATGTTAGGTTAAACTATTGTGAAGACCCTTGAGTGCTGGCTTTCTCTGACGTGAGTCATGAGTCTTGGAAATGTAGTGTGTGGAGCTAATTTTCATCTCAGGATTAAGAACCAAAGCAGCCACCTTGCCTCTTTTCAGATGGCACGATTGGAATTTGTCTCTATCACTAAAACATACTCTTTCCATTTGCTGTGTCATCATTTGAATGACTGGACACCATGATCCTACAGTTGTCATGACTTCAAATAAAGAGGAGCTGGTGGGAAAATACTAAATTCTGTGTGCCCTTTGAGTGCCTGTGCTTGAATACGTGGAATAGGTCAAGGTTTTGGGAATGTTCATTGACATATCACATTTTTCTCACTGGGCCTCTGGAGGTGATTGACTAAGGCTTTGGCCCACTTTTGTCACAGGTATTATATTTATGAATTTTTCCCTTTCCTAATTCTCATTACTATAATTAGCAGCTCTTCATCATAATTCATTTGAATATGCAGGACCTCTGGGAAGTTAGAAACATAGCAATTATTGAAAGAAGGAGATCATTAAAAGTCACTTACAGGAGATGAAGGAATAATTATGAACAGAATTTTCTTAAGTAGCCTATGACTTATGATTCCATCTAATTGCTTCTGTTACAGTTGGGGTTAAAGTGGAGTATCACGTATTTACTTATCACCCACTTTGAAAACCTTCTCTTTACATTTCTTCTTTGTTCCTTCAGTGACCTAACATAGAGAACTTACCAGCCCTAACTTAGGCCCAAGGGCCATAAAGATAAGGGAAAGCCAGTACTATTCTTAGATGCCTGGAGTGCTATCTAAACTACCCCTTTAGCTAAAAGTCTTGATTTCTGCTAACACATTTTCTTCTGGAGGTTTTAAGCTTTAAGTTGTTATCAAGTACTGATACTTTTGTATGAAGGAGTTACATGAATGGGGATGTTAGCTGTCCTCCAGAGATTCACGTTTTCACTTCTAGTGCAGAGTGTTTGCATAGAGGGGGCTCTCTGGGCAGGGGGTGTATTTCCCAGCCCTTCTTGCATCTCTCTGGGGCACTGTGATGGAGTTCTGGACAGCAGAATATGGGTGGAAGTGTTGTAAACTATTTCTGGGCTCAGCCTATGACAACCTTTTCTGTAATTATTTACTTGCCCCTTTTCTCTACCTGCTGGGTGACTTTCCACACCCAGGAAGTCAAGAGTTGATGACAGCAGGGTCTTTATCCATTTAGGTCCCTAAATAACTATGTGAAACAGCTCCCCTCCGCCCTACATTCTACAGCAACTGGACTCCTATTGTGTTAAGCCACTGAGAATTGGGGTTTATCTATTACCACATCTAGTGTTACCCTAACTAATAAAGTAGTAAAACATTTTCTTAAAAACACACTTTGATAAGATACTTTGAGATAACCAAGTACCTCAGGGAAGAGGAAGAAGAGGTTGTGGTTTGGTGGGAGGTAAAGGTAGAAGGAATCTGGAATGGCAAGCCTTGGGTCACAAATTTTCTTACGTATTTATTCTTGTTAGCCCAGTATACCACGTGTAGCATATTGGTTAGAAGGGATTTCTCACTGAAATAACATTTAAGATTCTTCTTATACTTTTCAGTTTTCTTGGTATCATGTTTTCCTTCTCTTATTTTCATAGTCTTGGGCAAATATTTGGAAATCATCTTTTACAGTCCTAAGCATTAAAGCACAAGTATTTATTTGCCCCTCACTCATGGCTCCTGTGTCAAAATTTCAAACTTGATAAATAAGGATTGTACCAAATTAACTTGGGATCTTCCTTCTTTCTTTCCTTCTTCCCTCCCTCTTTTCCTCCATCCCTCCCTCCCACCCCATCCATCCATCCCATCCATCCATCCATCCCTTGTATTCACCACCTATATGTGCTAGGAGCTCTGTAAGACTTCGAGGATGCAGTGATAAATGAGACACTCAGCACTTTCTGTCTCGTGGAGCTGACATTTGAGCAATTAGAAATTGTTTTAGAAGTGAATTAGTATTTTAAATGCCTGTCATATATACCCTATGCTAGATTTAAATTCTCCCAGCAAAGGAGAAGTGCATGTTTGTTTATGGCTTTTTTGTAAATATAAATGCAGTGATCTTTGGCTTTAAAAAATTCGTTCCTGTGAAAATGTTTGTTAATTAATCCAGCCAGTAGAGTTATTTACAGAAAAATTGAGCATGTCATAGTTCTTTATGTACAAGAATTGTTTTCCCTCCCAAAAACCTTAGTTACCTGAATTGTCCTAAGATTATTCGTAATAACTGAAATTCAGTGATTAAAGAGAAGTGAGAATTCCAAAAAAAAAAAAAAAAAAAATTGAACTTGTCAAAAAGAAAGATAATGTGAACCTTAAGAATCATAGGACTTTCGGATATATATGTATCTGTAGTACATATGTACTATATATTATTTGTAAGATCATTACAGTATCATGTTATTAGATTCTTATTGTAGACTAAATGGGTATTAAAATAAAAAAGAAATAACTGAAAAAAATATCAGATATCAGTATACAGAGTTTCTTTTATTTTCATTTTTATTTATTTTTTCTCACCATAGCACATACCCTCTCCAGTGTCCATCACCCAGCTACCCCAACCCTCCCACCCCCCTTCCCTCCAGCAACTGTCAGTTTGTTTCCTGAGATTAAGAGTCTCTTATGGTTTATCTCCCTCTCTAGTTTCATCTTGTTTCATTTTTCCCTCCATTCCCCTTTGACCCCCCACCCTGCGTCTCACATTCCTCATATCAGAGAGATAAGATAATTGTCTTTCTTTGATTGACTTATTTCACTCAGCATAATATCCTCTAGTTCCATCCATGACCTTACAAATGGCAAGATTTTGTGGTTTTTTTTAATGGCTGCATAGTATTTCATTGTATAGATATATACAATATCTTCTCTATCTATTCATCTTTTGATGGACATCTAGGCTCTTTCCACACTTTAGTTATTGTGGACATTGCTGCTATAAACATTAGAGTACATGTGCCCCTTTGGATCACTATATTTGTATCTTTAGGATAAATAGTCAGTATTATGATTGCTGGGTCATGGGGTAGCTCTAGTTTCAACTTTTTGAGGAACCTCCATACTATTTTCCAGAATGGCTGCATCAGCTTGCATTCCCACCAACAGTGTAGGAGAGTTCCACTTTCTCTGAATCCTTGCCAATACCTGTTGTCTCTTGACCAGTTAATTTTAGCCATTCTGAGATACGGTGTGAAGTGGTATCTCACTGTGGTTTTGATTTGTATTTCCCTGATGTCAAGTGATGTTGAGCACTTTTTCATGTGTCTGTTGGCCATTTGGATGTCTTCTTTGCTGAAATGTCTGTTCATATCTTCTGCCCATTTCTTGATTGGATTATTTTTTCTTTCAGTGTTGAGTTTGATAAGTTCTTTATAGATTTTGGATATTAGCCCTTTATCTGATATCTTATTTGCAAATATCTTCTTCCATTCTGTCAGTTGTCTTTTGTTTTTGTTGACTGTTTCCTTTGCTGTGCAAAAGCTTTTGATTTTGATGAATTGCCAATAGTTCGTTTTTGCCCTTGCTTCTCTTACCTTTGGTGATGTTTATAGGAAGAAGTTGCTGCAGCTGAGGTCGAAGAGGTTGCTGCCTGGGTTCTCCTCAAGGATTTTGATGCATTCCTATCTCACATTGAGGTCTTTCCTCTATTTTGAGTCTATTTTTGTGTGGTGTAAGGAAATGGTCCAGTTTCATCAGTTTCATTTTTCTTCATGTGGCTGTCCAATTTTCCCAGCACCATTTTTGAAGAGACTGTCTTTTTTCCATTGGACATTCTTTCCTGCTTTGTCAAAGATCAGTTGACCATAGAGTTGAGGGTCTATTTCTAGGCTCTCTATTCTGTTCCATTGATCTATGTGTCTGTTTTTGTGCCAGTACCATACTGTCTTGATGATGACAGCTTTGTAATAGAGCTTGAGTCTGGAATTGTGATGCCACCAACTTTGGTTTTCGTTTTCAACATTCATCTGGCTACTCGGGGTCTTTTCTGGTTCCATATAAATTTTAGGATTATTTGTTCCATTTCTTTGAAAAAAATGGATGGTTTTTTGATAGGGATTCATTAAATGTGTAGATTGCTTTAGGTAACATATATATTTTCACAGTATTTGTTCTTACAATCCACGAGCATGGAAAGTTTCTCCATTTCTTTGTGTCTTCCTGAATTTCTTTCATGAGTATGTTATAGTTTTCTGAGTATAGATTCTTTGCCTCTTTGATTAGGTTTACTCCTAGGTATCTTATGGTTTTGGGTGCAATTGTAAATGAGATTGACCCCTTAATTTTTCTTTCTTCTGTCTTGCTGTTGGTGTATAGAAATGCAACTGATTTCTGTGCTTTGATTTTATATCCTGACATTTTATTGAATTCCTGTATGAGTTCTAGCAGTTTTGGAGTAGTGTCCTTTGGACTTTCCACATAAAGTATCATAACATCTGCAAAGAATGAGAGTTTGACTTCTTTGCTGATTTGGATGCATTTTATTTCATTTTGTTTTCTGATTGCTGAGGCTGTGACTTCTAGTACTATGTTGAATAGCACTGGTGATAGTGGATGTCACTGCTGTGTTCCTGACCATAGGGGAAAAGCTCTCAGTTTTACCCCATTGAGAATGATATTCACTGTGGGTTTTTTCATAGATGGCTTTGATGATATTGAGGTATGCACCCTCTATCCCTACACTGTGAAGAGTTTTGATCAGGAAAGGATGCTGTAGTTTGTCTAATGCTTTTTCAGCATCTATTGAGCATATGATATGGTTCTTGTTCTTTCTTTAATTAATGTATTAGTTCACACTGATTCATTTGAGGATGTTGAACCAAACTTGCAGCTCAGGAATAAATCCCACTTGGTCATGGTGATAATCTTTTTAATATACTGTTGGATCCTATTAGCAAGTATTTTGGTGAGAATTTTTGCATTCATGTTCATCAAGGATATTGGTCTGTAATTCTCCTCTTTTGATGGGGTCTTTGTCTGCTTTTGCCATCAAGGTAATGCTGGCCTCATAAAATGAGTTTGGTTCCATTTCTATTTTTTGGAGTAGTTTCAGGAGAATAGGTATTAATTCTTCTTTAAATGTTTGATAGAATTCCCAAGGGAAGCCATCTGGCCCTGGGCTCTTGTTTTTTGGGAGATTTTTGAGAACTGCTTCAATTTCCATATTGGTTATGGGTCTGTTCAGGTTTTCTATTTCTTGCTGGTTCAGTTGTGGTAGTTTATATGTCTCTAGGAATGCATCTGTTTCTTCCAGATTGTCAAATTTGCTGGCGTATAGTTGCTCATAATATGTTCTTATAATTGTTTGTATTTCTTTGGTGTTGGTTGTGATCTCTCCACTTTCATTCATGATTTTATTAATTTGGGTCCTTTCTCTTTTCTTTTTGATAAGTCTGGCCAGGGGTTTATCAATTTTATTAATTTTGAAGAACCAGCTCCTAGTTTTGTTGATTTGTTATACTCTTCTTTTGGTTTCCTCTTTTATTGATTTCTGCTGTGATCTTTATTATTTCTCTTCTGCCACTGGGTTTAGGCTTTCTTTGCTGTTCTTTCTCCAGGTCCTTTAGGTGTAGGGTTAGGTTGTGTTCTTGAGACCTTTCTTGTTTCTTGAGAAAGGCTTGTATTGCTATATACTTTCCTCTCAGGCCTGCCTTTGCTGTGTCCCACAGATTTTAAACAGTTGTGTTTTCATTTTCATTTGTTGCCATGAATTTTTTAAAATTCTTCAATTTCCTGGTTGACCCATTCATTCTTTAGTAGGATGCTCTTTAGCCTCCATGTATTTGGGTTTTTCCAAATTTCCTCTTGGGTTCAGTTCTAGTTTCAAAGCATTGTGGTCTGAAAATATGCAGGGAATGATCCCAGTCTTTTTGTACTGTCTGAAACCTGATTTGTGGCCCAGGATGTGATCTATTCTGGAGACTGTTCCATGTACACTAGAGAAGAATGTGTATTCTGTTGCTTTGGGATGGAATGTTCTGAATATATCTGAATGTATCTGTGATGTCAATATGGTCCAAGGTGTCATTTAAAGCCTTTATTTCCTTATTGACCTTTTGGTTAGATGATCTGTCCATTTCAGTGAGGAGGGTGTTAAAGTCCCCTACTATTATTGTATTATTGTCAGTGTGTTTCTTTGATTTTGTTTTTAATTTGTTTATATAGTTGGCTGGTCCCATGTAGGAGCATAGATATTTAAAATTGTTAGATCTTCTTGTTGAACAGATCCTTTGAGTATGATATAGTGTCCTTCCTCATCTCATATTATAGTTTTTGGCTTAAATTCTAATCTGTGTGGTATAAGGATTGCCACCCCAGCTTTCTTTTGATGAGCATTAGCATGGTAAATGGTTTTCCACCTCCTCACTATAAATCTGAAGTTGTCTTTGGATTTAAAATGAGTTTCTTGCAGACAGCTTATCAATGTGTTTTCTTTTTTTTTTTTAATCCATTCTGATAGCCTGTGTCTTTTGATTGGGGCATTTAGTTCATTTACATTCAGGGTAACTATTTAAAGATATGAATTTAGTCTCATTGTATTGCCAATAAGCTAACTGTTACTGTATATTGTTTCTGTTCCTTTTTAGGCTTTCTCTTTGCTTAGAGGACCCCTTTCAATATTTCTTGTAGGGCTGGTTTGGTGTTTGCAAATTCTTTGAGTTTTTGTTTGTCCTAGAAGTTTTTTATCTCTCCTTCTCTTTTATTTCTCCAGAAAGGGATTCTCTAGTATCTTCTATGCTTTTTTAAGCCCAGCTAGCATATTTATAATCATCATTCTGAACTCTAGTTCTGATATCTTACTAATATTCATATTGATTAGTTCACCAGCAGTTGGTACAGCCTCTTGTTCTTTTTTTTTTTTTTCTTCCTTTGAGGTGAGTTTTTCCACCTTGTCATTTTTTCCAGAGAAGAACAGATGAATGAGAGAACAAAATACTAAAAGGATAGCAATGATCCCAGAAAAATATACACTAATCAAACCATAAGAGACCCAAAACCACTAGGAGAAGAAAGGGAAAAAAGAATGTATGATTAGGCTGGTGAAAGAACAGAGCCACACACTTGATTTTGGGTGTACTTTGGTCTCTTAGAAGAAACTGCCTCCCAAAATTTTAAAGAAAGAAAAACTTATATGTATACAAAAAAATAAGGTTAAATATAATGAAGGGATAGAATATGACTATAAAAATGAAAATTTAAAAATATTTTTAAAAAGGTATTGAGAAGATAAAATAGTTAAAATAGGTTAAAATAGGAAAGAGGAAAGATTAAAAAATAGAAAAATATTGAAAAATTAAAAAATTTAACTATGAAAAATTAAGGAATTATGGGTAAAAAGCGACGAATTCTTTGTGCTGCATTCCTCTAGTGCTGCTGTTTTGTAGTTCTCATTGATCGGTAACCTTAGTCTTAGCTTGATGTTCTTATTAATCTTCTGGGGGAGGGGCCTGTTGCAATGATTCTTAAGTGTATTTGCCCAAGAAGGAATTGCACCACCCTTGCCAGGGGCCATCCTAAGTAATCTGCTCAGTTTTGCTCTTGGGGAGCTTTTATTCCCTGAATGCTTTCCTTATAGCTTTGGAGAAGGAGAAGGAAGAGGGCGGCCTCCCATCTCTGACTCATAGGAGCAGAGAGCTGGGACCTCACTCCTCAGTGCTCCCTCAGAGAAAAGCAGTCAATCCCTCCTATCTCCCTGGTCTCCAGCCACACATTGTGCACACCCAGCCTATGACCAAGCATTTCTATCTCTGGTGCATAGCTGCATTTGGAGTCTCTAAGCCCAGTGGATTCCTGCGGTGTGCCCCTGCCCCTGCTACTCCTCCCAGTGGAAGAAGGGAGGTTTCTCCCTGGATCTGCTTCTTGTGGGGACCCTGCTTGAAGAGCAGTGGCCTGACTGTGCCTTGGATCATGGTTTAAGGTAACCCAGAGGAGAGCCCACTCCTCAGCTCAGTCTCTGCAGCCAGCTTCCCCACTCTGATACCTGGAAGCTCTGCCACACTCGGACACCCCTGGTCTTTCTGTTACCCCGAGGGACCTGAGACCACACTGTTCCTGTAAGTGATCCCCCTCCCCACCCCCCCGGCCAATCCCGCTTAGCCTCTGGACTGATGTCCCTCAGTGGAGCAGGCTTCTAAAAGTTCTAATTTTGTGCTCTGCTGCATACTGCTTGCCAGGAGCCAGACCTCCTGCTATGATCTATTTTCTAGTATATCCCCTCAGACTCACTTCTCCACATGTCCTACCTTCCAGAAAGTGGTTGCTTTTCTGTTTCTAGAATTGCTGCTCTTCTTCTCTTCAATCTCCTGTTGAGTTTGTAGGTGTTCAGAATGGTTTGATAGCTATCTAGCTGAACTCCTGGGACCTGATGAAATTTAAGTCTCCTACTCTTCCACCATCTTGCTCCTCCCCCTAGAATATAGAATTTCTGCACTAAAAGTCTGGTTGAGACAAAGATGGGCCTGATCACCCCTTTGTCCTTACAATGAACAGAACTGCACTATGTGTGAGTTGAACTGAGCAGAGTGGGTGTTCCCTCAATAGCCATTTGGAACATGGAAAGTTGAATTCCAGTCCATTGTACAAATGGCCTTTAAATATCTGACCATTTTATTCTTGCTCTTGAAAATACTCTTTGAGCATTTTCAGTAAAACACCTGTTAATGCTTCCTGAGACCTATACATTAACTTAGACTTGATGTTCTTATGAATGATTATTGTCAATGAAAATTTACTTCATTTATAGATGAAATTGCATTAGGTATCTTTTGGCATGTAATAAATTACTCTATAAGCTGGCAGCTTAAAACAGCAAACATGTATTATTTCACAATTTCTCATGTCAGGATCCCAGGAGTGACTTAACTTTGTGGTTCTGGCTTAGGGTCCCTCATGGGACTGTGGTTAGAATGTCAACAGGGACTATTATCATCCGAAGGCTTGACTGGGCCTGGAGGATCTACTTCCAAGCAAATTTACTCATATGGCTTTTGGCTGGAGGTGACAATTCCTCCTCTTTCCATAGAGCTGTTCATGGCATGACTACTCCTTTTCCCTATAGTGTGCAATCCAAAAGGGAGAGCAAGGCCACAATAAACGATTTAAATTAGTCTCAGAAGTCACATACTATCATTACCTTTTCCATCATCTATTGTCATACCTACATGGGGAGAGACTATAGAAAGTCATGACTACCAGGAAGTGGAGATCATGGGGGCCATCTTGAAGGCTGGTTGGCTGTCATAATATCCTTTCTTTTATATATATATACATATATATATTCTTTATACTTAGAAATACCACTTTAATACATCATTAAAGTATTTCTACTTTTGCATATGGCCATATTCCTACAAAGATTCAGGCCATCTAAGGGATTTTAGGACCACATAAGGAGACATAAATGTATGAGGAACTTTTGTGCTTAGGTTTTGTAGATTTTTTTTTTTCAGATACATTCTGAATTTAAGACATTGTTGCTCATTTAATGTGAGCCCCTTTGTTTCATAAACCTCATTTGAGTAAGGTGGTGGGACAACTCTGTAGGATGTTGCTTACCTGTCTACAGCAAAGCAGTTTATGGCAAAACTACTTAGAACTGGTTGGGTGATGCTCTCTTCATAGTCTGGGCTCTGTAGTGCCTTCCAGCTGTGAGCATCTCTCCCTGATTAAAAATCTAGTGCTTAGAAATTTAGGATTAAAAAATATATATGAAACTCAAGCCAGCTTCTGCATCTGGTGCTTAACCAAGAAACAGCAATCCATTTCAAATACTGAAATCAAAATGAGCTATCCTGGATATTTATGACTATACTTTCAGAGTAATACAAGGAATTTTCAAGGTAATTTAGACTATGCAATTTTTGTTTCATATGCTTACTTTAAAACCCCCAAAAGATGATTGTATACATGATATATACTTCCTGTTTAGTTTCCTGTGGCCACCATAATACCTCAAACTTGGTGGCTTAGAACAAGAGACATTTATTCTTTTATAGTTATGGAGTCCAGAAGACCAAAATCAAGGTGTTGACAGGGGTGTGCTCCCACTGAGGGTTCTAGAGGAGAATCTTTCCTTGCCTCTTCCAACTTTGGGTGGGTCTAGGTGTTTCTTAGCTTGGGTTACATAAGTCTGATTTCTGTTTTTATGTGCCTTCCCCTTCTTCTCTTTGTGGGTCTCTCCTCTGTGTCTTCTAGAAGGACACTTGTCATTAGGGCTCACCTGCAGAATACAGAATGATATTATTTTGAGATCCTGAATTACCTCTACAAAGACTTTTTTTGGTAAGATCATATTCACAGGTCCTGGAGTTTAAGATATGGACGTATCATTTTGGGAGCCACCACTCAACCTACTATGTGCTTCTTTACTATAAAACTGAAAACAAATTATATGTAATACATATGTAATGTCTGGAGATAACTATCAATTTTTCTTTATCAGAGTATTTGTGGAGCCTTTAGTCAAGAATGTCTAAGGTAGCATTTAACCCTGTTCTTCATCTTGTTCATACCTATGTCCTTTTTTCTTCTAACATACCTGTGCATAGCTCTCTAGCATGCCTAGTCCATTTCTTTACTCCATGTTGAACTATGTATCACAGTGGGTTTGTTGGTTTTTGACGCAGTGACTACTATACAATTAAGTCTTCAGTTTCTGTTTGCTTTCATTTAAAGTTCAGTCTTAAAGACAGGGGGGGTTCTGCCTGAAATTTGACAATGGTATTTTCATTATCATAGCTATTTCTCTTCTTACTTGCTATTGTATCTCTATAAATACAAGTGCTCTAGCTCTTTATTATTTTTTCAAATCTGACATAATACTTTCTTAATAATTTCTGCAAAATATCCACTGTCTAAAGTTCTAAAACTTGAAGGCAGTTTTGATGAGATGAGGGAGTAAACCTCTATGTCCAATATTGAATGGTTTTCTACCATTTTTCAGAAGCTGTTTACCTGCATTTGTTTTCTATATTTCATTTTCATACGTTACCCTGAGCTGCTGTCTGTCTTTTGGCAACAACAGGCTGTTTCACTGGGATTTTGCTATTGAACAGTTTCTTGCCCATTTACTAACTGTAGGCAGTTCCTTAAATCTACCCACCTGGATTTTTTTTTAAAAATATAATTTTGTAAGGTATTTCCTCATACATATTTCTTTTATCCTGATGGACCACATTTCACAAGAATTCCAACTAGTAACAGGATACCCCTGAAATGAGTGCAGAGGTTGAATTTTGAAGAACTGGACACGGGCTAGAACCAAATGTGAAAATCTGTTACCAAAGCTAGACACTTGCCAGAATGGTTCAAGGCTGTTAGCTTAAACAGAAATTCAACCATAATATAGGTATTTTTACTTTAGGTCTAGAAGTCAAAGTTTGGCCAATTTAGAAGGGCATTTACTTTCTTAGGGTTCTGGATTGCATTACTCCAGAGTTGGAAAAGCAGGTGCTCTCCCAAGCCCATCCTCATTCAGTCAAATGATGGTTGTTTTCAGTTGGAAAAAATCTACAAAAGAAGATGCCAGCTGATTTGCATCATTGAAATGAAAAAGCCACGGCAGATGAATAAGAAGCTTAGAGGAGCTGTGTCCTACGTGTTTAAGAAAAAGCTGAAAGCAGAGCAGCTTAAAAAATTGAAAGCATTAAAATCAATATTTAAGAGGTTCATTTAACCATAACAAAAACACCTTAGCAACAGACTTTTTTTTATAGTGCTTTGCAAAGGAAGTGGGGCTCTCTGAGCTAGGATTGGCTGCTCAGTGCAGTGAACCCATGAAAAAGGACTTGATGTTCCATTGAACTGGAAGCAAATTACGTTGCCAGGGAAACCAGCCCCTCTGTGCTTCTCAGGTGAAAGGATGTTTGATCTTTAAAACAACAGAAACAGGGGTTTACATGATGAATATTATCTGCATTGTCCAAAAAGTGCAGTTAGGGTGAAACAAATGTATTATTGCTGCAATTACTAAATGATTATAGAGGCAGAAAATCGTTGCAAAGTCATTTGGTACGTACCTTACAAAGGATGCTGGCAAAAATTTAGCTGCAAATTCTTTAATGTCATGAACATTTTCAGTATGATGACAAGAGTAGTGTGTCTTGAGGTGTAATGCTATTTTATAACTAATCTTGCTCAACTAGATAGTATTCGGTGGTATTTCTCTGGGTGCATGACTCATCCTAGGAGACTGATTTATTAAACCTTGCCTCTAATTTGAAAAGGTTTCTCTAAGTACTAAGAAACACAGAGTTACAGTTGAAAAAGGGAATAGGGAGAAACTTTTAAAATTTGGGGATTGGATAGGATTAGTAAACTCATTTTCATTTTGCTTTTGACATTTGGAGACTCTTGTCACATTGATAGCATTGCACAAGTATGACATGGTGTGTACTTATGACCAGTGAGTCACTTCTTGGGTTCAGTTTCAAGAGTCAGTTTGCATTATCCTGTGCTTGGGGAGCTGTTTGAATTATTGAGTTAAGACAAGGTTTATGGCCTTTATATTTGCTGTCTAGCAAAGAGTGTTGAATAATGAACTACATTTTTAATCAAAGATTTCCTTTTACTCCAATCCCTTATTTCCCAATAGGCCTAACCTAATTTATTATGCTGAGTTACTCTCTAGGAGGAGTGTGTGTAACTTTGGCTTTCTTCTGAGAGAAGATGAACATTGGGGAAGCAGAAAGGGAAATAACAATTTTGACTTTTGGAAGTACTTGAGTTTTGGGGTAGCCATTCATTTATCCATCTACTCATCTCTCCATCAGAAGCTTTTTACTCCAAAATACAAAGTACTCAAAGGAGCTACAAAAGCCTAGTTCTCATCATTGTAATGTCTTGGTAGGGACAGATAGAAACAGAATAAGCTAAAGCTGCTATAGTGTTCCAGCAGTAGTGCCCGGGATGTGGTAGGCACTCGAGAAATAGTTGTCAGATGAATGGACTTATAAAGTACAGTAGAAACATGAAGTAGGGGGTGATGGATTCTACTGGGGAATTTGGAGTGTTGGTTCTTCCTCATTTCATTTGGGTCTTGGCTCAATATGACATCCTTTTAATATCCTCTCCCTGTTGCCTTCCCTGCCCTGCAGATAACTCGAATCCATCTTTTTTCCTTACCTCATTGTACTTTTCTTCTTAGTATTTGTCATGACTTGAAAAGATGACATACATTGGTTTGTTTGTTAGTTTGTCTATTACTACCACTTGACTATGAACTCTTGCATATAAGGATGTTGTCTTGCTTGCTGCTGTACCCAAGAGCCTCAGTGCCCAGCACATAGTGCATGCTCACCACGTATTTGTTAAAAGGATAGGTGAATGAATGGATGATGACTTCTGGAAATACAATATACCACCCTGGAAAGATGAGAGCTTATTGATTTTATATTTGAGTCTCCAAAGACATAGTCAGTGGCCTTGAGGAGACTGGTGGGCTGGCAAAAAATTTCTTTTTTGTCTTATACTTTATAATATTACCATTAAGAAAAACAAATAATGTCATATAGTTAAGAGTAGAGAGGCATGGAATGCTGGTATATACTATGAGGTGTTATGCAACTACTGCCATTTTTCATGTCTTGAAATGAAACAATTTCTTGTTGTTAGAAATTAAAGAAAATATAATTTCTTGTTATGATTGTGGACACTGGAGTTGATTACCTTTCATTTAGCCTCAGCTGAAGATGACAAAGAAAAGAAAATCAGACTATCATTTTTAGGGCAGCACATTTTGGGCTGAAGAAAGGTTGTTGACCACAGAACTGAAGGAAAGATCTTACATCTGTACATGTTGAAAATACACCAGGCAAAAAAATCAAATTTATAGATTTATAGAAACAAATCTATAAATACAGAGAACAAAGTGATGGCTGCTACAGGGGAGGTGGGTGGGGGGATGGACAAATTGAGTGAACAGGAATGGGAAGTACATACAGGCTTCCAGTTATGGAATGAATAAGTCACAAGGATAAAAAGCACAGCATAGGGACTATAATCAGTGGTATCTTAGTAGTGTTGTATGGTGACAGATGGTAGCTACACTTGCAGTGAGCATAGCGTAACATATAGAGTTGTTGAATCACTAAGTTGTACCCCTGAAACTAATGTAATATTGTCAATTATATTTCAGTTAAAAAAATAACAAAGGCAAAATGGATCTTCATTATGAGAAGAGGGCAAAGCTTGGATTTGTCCAATACAATATCTTTGTTTACAAACTTGCTTTTTGCAGTGGCAAGGAAAGGAAGCCACACACAATTGGAGAAGTTCCAGGTTTACTGGCAAGTCTAATATTTTGAAGCAGCCCTTGGAGAAATCTGTTAGGTCACATCTCTTTAATATGCAGATGGATGAAATTACTCAGATATCTTGGGATAACCTCTCCTGTCTTTCCTATTTGGGACACCCTTTTGGAGAAACTTTAAAAGCTACTGATATCTTTGAGATGATATAGGGAGTTTTATTCAATTTGGGACAGCATTAATCCCTTTGTAATATTGTTTTATATCAGTTCAACATTGGAAAAACCTCACGATCTCTGAAGCTCAGGGCCAAGTGAAGTTTCTTTGCCAGGCAAAACTCCAACTGGAAGGAAAAGCTTGGCCTCTGAACCCAGATGAAACAAGATGAAACATATCTATTTTTGCTGTTTTGATGAAGCAAAAGCTCCACGTGTTGTGTTGTTGCTGAATCATGCTGTCTTTATGAAGGCATCTCATTCAGTCCCATGCATACTATTTTAGAACTCTCTTAAGACTCTCCATTTTTATCTCCAGTCTTGCCTTGAAATACGGACTTACTTACCCAAGTAACATCCTCACTTGGATGTCCAGTAAGCATCTCTGATTGAATGTGTATAAGAAAGACTCTTTTAAAAAAAAATTTAAATTCAATTAGCCAACATGTAGTACATCATTAGTTTCAGATGAAGTTGTTCAACAGTTCATCAATTGCACACAACACCCAGTGCTCATCACATTATGTGCCTTTCCCAATGCCCATCACCCAGTTGCCCTATCTCCACACCCATTTCCCCTTCTGCAACATTCAGCCTGTTTTCCAGCATCAAGAGTTTCTCATTAAATTTTCCCTCTCTTCCCCTATGATCCGCTGCCCTATTTCTTATATTCCACATATGAGTAAAACCGTATAATTGTCCTTCTCTGGTTGGCTTATTTTGCTTAGCATAATACCCTCCAGTTCCATCCACATTGATGGAAATGGTAGATATTCATCCTTTCTTATGGCTGAGTAATAGTCCCATATATATATATGGTAATAGTCCCATATATATATATATGGGACTATACTATTACTATATATATTATATTTTACTATATATAATATATATGTAAATATATATGTGTGTGTGTGTGTATATATATATATATATATATATATATATATATATATATATAAAATTTATTTTTTTTTCTGCATGTGGCTGTCCAATTTTCCCAGCACCATTTGTTGAAAAGACCATCTGTTTTCCATTGGACTTTCTTTTCTGCTTTGTCAAAGATTAGTTGACCATAGAGTTGAGGGTTCATTCCTGGGTTCTCTATTCTATTAATTGATTGATGTGTCTGTTTTTGTGCCAGAACCATGCTATAAGACAGATTCTTGATTCCTCTTCACCACTTCTTGCTCCTAAAGCTTTTCCAGGTTATATGAATAATGCTGTCTGGTTTCTGGGGTCAAGAACTTGGAGATGTCCGTGACTCCTCCATTTTCTTCAAACACCTCTAATCTATCAGCTGTATATTTTTGCTTGGCTCTATTTTCAAAATTGTATCTACATCTGCTGCTGTCACCCAGGTACAAGCCACCATTATCTTTCTTTTAAACTACTGAGGGAGCCTCCAAACTAATCTATCTTTTTCCATCCGTGCTCCTTCTAGCCTCTTCTCTACACAGCACTAAAATGAGCTTGTTAAGCTGTAAGTCTGGCCTTGTTACACTTTGGCTCAAATCCTCTGATGGATTCTATCATATCTAGAATCAGATCCAAATTCTTACCATTGCCTAGAGGATCATACATGATCTGACCTAACCTCATTTCCTATTGTTCTTCTTGCTATGTTCCTGATCACTTAGTCTGGAAGAAAAGTCCATCACTCTCTGTGCCTAAACTTTAATTTTTCTTTATAGATTTGTGATTTGGGGGAGATATTGAGCAATGCCCCTTCTTCTTGTCATGTTCTGAATTTTATAAATAGGGCATAAGGACAGTCAGATGTTGAACAGAATATCAGCTTTTTTTTAATGAGAAAACTGATGGATGAACATGGCTTTAAATCTTTGACCAAGAGGGATATAGCAGTAAAGAAAACAAAGACCCTGTTTTCATGGAACTTATCTTCCAAGGTGATTTTTTTTAAAGTTTAAAAACATTATCAAATATATATCATATATATGTTTGCATCTATGTGTGTATGTGTGTGTGTGTGTGTGTGTGTGTGTGTGTTATACCTTTGTTTCATGTATCTATGAAAGAGCCATGAACTAGGACCACAGCATGAAACTCTCTACAACTAGAAATTCAAAGAATTTCTTGACATCAAATTTCTGAAGCATCTGATAGGTATGAATTTAAACTAATTTTTTTTTTGAGAGAAGTAAAAAACTTCCTTGGAACATTTTGTCAAGGAGGAGTTAATTCTTGACTGAGCCACCCAGGTGCTCCTCTGCTCGGACTTTTATAGACCCCCCATGAAAGGCTTGAAACTATTTTGAAATAGCTTAAGTCTTTGCTAGTCCCCTCAAATCCCTGCTATTTTCTGTGTGCCTGGATTGCTGCAAGATGAGGACATGTTCCTAATCTTCTGTTAAGGACACTGGACTCTGCACCATGTCACTACAGCATCACTCTACCCTGTCTATAAATATGGATGCTATGTTAACAAGACTTATTGCTAATTTAATGGCAGTGGAATATAGGCTTATGAGCCTATATTCATGCACAGAGAATGGTATTGAAAACAGGAAAGATAATTAGAGTTTAATAAATGGTAATTTGCTCAAAAAAGGAGTTAATTCTTTATTTTTTTTGTAAGTGTGTGTATGTGTATATATACACACACAAATAGCCAATTTGTAAATGTGTACACACACACACACACACACACACAAATAGCTAAGGATTAGGTATATATTTTTATTTCCCAGAGCACCATGATGGATGATTTTTTTTTTTGATCAGGTTGCCACTATAAAGGAAATAGATACCTATAAGAATTCCACTGCTGGAAAATTGCTTCTGTGTCATGGAGTTCAGTGTGACTTTGCCCTGTCACTTGATCTTCCGATGGCCAGAAATGTACAGACCTTTGGGAACACTGCAGAATTTGTTTGAAGGTTGCTTTTACTTGGAAGACCTGTATATTAAAGCATGGATTATTAATCCTTTCCATGCTGACATCAGTGCATCAGTGATACAGTCTTTGCCAAAGATGATCTCATGGATTTGAGGACAAAGGAAATGGTACAACATGAATTCATCCAAATCTTAAAGCATTCTTCCTTGAAACAAGCCTGTCTGTCAAGGTGAAAGATGGGTGCTTTGATTCTTGGCTGCTGTCTGTCATTTATTTTTTAGGACTAGTTGCTATCAAAATGAAAAGTTGCTTAAATATTAAAGATGGCTTGAGTTCTATTTCAAAATCATTTCATAATTTCAACTTCTTATTTAAGTCAAAAAATTTCAACCTTCACAGTGAAATTTACCTTTGAGCAGATTTTTGGGGGGATACAAAATTTGGATTTATTTCAGTCATTGCTCAGAAAATACCCATTAATTTTTGCATGAAAATGAGAAACATGACTCTTTGTAAGCCTGCTTGTATTTTCTACCTATGTGAAGGAAAGAAATATCCAGTCTGCAAATGCGTTGCATGCCAATGTGTGTGTGTGTGCTTTTGCTCATTTTCCTCTGCAGAGAGCTTAGATTCTCAGAGAGGTTTGTGACCCCAAAAAGTGAAGCTCACTATCCTAGAGAGTTCTGTTCATGCATGGAAGTCTATTGTGTTGCTTACACAGCACCGATTTTCCTTCTTCTGGCAATTGTACCTAATGTCTTTGGCCATACTTAGTACATGGTATGGGAGACCTGTGACCTAGCTCTAATTAAGTCAATGAGTCTAACCATCCTCTGAACCACAGGGACAAGCAAATGACCCTAATCATCTAATCAGAGCCAGTGCCAAGATTTTCTTTCTTTCTTTCTTTCTTTCTTTCTTTCTTTCTTTCTTTCTTTCTTTCTTTTTTTTTGAGATATTGAGGAAGGAAGCATTCTTCTACTGGACTTGGAGCTATAATGATCAAAACCTGGAAGTGGGTGCTGTCACTGTAGGGGAAAATCTTTCAACCTGAAAGTGAGACCAGCACAACTGACAACAGAGACAAGAGTTCAAGAATGACAGCTTCTTGGTATTGCCTGTCCATATGATGATATCTGATTTTAAGTTATGTGAAACAACTTGTTTTTTCACCTAAAGCTACCTGAGTTGGCTTTGTCACTTGAAAATAAGAGTCAGGACTACTATGTAGCAAGGCTCTCCTAATTATAAATAAACACAGAACTATAAACTATAAGTAATAACAAAGTCGGGAGTTTTTTAGTCTTAGTAACCAAAACTTTGACACTGAGGAATTTTCAGACTGTTATATGTCATTGGTCATTATTAACATAACTGACCAAGTTTGAGTTTGTTTTACATTAAATACATTTTTGCCTCCATATTACCCAGTCATCTTGGTAAGACAAGTCCAGGAGATCTGAGTAGTCAGATGAGGAAGATATGGCAGCTATCCAGAGCAGTTGTCAAAGTAGGAGCCATATACTGCAGCAAGGCTAACCTAAGGCAACCAATGGTGATGTCTGGTAACGCCTGGGTGTAAAGGAAAACAAACCCAAATGTCCAGTGATAAGGAGGCTGAGAAAATAATGGCATATTCTTGTGTTGAGCTACCTAGTATTAATAATTATATTTCAAGTATTTGCTTATAGTCATAGAAAGATTCATGATCTACTATAAGAAATATGTGAAATTTTATTTTTTAATTTATTTTAAGAATTGTAATTCAGTGTAGTTAACATAGTATTATATTAATTTCAGGTGTACAATATACTGATTCAGTAATTCTATACATTACTCAGTGCTCATTATGAAAAATATGCTCTTTATCCCCTTCACCTACTTCACCGCCCCCCCCCCCCACCCATTCACCTCCCCTTTGGTAACCATCAGTTTGTTCTTTATAGTTAAGAGTCTGTTTTCTGGTTTGTATCTTTTGTTCTGTGTTTGTATGTTTTTTTTTTTTTTTTTTTGATTTACATATGAGTTTGATCATATGGTATTTGTCTTTCTCTGACTGACTTATTTTGCTTAGCATTTTACCCTCTACTTCTCTCCATGTTATTGCAAATGGCAAAATTTCATTTTTATGTAATATGTTAACAATATTTTTAATGTCTATTTACATAGATGTATGTATATATACATTTCCCATATCTTCTTTGTCAATTCATCTATCAATGGACACTTTGTCCATTCATCTATCAATGGACACTTGGGCTGCTTCCATAATTTGGCTATTGTAAATAATACTGCAAAAAACATAAGGATATATATATATATATATATATATATATATATATATATATATATGCTACTACTGGGTATTTACCCAAAGATTATGAAAACAGTAATTTTATATAAAATTATATATAAAATTACTGTTTTCATAATCTTTGGGTAAATACCCAGTAGTAGAATTATTGGATTGTATGGTAATTTAACTTTTAATTTTTTGAACCTCTATAATGTTTTCCACCATGGCTGCACCAGTTTGCATTCCCACCAACAGTGCTTGAGGGTTCCTTTTTCTCCACATCCTTGCCAACACTTGTACCTTGTGCTTTTGATTTTAGCCATCCTTAGAGATGTGAGGTGATACCTCATTATGGTTTTGATTTGCATTTCCCTGATGATGAATGATGCTGGCATCTCTTCATGTATTTTTGGCCATCTGTATGTCTTCTTTGGAGGAATGTCTGTTCTTATCTTCTGTCCATTTGTTAATTGAATTATTATTACTATTTTTTGGTTTTGAGTTGTATAAGTTCTTTATATATTTTAGATACTAACCCCTTATCATATATATCATTTGTAAGTCTCTTCTTCCATTCATTAGGTTGTCTTTTAGTTTTGTTAATTGTTTCTTTTGCTGTATAGAAGCTTTTCATTTTGATGTGTTCCCAGTAGTTTATTTTTGCTTTTATTTTCCTTGCATTAGGAGACATATCTAGAAAAATGTTGTTATGGCGTATGTCAGAAATTATTGCCTGTGCTCTCCTCAAAGATTTTTTTTCTCGTTGCAGGTTTCATATTTAGGTCTTTGATCCACTTTTGTACATGGTGTAAGTTTTGTACATGGTATAAAGAAGTGGTCCAGTTTCATTCCCTTGCATGTAGCCGACCAGTTTTCCCAACACCATTTGGTGAAGAGACTCTCTTTCTTGCATTGCATATTCTTCTCTCCCTTGTTGAAGATTTAATGACCATATGATTGTGGAGGCATGACATTTAAAAAGAGTATGTTTCCTTTAAAAAAGATTTCTTTTTTTTACAAAATACACGAATGCGTATAAATATTAAAACATTTTCAAAGGTACCTCTGAGAACGCAAAAAAAAAAAAAGATTTTTCTCAAGGGGGTGGGATTAGAATGATTTACCTTTTTTCTTCCGCTGGTTTATGTTCTAATTTTTCTAAAATGAATATGAATTGGTTGCATTAAAAAAAGAAGCAGAAGGTAGCTCCTGAGAGAGAAAATTACTAGTATTGCAAGCACGTAGGCAAGGAATTTTTAGGTGTCAGAGAAATGTAGAGGAGAGAATCAAAAGTTATAAAAAAACATTTTTCTAACTTTTGGAAATAATACAAAACCACAGCATATGGGAAGGATTCATAGAAGAAAAGACAGATCTTGGAATGTGGTCTTACAGGTTCAGCATGACTATGGGTGATCACTATTTTAAACTTCCTTTAGGAGTTTCCAATTCAGTTTGTTAGGTAAGTTTTTCTTCAGTGAGGATATATCTTAGCTTTGATAAAGTACACATGTTCCATGAAGAGACCTACCTGTCCATCTGATAGAGATGTATTGATAATAAGAGGTAAACAAGAGATATTCAGAGAAGCACCACTCTCTTTCCTACCCTCTTCCCATTTTTCTAAGACAGACCTTCATCATCTCTCCTTTGCACTAATGCCGCAGCCTCCCAGTTGGTTTTCAGATTTCAATGTTTTTATCTTTCAAGGAGATTGTATTAGTTTCTTATTGCTGCTTTATAAATTTACTGCAAACTTAGTATCTTAGAACGATAGTACACAGATTTATCATTCACTTCTGTGATTTAGAAGCCCGAAATGCATGTCACTAGAATAAAATCAAGGTGAGAGCAGCCTGAATTTTTTTCTGGAGGCTCTAAGGGAGATTTTTTTTTTTTCTCCTTTTCCAGGTTCTAGAAGCTCTCCACATTCCTTGGTTTGTGGCAGTTTTCCTCCATCTTCAAAGCTGACAGTGGTGGGTTGGGTTCTTCTTATGCTACCATTTCTCTGGTTTTCTCTTCTGATTTTCTCTTTCACTTTCAAGGAACCTTGCGATTACATTGGACTCCTCTGAAAATTTGGGATAATCTCCTATTTTAAGGTCATCTGATTAGCAACCTTAATTCCACCTGCAACCTTGATGCCCCTTTGCCATATGAACTAACATTCACAGTTTTTAAGGATTAGGACATAGACATCTTTAGGGGGCTATTATTCTGTCTCCCACAGATGTTATCAACATAGCTATCAGAAAAAGCTGTCTAGTATGCACCCCTGGCCAGATCTCTGTTCTGGTTAAAACCTCTTTGAGCCTCGTATTTATCCAAAGTCCTTGGCTTCATATACAAGATTTGTCACCCTCTGATTTTGCTCTTATCTCACTCTTCCATCTTCCCATTACCTCCCAGTTTATGATTAGGTAGTGCTGAACGCATAGTAATGTGCACTCCCCTCCCAACCTTACATATACACACATGGCCATTTCACTCTCTTGTGCCTTACGTGGTGCTGGTAAATTTGACTTTCATTCACCTCATTACTGCACCTGGTTTTTCTCCTACCACCCTATTTCCCTTTGCTGACTCCTCTTCCTTTCCTGATTTCTAAATGTTGATCTATTCAGAGCTTGGTTATAACCTTCCTCTTGGTCTCCTCTCTTTTCTTAAATGATCTCACCCATTCTCCTGACTTCAACAACCCGATGATTCTCAAATTTTTATCTCCAGCGCCAGTCTTGTCCCTAGACTTGCATATACAACTGCATACACTACTAGAAACTTTTACTTGCACGTCCTGTAGGCATTCTAGACATTTGACATTCAAGAAAGGCTTCCTCTTGGGGTGCCTGTGTGGCTCAGTGGGTTAAAGCCTCTGCCTTCAGCTCAGGTCATGATCTCAGGGTCCTGGGATCGAGCCCCGCATCCGGCTCTCTGCTCAGCAGGGAGCCTGCTTCCCCCTCTCTCTCTACCTGCCTCTCTGCCTGCTTGTGATCTCTCTGTGTCAAATAAATAAATAAAATCTATAAAAAAAAAAAAAAGAAAGAAAGGCTTCCTCTTGAATTCCCCTTACCCTCCCTCTCCCCGCCAATTGTGGGATCTTTTTGCTTATTTGTTGAATGAGTGTTCATTATTTCATTCAACAATACAATTAGGTGACTTTTATTGTTTACTTAATGTGCCACACTCTTTTCTAAATTTTGATCTTTCAGACGTCCTCATGAAGTAGATATTATTATTTCCATTTTACAGATGAAGAAATTGATGCTCAGAAAGTAGTCTGCCTAATTTACAGAGCAGTGAGGTAGAACCTTTAGAGTCTGACTGCAGATCTTACACTCTCAACTACCAGGTTAAACAACTAAACAGCCCTAGGCTTGTTTCCAATAAACTCTCCTCAAAACTCCACGCTGACTTAGGAGCATCTCCTCTGTGTTCCCTCAGTCCTCTGTGCTTATGTTCACCTTTATAATTAACATGTGATGGTTAAATCTGTGTGTCCCCCTCTGTAGAATGTTCACTGACTGATTCGTCTTTGTTCCCAGAGCAACTAGCACAGAACCTTGCACAGTAAGCAATGAACAACTACTTTGTTGAATCAAACAGATGCTCCTGTGTTGCTTCGTCATTATCACGTAACTCATGTTCCTGTCGCAGTTGGTTGTCTTAAAACCTTCTCCTTCTCCTGATTTTGCCCCTTGACTCAGGTCTAGCGTCATAGTCCTTTATTGCAAAGGTCACAGGCTGCTTCCTTATTCTGACTGCACCTGAAATTCTCCTCTGAGAAGCCATCTGTACTAATCACAAGTGAGGGGGCAGTTCTCCTAGTCCCGTTCTCCCCAACAGGAAACTTCTGTGTTCCTGTTGTATTCGTAACCTTTACTCTGAGGGCAGTGTCAATATTTAGTTTTGTGTCAACTCTACTTATTTATTTGTTCTTAATTCTTTCCTTAGCTGTCTGCATTCCATATTGAATATTGTCACCTGTGGTGGTCAGCTGCTTCCCTGAGCCCTCGTAGTTTTGTTGATGAGAGTAAGGGCCTCAGAGCCATAGAAGAAACATTTTGCTTGGATTCTTCCCATTTCAGTATCATCTAACCCCAACCAGCTACTCTGCAGGTTGTTATTAGTCACATGGGGTGCCCAGCAAGAGAGATACCAGTCTGTCACCTGTGGGGCAACAGCCTCAAAGCACATGTCGCATCGGAAGTGAGATGAAACAGTCAGTACAGTGGTAAGAGAAAGGACTTCAGAGAAAACAGACCTGATTTCACGTCTTAGCTTGAGGGAAACACCATTTTGCCCAAAGCAAGTATTTCTATGAGTGTTTTTTCCTTGGCTTTAAAGTGGACCCAGGGTTCTTATGTCTAAAATAAGACTATCTAGCATGTATTTAATAGTCAGTTCATGGTTTCAGAAAAAAGAGCACACTTAGCACTCAACCTAGTGCTAGGGGAAGAAGTAAAGAAATACTTTATAGATTATTTATTTATAAATTCTTATTGGTGGTGATGAAACTAACGTTAGAAAGAGGTTGTTTTCCATTCTTTCCATTCTCCATGCTGGGAGAAATGGAAAGTTATTAGGGTAACAAAAGAATATTCCAATTAGTTGGGCCAGAAATTATGGGAACTATGGTACCAAACTCATTCATAGGAAGCACATCAGTAAAATCAACCAGCTATCTCTTTATAGTCTTTTTATTTTTTTAAATGCCATGTGGCTGGAACTACATTGATCTTGGTGATAAGTTATATTGATTTCTACTGCTCTGGCTTATTGCACAAAGTTAAACAATCATTTCAGAGATCCCAAAACTCTCTTTCCCATATTTCTTACTTTCTCACCTCACCACTAGATGACAATCCATTCCTGTGCTTTAGCCAATGAATGAGGGCAAACACTTTGACTTAATTGTTGTGTAGTTGTTTACTATTAGGTGTCCTAGTAAGGACAATTAAGTAAATTTTCTGAAGGTAAATTTCATTTATATCTTCTGATCATCCTAATGTAATTGTTGGGATGCAGTACAGTTGATTATCTATGTCAGGCAAATGGAAATGTATTTTCAGCTTAAGTGTTTGTCACAACTTAATTATTTAGTATTTAGTATGTTTTCTAAAGTTCTTGAAAATCATACTGTCACTTTTTTTTTTTTTAAAGATTTTATTTTTGCAAGAGAGAGAGAGAGGGAGTGCACAAGTAGGGGTGGGGAGGATCAGAGGGAGAAGCAGACCCCTTGCTGAGCAGGGAGCCTGACACAGGACTCTATCCCAGGATCCCAGAATCATGACCTGAGCCAAATGTAGACACTTAACCAACTGAGCCATCCAGACACCCCATACCATCACTTCTTTGTAAAGATTCAAAATCAACACATTATAATAGGAATTTGACCATGTTGACACAAAGATTGTAAGATCCCATTCATCATTAAGACTACAATGAACATATTTTGGGACTTCTGTCAGTCTTCAAAGAAAATATTTTTTGGTTTGGACAAATGCAAAGTTTCTCTCAAAAGTTAAGTCTCTGTCAAGCAAAGTTAATACTTATGTAAAGTTGTATATGAAAAACCACTGTCCGTGCTGAATCAGGAAAGGTATAAAAAGACATTGCAAGTATTTTGACATAAAAGTTGAGGTGGTGATTTATGCATATTATACAGTTCCTTCAAATGAATTTTTTGATGCCCTTAGTTATATCTAGCACTGTGCTTAAGGGCCATGGAGACATAAGAAGGAAGATTATAGTAAAGAAAGAAGACAGAGGTTGGGGTCATTTGGGTGAAGCTTATTTATTGAGATGATTAAATCACCACAAGACCCCTAATAATTTGTGGGTCTTTGAGAATATTTGAGGGTATTTGAGAACTTTAGGCCAAGATAATGCCTGGGTACCACCATATATATTCTACATAAAGAACTTCTTTGACACCCCAGTTAATGCTGTTATCTATTTTTTGCACCAAGGTGTGCTGTTTGCTTCTTGGGTTACCACATTTTCTTTTCATGTATGGTATTCTCTTACTTATGAGGGACATAGCAAAAACGTTCTTCAGTTTATTGTTGTGCAAAATGTCAATGGCAATACTTGCCTAATAGAAAATACTGCATAGATTGAGTAAGTTTGCTATATGCTAAATTCAGCTACAAGAGGCAGGAAACCCCAACTTATGGTGCCTTAAACAAATTAAAAGTTTATTTCTCTCTCACCTAAACAAACTCCAGAGGGAGTTTAGTTTTGTCCCATTGTGTTAGCTTCTTGATCATCAGGGACGCATGCTGCTTTTGTCTTCCTGCTTCACCACCCTTAACACATCTTAAAGTTGATCTTAAGACTTGTGTTTGTATCTCCTTGGCCGGCTCTTAGTCATATGACCTTATGTACCCTTTGGGAGTGCTGAAAAGTGTCATCTTTATTCTGGCACGGCCATTTGCCCAGTTGCTAATTGGTGGTTCTATTCCTAAGGAAGAAAGAGAGAATAGGTGTTAGGGGTAAGTAGCAGTCTCTGCCATGGCAGCCTAGGATAGTGTCTGATGTAAGATGTTCTTCAATTGCTTTTTCTCGTCTGTTCCTTCCTCCGTTTCTCTTCTCTCAGCTGTTTACACCTGGGATGAGTCTTCTGTGTAGGTTGGAAAGTGTTAAGCCTGAAAAGAGCTTTTTGGCAGTACAGAAGGAATTCCTGTGGCCAGTTTCAGTTAATTTGTGATTGTGGAAGAAAATCTTGGCATAGATTAGTATCAAATCATGTGTTGTGCAAAGAGTGTTCACTGTGGACACAAACTGATGTATTAGCATTTGCATTTAAGTAGCTAATTATATTCTCAGCATTTAAAATTGTGGAAAACAAACACTTTCCAGAATTACTTCAGAAACTATTTAGCACTGCATAGACCCATTGTAATTAATAGATGAGAAAGAAAGAATTCTTTTGCAGGATTTTTAGGAGCATATAATTATAGTTTTCCTAGGCACAGTTTTCCTATGTGTTCTCTTCTTAGGATAATTTCAAGGTTAGGCTTTATTGTGGCTGTCTTTCATGTTTTTGCTTTATTTTCCTCTAATGGTCTGTGATGCAATGATTATGTTCCTCTCACTCTTCACTTGAAGTGAATGAGTCAGAATTTCTCTCTTTGAAGGTGAAGACCTTAAAGAATTATCTGAAGGATCTATGAGGGCTTGCATATGACTGGTGCTTTATCTTCAAGGGAAAGGAGTTGTTTTATTCTCCATCCTTGTGAATATTTCACAAGAATGGGAAACTAAAGAAAAACTTGGAAATTCTAGGACTGAGGTCATGGCTCAAATTGTGTGAGACCATTGTATATACTTTATGAGGGCAGAGACTTTTTCTGCCTCAAGACTGGCTGTATCTGTAGAATATGTAGAATACACATATCAGTATATAGTGTATCAGATGATATACTATAGGCTGTCAATAAAAATATTTTGCCTAAATGAACAAATTGAATAAATGAATCACCAGCAGTGTTGGTGATATAGCTTAGCAGCACATGTTGAAATATGTAGTTTTTTTTTTTTAAAGATTTTATTTATTTATTAGAAAATAAGAGAGAGAGAGAACAAGTATAGGGGGGTGCTGTTCAGAGGGAGAAGCAGATTCCCTGCTGAGCAGGGAGCCCAATGCAGGACTTGATCCCAGGACTCGAGGATCATCACCTGTGCCAAAGACAGTCCCTCAACCAACTGAACCACCCAGGCACTCAGATAGAGGGGTTTTAATTGATTTAGAACTCACTAGGAGTTCATTTGTGACTTCCAAAAAATTGAGACATTAAGTGCTAGAAGGAATTTGCTTACTCAGGGGGTAAAACAAGGTCGATCCTGTCCAAATTAATGTGCACAATCAAAGTAGAATATGTGCTGTGCCTGGTTGAACTTCATGGGAGCCTAGTCTTTAGTCTTTAGTGCCACTCATGAGAGACACAGGCATACAGGCACTGAAATAAATACAATCTCATCATGGAATCTCAGATTGGAGTGGACTTCAGAGGTATTTATTCCAGTTTCTCTTCTGGTTCTCAGATCTTCCCAGCAACATAGCTAAAAAGTGAGGGTCCATTGTCTGTACCTTCCCAGCAGTGGGCAGCTCATTCAATTGGAGACATACCATTTCATGTTTTAGAACATTCTGCATCTATGCTTTGGGAAAAGATGAGTGTGACCAAGAAAATAAAGGAGTGTGAAAATAATGTCTGGTGAAGGTCAACTGGAAGGAGAGCACCTTCCACTCTTTTGAAGAGCTGTAATGAGAAAGAGGAATTGTGTGTGTGTGTGTGTGTGTGTGTGTGTGTGTGTGTGTGTTTGTGTGTGTGTGTGTGTGTGTGTTGGCTTAATAGAAGAAGTACACTGAGGGATTGACCAGATATTACCTCTGAAACAAAAATTCTTTTTTAAAATTTATTTATTTATTTGACAGAGATTACAAGTAGGCAGAGAGGCAGGCAGAGAGAGAGAGTGGGGGAAGCAGGCTCCCTGCCGAGCAGAGAGCCCAATGTGGGGCTCGATCCCAGGACCCTGAGATCTTGACCTGAGCCTAAGGCAGAGGCTTTAACCCACTGAGCCACCTAGGCGCCCCTGAAACAAAAATTCTTAACCTGGAGTTTGAGGACCTCAGAGGGCTTCATGGGGTTGGATCTTACAGGAACGTCGATACATTCTATTAACAGATTTAGAGTATTTGGTTTGTCTATGTTTATCTTCTGGGAGAGGGTTCACAGCCTTCATTAATTTCAGAGGGGGTTCTTAGCCCCAGTGATGTGAACCACTGTGGTGAGGTTTATAACTTTGAGTGTCTCTGCTTTTTTAAAAAGCATGTGTGAAAATAACAGGCCAGTTCTTTCATACATAGGGAAAATAGACTACTTAGACATTCTGGAACAATATCTCAGGTATATTTATATGACTCCTCCTGTACGAAGAAGGAGTGTTTAAAATATGCTACAATTCAACACTAATGGCCCTTCATGCCACATAGATTCATGTTTCCACTTTTCACAGAGAAACAGCTCAGTTACTGCTCTTGGCTTCAGTTTTAACTATGACCTTCTCTGATCCTCCAGGTTTTAAATTCCAGGAAGTGTGACTTCACCTCAGCCTGAAGCTGTAAGAGCTATTCAGTAAAGAAACGAGGGACTAATATTTGGGAAATAATGTATTTTGATTCCAGATTATGATATTCACGGGACACTATTTTGTCTCCATTGAAAGCCCCAGTTGTGGTCTTGAACTTGCTTTTCATTGTAGAGGCTGTAGGTGCAAATAAGAGAAACAAAGCACTCTTATGATTAACCAAAATATTTGTGGCCAGAGTCTGAGCTTAGTCAGGGCAGCAAATTACATCTGTCCCCTAAAGGGAATAATTACTTGCCATTTGATAGCAAATGAATAAAAATTTGGAGTCAATTTATCAGGAAGATAATTTTGCCCATAAATAATGCCACTGAACAGGTGGTTATGGAGTCAAGAAAGAATTATTAAACAGTTCAGGCAGAAGGTTCCAATACGTATCATGGTGAGTCAGACCAGTTTCTCTACCTCCTCTTTAGCAAACATTCTTTTGGTGACTCTCACAACTCATACAACGAGCTTTCCTTTCCCTTCTAGATAGATGGGAGTTACAGTTTTGTGCAGTTGGAGTGTACATTACTGACTCCCAAGGAGGGTAAAAAGGCATTAGGACCTAAAATTAGGAAAACAATTAATAACCTAGAGTTAGGAGGATGAGAGGTGTGGGTGCATTTTCAAGGAATATTTGGGTAGCAGCGAATCAACTCTTTCTCAAGGAAATAGCATGCCTGGTTTAACCTGCTTTGCAGTTGTGAATGTTGCACAGAGCTGGTGAGTTGTTGTGAACAATTCTTGGGCTAACATTGGTGTTCTAAGGGAAGGGGATAGTTTTCTTTGAAAATATTAAAAGAGCCCTAAGAGGTATGAAATTGATATTTAATCTATTAGAATTTTGTTTTATTTTTTATTTTTTAATAGGTCCCCAAGTCTTTCTCTTTCCCTCTTTAGATTTTATTTACTTCACACACACATACACACACACACACACACACACACAGTGAGCAGGGGGGTGGTGTGTGGCAGAGGGAGAGGGAGACGCAGGCTCTCCACCAAGCAGGGAGCCTGATGTGGGACCCAATCCCACGACCCAAGCCAAAGGCAGACACTTAACCAGTTGAGGCACTCAGGTATCCCAAAATGTTTTATTTTAAATTAATTTGGGAATCTTTCAGGGCTGGGGGTTTTAACTCCTGGTGGATCTGTGTCATGTTAGTTCGTCTGACTGTGAGAAGAGACAGAGAGGTTAGGAGTTGGAGCTAGACAGAGGCTGGAGGTGGAGGGACGCCTGAAAAGGAGAGAAGGCACGTTTTGCTTTTGCTTTTCCCTCTCATCACTAGAGATAGGAATGGACATTCAGGGACCTTGAGGGAAGCAGGTGTTAGAAAGTTGTTTGCTGGGGTGCCTGAGTGGCTCAGTGGGTTAAAGCCTCTGCCTTCAGCTGAGGTCATGATCCCAGGGTCCTGGAATCGAGCCCCACATTGGGCTCTCTGCTCAGCAGGGAGCCTGCTTCCTCCTCTCTCTCTCTGCCTGCCTCTCTGCCTACTTGTGATCTGTCTGTCAAATAAATAAATAAAATCTTTAAAAAAAAAAAAAAAAGAAAGTTGTTTGCTGTGCAACAATTGGCAGCAAGATAGTATATAACCCAAATCTCACATCTCTGCTCATGTCAAGTTTCAAACTACTTCTTGCCCTTGGCACAGCCTCTCTGCAACCTCCTTTCTGTGTGTCCGAATACCTATCCAGGTGGGATTGTATATGAGGATTAGTGACCTATGGTCCTCAGAAATCCCAAGACAACACAGTTTAGCATTTGTGGACACCTGATTCTTTTCCATCTAGGTGAGAAGGCCAGTCTTCTGGGGAATTGGCAGGAGCAGGTGGTGGCAATTACATTTCGTTCTCATTTGCAAAGCTTGTTTCTTTGCTATAAGATTGGCTCATGTTTGTAGATATTGGGCACTCCTCCATTCAAAGGTACACTGGAGGCGTCTGTTTATTTTTTTAATCACCTGGGTGAGGAACTGAGCATTGCTCCCTTTGGGGGCTAGAGCGTAGATACCACACAGCTTGTTATCAGGAACATGATAATGAGGATAAGTACATAAATAAGGATGAAAGCACATCTCAAAGCACCATCTCTTGCAGGAAGAAAGGCGATTTAATAGACACAAGCCTGACACTTCCTGTGTGCACAGTCATTACTGACAACCTGTGAGTGTGGAGAAGTACTTTGTACTGGGGAGCAAGGACATTGGTAAATGTCTATGAAAAATCCACATGTTAACCACGCTTTTGCTGTCTTGCCTCTTCAGTGGTGGCTTATTTTTGCTTTCCTATCCATTCTGAGGCCCAAAGGAACAGTGATCCAGAGACTACTAGTGAAGAAACTTGTGGTTATTATTGATGTAACTATTTTTCCCAACTGTGCTTGGGATCTCTCTGTAAGAACCCATGGAGCAGATTCTACCAAGTTTGCATGCCAGGCCTGCTTACTAACCTATCAGGTTTGACAGACCAGAAAAGCATTGTTGGAGCTACTGGAAGTTTGAGTGGAGGATATGAAATGAGGAAAGAAAATGCTAGGTGTCTATGATGTCATACAGTGAGATGGACCGGAGGAGATCAAATGTGTGTGTCGCAGGTAGAAGAGAATGTGTACTGGTCACGTGGAGAGGACAGATTCAGGAAAGGCCACATGAGGAAGACTAACCTGGGGGTTGGGTCATTGGGTAAAGCAGTAAAACAGCCGTGGCCAAGTCATTCTCTCTGTTCCTCAGTGGCCTCCTATGGAAGGGGCGGCTGACGTCACTCTTAGGACAGGTCTGGATCCAAATACTATCCACGTCCCTCTATCTGGACTTCAGATGTTTCAGGGAAGATTATTTGCTTCAGCCATAATTGGACAAAATGAAAACTGACACCATCTTTCTTCTTTTAAACACCCCCCCTTCCCTTTCCTTTGGTCCCTGAATTTACAGTGAAGGCACATCTGCAATATATTAGATTTTTGTTAGTACTGCATTGCAGAACATTTCTGGACAATATGTGTTACGAGAAGCTCGAATGCGACTGTGGGTGATCAAGTGGGTTTTCTTAGTTTTCTCCACGAGTGCTTCTAAAATGCATTCCCCCAAATTAGCTGTAAGAGTGATTTAAAACTTCTGGTAGCTTAAATGTTTTCAAATGTTGTTTAATTGCCTTTTTTTTTTTTAAACTGAGAGAATAGTTAAGACTGTTGGAAATATACCACAGCATTTGTAGAACTCAGTTCACCAGATTGAATTATATATAAAGCAGTTATGTGGTGCCATTAACTTAAGGCAGTACTTTAGAATTTCTGGAAACATAAGGCACTTTCTTAGCCTAGGGATTTAAATGAATGAGAAAGGGGCCAGCTTGGTTAATCCACCTTGGGGATAGCCCTTCTTGTCCCGGGTACTGCTCACCTCTCACATTTTCAACCTGTGGGCTTCTGAGTACAAATTGAGGAGACCCATAAAGAAAGGCTTTTCTCTCCTCTCCATGTGATTCACGCTAGAGCAGACAGCGTAGCGTGGCCTGTTTGTCTCCTTTGCTTCGGCTGGGAGCTTTCTGTGCTGCTGTATCTCACTTGTTTTCATCCAGTCCAGACCTCCTTCCAGACCATCTGCTCATAGAGGCAAATGCTACTGGGAATGTCGTCTCACACTCCCAAGAGCTTCTCATGAATCCACGAAGATATCTTTCTCTCTCAGCCGGTCCTTTGCATGTGTCTCCCATCTCTGTGAGTGGTAACAGCTCCCATCTGCCACTTAGGCTCCAACTCGCTCCCCATTTCTGATTGGCCACCAAACCCTAGAGGTTTCAACCTCATAGCTGATGGAACTGCCTTCTCCACCCTATCCTCATTGCTGTTGCCAGACTTGAGGCTCTCATCTGGATCAATGTCATGATTTTTTAATTGGCTTAGTAGGTAGAATAATGCCCGCCTCTCCCCAAGAGGTTCATGTCCTAATAATCCCCAGAACCTGTGAATATGTTAGGTTCCATGACAAAGTAAGTAAGGTTGCTAATCAACTGACCTTAAAATCTAGAGAGTAGCATAGATTATGCAGGTGGGACCAACATAATGGCAATCATCCACGCAAGTAGAGGAGGGAAGCAGAAGCAGAGCTCAGAGTGATGGGAGCAAGGGACTTGACCTGCCCTTAGTGGCTTTGCAGGTTTGGGCTGCCCATCAAGGAATCTGAGCTGCTTCTACAAGCAGAAGAAGGCAAGGCAATGAATTCTCCCCTAGAGCTTCTGGAAAGGAAGGCAGCCTTTTTGATGTCTTGGTCTTAGCCCAGAGAGACCCTTTGTGGACTTCCGACCTACGGAACTGAAAGATAATAAAGTTGTGTTGTTTTAAGGCACTAAGTTTGTGATAACCTGTTGAAGCAGCAATAGAAAACTCACACTCTGACCTTCCTACCTCTCTTTTGCCCCCATCTCAATCTATTTGCAGAACTCATGTGACTCCCCTGTCTTTAAAACGGGTGGATGGTTGCCCCACACTCTCATTATCTGTGTTTACTCAGCGTCTCAACACTTTACACACATGAGGCAATGAATCAGTGTTTAATGAACACATGGAAAAAACAGCCCATTTTCAGCATCTTGGTCCAATTCATGATTTTTAATTTGAGGAGATAAAAATAAGGTAACCAACTGATTTTTAGTTTTATATATCCCTTTCTGGGGACAGGATGAAGTAAAAATATATACCGTCTTGTCTTCTTTTTTAAGCTTCTATTGGTTTTAAATTACATTGTAGCCTTCTCTTATAGCCGATTTGATAAATTAAAAAAAAATCCACAATGAGGCCACTCAGAGCAGACCACTGTTATTATTTTGATGTGTAGCTTCCTACTTATATGTCTGCGTCTGTATTTTTAAAAAAAGATATTTTATGTATTTTTAAACTTAATGTAATGTGGACATTTTTCTATTGCCTTTTTAGAGGCTGTGCAGAACTCCTTCGTGTGGCTGTACCAAAATTCGTTTAACACCTTTCTCATGTTATTGAACTTTTGCTTCCAGGTCTTCTTCTTCTTCTTTCTTTTTTTTTTTTTTTTTTAAAGATTTTATTTATTTATTTGATAGACAGAGATCACAAGTAGGCAGAGAAACACACACAGAGAGGAAGGGAAGCGGGCTCCCTGCCGAGCAGAGAGCCTGATGCGGGGCTCCATTCCAGGACCCTGGGATCATGACCTGAGCTGAAGACAGAGGCTTTAAGCCACTGAGCCAACCAGGTGCCCCCAAGTCTTCTCTTTTATGGACAGTGCGGCAGCTAATAACTTTGTACTGTTTTCATGCCTATCATTACTCCCTTGGAATAAATTCCTTAAGAGTAATACCCAGGTCAGAGACTCTGGAATTCTTATGATGGTGCTTGACATGTATCACAAAAACACCCTCCAGGAAAATTAAACCAATTTACACTCCCACCAGCAGTATTCTCTCATCTAGTTGACCTTCATGCTCTTACCACTCTTTGGATATATGGCAAGACTAGAGAGTGTGATGTCAAAGGTGACAAGAGGATAATTTTACTTTGAAAGCAGTCATCGCTTTAAACAACTGAACATAGAGTGGGGGCTGTGGTCAGCAGCCAGCACACCCAGCTCCTTCATGACCGAGTCATCCTCCTGTCCTCTCTCTAGAGGAATGGTACCATTGCTACTCACAAAAGTATGTGGGTCGGCCTCCCTTTTCCCAGTACATCAGCTGCCAGAAACCAAGGGTGGAATCATGCCCCACCTGTTTGTATAGGCTTCTGGTTTCTGGCAGGAGTCTGTAAAGGAAATTTGATATGGGGGCACACAGACGCTCTTGTCTCCCTGAGCTCTCCCATCCCATCTTTACTCCAGAGATGATTTGCTCATGAACTTGAGCTACTATGACGCATGTATACAGTTGTTGCATGTTATGTAGTATGGACATCTCCTTATGTGCTGAAATATGAGTCCCACAAATGCCTGCTGAGTGGACCAGCCTGACGTCTCTGCTCCCTCAACATTAACAAGAGCCTGCAGTGAGGCTTCTGAGCCCAGGCAGTTTTGACATGATTGGTAGTTGGCCTTGGCCGTGGCTCTTTCTGGAAACACTAATCTGGCATGTATAGAAGCATTAGTAAAATATCAAGTTTATTAGTTGCATTTTCTTTTTCAGTGGAGTAGTTTTTATCCCGTGAGTGTAGGAAAGCTAGTCTAGTTGCTATGGCAACACAAAAGCTTTCAGGCCCTTGTTTATTTGTTATATTCCCCTTTTGGTTTATGGAGTGGTCTTTGGAGCCTCTTAAAAGCTGTGCTCCCTAGTGTTTGACGGTTAAATCACCATGCTGCCTGATAGAGAAGAGAGCTGGGTGAAGGAGAAGGGACAAGCCACAGAGCTCCTTTCTCACTGTCTGCTTTCGTAAAGACTGTGGCCTTGGAAAGAGGGCACCTGCATCTGGAACAAGCACTATCACTCAGTGCCCCTGAAATTACAAAGGAAAATCACTGAACCTGTCTTTTCCACCCTTCCACGCCCATCCCTAGATGTGGGGACAGACAGCGCGATTACTATCTCTTGACAGTCTAAGGGTACAAAAACTCTTCCAGCCCACCCGTGGGCCCTGAAACAAAGGAGGTGCTGGGAAAAACAAAGCAAAGTTGGCTTTTCCAGGTGGGAGGTCCTCTCCCCCAGCACGTTGCCCTCCCTCCTGTGCTCTGAGGAGGGTGCGTGCTCACTGTGTGGTCCTTCCCAGGCGAAAGCAGCCACTTGTGGCCGGGGGTCCACAGTTGCTCAGACTCTGGGGGCCTGGGTTTCTTCCGTCTGCGTGGGCTTGGTGTGGATAGTGAGATTTAGGTGACCAGACACATCTAGGATTGTCTACATGGCCAGTCGTTTGAGCATTAGAAAAAACTAGTTTTCAGTTTGAGGTAAAATAAATTTCTATAGTAGAAGAATTCCAAAAATACAAAATAAGGGGGAAATTAGAAAAATCATCTTTATTTCACTACCCCCAACCCCCAAATTAACATTTTGGTACCAATTTTACATGTGGTATGTAAATATATAAGTGTATGTCCATATATATGTATGTATATAGATGTGCATGCATTCGTGTATGTACATTGCTATTGTTTTTGTGGAAATATGGGATTTTGCATATATTTTCTGTATATGCTTTACATAAATTTTGCATATACTCTGTATAAATTTTTCTCTCAACCATGTATCATGAGGTATTTCCATGCCAATAACTTTAATGATTGTGTAATCTTTCTAAAAATCATAGAGATATTATCGTTTGACTCAACCCTTCTTTCAATGTTTGACATTTAGGTACTTCCTGATTTTCTATTTCTTCAAATAATTCTGGTCTTACCTTCTTACATACCTGTATGTAAATAGCTTTAAAAAGGACTCAGGGCAGGGAAAAAGTATCCAGAAAGCAGCAGACACCCATTCAGTGTTAGTTATGTTAAAAAAAAATTTTTTTTTTTTAAACTGGTGAATCAGCCTGAGGGAGACTCTCTAATGACTGAAAACATGGAGTATTTTATGAATGTTTAAATCTAAAGCTGCCATGTTAGCTCCAGAGTAGAAGCATGACTCTGCGATGGAAATGTCAGGAAGAGTATGGTTTGGGACGACACTGGTGGGTACAATGTGCTGTCGGATACATTGAGTTGCCTTGTATCAGATGCCAAGGGGATGACAGTGCAGCATGAGATACAGCTTCGTGGACAGGGGGTCTGCTCGGGAGCGGGGTGAGCTCAGTTTTCTTGGTTCTGCCACTAATTGCTTTGTGGAGACTTGTACGGTATTCTGTTTCCTCATCTGTAAAGTGATAGAATTGTTCTAATTCACCTCTGAGGTTCCTTTGAGATCTAAAACTCAGTGGCTTGAAGCTGACTGTGCTCAATTGAATTCATTTGTGACTAACAGAATGAACATTCAATGTATCTACTAGAGTTTAAAATTGGGCGGCCTGGGAAAATTACTACACTTTTACTGTAGTGAGCTCTAACACTGTTGAGTGAAAGAATATTTTTTGATAGATTTTTATTTATTTGTTTCAGAGAGGGAAAGAGAGAGAGAGAGCATGTGTGTGCATGTGAGCATCAGTGGGGGGAGGGGCAGGAGAGGGAAAGCAGACTTCCCACTGAGCAGGGAGCCCAATACCACACAAGGGCTTGATCCCAGGATCCTGAGATCATGACCTGAGCCGAAGGCAGCCACTTAACTGCCTGAGCCACTCAGGCACTCAAGTCTAAGAATATTTTTGCTTGCTCACTGTCCATTCCTTCCTTCCTCTTAATTTTGCCCAGGGGAATTACCACTCCCCACTGCAGGCAGTTTGGGTGTTACTTTGTATCAAGCAGCAGCTCTAGCTAAGAGGTCTGCCTGCCCCTCCAGCAGATACTCAGAGACCTGCAATAATCAGTTTATGTGTGTTGATAGTAGTGTCCCTGCTCCTGTCCACGTGCCCAAACCGCCCTCATTCTGTTTTTCCATCTTATTGTTCTATTTTCTTTGTAATCTGTGGACTTTGCATATCTTTTCATCAAATTCCAGCTTTACCTTTTAGTCAGGGTTAGGTTCCATTGTTGGCTAGAGAAAAACCCTACCACTTCGTGGCTGGTGCTGGCCTAGTCCTGGTTTTCCAGCTGACCGGGGCTTTGTGACCAGCAGGCAAGTCACTCCATCTCTCTAAGCCTATGTGGCATGAGCTGCATCATTGATGGTAATAAAACCAATTTAGTAAGGTTATGGCGGGGGGGGGGGGGGGGGTGTTGGGTGGAACTGACCATGTGACCCTGTAAGTATAGGGTTGGCATGCATTAGGAGCGCAATGTATGTTAGTTTCTCAACATGGAGTTTCACTGGGAAGGTGCTTGGCCTGTGAATTTGAAACTTTCCTCTGAATATGTCTCATGTAGATCCTAAATCAACAGACTTAGAGGGAGGTTTCTGATAATAATTGTGCTTAGTTCTTATCTTTCCTTGCATTATGGTGAGCACAGAGTAGGCGCTTTCTATATACATATTCTTTTGAGTGGCTTTGAAACCCATTAAACAAAGACATAGGAAAAATTTTGCTCTACCCATTCTTAGTGTTACACTTTTTGTAATCACCAGTGTTTAATAAACTGAGCAAAGGGCACAAATATTCTGGCCCATTGGCCAGAGCTTGGAAATATTTTCTCTGGGAGAGCCTTTATTTAACTATATTGCTTTAATGGAATTCAAGATGTACAGGAACGTTTTAATTATCAGAATGTTCTTTAGAAAAAGCCTCTGAGATTTGAGATAAGTTTACATATTATTATATGAATCACAATTTGCTTTAAGAGCTTATCTAAATCCCATCTGTTTGATTGGAAAAGGGAACTCGGAATGAATCCATCTAATTTTCAGTTTTCTTCCTTGGAGAGAATCGTGATGGAAAGTCAGAATGGGGTTATGTGCTGCCTTTTTTGATGGTTTCTAGTGGAAGTTTTAAGGTTTCCATAGTAATGCCTGAGGAGTCATCATATTCTGTCATGATTTCCTAGCAAACAGAAGAGCATTGGTAACTATGGTTTAGTATAAGTGAAGAAGTTGACAGCAGATTGTTCTAAAATTGTTCCGGCTGTTCAGGGATGGGTAGGGTAGAGCATTATACTCTCAACTGAACGTGATTGACTCCCAGCTCCACAGGGCAGATTACGTGTTCCCTGTTCATCCAGGGGCAATGTCAGAGAATACTAGGTATTTCACTAGGCATGAGATGGGTGGCGCCGTGGCGTTATGGCCCCTGAGTTTCACTAGAGAGTTTGCATTTGAGGAAATTCTGGTGTTGCTGTACCTTTATCTTCTCCTTTCCCCCTCTCTCCCCCACCACTTCTTTCTCTCCACCGCCCCCACCAAGCTTCCCTCCCCGTCCTAGACCTTCCCCTCTGCTCCCTGTCCCACCCCTTTCCCTTCTGTATTCTGTGGCTGCTCCCACAGCCGTGGTTTCAGCTGTTCAGAAGGCAGAGGACATTGGCCTAGGATGGTGGCTGAGTCCCTTGGAGAGTGGGTCACATGTCTGGCCACTGTACCTGGCATCTTTCCATGACCCTCAGGCTGCTGGGTCTGGCTTGTTCCCTTCCTGTCACAATTCGGCCTGTTTTCAGGTTTCCTAAAAATAGCAGCATTTTACCTCTTGTCACAAGGTGTACACACACATCTTTGTTTTGTTCAGTCTGAATTAAGTGTTCCATTGGTAAATCTGGAAGCACTAAAAAAGTCTCCTCAGCAGCTGTCCAGCTGAAGTGTGGATTTGTCTTGTGGACAGCAAAGCCAGCAGAAATGAGTGTGCCAGGAAAAATGTTATGACTTACCCTGGTGGTGGTTAGGTGGGATTTCCCAGTGGGCCACGATGTCTTTGTGTTTCCATTTGCAAGAGCTTCAAAGTTTACCTTTGCTTGAAACTAATTTGGCTTTGAAATAGTATTCCATCATGATTTTCAATGTTGGTTATCATTCAGAATCGCTGGGGGCAAGCTCAGTGTTAATAGCAACCCTCTCTGGCAGTTTACAGCTTTTTGTCTCTGCTTAGTTAACAGAGTTAAGTGATTAAGTAAGTTCTGGAAAAGTGAAGGTAGACTCTTTACCTCAGAAGACTAACTTCCTTATCTTGCCATTCATGAAGGGTAGTCCCCTGAAAATAAGTGACTTGAGAGCTATAAGGCTTACTTAGCTTTTAGATTTTGTATGAAAGTTGTCAACTTCTACCTATGCTCTATCTCTCTTGCACTTTTGGTTAAAATCACTGAAGTATTTTTTGACAAAATTCATTGCTTATGTATCACGCCCAGTGCTCCATGCAATCTATGCCCTCCTTAATACCCACCACCAGGCTTACCCACCCCTCTCCCTCCCCTCTAAAACCCTCAGTTTGTTTCTCAGAGTCCACAGTCTCTCATGCTTTGTCTCCCCCTCCGATTTCCCCCAACTCACTTTTCCTTTCCTTCTCCTAATGTCCCCATCTTATTCCTTATGTTCCACAAGTAAGTGAAACCATGTGATAATTGACTCTCTCTGCTTGACTTAATTCACTCAGCATAATCTCCTCCAGTCCCGTCCATGTTCATACAAAAGTTGGATATTCATCCTTTCTGATGGCTGAGTAATACTCCATTGTATATATGGACCACATCTTCTTTATCCATTTGTCTGTTGAAGGGCATCTTGTCTCTTTCCTCAGTTTGGCAATTGTGGACATTGTTGCTATGAACATTGGGGTACATATGGCCCTTCAGAAATATTGTTCTTTAGATGACAGAAGTGAACATTCATACGAGGTACCATGCTTCCCAGATGTGATATAGCTTTTGGGTTTGTTGGTTCAGAGAACGGGAGGAAAAAGGAAGAAAGGAAACTTCTCCTTGCTGTGACAGTGGAAACTCCAGAATCACGTTTATGGGCAAACTTAGAATCTGTCTGTTCACATGATCCTATCCATCACTTGCTTGTACAGGTAGTGGGGTGGATAAGTATGATATATGAGTGCTTGCCTTTGGGGACATTGGAGTACAGTGAGGAATACCCATTCATGTTTTCATCTGATGCCTCCTCCAAGCCTCCTTGCATCCAGCCACACACACACACACAGTATCACAGGGAGGAAACTTGAAGGGAAGAGATCACACACATCTAGCTTGTAAGTTTAGTTTAAATTCTCAGTTATCTAAAGATAAAGAAACTTTTAGGAAATAACATGCTTATTCAGGGTAGGACTGCTACAGACTATCTCTTTACACACTTCTCTCTTACCCCTTTCCTGGTGTTTAGTGAATGGTACTGTACCCAAACACCATGACAAATGCTTTATGAGATTGGGGGTGGGGTAGGGACTATTAGACATTTACCCTCAAGGTCTTCACAATGCTGAAATGTTTTAGCTATACAGAGCTGCCCAGCTTGCCTGGTATTCAGTGTTCACCCAGGTAGGTGGTGTGAAAGTGCTATATAGTTCAACTTCATAGTTGTCTGGGAGGAGACAGGTAAGAGAGGACTTGGAGTAGGAAGGCATTCTTAGGGAGAGATTAGATTAGGAACCTGGAAGTGGACAAGTACCACTCTACCCAGAGCCATGAGTTAAGGATGCTAGTTTGTTTTACTAGGAGTTTCCCATAGTGGGATAAGCTTGGGGAGATTGCTTGGAGTTGGACCACATGTAGACTTAAGAGGAACATGGGCTTTATTTTGTAGCAACATGGAGTGACCATTAACACCAGCCGAGTAAGAGCAACATGGTACAAATGGTATTTGGTGAAGATAAATTCGGTGTAGTGTTACAGATGAATTTGGGGAACCGTGAGAACATGGAAACAGAATCTAAAGGGACCTTGAGGTAGTTCATAAAGGCTAGATGAATGACATGAACTGAGGGGTCCGGGTCCTTAGGAGTTTGGCTTCAGAAGCCTGCAGGACTTCAGTCGTTTTCTCCTCTCTCCCCACTAGATGGACAATCTCCTCTAGGCCCCAAGAGTCAGTCTGTTTTAGGGTCAGAAACAGAAACATGTTTATTCAGTAAGACAGCTTCTAATTCTCTTACGTGTATACATGCAGTTCAAGGGAAGACACTGCATCAGTCTCCTCAGGCTGCCATAACAAATACCACCGACGGGGTGGCTTCAACAGCAGGAATGTATCGTCACCCAGTTCCGGAGGCTGGAAGTCCTGAGCAAGGTGTGTGCAGGGTTTGCTTCATTCTGAGGCTTCAGCCCTTGGCCACTGGGTGATCATCTTCTCCCCTTGTCTCACCTGGTCTTCTCTGTGCACACACATGCCTGTGTTTGAATTTCCTGCTCATCTTATAAGGACATCAACATAGGGGCTTAGGGTCCAGCCAGAAGACATCATGTTAACCTAATGACCTCTTTAAAGACCCTGTCTCCAAATAGGGTCACAGTCTGGGGTGTGGGGGTTAGAACTTCAACATATGAATGTTGGGGAGATGCAATTCAATCTATAACAGCACCTAAGGAGGAAGAAGATGAGGAGCAGCAGGAGGACCACAACCAGGCGTCTTCCTGGACCCCTTTATCCAGGCTCTTGCCCTCCTGTTCCTTGTGGTGGAATGGCCATCACCAAACAGAAGTTCCAGAGCCAGCTTTCTGTCATCCTTTTCTAGGACAATGTAGGCTGATGTCATATGGGGGATTTTCAACTCCCAATTTTAGGATTAGCAGCCTTTCTCCTTCTTTTTTTTCCCCCCTTTTAACTTCTCTGGCAATGCTAGTTTCTTACCATATTTATTGCAGTCATCTGTTTATGTGCATGATAATTTTTCTAACCGTGGCAGGGAATCTCTGAAGATAAATGGAATATATAGAATAAACAGATGCATTAAGTCACAGCTACACATTTTTTCACGAGCATCCTCCTTTTGGGGTTGGCACTTGTTTCAGACTTCTCTCTCCTCTACCCCTGAGATGACCTCCTCTCTTATTTCCTGTGTTCTCCTTTCCCATCAGCTGGCTAAGGCTGAGGCCTCAGTCCCTCTATCTTTACTTCTTCTTCTCCTTCTTTTTTTAAAGATTTAATTTATTTATTTGAGAGAGAGGGAGAGAGCAAGAAAAAGAGAACACGAGCAGGGGGAGGAGCAGAGCAGGGAACCTGACATTGGGTTGATCCTAGGACCCTGAGATCACAACCCAAGCCAAAGGTAAACACCCAACCGACTGAGCCACCCAGGTACCCCATGTATGTCTTTGTTTCTAAATTTTTGTTCTACTCAGGACTTTGCACCCAAACTGTTTTTTTCACAGTTACCTGAGCCCCTGCTGACAGTGTTTACTGCTTCTAGCCTCAGAAAATCCATGATGAGACGGGATGGTGGAGTGATTAAAACTGGGGACACCAGCCAGACTGCCAGGGTCAAATCCTGGCTCCGACACTGACTGCTCTGCAACTTTGGATAAGTTACTCACCAAACCTCAGTTTCTTTGTCATCTATTAAGTGAGGATAATAATAGTCCCAACCTCAGAGGACTGTGAGTTTTAAATGAATATAAAGTGCCAGGCGCATAGGCAATGCCTTGTGAGTGTAAACTATAATAATTATTATTTTGTTTGCCTTTGCTCTGAGTAGCTTCCCTGGAGATTCAGATCTTGCTTGGCTCCTTCTGCATTTGCCCCCTACCGGGCTTCCCTTTTGTAACCCATGTAGGGGTGGCAGGCTTCCCTGGAATCCTCCTCAGACCAGCTGTCTGTTTATTAGACTGATAACCAGAAGTAGCTGACCAGGTCTGTATGTTGTGCTTGTCTTGGGGACAGTGTTGCTGGAACAGTCCCAGACAGACTGTGTGAACCTTTGCCTTCCACTCAGGCCAGGGCCTGCAGAACAGTTCCCTACGTAGCCACCATGGGCCCTCGAAAGAAAGAAAGGAGGGGCTGCTCAGGCCTCGGCAGAGATATTTTCTCCTTTCTCTTGCAGAAGTACCACCTTTTTGGAGCCAGGAGACTTTTATGATCTGAGGGAAAGTTTGGAATGGCCTGTCACCATGGGGAGGAGTAGGACCATTTATTGTTCTCTTAGTTGGGATCTACAGGACAGACACATCTTTGTTGGTGTTGAAGATAATGTGTTCTGCCTTTCTAAGTTTAAATGGATGTCTGCATGGTCATGGTCATGCTATATACACATCAGCACTTCTCCCTGTACCTGTGGCCCTGCCTTGGACTGGCCACTGCTGGGGACCTTATAAGTCCTTAACTGGCCCCTTATGAGACACTCCCTCATCACAGGATCCCCAAGAGCTCTGGGATTCATAGCTTCACCATCAAGGCAACAGCTCACATACCAGTCAGTACTAATTCAGCTCTATACCGATGTCTTCATGCTTCAGATTATTCTTCGTCTTGGGCAAGGGGTGACCATTTTTTTTTGTTTGTTTGTTTTTTAAATCTTTGAAATCTGCATTCTTCACCCTGTTCTTCTCTGCAACCTGTAATCCTTAGTGGCTTTTTGAGAAGTTCTTGATCCTTCTCCTTTCCTCCAGTTTGCTCCTGCTTCCACAAGAGAGAGCCTCCTGCTCGGCACCTCTCATTGTATCCTCTCTTGCTCTAGCTTGGAGCTTCCCCCTTACCAACTTAAATACAATCCCCTTTTTCTTCTTAGCCCCATGGCTCATTTAGTGCCCCCTCCCCAGTCTTCATCTATATCCCTCAGGTGGAGGACCCCATCACCAAGGCTAAAAATATACTCCTTCCCCCATAGCAAGTGCCGATACGTCTATCTCAATGGATCATGGGGCAGGTCCTTAATTTCTAGTTTAGAAAATTGAAATGATTTATCTTAAAGATGGTATCTAAAGGCAAGTCAACAGGCATTTCAGAAAATATCTGGAGCCAGATGAAATTCATCCAAGGGCAGAAGAGGTTCTTTGCCTTTGCCAGGCAAGGCTTCTTTGGCCATATATACAGAATTATTATTCATTAATCAAACTAATTTGTTTACTAATATTAGATGTTTCAGAAATTGGCAGAGCATACTACCTTGCTCTAATTTGACAAGGTATAGTATGTAAATTAAACGTTTCAGATATTAGTCTTATTTTTTATTTTAGAACTATTAATAAGATAAGGCATCGCTCATAGATGTAGAAAATGGGTTGTTTTAAAGTCAAGTTGCTGGAATGTTTCTTGCTATGTCACTCAGCCTTCTTTAAATTTTTTCCCATTTTACAACAATTGCTCTTTATATCCCCTTCTTCAAGTCTTGTTTTATGTGCAATAAGTTTTCCATGTGTGAAGCCTTCCTTGAAAATCTTTATTAAACTTCTTGGAGTTTGAAATCCAGTGCAGTCATGAATGGTTGCTCAGTGAGCAGGTTGGTTTTCCATGCGGGAGAACAGACTCTATTCAATCTTTACTCTCTTCAGTGGAGTCAGTGGTGTTATCAAAATGGGACTCCACTAGGTTTAAATAATGAAAGTTTAGCTGGGAGAGATGTTACATAAACCAAGAAATAAATTTCTTCTTCTGTTTTTCTACTCACAGTAGGATTCTAGAACAGAATCTCTGCAGGAGTTTGGGTAGTTACAATCTTATCAAAGTTACATACAGAATATTTTTGGTTTTGAATTGATATTTCAGTGACTGTTTTCTTAAACTCGGGATGGGAGTTGAAGGGAGAAAAATAGGAGGGAGTATCTGGAGATGTTTTCATGCATTCTGAGACATTTTAGTTTGATTTGCTTCTGTTGTAGGATAATGTGTACCCAGAATTTTTTATTTTCCTGGATACTTGCATAATGCTTATCGTTTATCCTCCTTTTGACTCTACCAAATATAAACTGGCTCGAAAACAGTATATTCTCAGGTAATGTTTCCTGTGGATCGGTCCTGCATATTACTGTTCAGACATTGTGTAGAGCTGAAGAAAGTACCACTTCTGCCCTGAAAAAAAATAGAGGTACAGGCATCAAAGGACATTTTTCTTTTTTCTTTAATTTTTGATCAATTAATTAATTAATTTTGGTTATTATGTGCAATCAGCCAGCATATAGTACATCATTAGTGTTTGAAGTAGTGTTCAGTGATTCATTAGTTACGTATAACACCCAGTGCTCGTCACCACACGTGCCCTCCTTAATACCCATCGCCTGGTTACCCCCTTCCCCCACTTCCTTCCCTTCCATACCCCTCAGTTTGGTCCCCAGAGTCCAGAGTCCTCATGGTTTATATTCAAAGGATTTTTTTTTTTCAAAGGCTTTATTTCTGTTCTCCTTCTAAAACCTAAAGCTGTTTAGGGCTAGGTCATATTCTGTGGGGGAAGAGGACAACAAGTAAGATGGTAGAGATACAACCGTATGTTTTGAGGAGTGGTTGAAGAAACTTGGGAGTTCTTTAGGTTTGAGGAAAAGTTGGGGAGGTGTAAGTGCTGTTTTCAGCTATTGACAGGGTTGATGCTGGCTTTCTCTGTGAAGAAAAATGTCTACGCAGAAGACATGGACAGAGAAGAAATGGGTTGCTTGGCAGAGTATGAGTTTCCCAACCACCAGAAGTGTTCAAACAGATGCTGCTGGCTGTCACTCAAAGCTATTACATACTGGACTCCTTCACTGAGTGAGATGTAGGAGGTTCTTAGTGAGGAGAAGTGTGCTACTGCAAAGATGCTGTGAGAAGATTTCAGGGAGAAGCGGCAGAGAGAGGTGAGGTCAAAACTGTTGGAATGCATGGAAAAAACTGGGCCCTTGTCTCCGCTCCGCTACCATAGTTTTGGGTGTTTGGGATAGATCTTTGGGTCTTTTTCAGGCTTTCCCTTTATTTTTGTAAAATGAAGTTTCGACTGCATCGGTGTCCTCCAGGGTTCCTTCTAAATCAACAGTTTTAAGATAGTTGTTTTCCCAGCCTGCACATTTGCTAGTTAGTGTACTAACTGCAGGCCCCAAAACACTGATGTGCCTAAACCATAATAAAAGAGCGGCAGAACAATATGCTTTTTGGAGCCCATAGGACATACCATACACAGGATTTAGTTTTGTAAAGAATTTTCCAGAGACTTATCTCATTCCATACTCTAATTCAGTGATTGTTTATATGCAATAAGCCCATCAGTAATTTAATATAAAACATAATCTTGGAGGTTACACTTGTTAATTTAATTAAACTAGCATGCATTATGGGTCTATTTTGAGTGAAGCATCAAGAATATAAAGATGAAAAAAGAGGACACCATTTCTGGCTTCAGTAGATTTACAGTCTAGTGGGGAATCACAGCTAGAATAAACAAACAATGGTGCAACACTCTGAATTAGGTTTAAAGATACAGGCACCACAAAGGACACAGTCATTTGGTCTTTCTGGTGGGACAGGGATGGGCTTTGCAGAGCAGTTGTCTTCCTGGTGGGTCCTTACATGATGGGCAGGATTTTGCCTATTGGAAAAGGTCATTCCAGGGAGAGGGATTATTCTGAGAAAACACAGAGGTTTGAAAATACATGACAGGTTTAGAGAACAGTGAGTATCTATCTAGTAAAGCCAAGTATAGTATACCTGGGAGGTGTGTTTAGTAACCAGACTAGAAAGGTGGTTTGGGGCTGATTTGGAAGGGGTCTCAAATGTTATGGTAATAGTTTGAGTCTTAATCTTGAGGTGGTGGAATCTTTTATGCATGATGTATGTATGTAGGTATGTGATTCATATGGCTAGCTCTGTTAGGAGTTGTAGAATGGGTTGGTGCTATGGGGAACCTGGCAGTACCCAGCCTAGGTGTGCATGTGTGCGTAATAATCAGTGCTCAACCATGTTCATGAAATGATCTCAATCTGAACCTCACTATCCTGTAAGTTTATTATTAAAGTAGCATAGCCCAGGGATGCCTGGGTGGTTCAGTTGGTTAAGCAGCTGCCTTGGGCTTGGGTCATGAACTCAGGGTCCTGGGATCGAGCCCTGCATCCAGCCCCACGTCCGACTCCCTGCTCAGCAGGGAGCCTGCTTCTCCCTCTCCTCCTGGCTTGTGACAGACTATCTCTGAGAGACAGAGACTCTGAGAGACAGACTATCTCTGTCTCTCTCTCAAATAAATAAATAAAATCTTAACAAATATAAAGTAAATTAGCCCAGTTCTGTCCTCTTCAGCAGAGCTCCAGATTGTATTTTTAAGAAACTAGAGAGTTGAAACTTGAATTAGGCTTTCATAAAAAACACCAGGCAGGAGGAAGGAAAGAAAGAAGGAAAAAAAGAAAGAAGGCAGGCAGACATCAATTTGGAATCTTTGCAGAGGTTCAGCCTGGTAAGAGTCTGACTCAAGCACTAAGAATGGAATGCTGAGGACTTCTGAGGTTTAAGAAGGCTTTTGGAAAGGATAATGCGTTAAGTCCTAAGCTGGGTAATTTGGGAGAATGCCTGCAGGACATCCTGGAAGAGATCTGTGTGTCAGATTAGAGTTTGGGCTTATAGCCACACACTTTGTAGCCCTCGGTGACAGCTGGAGCCATGAGATTACGCACACCATCTGAAGGAATGGGACCTAAACACAGATTCTTGAGGAATAAAAACCTCTGAGAGGTGAGCAGAGAAGTGGAGCTCCAAGAGCGTGGGTGAAGTGACAAGAAGAGAAGCCTAAATCAGAAAACGCTGGCCATGACGTGGGCATGTAGAAAGAAAAGTTGAAGAATGAGGATGTGTGATGTAGGTTCTGGCTCTGCCCAGAGGTTTGGGTATTCTGAGTTTAAAGGACCATTCTGGGATCTGAGCAAGAGTGTCTTTGGGAGAAGGGACCTAGGTCGTTTCCACATTCAGGGGTGGAGATAGCCCTCAGGAAGATCCCACTTTTCATGCTCCTTTTTCGTTGCTCACCAGGCAACCCTTTGACCTATAATTTCATCTTAAGTGGACCCACCCCCAGATAGAAGATTGACTGTAGTTCTGTAGATACAAGTTGGTTTTAGTTCCTGGCCCAGGAATAATCATTATAATAAAAAAAGTTGGGGTCCTGATTTATCACATATCTTATTGGTGGAAAAAGCACATAGATGTCACCCAGCCCAGCCCTCAGGGCTTCACATTATCCCGGGTTATAGAGTTAGGTAGTACAGTGTTGGACCCGAACCTCCTAACTCAGGTCCAAAAGCTTTTTTTTTTTTAAAGATTTTATTTATTTAGTGACAGAGAGAGAACACAAGTAGGCAGAGAGGCAGGCAGAGAGTAAGGGGGAAGCAGGCTCCCTGCTGAGCAGAGAGCCTAATGTGGAGCTCGATCCCAGCATCCTCAGATCATGACCTGAACCAAAGGCAGAGGCTTAACCACTGAGCCACCCAGGTGCCCGCCAAACGCTTTTTTATATTTACTCTGCCTTTGTGCCTTATAGCTTCTGGCTGATTGATTGATTGATTTTTAAAGTTTTTTTTTAATTTATTTACTTGACAGAGAGAAAGAGAGAGAGAGCATAAGCAGGGGGAGTGGCAGACAGAGGGAGAGGGAGAAGCAGGTTCCCAGCCGATCAGGGAGCCTGATGCAGGGCTCCATCCCAGGACCTTGGGACACGACCTGAGCCGAAGGCAGATGCTTAACTAACTGGGCCCCCCAGGCGCCCCTAGCCTCTGGCTGATTTAATTATAATGACCTAATCCCCAAAGTCTAAGCATCTTACGGTAAACTTTAAATATCATATTATTAAGCCCCGGAATAGTATTTGGATGGTGGTGGCCTCACAAAGATGCACCAATAATTAAGGTTCACCTTGAACCCATCAGCCTATCTCTTTCATGTATTACAGTATCAGAATGATCCTGGTTAACCCATGAAAGAAATTGAGCTCCCTATGACCTTGAGCTGGTGAGGTAGCTCTTACCTTAAGCAAGTGTGCCTGGAGGAGACACAGGTGTCTCAAGGGGCAAAATTTTCTGGTAAAAGTGATCAGTACATAGCATGCCATGAAATCAGAGCTTTGTTGCACAAGACTTTGCAATATGGTGCCTACAAAGAGCCAGAATAAAAGCACTAATATTCTGTGCCTCAAAGCCCTACTTCTCTAGTCCTTGTTTGCTGTGCTAATTAAGAGACTTTCACAACTCCCTCTTGACCTAAATGTGTAAAATGTTGCATGTTGTTTTGGCTCTTCTAGTAGCTTTTGTTTGGCACATTCTGAATTTATAAGGTCAAATGTAATTAGCTCCAGATATCCAAGCTTCCATTGGGAATAATGTCAAGGAGCAGTGCATCTCAAAATTGGCTGATAAAGTCTCTGATATTTTTGCGTCTTTCACAAAATGTTTAAATCTCTAAATTGGCCTAGATGTTGGAAGGGTAAATGGGGAGAAGTTAGAGGGAGTAATTGGCCTGAGTTAGGTACTTCTGCTCAAGGTTGGGAATAAAGGACTCCTTTTAGATAGACCTGTCATAGTTGTGTTTTAAGATCAGTACTCATGCCTACCACATGGAGCCAGACCCCTGGCTTTCAGGCCTACAACGGTTTGACCCCATGTAATCTTCCCTTGATGTGCAGTAATTATCAAGTGGCATGCCTAGTGCAGATGGCCTCCTGTGTTTCAGTGCACAGCCCTTCTGGGTAGGGACGCTATGCAGCAGAGTGATGTGGGCACGTAAGTGGGTGGAAACCTTCTAATGTGTCACAATAATAACAATGCAGAATCCTTTTGCTGTTCAGCTTCCCCTAGAACTTCAGCCCACGCAGTAGCCTACTTAGTTCACAGTCCTGTGTGAATGCTAGACAATTAGCAGCTGATAATGAAGAATGCCATGGGAACCAGTGAGAAAATAATAGCTTACTCCAAGGATATAATGAAATGAAATTAGCACAGACAGTAAAACAGACAATTTATGCTGGTGTTTTTTTCTTTTTTCCTTTTTTTATAATGAAGAAACAACCAGTAAATGCTTCTAGTAGAGGAAATATGAGAATCGATTAGAATCCCATCTGTTTTGGAGAGGGGTTTTATTCAGAAATTAATTCCAGAGAAAATTCTAACTTTCTACTATGGAATTAGAATAGGTAAAACACAGCTATTTTATGTGAATACGATGATAATTTTGTTCAGTGTTGTTACCTAAATGGCTGCATGTGGTCTGAACTTTAGACCAGGCTAATGCTGGATAATTGATTTTACTGTTAGAACTACACTTGATGCTTTTAGCTGAACTGCCAGTGGATTTTCAGTATACCCAGAAAATTCTTACTGACAGGGTGAACTTGTGTCTCTGTGGATAGATAACTTTCTGAATACCCAAAAATATATTGTCTGAGAAACTGGGCATTTAAAAGACCTTTAAGTCTTCTTAGCTCTGGATGTCCCATATGCTGCTTAGTCTTTGAGCATAAAACTCTATATACTACTTTTTGGGGTCAAAAGTTAAAATTTGAAGTCTTCATAATAATCTTTAAAAAATATTTAACTGTACTAAACAGAAAGCAAAAGTGTTTTTTTTTTTTTTTTGAGGATATTGAATTGGTAAAAAATAATTTTGTTAAAACCTCAGTCTCACTGTGTGGGCAGTCTTCTGTGAGTTGAAAAATAAAGAAGTTATAAACAAATCAAAATTATATTTCAGTCCAAATGCTTTCCAAATGCATTTGTTTTGGAGAGTTGAAGAAAGTTGGATATCTTTCTTTGATATTTTGTCTGCCTGAAGTAGACTTGTCTCTCAATTTCTCTCATTTATAAAAATATTCTCTTTGTGCTTTAAAGCTAAATTGCCACATTGATTCAACAACCATGCCACCACAATGATATACAGGTATATTCTCTGATGTCTCAACGTGACATGTTTTAATTGGGCATATGTTTCTAATTTTATCATACAATTAATTTAAATTCAGCAATGTTAAAGTTATAATGATATGATATCCATGCTAACTGATTGATTTTTTTTGACAAATGGCATATAAATTGTATAATGCCCATAAACTATTCAGATAAATTCAATCCTGTAAGTATGCCATTGAAAACCCAACAATCCAAAAATGTTGACTGCAGCCTTACAAATCATAAGCATTATCTAGTTCCTTTTGCTTCTTTTCTATCCTCTTTCTCTTCTGGGAAGATGTGGGGAAATGGAGAGGTTGGAGACAGTGGAGAATAGCTCAAGTGCTCAGGGAAACTCAGACAGGTGAGAAAAGTCTCAAAGTCTCCTTCCATGGACCTGTTGGTACAGTTCATCCACTTTCATCGTTAAATGCTTCTTCTGAGCCAACCATATGAGCATTAAGGGAAAGGAGAGCAAGACTGCTGATCATTCTAGGCTTCTAGAAGTGTGTGTGTGTGTGTGTGTGTGTGTGTGTGTATGTTAATGCAAAGGGAGAATTAACATTTTAAACATATAAAGAAGACAGGTTAGGTTACTTAATTCTCAGAAGAAGATAGACACATTTCAAAACACATATATTATTATATTAAAGATAGCACCCTGTGTATACCCCCAAATGCTGTGTTCTCAACTGTTTTGAGAAATGATTGGTTGCTAGTGACTCCATATGTTGCTATGTTTTATTTTGGAACATGTTAAAATCTCACTTAGGTTTCATTAAGCCATTTTTTGAAAGATCTATTTTTTCCTTCCAAAGAATTTGTTTGAATATGTGGTTTAACATATCCTGGTTAGCTATTACTGGGAAGGAAATTTATGTGGAAATACCCATTTTTCTTTAAAAATATATTTTATATAAAATATTTTGCATTTCCTAGTTCTAGAAATTTTTAGAAAAATGATTGACTGTCCATGAAGGTTGTTGAGGTTATAATAACTAGCCTTAAATTTAGAGACTGGAAAACAATATGCTAAGTATCAAAAGCTTGTTCTTTGATTATTATTATTATTTTTAGTTCTAGAGGCATTACCAAAGGAAAAAAGGAAAATTAAAGCCCTCAGTTCAAGTTGTTCTATGCTCATTTTAAAAAGTGACTTATTTAATTTCTTATTTGATTATAAAAACACAGCTAATGATATAAATGAGTTTAATTGTATGGATATTTTAATATTAAAATTTGTGCACTGAAGTAGCTGTCTATGGAGTTGGCACATTGGTGTTCAACTCTGAAAAGTTTCTCATTTCTTACCTTCTGTTCTTTTTGGTAGTTGCAAAGAAAGTCTGAACATAAACTATAGGTGAAAGGCCTCAACAACTCTTTAGTGGAGCCCAACTTGGAGTTTGAACTCACAATCCTGAGTTGGAGACATGAGCTGAGATCAGGAGTTGGACCCTTAACTGACTGAGCCACCCAGGTGCCCCAGAACTCAACTCTTAGTGTCCCCAAATCGCCTTTGAAGACATCTCCTTGTTTTGCCAAAGCCAAAGCCTATTGATATCTAACCCAGTAGTTTCTATGGTCACCTCCTCACCTGAGGATCCTGACTTGGGTCCACCTGACTGGCGCACATCTGTGCTGTACTCAGTTTACCTCTGCTCTGACCTTGTTCACAGTCCTCCCTAGGAGACTTCTCAAGCCCTCACCTGGATGGTCCCTGGAAGAGGATGTAGTCATGCCCAGGCAATCCTGAATCCTTTTTTTAAATTTACTTTTTTTGAGGACACAATTGACATGTAACATTGTGTAAGTTTAAGGTATGCAACTCCTTTTTTGAGATATTTATATATTATAATGTGATTACCACCATACCATTGACTAACCCATTTATTAAGTCACATAATTATCATTTTTTTTCATGGTGGGAACAATTCAGATCAAGATTCGTAGCAGCTTTGAAGTTTATTAATAGTACTGTTTTGTCTGTAATTGCTGTGCTGTGCATTAGATTAATCCCAGAATTCTAAGGTGAACAAACTTGGGCTCAAGTCAGGGACTTTTGCTGCATAACCATTGCTTGAGAACGTTATACAAACAAGTTCAAAGTCATGCTACTTTTTACAGGGATGAATGAAACTGAGATTATCTCTCTGAAAACAGGACTTTCAGGTAGATGGATACTCAAAAATGGTAGAGTTCTATTTACCTCAGGCTTTCCTTGTGTTTTTAATGAAATTCCTAATGTTCCTCCAAGTGATGCCAAAAGAGTTTATTCCTGAGAATTTATAACTTATTTTTAAATTATTTCTGCTGTCATTGCTCAGTTAATTCTGATCCCCCCTTACCATTTTGTTAAGTAAAATTTCAGCTTCCTCTCATCTTATTTCTAGCTTTTGAGAGTCAAATGACTGTAACTGGCTAGCCTTTTTTTTTTAACCTTTTCAACAACCATGGAATGAAATTTACAAACATCTAGTGACTATGTGACATGCAGAAACTTCTCTATTTATGTCACTGTAGGCTCTGTCTTCTCCTTGAGCTGTTGCTTGAAAATCAACAGATGGGGCTATCCAGTGGAACATAAGAGATATATTTAACTTTAAGGAAGTTTTCAATAGAAACTATGTGACCAAACTTCATAGCCTTCTAATTTCCAATTTAGCAATCACTGGAATAATTAGACGAGTTACTTTGCAGATGGCACTTAAGTTTCATGACATATGTGCCCTTGTCATCTGTAGCAGATGATACATGTAATGCTTGCTCTTCACTATAGCATTTGTATATATGGGATGCAAAACGAATTTAAGCTTCCCTGCCAAGGTCTCTAATTTTGTTTAGACCCAAATGCAGCATCAAACCCTCCTTGGCTTATACTGATAGAGCTGTTGGCTTGCTGATTTCAGTGTTACACATTGGGGGTAGAGCTGTGCAGACTCCAGTTCTCATAACCTATAATATTTAAACTTTTATTTTTAATTCTACATATTGAATCATAAAATTACAGAATGTTTAAACATGAAGAAAGTCACTTCCCAATCAAATTGAAAACAATTATTATAATTCTTTTCATATTTTCTTCCAGTCTTTATTAAAATGATATATTTGCAATTTAAACTTTCTGAGATAAAATCCATATTCTATAAAACTCACACCCTCTTAAAGTGTAAAATTCAGTAGTTTTTAGTATATTAACAAAGTTGCACAACCATCATCACTATCTAATTCCAGAATAACTTCATTACCTCAAAAAGAAAACCCATACCCCTTTTCAGGCCCCTCCCCCCCACCTTCTGGGAACAACTCATATACTTACTGTCTCTATGGATTTACCTATACTGGAGATTTCATTTAATGGAATCATACGATATGTGGCCTTTTGTGTCTGACTTATTTCAGTTAGCATGTTTTCAAAGTTCATCCATGTTGCAGCATGTACTGGTGCTTTATTTTTCATTGCAGGATATATAACTGTATGGCTATATCACATTTTGTTTATTTATCAGTTGATAGACATTTGGGCCACATCGACTTTTTCAGTATTATGAATAATCCTGTTATGAACATTCATGAGCACATTTTTGTGTGAACATATATTCTCAATTCTCTTGGTTGTATACCTAGAAGTAGAATTGCTAAATTAGTGTTGGAATTTTAAACCATTTTTTAAAAAAAGGACAGTTTGTGTATAACCCTGGGAAAGCAATTGTTACAAGTCTGGGGTCACTGCCAGCTTCTTAGCCATTGCTATCATACTCTACTCATCTAGAAAGCACATAAGCTAACCTACAGTTTAACATAGCATTTCTCCAGCAGCTCCTCATACACCTGTTCAGACTTCCCATTAAGTACCGATAAACACATAGGAAAAGATAGAATTTGAATTGATAGATTCTATCTAGGAGGAACATGAACTCCGTTGAAATAACCAAACTTGCAAAACTAAGTTTTCTTTCTGTTTTAGCCAGATGTGTACTAATTCCTAGAGTTTTCTACCATCCAACTTGAAAGGAGGCAAAAAGACAATATATTCCCCCCTCCTGCCCCACCATGTGCCACAGACTCAGATATTCAGAGTTTACAGTAATTAATATGGTGTAGTGGTTAAGAGCATATTTTTACCTATTTACTTGAGTGACAATGTGTAGTCTGTATTTAAGAAGATCTATCAGAATGCAGAAGAAAAATACAAAGAGGAAAAAATTTAAGTCAGTAGCCAAAGAAATACTTACCCAGTTTAATATAGAAATAAGAACAGTTGGAATAAAGGAAATTGCCAAAGACATAACTGAAGAAAACTCTCCCAAGCTTTACAAAAGCCATAGATATTTTGGTGGCAAATCTGGGTTCCAGGGAAAAAAAATCAACAAAAGATACTCACAAAAAGACACCCTCTGGTAAACTTTTTGTGTTAAAAGATTCTAGCAACATTTTGACCAAAACGTTCTGTTGCCCAAAGAAAAAGTAGAAAAAAGTCAGCTGCAGCATCACACTTATTTATAAACATGACAGATTAAGAAGTAATGGAGCAATATCTACACAGCTTTTATGACTAAAGAATACTGACACCTTCTTTAGAATTTTATACCCATTCACAGTTAACTCACTGCTGCCAAAGTTATTGTTAACAAATAATTTCACCTCCAACAAACAAAGTTACTTTGAGAAACACAAAGGTTTATTCCCTCAATTTTTTTTTTTTTTTTGCATCTTTGGAGATTATATTGAATAATTTCTTCGTGTTGTTTCCATTCTGGAATCTGAGGGATTTTATATTAAATGCATTAATATCAGCATGTAAAATAGTATTTCAGTGATGATAGTTAAGAAAAAATTTGTAAGAAAAAACCAAAAGGTAGCACTGATGGGTGGTAAGATTCCATATGATTTTTTTTTTGTATATTTCCCATTGTTATCAAAATATTCTACTACATAAATGAATGATTTTTTTCTTTAACATCTCTACAAATAGTAGAACTTTTAATCTAATAAAAATGTTTTATGAACCAAAAAGGTAAAATCAATACAGACAATGTAGTATTTTTCCTGTAGTCAAAATGACTAGAAGGAAGTACACAAAATCTTAATAATGGTTGTCTTAATTTTTTCTATATTTTGAAGATTTTATGTAATAAGCCTCATGTTGCTTTATTTTATTTTATTTATTAATTTGTCAGAGAGAGAGAGAGAGAGCACTCGAGTGCACGCAAACAGGGGGAGGAGTGGGCAAAGGAAGAAGTAGGCTCCCCAGTGAGCAGGAAACCTGATGCAGGGCTTGATTCCAGGATCTTGGGATAATGACCTGAGCCAAAGGCAGATGTTTAACCAACTGAGCCACCCAGCCATGCCCTCAAGTTGTTTTCTAATGGAAAAATATACTTTGTTCAAAAATAACAGATTAGTTTCATTAACAAATGACATTATGTGCAAATGTTTCTGCGTATGAATGATAGATGAGCTCTCTTTTTCCTAAGGCTTAATGTTATGTAAATCCAATCCTGTGTTGTTTAGTGTTACTGACCCACTTGGGGTTTATCTTTCCTTTCCAGAAGTTTTCATTGACTGGTCCATTTATCAATGGCTGAATAAAGAAGAGTTCAACATATATTCAGGTAGCAACTATTTGTGGAGTTCCTATCCTAAGTTAGCCACTGAGAGTACAATGAGTAATTGAAGTACAGTTCTTATGAAATTATGTCTTATTTGAAAACTGTTGGAAAAGCTGTCAGGGGTGCAGTGGCAGGGAACACATAGTAGAATCATCTAGCCTGGTCAGGAGGAACAAGTAAGGTTTTCAGAAGAAGTACAGTATCAGAAATAGCCAGAAGAGAGGTAAGCATTTTCCTCTCTTGCCTCATTTGGTTGAAATAGCTTATCCAAAGGTCTGGAGATGTGCTATGTTTGGGGGACCAGAAGTAGGTGAATATACTGGCAATAAAAGTTTAATGTTGAAAAAAAAAAAGCTTGATGTTGGGGAGTGATGAGCAATAAAGGCTGAAATCTCTAGCTAGGTCATGAATGGCTTTATAAAATTAGTTAATGAATTTGAATTTTGTCCCATGGGTAATGGAAAGTCACTGGAGTCACCAAGACAAATTCTCAGAAAATTTATGGCTTAAAACAACAGAAATTCACTATCTTCTAGTTTTTTTTTTTTTTTTTTTTGACATTCTCACTCTAGTATTTGCTTAAGTTTTTAAAACCCCTTTTGGCTCATTACTCACCCCTCACCCACATACACTCTTGTTTAACATTTAACTATGGTTTAAGTAACATTTTGTATTACCCATTTAACTAATTAAATAATCTCCTATCTTAATGAAAAAACAATGCCTTCAATCTAGGGGGAAAAAAAGCCTGTAGTGACACACTGGAAATGCTTTGTAATCAGTATATTAAGGAGACATTCATACATTCCAATTGCTTAATTCTGATAACCAGATTTAAGCTTGTGAACATGACTTTTTAAACATACAATTAAAGCTATTCATCATAATTTGCTATACTACCAACATTAAATTACAGTTACTTCGGAGCGTTATTTAAAGTAAGCCTGTAACATACCTTAAAAAAAAAAAAACCTTCCTATCTCATACATGCAAACTTCTCCACGTAAATGTCTCTTCACTGTAAGTTACCCTGCTCCCGAAGCCACTACTCTGAAGCTTATCATGGTCCAAAAAGAAGGCAAAAAAGTATAACCAGGACTGATATATATATATATATATGTATATATATATATTAAAAAAGGGGGGAAGAAAAAGATGGCACAGAAGGGAATGCAATTGTACAAGTGCAAGCCCTCAAGCAGCAGCATATGACAAACCCCTTCTTTAAAGAGATATCCTTTCTATCACTGATACCACAGGCCAAATTACATAGCATGCCATCTTCAAGTAACAGTTGAGGCAATAAATGCAGAGGCATCACAATGAATCCCACTTAACATAACTATAGACCAACACTTCTCTACAAATTCTTTGTCTGATTGCCAATTAAATACAAGTTTTAACTTCATAGCTTAACAATTAAGGGTCATACACTGAAGTCAATACATACACCCAGCATTTCAGTCTGAGCTGTTTCATATACATAGAACTGAAATTAATTACAAGGTATGGCCTAACAAATGCTAGGAGAGATTTTTTTTGAAAGCAGTTTTTACAAATATTAAACTTATCTTCCACACTGAAGTCATCATACATACGGGGCAAAGTCAGAGCTTTTATATTTGAGTTTATTCTTCATTTACCTTTTAAAACACTACTATAGTTGAATATTAAAACAAAAACAATAGCAAGTAGTGAGCTATGATTATAGTCCTTCACTCATTCACTACTGCACATAAAATGCCAGCAGTGTTATTCACTGGCCCCATTAAGAGGTCTGACACTGAACACCACCCCTGGGATGATGTTCATCATCCTCATATGCTTCCCCATTGTAATGACGCCGTCTTTCCTGATTTGGATCAAAGTCCACCAGTTCTACTTGGTCCATTTCATCAGTCTCTTCTACTTCCTTTCTCTCAGGTAGGAGTTTTTCCAGCAAAGAGAGTTTATCAGGAGACAGAAAGCCATTCTCAGGAAAATTTACCTTAAATTCGATGATGAGGCGACCCTTCTCATATGGCCTACGATAAATTGGCATGCCTTCATTTAGCACACACTTGATATCTCCATGCTTGACAATTTGACCTGGATGAGAGGTGATGACAATGGTTCGGTTGTCAAGAGTAGATACTGACTTTTGAAAACCGCACAGTGCTTCAACCAGCTGTATGTCCATACACATGAAAAGGTCTTCTCCTCGCCGAGTAAAAACAGCATGGTCCTTCTGATCTAAAACAATGATAATATCTCCTGGTTCCAGTCCTGGTTCTTGGTCTCCCTCACCATGGAATGTTATCTTCTGGCCATCTTTCATGCCTTTGTCAACATGAACTTCTAGAATCTTCTTCTCTCGAACTATCTTCCTTCCATTGCAGCTTTTACATCTATCTTTAGGACTGATCCGTTCCCCATGGCCCTGGCACTCCATGCACACAGACTGAATTTGCTGAACCATTCCAGGTCCTATCTGATGAATTCTTATTTGCATTCCAGTACCTCGGCAATTGGGACAACACTCAACTGCTCCTTTCTTACCACCTCGGCCTTCACATTTATCGCAAATCACATTCTTTTGCAGAGCTAGTTTTCTTGTTGCACCGTTATATAAATCTTCTAAGGTTACTGAGAGCTGATGCACAACATTTTTACCTCTCCTTTCTCTCTGCATTCTTCCTCCTCCTCCAAAAAACATATCAAAGATGTCCATGGGGGAGCCAAAACCACCACCAGCTCCACCTTCTTTAATTGCCTGTTCACCTCCTTTGTCATATAATTCCCTTTTCTTTGCATCAGAGAGTACTTCATAAGCTTGAGAAATCTGTTTAAACTTCTCTCCTTCATTTGGATTCTTATCAGGGTGGTACTTCAAAGCCAGTTTCCTGTAGGCCTTTTTCAGTTCTTCTTGGGTGGCATTGGGTTTGACCCCCAAAACATCATAATAAGTGGTTTCTTTCACCATTTTCTACAGCCGGTGAGAGGGCCGAGGCCGATGTGGGGGAGCGGGAAGGAGCGCGTTGCTGGGCGCAGCTCGGGTAGCCGCCGCTCCTCCGCGTCTCACCGAGCGTTCTGGAAAGTTCCCTATCTTCTAGTTTTTGATGACACAAGTCACCAATGATGATGTTAGCAGGGTTGATTCTTCTGGAATCTCTGAGGGAGAATCTGTTCTGTGACTCTCTCCTAGCTCCTGGTGGCTGCTGGCAACCCTCCCTGTTCCTCAGCTAGAGGTTTTTTAACTCCAGTCCCTGCTCCTATGTTCACTGGCTTTCTTCTCTCTGTCTTTTCCTATTTGGGCTCTTGTAGGGGCATTCATCATTAAATTTAAGGACCTCCCTTATCCAGGATGATCTATCTCACCTCAAGATCCTATCCTAATTACATATGCAAAGACCTTTATTTCAAATTAGGGCACATTCTGAAATTTGGGTGGATGTATATTTTGGGGGGGGCACACTTCATTACAGAAAGCTTTAGGAGAGCAGTTGAGCAAATCAGACTTGTATTTCAGAAGGATTTCCCTGGCTGCTGTGTAGGGAAAGGATTTAAGGGGTAATTCTGGGCACATGGAGATCAGTGGGAGTCTGGGTAAAGGATGCTAGTGGCTTCAGAGGTAAGAAAGTAGAGATGAGTATAGGAAATACTCAGAAGATGGCTACAAAGGGGAAAGGTGAGAGGGCTACGGTTGAGGAACATGTGGTAGTGAAGAGAGGCTATGAAAGGTTGGGAGGTATTTGATGCGTTTTTAAGGCAGGTGAAAAAAATGTTGTATTTACAAGGGGAAATAGCTGAAAATACATGTATGTGGTGCAAAAACAGAGAGAGATAATTGTTTTGATCAGAGGGATGGAGACAGGGTCCAGAGCACAGACTGTGAACAAAGCAGTGCATGTATGTCATATTTGAATGCTGCTAGGTATTTTAAAAAAGATTTTATTTACTTGAGAGGGAAAGAGAAAGAGAGGGAGAATGAGAATGAGCAGGGGCAGAGGGACAGGAGACTCCCTGTTGAGCCTGGAGTCCAGCTCAGGGCTCAATCCCAGGACCCTGAGGTCATGACCAGAGCTGAGGTCAGATACTTAAATGACTGAAACACTCAGGCCCCCTGCTACATGTTTTTTTTTTTTTTTTTTTTTTTTTTTAAATTAAAGTTTAGTTAATGTAAATGTTATGTTAGTTTCAGGTGTACAACATAGTGATTTGACAAGTTTATACATTATGTCGTGCTCACCACAAGTAGCTCCCATCTGTCACCATACAATGCTATTATAACACCACTGACTATATTCCTTAGGTTATACCTTTCATCCCCGTGACTTACATATTCCATAACTAGAAGCCTGTACCTCCTACTCCTTTCCACCCATTTTGCCCACCCCTCCCATCTGGCAACCATCAGTTTGTTCTTTGTATTTATGGGTCTCTTTTTCTTTTTATTAACATATAATGTATTATTTGTTTCAGGGGTACAGGTATGTGAATCATCAGTCTTACACAATTCACAGCACTCCCCATAGCACACACCCTCCCCAGTGTCCATCCCCCACCACCCCATCCCTCCCTCCCCTCCCCCCAGCAACTCTTAGTTTGTTTCCTGAGATTAAGACTCTTTTATGGATAATCTCCCTCTCTGGTTTCACTTTGTTTCATTTTTCCCTCCCTTCCCCTATCATCCTCTGTCTTGTTTCTCAAATTCCTCATGTGGGTCTATTTCTACTTTGTTGTTTGTTTTGTTTTTTTAGATTCCACATACACGTGAAATCATATGGTATTTGTCTTTCTTAGTCTGACTTACTTCACTTAGTGTAATATCCTTTAGGCCCATCCATGTTGTTGCAAATGCCAAGATCTCATTCTTTAGTAATATTGCATTGGGTATATACCCCATATCCCCTTTATTCATTTATCAATTGATAGGCACTTAGGTAGCTTCCATATCTTGGTTATTATAAATAATGCTGCAATAAACATAGAGGTGCATCTTTTTTTTTTAAATGTCTGCTCCTAGATATTTTAACAGCTCTGCAAAGATAATGATGGTGATAGTGAGGTCTGGGAACTCACTATAGGTCAGGTGCCACACCAATTATTTTCCATGCATTACCACATTTAATCTTTGATATAGCTGTATTTATTATTTCCTTTCATTGCTTTGGAAACTGAAGCACAGAAAGGTTAAATAATTTGCTCAAGGCCATGCAGATCATAAGTGGTAGAGTGTGGTTTCCTCTCAGTCAGTGTAACTGCCGAACCCATGCCAGTAAGCACTACTACCTATGCTCCTCTGAAGACAGAGGGAATAATCAATATGTACATACTTTTTTTCATGGTATATGTTGGCTGTGATAGCAGACACTACTATCATTTTGCAGAGTACCAAGCTACTATCTTGTCTGCTATTTTTTGTTTGTTTGTTTGTTTGTTCTTTTATTGGTTTGCCACTGGATTGTTTCTGTGAGGTAGTACCATTTATTTTCTTTATCTTTCCATGGCATTAGAACCCATTTGAACCATCCTTTGTCCCTGTATCTGGATGGTAGGATGAGGTAAATATTATCCCTTCATATTATCAGTCTATTAAACCTGCCCAAGAATTAAAGCTGCATGTAGGAGATTCATTTTCATAAGCTTTCCATATACCCAACTCCCTTGAATAACTCTTATTGACACCTGCTCTATAATTCCTTAATCAGGTTGCTTTCTGGATTTCTTTACTGAGTGTTGTCTCAGCTCAAATGTCATTCCCTTACAGAAGTCTTCCTTCAATCTTGAATTAGTTCTTGTCTTCCTGGTATATGCACCTCATAGATGAACTCAATGGCTGGGACTCTTTAAGGTACACTGTGAAGCAGTAAACCAAAGTCAAATAAAGCTCAGAAGCTCAGGAGATTTTGATGATGAGGAGGAAGATGGGATTTCATCTTTTTTAGAGTTCCAAAATATTAACCAGTCAAAATATACTTCTGCTTTCTTACATGGATTAGAATTTTCTTGTCACCATTGGCAACATATTGCATAGTTGGATTTGCAAAACTATATCCAGGAAATGAATTTTTCTCCAAATGCAAATATTAATAAATGAAGATGTCTGAAAGTTTGTCTCGAGTGATTATTTTTTAAGTTTTAGGCAGCTGTGTTTTTAAGGGACTTGCTCTTTTTTAATTTTTTTTATTTTTTAAATTTCTTTTCAGTGTACCAGAATTCATTGTTTATGCACCACTCCCAGTGCTCCATGCAATACGTACTCTCCATAGTACCCACCACCAGGCTCACCCAACTTCCCACCCCACGTACCTTCAAAACCCTCAGATTGTCTCTCAGAGTTCATAGTCTCTCATGGTTTATCTCACCCTCCAATTTCCCTCAACTCTTGTATTTTTTTTTTTTTTTTTCTAAGCGAGAGAGACAGAAAGGGGGAGAGAGATGGAGGAAGATGGAGAAGCAGAGTCCCTGTTGAGCTTGCTGGGCTGGAAGACTGACTTGGGGCTGGATTCTAGGACCCAGAGATCATGACCTGAGCCAAAGGCAGATGCCACCCAGGAGCTGCTAAGGGACTTGCTTTTATAACACTGATCAGCCATTTCTAGCTCAACCCACTTGACAGATATCTTTCTTATAGTTTGTGTTTGAAGCTGAATATTAGGCTGGGGATAGGAAAAAGCACAAGTGCCTAAGTATAGAGGTCTATCATCTGAAGAACCAGCCTCGCTGCTTGTACCAGGCAACAGTATTTTTTTTGTCCTTTCTCCTGTATGCAGTCCTGGGAATGCCAGCAAGTGTTAAAACTCATAGAGTATTTGCCATTCTAATTAATAAACATAAATTTGATCACTTGTTAGAACTAAAAGTTGGTTTATTTTCATTGTGATGATCTTTTTTCTTTTGTGTTCTCTTGCCAGTTCCTCCTGAAGCTATTGGCTTCTTATCGGCAGTTGGGGTCTTTATTGTTCTTTTGGTCGTCCTCTTCCTCTTCATCAACAAGAAGATATATTTAGAAAAAATAGGCCTTCCATGCCTGGAGCAGCGAGGGAAAAGGAAGCACTCTAAAGACAAGACTGGGATCCGTGAGGGGCTGGGTAAGCATGACACTTTTCATTCTCCTGAGCTTGGCAATGTGCTGTGGTTTGGGTCAGGAGAGGAGTGTCCCTGTTTCCAGGATAGACCCCATTAAGAAATCACACATGAGCTGTGGTAGACATGATGAATGGACATTACCGAAGAATACATTAGCCTTATGAAAGTAATGCCCTGCTTTGAGTTTGAAGAGCAGATGGGAAGAGGCTGACCACCACTTCCTGTCATCTGAGCTTTTTAAATGTCTGGGTTGAGTTTCTCTCTGACTAATGCTTGACCGAAAAAAAAAAAAAAAAAAAAAAAAGGTTTTTCACTGACAAGAGCCTTGATATGTTTTAGTCTCATTATGTTGGAGTATTGTTAACATTTCGCTTCAGTTGGCTGTGTTTGAGATTTTCCCATCATTTACTAACCACCTTTAATTTGTTGGAGGAAAATAACATACTTAAAGAAATAATTGACTTCCTGTTCTTAAAGGACATACTTTTATTTTCAATTGCTGAAATGTAGAACTTTGTGGTACAGGAGGTTACCATGGAGTGAAGGTTATCATCACACAGAAGTTGGGCATTTAAAGATAGTGCTCTTATCTTACAGGTAACAACTCTGCTCTCTCTCTCTCTTTTTTTTAAGAGTTTAATTCTCACTTTCTCTTCTATGCCCCATATGGGACACGATGTCACTGATGGAGGAACAATCTTATTTATTTATTTATTTTTAAAGGTTTTATTTATTTATTTGAAGGACAGAGATCACAAGTAGGCAGAGAGGCAGGCAGAGAGAGGAAGAAGCAGGCTCCCCGCTGAGCAGAGACCCCCCCCCCCCCCCCCCGCCGCCCCCATGCAGAGCTCCATCCCAGGACCCTGGGATCATGACCTGAGCCCTAGGCAGAGGATTTAACCCACTGAGCCACCCACGTGCCCAATCTTATTTATTTTTTTAAAGACTTTATCATCTGTCTATCTAGCTATCTTTTTATTTAGAGATTATAAATAGAGGGAGGGGCACAGGGAAAGTGTAAAAGAAAAGCAACCTCTGCACTGAAGGAGGAGGTTCAAGCAAGCTCTGCACTGAACACAAAGACTGATGTGGGGCTCAGTCTCCCAATCTTGAGATCATGACCTGAACCGAAACCAAGAGTGGAATGCCCAACCAAGTCACCCTGGTGCTCTGGAACAATCTTATATTTTTGAGCAGGGCCAAGTCCTTGAGGAATACAGCTTTACTCATCCTGCCTCCTGGGTATGTTTGGGGTGAGCCTGAACTCAGGAATATATTTGGCTTATTGATATGGCAGCTTTTGAAGTCATGGTTCCACTTTATTGCTGTAAGAAAAGGCATATTTAGAGATAAATGTGTAGTAATTATTTTTTGCTTCATAATAAATATCCCCAAATACATGCACCTAAAACAACAAATATTTATTATTTTATAGTTTCTGAAATACACAAATTTGAGAATGGCTTACAGGACAGTTATAGACCAGGATCTCTCATGAGGTTGCGATTAGAATGTCAGCTGCAGTCATTTTAAGGCTTGACCAAAGCTGATAGACTCACTTCCAGGATGGCAGGAGCCCTCAGTTCCTATCCAGCACAGAACCCTCCTTGGGGCTGTTGAACTATAATTGTGACATGGCGGCTGGCTTTCCTGAGTAAGAGATCCAAGAGAGGAGAGCAAGAAGAAGCCAGAGTTTCTTTTATAAGGGAGTCTGGGAAGGCCTACATTGTCACTTCCACCATATGCTAGTCATTTACTGCTTTGTACTTAGAGCCTACACTCAAGGGAAGGAAATTATGTTCCATTTTTGAAGGGAGGAATATCAAAGAATGTGTGTACCTATTTTTAAATAAACACAGGAGATAATATAGGTGGTGTAAATTGCAGGTCTGGAGATCTCTTTGGTATTGCTGCTGTTGTAGCCTTATCTTGTGAATACTGTTTTGGGCATCTGACTTCTCTTCTGAAAACAGAATGGAATATTTTAAATAAAGTTTGTCACGTGAAGTCTGGGACTTACAAATGGTTTAGCCCCTACTGTCCCGCTGGGACATACGTGTGTAGGATGGATAGGCTTCTGCTTGGTCATGGGTTGGTATGTAGGTAAGATTCATAGCAATTCTACTCCACCTCCCCGCTTTAGTAGCTGGTTGTGTGATCTTGGCAAATTATGGAACTATTCTGAACTTCAATTTCCTCATCTGTATTTTGAGATAATCAGTACATCCTCTAAAGTGTTGATCTAGATTAATGAATTACCTTTGTAAAGTTACCAGCATGGTGCTTAGAGTGAAAGTCCTAATAGAACTGTAGCTGTGCAGCATTAACAAAGTTCCAGCCACAGTAATGGCTTCTAGGAATGCCATCACCCATGAACACATTGTATTCATTACTTAAATTAGGAGATTAAAGTTGGTGATGTTTTCTCCTTTGCAAACTATAGTGGGTACAGAGAGCTAAGGTTAGAGCTATTTAAGTTTTTTTTTGTCTTGTTTGACATATTATCTGAGTATTTTAGAGACAATTATGAATTATACTTGCAAATAAGTTGAGGTTTTGAAGATAATGTTGAAACAATAACAATAAAACATGAACCAGAAGCTGTCAGCTGAAGAAACACTGAAAAATCCATGTCCCAAACTCAGAGGGTCATAGGAAGAGAGCTTTAAAAATAGTCTAATCAAGAGACTCTCCAAATTATAATGTCTAAGAACCATACACCTTCAATATGACATTTCTCACTTTAAAAGTTTAATTATCAGTAAAAAGTCTAATTATCACGGATCAAAAGTCTTTTTGAAAAATGTGCTTTTACCCCAGATTTTATCTAAGTCTTGATATTTGCCTTAATTACCATCCTCAGAGTACTGATATCTCAGTGAGATTGGGATGTTCTCAACAGAATTTGGCAAATGTAAAGAAGTAGGGAAGGCAGCCTGATATGGTGGAAAGAGTCAGGGTGAAGACAGCCACAGCTTAGTTTTGCCACTAATTAGCTGCGATATTTTGGGAAACTCACTTCACCTCTATGGGCCTTAAGTCCTCATTTTCAGTGTTGAGTCTGGACTCGGTTTCTCCCAATTTCTCCCGTGTAGTCCTCTTGGATTCTTAGGGTTACCATAGCAATTTCTTCTTTAGACCTCAGTCTGTGAATGGAAGAGAGCTAACGAAAATGATTGAAAGTCAACTAGAACATCCCACTCTTAGATTGAAGAATATGAAATGCCATTTTTATAGGTCAAAAAATGGCTATCTGCAAGCTAATCATTATAATCTAATATTTGTGAGGTTCTGAAGAATAAAATAATTCATCTGTGTGGTAATATCACAGAGGCAGGAGTGACAATCTATTTTCTGAAGCCATCATGCAAAATAACTTACCTGACAAAAATACTTTGCTTTCTTTTAGGCTATAAAGTTTTCAAAGTTCAAAGAACTTATACATGTTGCTCTATTTGGATTTGGTAAGGGGAGAAAGAAACTGCAAATCTTTCTTCCTAATAACACAGACAGTAATAATAATTAAGCAGTGACAACTGACAGCTATCACTTATTTAGCATTTAATATTGCCACGCACCTGCTAAGTATGTTACATGCATTACTTGATTTCTTTATGCAAGGTATGAGTGTTGTTTGGAGAAAGGCGGGTACTACTTGTAACAAAGGAGGCATTGTTCAGCTTTGAGAGAAAAACCTGATTAAAAATAAAACTGCCATTGTGAAATAATAGTTTTTAAAGAAGCCTAGCTTTGCAAGAAAGAAAGAGAGGAAGTTTTTCTGTTTTTTTTTTAATTTCTCCCTCAAAACCTTTCTTTATATATCAAAGACAACATTTAGAAATTGGAGAAAATCTTCATTTTAAGAGGTACAATGTAGAAGGGGTAGAGGATATGCTATGTAGGGAGTTATTCCCAGACAAGGAGGGGATGTCTTTTGCTAGAAGGGGCAGCCCATGGCTTGGAAAGATGTCAGGCAAAGAGATACAGAGCATTTGAGACCTTGTCTGGTCCCTGAGAAGGGTGGTGGATGTGGATGAGGTTGGAGTAGTTATGGTGAGATCAGATGCCAGCATGGCCTGAGGAGGAGGCAGAAAGTAGAGTGCCTTGTGCTTCCAATTTAAAGCTGTGGTAGGAGATGGTCTCATTTGTGTCCCATGTGGGCCAAGGGCAGCTGCAGTGGGTAGAGCACACTGGTAGGAATGGAAGGAGAAAGAAATTGAAAAGGCTCCCCTGTAGTTCTTCAGATGAGCAGTTGATGTCACAGGGGATTTAGAAGTTTGTACAAGGCCCTGTGGGTGGGGAGAAGACAGCAAAGGAATGAGAGTCCATGAGCCTTCCAGGGAGTTGTTGCAACTTGGGGTGAGGCAGGACTGTAGCAGAGGTTAGGAATGAACTACCTGGAGCCTCCTGGAATTAGGGTCTGCTTCTTTGTTATGTATCCATGCCTAGAAGAGATACCGTGCTTGGTTTAATGCTCTGATGTTGCTGTCTTAAAATTCTTAATGATTTTTGAGCCAAGGTCCCTATGTTTTCACTTTGCATTGGGTCTTGAAAATTGTGTAGCTCATGTAGCCTGAAATTATCACCAGGAAGTACTGCAGATATGAGCACTTCACAGGGAGAGCTGTAGGGGTAGAGGCCAATTCCTCAGAAGGTCAGGGGACCCACAGTGGGAAACGGCACATGGTGGTGAACAAGCTTACACCTGTGCTCACTGATATATCAGAAACAGAATGTAGAAGTAGAAATCCCAAAGACTGGTCTTTATCCAAAATGAAATTGACTGAATTACTTGGAGTGGGCAACCTGAGGTTTAGTTTCTCAGCACTGAGCATGGGAAGGGGAGCCACAGAGAAAGACAGGAGTGCCATGAGACAACATGAAGACAAGCTCTTGCACATTTAGGGAAAGATGGTACTCAGCTAGTGCTCAGCAGTAATGCTGTGTCAGCTGGGGCTCAGAAGCAAGGTGGTTAAAATGCAGTGATTTCTTCCCCCAAGTTGAAAAGAAGGCCCAATTGACTGGTGCCTCCCCAAGATCACCCTCATCTCTTTATTTGCAGCTAAATAGGTTGGCTTCTGGTCCAGTAGGGGTCTCTACTCTATGACATTTCCTTCTGCTTGGGCTATGATGGCTGCCGTTGTTAAATATTTTTTATTTCATTTCTGTATTTAGGTCAGAATTTGTTCAAACACAACTTTGCCAATTAACATTTCAATAAATAGACCCTAAGCTATTAAGTGGCAGAGCTGGGAGTTGTATCCAAGAGCACCCAAAGCCAGAGGTCCAGATCTTAATCACACTTTTTTTTTTCCCCTGCCCACCTAATTTTTCCAACTCAGTCTATTACTTAATGCTTTTGAACTTCTGGGATGAGAAAAAATAAGGAAAAGGAGGTTTGGGTTTTTGTGACTGCCATATAAAATGTCACAAACTTGGTGTCTTATAATAACATAAGTTTATTTTTGACACAATTCTGGAGATCAGAAGTCTAAAATCAGTGTGAGCAGGGCCACGCTCTCCTAGCTCCAAGCTCTGCCTGTATCCCCACAATGCCTTCTCCTGTGTGTGCCTATGCTCTCTGTGTCATCTGTCACTGGGTTTTGGTTGTATCCTGATAATCCAGGAAGATCTCATCTCAAGATCCTGAACTACATCTGCAAAGACCCTTCCAGAATTCATGGGTTTCAGTGATTAGGATGTCAGCTTATCCTTTTTGGGGGGGCACAATTCAGCCGGTACAGGAGGGGGAGGAGGTGAAGGCATAACCCAGAAGTCCTTTTTAATCATTCCAAATTAGGAGAGTTGAGGAAGAATTAGATATAAGATTCTCTTTTCCCCATTTTCCTCAGTGGTATTCCACGTGCCCCTTCCAGGGGTTAGAACTATTCTTACAAAGAGATGCAAAAAACCTTGTCAAATATTTACAGTATGGATTATGGTCATCAGTGAGCATGCTTTCCAACTGTAAGCCCCATTGAACTATACTGGGTCTCAATCCTGGGAAAGTTAAAAAACAAAAACAGTGCCCCAATCCCATGGCAAAGTAACTAAATCAGAACGGAGAGCGACAGTGGCCTCCGTGGTAGTGGCAGCACAAATCATTTGCTTTACAAAGAGTATCAGGTGACTTAAATTTGTGGCCAGGGTGGAGTACCATTGATGGACTTGGGTGTAGGTTCACTGCTAATTTCCCCTTTCAGGTCAGGAAGGATAGTGTGTGAGCAGAGTGTCAATACTGGCCAAACCTGCCCTTGCTTCTGCCCATCACGTAGCCATCTGGTGGTTCCCCATGCGTTTCTTTCCCTACTAGTTCAATTCAGTTCTGCCTTGGTTATTAAGCAAGCTTTTCTCTTTAAGACATTTCCCTTTCCAGAGCATCACATGTTCCGTGACACAACCAGCAGTTTACTTCTATACAGGGATTTAAAAAATTAGGTGTTTAGAAAAATAATTACTTTTTAAAAATTACTCAGAGTTGCCAAATTACAACCAATTCCAATTCATATTCAAGATTTGGAGAGTTTTACAAGTTTTTAGTGAAATTCACCCAAACAGAAGAGTTTGGCTGTTCCATTGATAAAAGTTCCAGTGTCTTCTGAATGATTTTGATAACTTATATTTTCCTTTTATGCCCAAATAAGAAAAAGCATTGACAAACTTTACAAAATGGTATGAATCATGATCTAAAACAGATAGAAAAATAAAAATATAAAGGGTACTCACCAGCAGGTAAGAATGGTCTCTCTTTTTTATTTATTTTTTGCTCCTTGGACTGAGATATTTAATCATGTGCTTGTCTTACAGTTGTAAGTGACCAGCATCAACTTCTTTTTACTTTATTTAGTATGATTGATGAAGTAATTATAGGCAGAAAAGGGTGGGTTAATTTTTTAAGGATACTATAAACACAGTACAATCCATACTGTACTGGGAGGTTTTGGATGTCATCCTTAACACTGTGTTTTATTTTACCTATACCCAGAATCTAGGTTTCTTCATCTGTATATCTGTGCATTGGTTTTGGGCTTAGATAAATCAGAGGAATTGTAAATGAATCAAATATTTTGGTATTGAAAAAAAAGTTCAATATTTTTTTTCCTTCCTTCTTCCCTCTTCCCTTCCCCTCTTCTTTCCTTGCAGCCTCTTTTCTTTCCTTCCTTCCTTCCTTCCCTCCTTCCTTCCTTCCCTACATGCCCAGCATGGAGCCCAGTGTGGGGCTTGAAATCACAACTCTGAAATCAAGACCTGAGTTGAGATCAAGAGTTGGAGGATTAACTGACTGAGCTACCCAGGCAACCCACCCCCATTTCTTTCTAATGGGATAACTGAAAACTGTACATGTCACTGAAATGCTTTTTATATAATTTACAGACTTCTGGATTGCACAATAATTTATTTTGGAGTGGATAATCTTTGAAACTACCCCCTTTATTTTCCCCACCATTTTTCTTTGAAATAGTAGGATAAATGGAATAGCCCCTCTGTACTTCTTATGTCATCCTTCTCCAATGAGGAATATGTTTTGAATACAAGGTAGTACCTAGAGTGGAAGATTCACTTTTCTTTTCTTCTTTTTTTAAAAGACTATTTATTTATTTATTTATTTGACACTAACACACACACACACACACACACACACACACACACACACACAGATCACAAGTAGGCAGAGAGGCAGGCAGAGGGATAGGGAGAAGCAGGTTCCCCTCTGAGAAGAGAGCCTGGTGTGGGATTCAGTCCCGCAACCCTGAGCTCATGACCTGAGCTGAAGGTAGATGCTTAACCAACTGAACCACCCAGGTGCCCTGCAAGATTCACTTTTCAACAATCTAAATTAAAAAGTAATTTCCTCTATATATACTATGGAGTATTATGCCTCCATCAGAAAGGACGAATACCCAACTTTTGTAGCAACATGGACGGGACTGGAAGAGATTATGCTGAGTGAAATAAGTCAAGCAGAGAGAGTCAATTATCATATGGTTTCAATTATTTGTGGAGCATAACAAATATCATGGAGGACAAGGGGTGTTAGAGAGGAGAAGGGAGTTGGGGTCAATTGGAAGGGGAGGTGAATCACGAGAGACTATGGACTCTGAAAAACAATCTGAGGGGTTTGAAGTGGTGGGGGGGGTGGGAGGTTGGGGTACCAGGTGGTGGGTATTCTAGAGGGCATGGATTGCATGGAGCACTGGGTGTGGTGAAAAAATAATGAATACTGTTTTTCTGAAAATAAATAAATGAAAAAATTTAAAAAAAAGTAATTTCTCTTCTGATTTTAAGGCCTTAATTTGCATAGAATATGGATTTCTCTAACTATGTGTTAAATTAATGTTGAATTCTATGAAATTACTCCTTTTGTAGATTGGAAGTTTCATAAGATTCAACGTAATATATAAGACAAAAAATTGAGAATTGAGGTGCTGTAAAAGTTTAAACACTAAGACAAGCCATGGTATGTCTTATTGTGTTGTCTAGGTACTCATTTTATTGACTTGGTTAAGATACAAATAATTGAGAATACCTCTCAGTGGACCTATCAAAGTATGATCAATTGTACCTTGTTTGGTGGGTGAGATTCTGAAGACCCCAGTGGAAAGGTTACTGGTTTGAGAATATTTATTCATCCATTCAGTATTTTTTGTTAGGCATCTATGTTATACTACAGTGTGCTAAGTGCTAGAAGTAGAATGGTGAAAAGGAAAGATGTAGTCCAATAAGGGCTATATTGGACTGTATCTTTCTTTTCCAAGGAGTAACCCTTGGAAATTAGTTAATTAAATTTTTGGACAAAGACAAAAGCAAAACTGGAAGTAAAAAGACAAAATATAAATTGTTACAAATACTGTTGGGGATTAAAATAATAATTGACAGGGTGTTGAGATTTACTCTACATAGGGTTGAACTCATCTTGCTCATTGTTGGGTAGAGAGAGAAACATGTGCATGCATGTGCACACATGCGTACACACATGCACTCATCCTATATTATATTGGTTCTTTTTCTGTGGAGAACCCTTGTTAATATCACTCCTAATAGCCACTATGGATGTTTTAGTTATCTGACCCTATATCTAAATTTATCTCTATTGCTATCTATCTAAATCTATACCATGTCTATATCTAAATATTTTATATAAATATAGACATATTTAATAATAGAGATATAGAGCTCTCTCCATCTCTATGTTTATGGGCATAAACACAGAGATGGAGAGAAAGATTGATAGAGAGGGAGAGATTATTTTAAGGAATTAGTTTATATAATTATAGAGGCTGGCAAGTTCAAAAATCTACAAGATGGGCTGATAGACTAGAAACCCAGGGAGAAGCTGATGTTGCAGTTGAAATCTAAAGGTTATCTGTGGGCCAAATTCCTTCTTGCTCTTCTGGAGGTCAGTCTTTGTTCTGTTTAAGTCTTCCACTGACTGGATGAAGCCCATCCACATTATTGAGGTCATTCTCCTTTACACAAAGTCTGCCAATTTAAATGTTCATCTCATCCACAAAAGTCACTACCACAGAAGTATCCAGAGAAGTGTTTGATGAAATATCTGGGCACTGTGGCTCAGTCAAGTTGACCCATGAAATTAACATCTCTGTGTTCTTGTTTCCTTCAGTGTATAATGGTAAGGATGTTGGAAAGAGATCTTCACTTTTTAAAAACATTTTATTATGGAAATTCTTAGACAGGAGAGTAGAGAAAGAATCATATAATGAACCACACATACCCGTCACTCAATTTCAACAATTATTAACTAAGACAATTCATTTCTAAATTAAACCCTATTGTCTCCATTTCCTTGTTATTCTTGGGAAAAAGAGGGAATAGATCTGGCCTTTTAAAATCTCTCATCCTTTATTGTTTGTTTTCTTGCAACTTAGATGATGTGTTATTATCCCCTGCTCAAGAATTTGACCCAACAAATGAACATGTTACACACTAGCTTATTGCTAGGGGTGGGAGACTTTAAATTAAGTGTTCAGAGGACCTTTGACAAATCTGGGCACATTTACAGTTGGAATATGAGGAGTTCTGCTTTCTGAGCTATTTATATAAGGGTATATAATGAGTTACCTTAGAAACAGATTCTTGTGGCATTTGAGCTTCCTCTGTGATGCTAGGATATTAATAAAAACAAATCTGAAGCTCTCTGTAAGTATGCTGTGGAAATGTTTAACACCTAAGTTTGATAACTCCCTAAACACACATCACTATTTCAGAAACAGTAGAAATTTTCTACTGTTTTCACTTTTGCAATGACTCTATAACATATGGAGGTGTGTGTGTATGTCTCTATATCTAACATATATAGTCCTGAGTTTTAATTTTGGCAGAAACTCTGGAGCCGTTTTACATCTGAAATAGCCATAGCATGGAATTTTATGACGGAGTTCTAGGTAGACGTCTGTCAACCTTGGCAGTCCACATAGAGGCACCCATTAAATTCTTATTGCTTGGTGGATTGAAGGTCTTTCTCCCCTTCTTGAGCACACATCCTCAAGATTATATGAGGAGGCCTTAAACATACATCCTTTTGAATGAAGATACTGAAACTAACTCACCAACTTTATGGGTAGCTTTGAGGGATTTTGATATAGTGGATGAACTTGTTGTTTTTATTTATAGATCAGGAAATTGCTCATAAGTTTGGAGCTTGTGCTTTTACAGGTGCAAAAGAATGGCATAATTAACAGCTTTTGTTCTCTTTGTGATATCTTCCAGAAATAGACAGTGTCTGGAGGATACCATAGGTGACAAAAGTTCTGTTTATCAGAGGACATTAGGTTTTTGTGCTTCTCTTGTCAGCAAGACAGCAATGTTTATTGTACTTTAAAGAGATACATGCCTTAAATTAAAAAAAAAAAAAAGACTTCAGTTGATAAGTAGCCAGCAAGGAGAAAGGATTATTGTTTGTGTAAAATAGCAGCACAGATTGTTTTCTGCACTAAAGTGGGTGTTATAAGTTTATATGCTTAAGTAGCTATTTGAGTAATCAGTTTTAAGCTAGTTATTGGAATAACAGCTTTAAAGTATCATTTTCTTAGCCTGACAGATGAAAGTAAAAGAAAGAGCATGTCTGTGGTCACACATTTCCTTAAAAATATCTGCTTTCCTCTAAAACCCACTTAAAGGAGCAAATGCTTTATTCACAAAAACTCTCATAATAATTGCAAGCTTGTGTTATTCTAAGCTTGCTGAGTGAGGTTTAACAACAAGGCAACAGGTATTTGAAGTGTGTGAATTTAGGAATGCCAAAAAAATTTTGAGTCTTATTTTCTTAGTTTCTATACTCTGGGTCTTCAAAAACAGTTCTTAAAACTTAGGAACAATTGATTCTTCTCCTACCCACTTAAGCCCCCATGTTGCATCACCAGGATTGGGAGGGAGACAAACCATAAGTGACTCTTAATCTCACAAAACAAACTGAGGGTTGCTGGGGGGGAGGGGGGTTGGGAGAAGAGGGGTGGGGTTATGGACATTGGGGAGGGTATGTGCTTTGGTGAGTGCTGTGAAGTGTGTAAACCTGGTGATTCACAGACCTGTACCCCTGGGGATAAAAATATATGTTTATAAAAAATAAAAAATTTATAAAAAAAACAAAACAAAAAAAACCTTAGGAACAATTAATGTCAGTGTTATAGAGTGAAATTGCTATCTGCTTAAAATCTTTTCTTTTTTTTTTTTTTTTCTCCAGTGAGAATTGACTGTAAAAGTGGTAATTCACAGTTGTCATCCCACAAAAGTGTGGGCACTTAATGTGAGAGGAGGTGATAGAGAAAACCTTACCTTTGGGCATTTGAATATTTCTTTTAAAATTATTTTGAAACAAAATACAAATCATGGCATTACAAGACACATTATAGAAAGTACAGTGGAATTCTCAATGTCTTACCTGGAATCTTTAGCAGAAAGTTCTCTCTCTCTTTTTTTTTAAAATTGTTTTTTTATCTTCCCAAATCCTTTTATCGCTCTTCTGCCCCTAAACAAGTAATGCTTACTGTAGCTGTACTCAGTAGCTCATGATTCTCTGTTGGAAAGGTGTCAGAATTTAAACATTTTTTATTTTTCTCATTTCTCTTATAATCAAAGACCTAAACTGGTATTAGTTTTATGACCATTTTGGAGCAAGAGTTCCATTTAGAATTTTCTCCAAAGAATCTAAAACTAGCCAAAATGTGTATTTTGTGTGGGACTGTATTTAGAAATGGGATACCAATGTGAAATGTCACTTTCCATATCAGCTGGAGGTTTTTCTTTTCATTAGTTGCTCTATTGTAGGCCTCACATTTATACTAGTATGCTTTGTGGAATGAAATGTTAGTATTTCATTACTAGAAAGTGGAATCTCATTCACTATGGGTAGTAAGCCCTCTTTGGACAGAACTGTGCGAACAGTAGACTTCAGGGGCATTTGCTAATCCTCAGCAAGCAAGCTTTCATATCTTTCAGTGAGAAATGGAAAGGAATTGAAAGCAAAAGAGAAGAAAAAAGTAAAAGACAGGCATTGTTGGCTTAAAATAGAAATATAACTAACATTTTGGTTTAACTGAATAAATACAATCTGTGTGACTATATATAATGCTATAAAATAGGTCACACGTGTATGTGGAATTAGTTAAGAACATTTGGATCCACGATTATGCTGAGAAAACTGTGCTCCCTGTTCTTATGTGAAATTCCCCACCAGTGGGAAGGGAAATGTGAATAAAGGAGTGTTTTCAGATGTTCTTTGACCAGGGCCACTTTAGGCAGGACTGAGAGACATCATATACCACCTACCCAACCTCCTTTTGTTTGAAACCACAAAGATCCCATTAAGTCTTCTGCTTTTGATGGGCTCCCCGGGGGGAACTGATTATTAATGTTTGCCAGACACAAAAGTATTGATATTGTCATGTTATTAGCATTACTATTCTAAGAGCCCAGTCATCAAGGACCCCAAGAGATCTTATTTTGATAACCACTAATGAAGGAGATAAAATGTGTAGGAATAGTCATTTTTGTAATGAACAATTTTACTGCCTGCTTTTTTTGAAGCTTATGCAAGCAAATGAAAAGGGAAAACATAAGGAAAAATACTGAACAATTGTAACTATTGATTTAGGTTGAGAGTTCCAACCTAAGAGTATTGATATGTTCATTCATAGACAGAAGGAGGCCAGTATAAATAAGAATATGAGGCCATATCCTAAGACCTAGCAGAAACATGTATAATAGATTAATACTTTGTGCTGCAATGGTTTTTGGCTGTATATGAAAATTTTATTAGATATAAGATTCATATTTTTTCCATCACAAACATAGTGGGATCCAATTTAAAATGGTGTAATTGTTGGTTCAGGGTATCTTCCAGAGACAGACTAATCTCACTAATCTGTGCTCTTCATAGCAGTGATAGTGGGGGGTGGCAATGAGGAGTCCTTTGAGACTCTACAAAAGGTATATTCAGATATTCAAAACCAGTGATTGCCTCTTCTATGGTAGTCACTCAACTAAATGCTGACAATAGGCAAAGACAAAACTAACCTGTTACCTGTTCTCATGGAGTTTCTAGTCTAGTGAGGAAGACAGATGTTTAAAGAAATAATTACATAAGTTATCAATGAGCTATAATTATAAGCCCTAAAGACTCTACCAAAAACTACTAGAACTGATAATTGAATTCAGTAAGGTTGCAGGATACAAAATCAATATGTAGAAATATGTTGCATTCCTTTACCCTAATAATGAGTAGCAGAAAATGATATTAAGCAGAAAGTAAAATTAAGAAAATAATCCCATTTACAATTGCACCAAAAATAAAATATCTAGGAATAAACTTAACCAAAGAGGTGAAAGAATTGTACTCTGAAAACTTTAAACTAATGAAAAAAAATCAAGATGATGCAAAGAACTGGAAAGGCATTCCATGCTCATGGTTTGGAAGGAGAAATATTGCTAAAATGTCTATACTACCCAAAGCAATCTATAGATTTAATGCAATCCCTAACAAAATACTAACAGCAATTTTAATGGAACTAGAATAAACAATCCTAAAGTTTGTATGGAACTACGAAAGACTCAATTAGCCAAAGCAACCTTGAAAATAAAAAACAAAACTGGAGATATCACAATTCCAGATTTCAGGTTATATTACAAAATGGTAGTAATTAAAACAATATGGTACTGTCATTAAATAGACACATAGGTCAATCAAATAGAATAGAAAACTCAGAAATAAGCCCACAATTATATGGTCAATTAATCTTTGACAAAAGAGGAATGAATATACAATGGGAAAAACTCTTTCCAATAAATGGTGTTGGGAAAACTGGAGAGTTACATGCAAAAAGAGGAAACTGGACCAATTTCTTTCACTGTACACAAAAATAAACTCGAAATGGGTTAAAGACCTAAATGTGAGACCTGAAACCATAAAAATCCTTGAAGAGAGGCATAGGTGGTACTCTCTCTGATATTGACTCTAGAACATTTTTCTAGATATGTGTCCTGCAGCAAGGAAAGCAAAAGCAAAAATAAAGTATTGGGACCACATCAAAATTAAAAATTTCTGCATAGCAAAGGAAAAAATTAGCAAAACTGAAAGGCATCCTATGGAATGGGAAATATATTTGCAAATGACATATCTGATAAATGGTTAGTATTCAAAATATATAAAGAACTGATACAATTTGATATTCAAAAAACAAGTAATCCAATAAAGAAACAGGCAGAAGACATGAGCAGACATTTCTCCAAAGAAGACATACAGATGGCCAACAAACACGTGAAAAGATGCTCAATGTCACTCAACATCAGGGAAATGCAAATCAAAACTACACTGAGATATCACCTTACACCTGTCAGAATGGCTAAAATAAAAAACACAAGAAACAAAAACTGTTGGCGAGAATGTGGAGAAAAAGCAACCATCTTGCACTGTTGGTGGGAAAGCAAACTGGTCAGCCACTGTGGAAAATGGTATGGAGTCTCCTCAAAAAATTAAAAATAGAATTTTCCTATGATCCAGGAATTGCACTACTGGATATTTACCCCCAAAATATGAAAAGGCTAACTCAAAGGGAGACATGCATCCTTGTGTTTATTGCAGCATTATTTACAATAGCCAAACTAAGGAAGCAGCTTGTGTCCATCAACTGATAAATAGATAAAGAAGATGTGGTATATATATATATGCAATAGAAAATTTTTCAGCCATAGAAATAACGAAATCTTGCCATTTGCAACAACATAGGTAGAGCTAGAGAGTAAGAGAAATAAGTCAGAGAAGGACAAATACCATATGATCTCATTCCTATCAGTGGAATTTAAGAAACAAAACAAGCAAAGGGGGAAATAAAGAGAAAGAGAGACAGACAAAGAAACAGACTCTTAACTATAAAGAACTAACTGAGGGTTGCCAGAGGGGAGGTAGGTGAGGGAATTTTTAAAAAGCTATAATTACAATATAGTACGTGTTAATAAGAAGGAATAAAAGGTGTTAAGAGAGGGGCACCTGGGTGGCTCAGTGGTTAAGCCTTTGCCTTTGGCTCAGGTCATGGTCTCAGGGTCCTGGGATCGAGCCCTGCATCAGGCTCTCTGCTCCGCAGGGAGCCTGCTTCCCTTCTTCTCTCTCTCTGCCTGCCTCTCTGCCTACTTGTGATCTCTGTCTGTCAAATAAATAAAAAAAATCTTTAAAAAAAAAGAAAAAAGGTGTTAAGAGAGATTATTTCAGGGGCAACTGGGTGGCTCAGTTGGTTAAGCAGTCTATGCTTGGTTTCAACTCAGGTTATGATCAGGGTCAAGGGATCCAGCCCAGTGTCAGTTTCCATGCTCAGTGCAGAGTTTGCTTATCCCTCCCTCTCCCTTTCTGTGCCTCTCCCCCCATGCACACACCTCTCTCTCTCTATCAAATAAATATATAAAATGTGTTTTTAGAAGAGACTATTTTGGGAAGACATAATTGAGTCTGGATTATGTCAAGCTGAGCCCTAAAATGAGACAGATGTGCTTTGGGGGACAGGAAGGAAGCCTGGGGGGAGGAGCACAGCCTCAGCAAGTAGACCCACTGGGAGGAGCCTGTTGAAGTAAGATGCTGAAGAAGGCGGACAAGAATTGAAGAACAGAGAGCAAATAGAGAGATGGTTAAGGATAAGAAGGGGTCAAAGCATGCATGGCTTCCTAAGTCCTGTGGAGGATTTTGGACTTTATCTTAGAAGCAATAAGAAGTAATTTTAAGTCATTTCAAACATGGAATGACACAATCAAATATGGGTCTTAAAAAAAACATAAAGGCTGTTCTGCCTTAGATATAATAGAGAGTCTAAAATACCAAATGGGCTTATGAAATTTAGAGAATATACAAAAGGTGCTATTGTTACAATGGAAAAAACACTGAGCAACTTAAACCTCTGGTTGAGCCAACCTTAGTCTTTTGAGGTCATCATGCGCAAACACAAAGGTGTCTGTTGGATAGTCTGAAAAATATATTTGGAATAAGTCTTCCTTAACTTCAGCAGTACTTCAGAATATTTTTAAAAACCTTATTACAATTACTTAGAAAAAGAATTCCAATGGTTTTCATATTTTTAAAAAGTTTCATTAGTGAAATAGGCAGCTGAGGTAGAGTGGAAACAAAATGAAAATAGAGTCAGACAAACCTGGATTTGAACCTCATGTTGGACACTAATGAGGGAAGTACCTTCACATTTTTTATTTCTAATATCTTCACTGATTTACTGACATTTTAAATTTTTTATTTAATTTTTTCAGTGTTCTAAGATTCATTGTTTATGCAACCACACCAAGTGCTCCATGCAGTATGTAGCCTTCTTAATACCCACCACCAGGCTCACCTATCCCTTCACCCCCTTCCCCTCCAAATCCTTCAGTTTGTTTCTCAGAGTCCGAAGTCTCTCATGCTTTATCTCCCTCTCCGATTTCCCCCAATTCACTTTTCCTTTCTTTCTTCTAATGTCCTTCATGTTATTCCCTATGCACCACAAATAAGTGAAACCATGTGATAATTGACTCTCTCTGCTTGACTTATTTCACTCAGCATAGTCTCCTCCAGCCCTGTTCATGTTGATACAAAAGTTGGATATTCATCCTTTCTGAAGGAGGCATACTATTCCATTGTATATATGGACCATAGCTTCTTTATCCATTCTTCTGTTGAAGGGCATCTTGCCTCTTTCCACAGTTTGGTGATTGTGGCCATTGCTGCTATGAACATTGGGGTACGGATGGCCCTTTTTTTCACTACATCTGTATCTTTGGGGTAAAAACCCAGTAGTGCAATTACAGGGTCATAGGATAGCTCTCTTTTTAACTTCTTAAGGAATCTCCAGACTGTTTTCCAAAGTGGCTGTACCAACTTGCATTCCCACCAACAGTGTAAGAGGGTTCCCCTTTCTCCATATCCTCTCCAACAATTGTTGTTTACTGTCTTGTTAGTTTTGGCCATTCTAACTGGTGGAAGGTGGTATCTCAATGTGATTTTGATTTGAATCTCCCTGATGGCTAATTATGATGAACATTTTTTCATGTGTCTGTTAGCCATTTGTATGTCTTCTTTGGAGAAGTGTCTGCTCATGTCTTCTGCCCATTTTTTGACGTGATCATCTGTTTTTTGAGTCTTGAGTTTGAGGAGTTCTTTATAGATCTTGGGTATCAGCCCTTTTCTGTAGTGTCATTTGCGAATATCTTCTCTGTGCAGAAGCTTTTAATCTTGATGAAGTCCCAAAAGTTCATTTTCGCTTTTGTTTCCTTTGCCTTTGGAGACATGTCTTGAAAGAAATTGCTGTGGCTAATGTTGAAGAGATTACTGCCTATGTTCTTCTCTGGGATTTTGATAGATTCCTGCCTCACTTTGGGGTCTTTTGTCCATTTAGAGTTTATCTTTGTGTATGGTGTAAGAGAATGGTCAAGTTTCATTCTTCTATATATAGCTGTCCAATTTTCCCAGCAGCATTTATTAAAGAGGCTGTCTTTTTCCCACTGTAAATTTTTTCCTGCTTTGTCAAAGATGATTTGACATAGAGTTGTGGGTCCATATCTGGGCTCTCTACTCTGTTCCACTGGTCTATGTGTCTGTTTTTGTACCAGTACCATGCTGTCTTGGTGATCACAGCTTTGCAGTAAAACTTGAAATCAGGAAATGTGATGCCTCTAGTTTTTTTTTTTTTTTTCTTTTTCACAGTTCATTAGCAATATGGGGTCTTTTTTGGTTCCATACAAATTTCAGGATTGTTTGTTCCAGCACTTTGAAAAATATCAGTGGAATTTTGATAGGGATGGCATTGAAAGTATAGATTGCTCTAGGCAGAATAGACATTGTAACAATGTTTACTCTTCTGATCCATGAGCATGGAATGCTTTTCCATCTTTTTGTGTCTTCTTCAATTTCTTTCATGAGTGTTCTGTAGTTCCTCAAGTTAAGTTTATTCCCAGGTATCTTATGGTTCTTGGTGCCATAGTAAATGGAATTGATTCTCTAATCTCCCTTTCTATGTTTTCATTGTTAGTGTATAAGAAAGCAACTGATTTCTGTGCATTGATTTTGTATCCAGCCACATCACTGAATTGCTGAATGAGTTCTAGTAGTTTGAGGGTGGAGTCTTTTGGGTTTTCCATATAAAGGACCATGTCATCTGCGAAGAGAGAGAGTTTGACTTCTTCTTTGCCAATGTGAATACCTTTTATTTCTTTTTGTCTGATTGCTGTTGCTAGGACTTCTACTACTATGTTGAACAACAGTGGCGAGAGTGGGCATCCTTGTCCTGTTTCTGATCTCAAAGGGAAGGCTGTCAGCTTTTCCCCACTGAGAATGATATTCACTGTGGGTTTTTCACAGATAGATTTTATGAAATTGAAGAATGTTCCCTCTTCTCCTATACTTTGGAGAGCTTTAATCAGGAACAGATGTTGTATTTTGTCAAATGCTTTTTTCTGCATCAATTGAGAAGACCATGTGGTTCTTCTCTCTTGTCTTATTGATTTGTTCTATCACATTGATTGATTTCTGAATGTTTAACCACCCTTGTACCCCAGGGGTAAATCCCACCTGGTCATGGTGGATAATCTTTTAATGTACTGTTGGATCTTAATTAGCTAAGATCTTCTTGAGAATCTTGGCATCCATAATCATCAGGAATATTCGTCTGAAATTCTCCTTTTTGATGGGGTCTTTGCCTGGTTTGGGGATCAAAGTAATGCTGGTTTCACAGAAAGAGTCTGGAAATTTTCCTTCTGTTTCTATTTTTTGAAACAGCTTCAGGAGAATAGGTATTATTTCTTCTTTGAATGTTTGGTAGAATCCGTCAGGTCCTTGGCTTTTGTTTTTGGGGAGGTTCTTGGTCACTGTTTCTATCTCATTATTAGATATTCAGGTTGTCAATTTCTTCCTGTTTCAGTCTTGGAAGTTTTTAAGTTTCCATGAATGCATCCATTTCTTCTAGGTTGCTTAACTTATTGGCATATAACTGTTAAGAATTTCTGATGATTGTTTCTATTTCCTTGGTGTTAGTTGTGATCTCTCCCCTTTCATTCATAATCTTATTAATTTGAGACCTCTCTCTTTTCTTTTTGATTAGTTTGGCCAGTGGTTTATTGATAAGTCACTGGCCATTTGGTTTATTGACTCTTTCAAAGAACCAGTTTCTAGTTTAATTGATGTGTTCTACTGTATGCCTAGTTTCTAGCTCATTGATCTCTGCTCTAATCTTGATTATTTCCTTTCTTGTGTGTAAGGTTGGGTTAATTTGTTGATCTTCTGGTTCTTTAAGGTGTAAAGAGAGCTGGTGTATTCTGGATTTTTCAATTTTTTTTTAGTGAGGCTTAGATGGCTATCCAAGAACTGCCTTTGCTGCATCCCATAGGTTTTGGACCGAATGTGTCTTCATTCTCATTGTTTTCCATGAGTTGCTTAAGTTCTTCTTTTATTTCCTGGTTGATCCAAACATTCTTGAGCAGGATGGTCTTTAGTGTCCAAGAATTTGAATTTCTTCCAAACTTTTTCTTGTGGCTGAGTTCTAGTTTCAAAGCATTGTGGTCTGAGAATATGCAGGGGATAATCTCAATCTTTTGGGATCAGTTGAGCCCTGATTTGTGACCTAGTATGTAGTCTATTCTGGAGACAGTTCCATGTGCACTTGAGAAGGATGAATATTCTGTGAAATGTTCTGTATATATCTATGAAATCCATCTGGTCCAGTGTGTCATTCAAAGCTCTTGTTTCTTTATTGACTTTTCTGCTTGGATGATCTGTTTATTACTGAAAGTGGCATGGTAAGACCCCCTACAATTAATGCATTCATATCAATATGGCTCTTTATTTTGATTAACAATTGGCTCAGATAGTTGGCTGCTCCTGTATTGGGGGCATAAATATTTACAATTATTAGATCTTCTTGGTGGATAGACCCTTTACGAATGATGGAATGATGTAGTGTCTTTATGTATCTCTGACTACAGTCTTTAGTTTAAAATGTAATTTATCTGATATGAGAATTGCTACCCCAGCTTTCTTTTGAGACCTGTTGGCATGAAAGATGCTTCTCCATCCCTTCACTTTCAGTTTGGATGTATCTTTATGTTCCTAACATGTCTCTTATAGACAACATATGGATGGGTTCTGTCATTTTATCCAGTCTGCAACTCTGTGCCATTTTATTGGAGCATTTAGGCCATTCATGTTGAGAGTGATTATTGAAAGATAAGTTTTTATTGACATCACATTGCCTGTGAAGTCCTTGTTTCTATAGATTGTTTCTGTAAATTTCTGTGCTGTGTCACTCTTGGGTTCTTTCTTCTTTTATAGAACCCCCTTAATATTTCTTGTAGTGCCGGCTTGGTGGTCACATACCTTTTTAAAACTTGCCAGTCTTGGAAGCTCTTTATCTCTCTATCTATTTTGAATGTCAGTCTTGCTGGATAAAGTATTCTTGGCTGCATGTTCTTCTCATTGAGTGCCCTGAATATGTCTGGCCAACCCTTTCTGGCTTGCCAGGTTTCTGTGGACAAGTCTGACATTATTCTGGTGATCCTTCTTCTGTACATAAGGAATCTCTTCCCCCTAGCCACCCTTAAGACCTCCTGACTGTGGTGCCTGGGTGCCTCAGTTGGTTAAGCGACTGCCTTTGGCTCAGGTAATGATCCCGGAGTCCCAGGATTGAGTCCTGCATTGGGCTTCCAGCTCCATGGGGAGTCTGCTTCTCCCTCTGACCTTCTTCCCTCTCATGCTCTCTCTCACTACCAAATAAATAAATAAAATCTTAAAAAAAAAAGACCTCATGAATAAAATTATGATTCATGAATTTCACAATTAAGTGTCTGGATATTTTTCTAGACTTGTTGCTCTTGGAGAGTGTCCTTTCTGCCTCTAGGACATGAGCACTTGTTCCATTCCCCAGACTGGGGAAATTTTCATCCAGAATTTTTTCAACTATATATTCTAGTCTTCTCTCTTTCTCTATCCGCTCAGGGATCCCAATAATTCTGGTGTTGAAATGTTTCATGGTGTCATTTATTTTTCTAATTCTGTTTTCATGTCTCCTAAGATGTTTATTCCAGGCCTTCTCCTGATACTTCTTTTCTATCAGTTTGTTTTCTAGATCACTAATTCTATCTTCTGCATTGATGACCCTAGCTGATAGAGTATTTAGATTAGAGTGGATCTCACTGATAGCATTTTTAACTTCTGCCAGATCAGCTCTTACTTCCACCCTTAGAGATTCTTTGTCGTCACTAATGGCCTTCTCCAACCTAACCATTGCCTGGATAATTGTTACCCTGATTTCCTTTCCAACATACTGTTTATGTCCATATCCAATAGTTCTATGGCAGAGGCATAGTCTCTGAATTTCTTCTCTGTTCATGTTCCTTCTCCTCGTCATTTTTGTGAGATGCAGTTGAGGGGATATATAGCTGAATATATCAACCATGATCTAAGCAAGCTGCACTCTCTCCACTGATGTCTTCTGCTCCCATAGAGATCCACAAGTGTATAATCTAACATCTCAGGCTGATTTCATGGATGTTCAGAGTGTTCTAGTAGATAGCTCACTTTAGGGGACCAGTTGAAACAGGGTCTCCTACTTCTCCACCATCTTCCCCCTCCTCTGACCTCTTATTGGTATTCTATGAAGATTTGGAATAGGGGTTAAAGCAAGAATTTGGAAATCAAAGGAGAATTGGAATACTAGCTCCATTCTTTATTATTGATATGAAACTTGGGGGGCAAGGCATTTGCCTTTTCTGAGCTTCAGTTTTTTTCAACTATAAAATGGGAAGGCTGATATCTTTCACAAAGAGTTTTTATCCATATAAGCTGTCAAAAAGTATGCATGCTGCAAAGTGACAAATGTTAGCTATAATGATAGTATCATATTTCTGGGGTCTTAGCACATTATGGAAGGGATTACAAGAGTTTAATTTGTTTTCACCTTTAAAAAAATTTTTTTTTAGTATTATGTCTTGTTAGTCACCATACAGTTGATCATTAGTTTTTGATGTAGTGTTCCATGATTCATTGTTTGCATATAACACCCAGTGTTCCATGCAATCTGTGCCCTCCTTAATACCCATCACTGGGCTAACCCATTCCCCCATCCCCCTCCCTTCTAAAACCCTCAGTTTGTTTCTGGAGTCCATAGTCTCTCATGATTCTTGTCCCTCTCCAATTTCTTCCAATTCACTTTTCCTTTCCTTCTTCTAATGTCTTCCATTTTTATTCCTTATGCTGTGCAAATAAGTGAAACCATATGATAATTGACTCTCTCTGTTATACTTAGTTCCCTCAGCATAATCTCCTCCAGTCTCATCCACGTTGATGTAAAAGTTGGGTATTCATCCTCTCTGATGGCTGAGTAATATTCAATTGTGTATATTGACCACATTTTTATCCATTCGTCTGTTGAAGAGCATCTTGGCTCTTTCCACATTTTGGCTTTCACCTTTTAAAATGTTACAAGTTTGGGTTTAGTAATGAGTAGCTGATATTCAGGGCCTGTTAGGTAATGGACTCTATTCTTGGTGCTTTAGAAACATTGTGTAATCTAATTGCCACTGTGAATTGTAAGATGGGGTGGTGCCCCCCGTACTGCAAATAAAAACATTTAGGTACACACAGGTAATGTGATTTGCCCCATGCTGTGGCATAGGTGAGAGATTATCCAATGCTGAGCCTTGTTTTGTGTGATCCCAAGGCCATTGCTACTGTTTTTCCTCATGCTGTCTCATTTTTCTCAATGTCTACTGATGAAAGTATGTTTTGATTATAGGACAGTTTCACATTTAGATTTACACTAGTTGTCTCCCCTCTCCCCCACTTGAAGCCTAATGGTAAACGGTCTGTTGTATTGCACATGCCCTAACAATGAAAATATGGCTGTATTTTATCCATATTGTTGACATACATAGTCTTCAGTAGTCCATTTTTATATTTAAGATTCCAGCCTTTAGAACACATTCTGACAAATGCTACAAAAGATATTTCATCTCAGTGACACATATTCCTACCCACATAACAAATTTTCTCCTAACAGAAAACACCTGTAGTCTCTTTTGAATCATGTTGAAGATGGATTACAGCCCATTTTATAGTTCTTACTTTGAAAACTATTCTTCTATAATAAAAAAAATTATTCATGTTTCTAAGCTTTCCTGTTCATACGAGGTGATACAAGATGCCTTTCTCCGAAGACATGATAATTGTCATAAAAATCATAGACTTAATTAGCCTTATGACCTCTCTAAGAAGTCAGTGATAAGTAACCTACATTTAATTGATGACACAAGAAAGTTAACTGGTAGCTACAAGAAGACACTTCAAATTAACCCAGTATCCTTTTTTTTTTTTTTAAGATTTTATTTATTTGACAGACAGAGATCACAAGTAGGCAGAGAGGCAGGCAGAGAGAGAGGAGGAAGCAGGCTCTCAGCTGAGTAGAGAGCCCGATGCAGGGCTCGATCCCAGGACCCTGAGATCATGACCTGAGCCGAAGGCAGAGGCTTTAACCCACTGAGTCACCCAGGTGCCCCAACCCAGTATTCTTTTTTATATAATTTTTTTTATTATAGAAGTATAGTTGCCAAACACTGTTACATTAATTTCAGATATACAACACAGTGATTCAATAATTCTATACATTATGCACTGCTTATCATGGTGGGTGTCATTACCATCTGTCACCATACAACGCTATTACAATATTGACTGTATTCCCTATGCTGTACTTCTCATCCCTGTAACTTACTCATTTTATAATTGGAAGTTCATAGCCCTTAATACTCTTTATCTATTTTACCCATCCCCACACCCAATATTCTTGACTTGTACTTATAACTGCCCTATAGATATTGGTACAGAATAAGAAGAATAGATTTTCCAAGGCGATTTCTCCTTTAAAAATTGCTAAACATTAACACACTTCAGTAGACGGACGTGTATAAGATTTTGATTTGAGGCTTGGTTACCTGGAGACCATATTATTGGAAACGTTTCCTTTTCTTTCAGAATGTGTTTGACTCTCTCGAGGAGCTCATAATCCTTTAAAAATCACACAGGCATACAGGCTTCCACTTTATTTTTTTACCAAAATAACATCCATTTTTAAGGCATATCTCCCAAAAGCCAGTATTTCTTCTTAGATGATAATTTTCTTCCCTTCCTCCAAGCATCTGTCATCAAGTAGAAAATGGGGTTAGAAAGACTAACTAATAGCCTTTAAAGATCATGAACATTATTATTGTGGGTATAGAATCACATCTTTACTGTTAATAATTACCCTTGGTAGGGATGATCAAAATATGTGATAAAGCATATGGCTCAGGAATTTGATAGTTTCCCCCTCAGAAACAACTCTTGAGTGGTTACTGTTCAGTAATCTTCTATGTTTAAAATGACCTTAATTAAATATTTTTATAATTAAAACAGTATTCTCATTAAAATGATATTTAAAGAAATGTAGTGTAGCCCCTAGGAATACATCAATGTCATTCCTTCATCTTTATTTGTTACTAATACTTTTTAAAAAACATTTTTTGAATATAGTTGACACAGTGTTATTTTAGTTTCAGGTGTGTAACATAGTGTTTTAACTTCTCTCTATGTTATGTTGTCCTCAGACCTAAGTGTAGCTACCATCTGTCACCCTGACACTATAACAATATTATTGACTATATTCCTTATGCTGCATCATTTCCCCCTGTGACTTAGTGGTTACTAATTCTTTATTAGATTGTTAGTTTATTCTCAGTAATTTGAGAGGTTGTAAACTTTCCTCGGTTATGTTTATGGTAGGAACTCTTATGTCAAACATATACACACATACACACACCTACCTTTTGCTTTTTTTTTTGTACTTCTTATAATAATGAAATATCATGAACTTTCATTTCAAATAGTGAGTCTTCTCAGCTACCACAGACCTTACATGTAGTTTTCCTTCTAATCCAAGGACCTAGGCTATCTTTTCATTACTATTTTTTTCCTATATGTTTTTTGAACATTATTGTTATAATACCAGAAGCTACTTTGTCTTTTCAGCTGTAAGAAAGTTCCTGAAGAACTAGGATACCAGATATATATCTGCTATTACTTTTGGGGTACTCTACCAAGCAAGTTAAAATTTATCTAAGCAACAAAATTATCTCCCTGGTATGCTGTCAGTACTTAGCTCTTTTGGCTTCAGACTGCTTTAGTTTAAAATAAAAGGTCTCCACTGTTGCAAACTAAGTAATTTTTCTGGTTCCCACTTTAGGTTGCCCTTCTTTTTTTAGTATTTTGGAATATAGCAATTGGACACTGTTTCATAGATAGACTGATATTTGACCTCTTTCTAATCACTCCATGATCATCTCCACTTGGTCCATGAAATGGTTATTGACAAAAGTACAGAACCAATCTGAAAAGATTGGTTTATCTTTTTAATCTTTTATTTATATTGAATATATCCAGCCTCAGTATTACACACTTTTTGCCCAAGACTTGGTAAATTCTTGGGTTTTAAAACAGAAAGAAATTATTAGGGGCCATCTAGTGAGTTAACTCCACTTTAGAGATAAAGAAAAATGAAGGGATCAGGGCTACTTAACTTAGAAAATGTTCATTAGTAACTTCCATTCCGTGTTCAATTAGTAACATTTCATTCATTCATTCATTCATTCATTCATTCATTCATTCATTCATAGATAGGGTCCTTATCCCATGTGGGTCCTAGAGTTATTAAATCTAAACACTGTCCATTAGAAGAGGAGGATTGACAAATAATTACCATGGCCAGTGAAAACTTATATCTTAGAACACTGCAGGTTATTCACAACTAATGAATTATTGAACATGATACCAAAAACTAATGATGTACTATACATTGGCTAATTGAATTTAAATTAAAAAAAGAGAGAAGAGAACTTATAAAGGCACATTTATATGTGGCTTTATAGGTTTAAATATGCCTTTATTATAAAGGCACATTTAAAGCCTCTCTGAGGCCACACCTTTGACTGTAGAAGAGTTGACATAGGCAATAGGAGTGTCATTGTAAAGAACTATTAAGTATTTACCAGGCAGGTAGGGTGAGAAGGCATCTGGGAAGAGCAGAGAGAAGTCAGGGATGAGCATATTTGCTATGAAAAATGCTTGGTGTGTTAGTGAGTATGACAGGCACTCACTTTACAATGAGGTGATGAAGAATGGCCAAGTTGTCACTGTGGGGCCGTGTAATTGGGAACATCTCATACAGAGCTAGACATTCTGTCAGGACAAGGCTCTGTGAGTTGGGAGAATGTTGAAATAGTTCCAAATTGGTTGATAAATAGCCACTGGTCTGAGACCCCCTCCCCTCTATTGTCCTGTTGCATCTCCCAGAAGTCCTCACACCCAGGGATTCAGCAGTTAAAGATTTGGCAGCTTGAAGGAGGCCTCTAGGACCACTCCAGCACTAAGGTCAGGCAGTGCTGATTGTTCATTTTCTGAGCATCTCTCCTCTTGCATGCCATAGTAAAGAATGTGAACTTTATCATATAATGTAGGGCTTGAAAATTCAGATGCTTCCAGCTGTCAGGTAGAGTGCACAGAAATGAATGAAGCAAGTGGGTACTTACAACAGAGAGAGATGAGGATTGTAGTGAATTGGAGGCATCAAAATTAATTTTTTAAAAATTCTGTGTCAGTAAACATAAGTGAATCGTGATTTTGACAGATGGACTGCCAGTGCTCAAATCCTGCAGTATAAGTAATAGGAGAACCATAGTGGGTATTCTTTTTTTATTTTCTTTTTAAGCTAAGGGAGTGATGTAAGCTTTATTTTTTAGAAAAATTGCCATGAGGCTTTGATGGACAGAGATCATGAAGAAAGAGATAATGAGACCAAGGGCATGACCTTTTACTAGTTCAAAGTTTGGATAAGAAAATGCTGGCTTAAATTAAAGGGTTTTAGATTGAATATGGAAACAAAATTTTCTCTGTATAATAAAACAATAAAATGATTATTAAGGAAGATATGCAATTTCTGTCTTAAAAATTTCAAGTACCAAAAGGACAGTGGTAGAAGCTAAAACCAAGGATTTCTCAGGGAACTTTATAGGTCCGCAATCCTCTGAAGCACATTTTAGGCACAGTATTTGTGGAGAAAAAAACGAACAACAACAAAAAAATCCATGGGTGATGAAATGGAGTGGAAGAAATGCTGAACAACAATTTAATATTACTAAACAGGGGCTTTATGTGGTCACGTTAAGATGTCTTTTAACAGTTCTGAGGTCTATTTATCAATTTAGCAAATTTGAGTACGTACTATATGCTAGACACTATTCTATGCACAATATTAAATAGCACTCATTAATTCACTTATTGAGAATCGAGTAGATACTTAGCATACTTCTAGGTACTGTGGATAAGCTTGAGAACAAAACATACAATTCCTGCTCTCCAGGAACGTCTATTCTAGGGAAGGAGATAGGCAATAAACCTATTAGAAGATCAGGTTCTGATGAGCAAACCTAGAGGATGGATTGAGGCTGGGGAAGACTTGAGATGGGAACCAGCTAGGTATGTAATTTCTGGGGAAATGAGAGTATTGGAGAGGTGATTACAGTACAAAACACAACAGAAGAGTCTGCATAGCCCTAAAAATAGCAGAACTTAGACTGGAAGGAATAGAAGGGGGCAAGGGTGAAGAGAGAAAATCACAATTGTGAGTCTTGAATGTTGAACACTTGCAGTAGTAAAAGTGATGTGCTAGGTTTTGATGGCTGAATTTGAGACTTTAGTGAGACACTTAAGTGTAGCTATTTTCTTAGATCAGTACTTCTCAAACTTTGGTGTGTGTCAGAATCATCTGAGGAACTGGACAAAAATGAAAAGATGCAGTCAGATTCCTTCAACCCACCTGAGCCTCTGTTTTTTTGTTTTTGTTTTTGTTTTTGTTTTTTTTTGTTAGCTTACCAGATGATTTTCATACAAAGGTTTTGAACCACTAGCTTAAATAACCAGAAATCCAAGTCAATATAAAGGGATTGAACTATGGGCTGGAGATATATATTTTGGAGTTTAAAAAAGTATTGAGACTTATGGGTGGGTCAGCTGTCCCAGCTGATGAGTATGAAACAGCAGAAGGAGTAACCATAGGACAATGAGTGGTTGCATATATGCAGTTGGTGAGAAGACAAGGAAGAGCCTGAAAGACAGCCATGTAAATTATTTAGCATAAAGGGAAAGTGCAGAGACCTCAGTTTCCCTTTAATTGGATGTGGGCTCCATGGGGTTAGAGCTCAGGGTTGCCTTACACTGGCATTGTGCCCAGCACTTAATAGGCATTTATCAATATTTGTCTATTGATGAATCAACATATATATGAATGGCTATTATAAAGCCCCCTGAAAAAGCTAAGAAGAAATTTTTAGGAAAATGTAGACAATCCTATCAATTGCAGTCGCTGGAGAACAAGAAGGCTAAAACATATAGGAGTGTTGGTAGACTGAGTCAGAAGGAAGATATTGCTATAAAGAGGTGGGGTAGTTAAGTGCAAGCAGTGAATTTAGGCTCTGGTCATTTATAGCATTCATCCTGAGCTGTTGATGAGCATTGTAAGGGCAGTAAGATACATATATATATATATATATATATATATATATACACACACACACACACACATATATATATGATCTTCACACTCACACACAATACACATACACATGCAAATGAATATATGTCTATATTTGTATACATGTATATGTATAAAAGTATAGATGTTCAGCTCTAGAATCTTCATCGTGCTCTGTTGTTCTCTCAAAGTCCTATAGCTGCCTCCTTCAAGTTGTGAATCTTGGGAGAAGGAGGGTCTCTCAGGAGTCTTCTAGGTTGTGGAGGATTGCCATCAGGAGGTTGGAACACAATCAAAGGCAATGAGATGCTAGGGTCATGTCTCCAGTAAGCGGCATATTCCATTTGCCACTCTGTTTTTCTGTGGTTCTTTGCTCCCCAAGAACAGATATGATTTGTAGAAATTGCATAAAAATATAAAATCTTACTTTAAGATCTGCTAAAAGCTTTTTAATTCCAGGCACACATTTCCTTTGAAAGGATAAATCTTTGTGTCATGAAGCAGAGATGATTATTAGCCTGCTCACTGGGTTCTGCAGGTTCATAGATGAAGCATCCAACCTTCCTTGTATTTTGAAATGTCATATCCAACTGTCTCTTAATGAAGATTCATTTATCCTTTTCACACTGTTAAATATGGTCTGTGGGGATAGACTTCTCTCAGTCCACATGAATAGAGCCCATTACTGCCGATGGAAGTTTTGCACATGCCTGAGCAGGTGAATAGGCATTGAAGTAATCTACATTTAGACTTTCACAGTAATTTTTATTTAGCTACTTTCAGATTTCAATGGTGATCTATTTTTATCCTGAATGTTGTTTGACATTGATTATAGGTATCTGGTAATGGGTCTGAGGTTGTTACTGTAATAGGTATAAGTATCTCTTTCCTCTGTTTCAGCTGAGAAGTTTTGAGAGTGAACTATTCACAGCCATTAAGAGACCTCCAATTTAATTTATCATCATGCTTATTCTGTAGTTCACATTAAGTCCAGAGTACTGAAGGAGCTGAACAAGTGGACTGGTAGACATCAGTTAGCTGGCCATGGTTTTGGCCATGGCGTTTCAGGATGCTCAGAACTTCTTCCAGCCTCTCTCTTCCTGGATATCTCGGGTTTATGAAGCTCTCCAGCAAGCAGGAGATATGCTATCTGCTTCGCTGGTTAACGTAAGCAAACAAGACTCTAAATTGAGTGACAAGCTAGACCAGGACTTAGATGATATTCATATTCAGGAAGCTTACTTTGAAGATGAAGAACAAGGCAATGATTGGCGTCAAGAGGATGCAAATCCCTTGTTTCTTGAAGTGGATCATTTCTCCTGTTGTAATAGTGATTTTCAGGACTCTGCCCAAAGTTCAAGCCCCAGACTTAGGCAACATGCAAAGGACTCATGTTCCATAATGTCCCAGTGGCCCAATCAGACCCTTGATGACCAAAAGCCACCACATGTGCTTTCTTCTATTGCTGAGGAAGAACATCACCTTGAAAAGCAAAGGAGTGACCTTCAACACAGCTTTGACAACCAGCTCTCTGGTATTTTAGAAAATGTTAATGGAAAAAAGCAAGGTAAGGTAGCCAGTGATCATTTCTCTGGGTTCTTCCAAGGGACATTTCTATTAATTATATATATATTTTTATTTTAGTTATCATATGAAGTTTATTTTTTTTTCTCTCCTCATACCTTTCCACATACTAGCTTCTTATTGAGAGATGTACTCCCTGGGAATATTTTCAACATACGAAACTTTGGGAGATCCACATTTGTGGGCCCCATATTTCAGAACAATTGTTCAGAGCAAGTAAAATGGTGAAAACAAGTCTGTATGTTCTGTTTGAGAAGCCCTTGTGCATATGTCATGCTTTTTAAAATATCTTTAAAAATGTTCTCTTTTTTTCACTAGGTTAGGAGTCTCTAGATGTTACTATATTATTCAGTGTGAAATCCTGTGCAAAAAGCCATACTTGTTGCAAAATTTTTAGTTGATAACACTCCAAGAACACTTTTCACAGTATTTCACTGAGACATGATGTGAGATGACAGTAGATAGGAAATCTTTGAAATAAGAATAGCTTGATTTTCTTTAAGCCTTGAGTGGAAAGGACACATTTAAAACAAACTGTCTTTAGAGCTTTATCCTGTCAGATATCTTGAATATAGTAAAAATGTAATCAACTCTGTAAAAGTAGCTGTAGTATGTCCTGGCATGAATTTGTTAGGATTCTAAGGCTCAAGCCTGAACCAAGGACATTGAATTTGGTTGAGGGGACACAGGTGCTGATATACCAAGAAAGGTAATGGATGTGTGTATGTGATGTGTGGTTGTAATGCATCTCTCACCAAGATTATTGGATCTTTTATGTGACAAAGTTGAAGTCATTAATTCTTTTCTTTTTGGAGGGAGCAGACTTTTCTGGGATACTTCACAGCCTCTTCATCCATTTTCAGTAATTCCTCTTAGCTTTATCTTTTTAGGGAAACATTTCATCCAGATACATGAAGCCTTAGAAAATGAGGCAACATGATTTCATTTTCTTTTTATAGTACTTTCTTGGTACTCTTATTTAAATTAATGTTGAAATGCTAGAATAAATTGGTAAAAACAGGGTAGGCTGATATTCTTTCTGAATCTGATAAACTTATAAATACATGCAATTTCAAGTCTTTACAAATTATCTGTAGAGATAATTCTAGAAATATCTGGGCAACCAATAGGATTTCTTAGATTTGACTTGAAATTTTTATGCCTATTTTAGAAAATTCTTGCTAAAGTTGAACTATATCTAAAATTAGTTACATGAAATTGGTTTAATATTTTCTTAATACTGGGTTTTAAAAATTTTTTAAATTGTTGTGCTAATCCAATGACCGTAAAACAACTGTGTTCATTTGTTTATTCAGGGGAAGTTTATTCACTAGATTGTAGCCTCTTGGAAGTCAGGGGCCGTACCATAGATTAATTTTTGTAACCTTAACATCAAGCACAATATTTGGTATATAGCAGTACACCAAATAATAATTAATGACAAAACAGCAACAAAGAAAGCTAACAACTCTAAGAGGCAGATACTACTATTCTTCTCACCTCACAGTTGAGAAGACTGATGCTTAGAATGTTTGAGAATATTCCCAAGATCCATATTTAGAAAAAGGCACAGCTCAGGGTGTCTTATTCTATAATTTTTACATATTCTTTCTCTTTTTTCCTCCCCCATTTTCAAGGTATAATTTACGTGTGATAAAATTCATTCCCGTTAGTATACAGTTCTGTGAGTTTTAACACACAGTCTTGTAACCATTGCCACGATTGAGGTATAAATAGTTCCATCACCTCAAAAAACTCCCCCAGGTCCCTTTGTACTCATTTCTCTTCTCTACCTCCAGCTCCTGGCAATTGCTGGTATATTTTCTCTCTATCATTTTGTCTTTTCCGGAATGCTATATAAATGGAAATACGCAGATGGTAGCCTTTTGAGTCTGGCTTCTTTTATAATGCACTTACAGTAATGCATTTAAGATTTATCCATGTTGCTGTGTGTTTCAGTAGTTCACTGTTTTGTTTTGTTTTTAATTGCTGAGTAGTATTCCGTGGCATGAATGTACCATAGTTTGTTGATCCGTTCATCAGTTGAGGAATACTTGGGTTGTTTCTGTGTTTTAGCAATGTAAATAAAGCTGCTATAAACATTTGCAAAACAGGCTTCGGTGTAAATGTAAGTTTTTACTTCAACTAGTAAATACATGGAGTGGGATTGTTGGGTCATATGGGAGGTATAGGTATAATTTTATTAAAAGAAAGTTTTCTGAAGAACCATTTTGCATTCCTCAGAGTAATGTATGAGATTTTTGGTCATTCATATCCTCATCAGCACTTTGCATTAATGCTATTACAAATTTTAAAAAATTTATTTTAATGTTCCAAAATTCATTGTTTATGCACCACACCCAGTGCTCCATGCAATACGTGCCCTCTTTAATACCCACCACCAGACTCACCCAACCCCTCACCCCTCCGTTGCCTCCAAAACCCTCAGTTTGTTTCTCAGAGTACAGTCCACAGGCTCTCAAGATTTGTCTCCCTGTCCAATTTCCCCCAACTCACTTCTCCTCTCCATCTCCCCATGTCCTCCATGTTATTCCTTATGATCCACAAGTAAGTGAAACCATATGATAATTGACTCTCTCTGCTTGACTTATTTCACTCAGCACAATCTCTTCCAGTCCCGTCCATGTTGCTACAAAAGTTGGGTATTCGTCCTTTCTGATGGAGGTATAATACTCCACAGTGTATATGGACCACATCTTCCTTATCCATTTGTCTGTTGAAGGGCATCTTGATTCTTTCCACAGTTTGGCAACTATGGCCATTGCTGCTATGAATATTGGGGTACAGATGGCCCTTCTTTTCACTACAGCTGTATCTTTGGGGTAAATACCCAGTAGTGCAATTGCAAGGTCATAAGGTAGCTCTATTTTCAATTTCTTAAGGAATCTCCACAGTGTTACCAGCTCTCTTTACACCTTAGAGAACTGGAGAATCAACAACAAATTAAGCCAACCTCACATACAAGAAGGGAAATAATCAAGATTAGAACAGAGATCAATGAGATAGAAAGTAGAGATATAGTAAAACACATCAAGGAAATTAGAAGCTTTTTTTTTAAATAAAATTTTTTTAAAGCCATTCTCATAGGTGTGTAATGAAAGCTCATGTCGGGAGATAACTCTCCATTGGGCTTTTGCATTTTTGTATGTCTTATGAGCAAAGCCACAAACAGCCTTTTATTTTGGACGATGTTTTCAAGGATGTTTGTATGACAAAGAAACTTGGAAGATAGAGATAGCATCTCTCTTCAGAGTAGAGAGAAGATGTGTTTGCCACTCAGTCTAATAAAGATAATGTCTCTTCAGGGTGAAGCTTGGGCAGATTTGCTTGCAAATGATAAGGGATTTTGCAAGCTTGGCATTCCTTGGCTGTGCCATAAACCCACTGCATGCACAGCATCTATCTGTGTCTGCCTCTGCATCATCCCCAACTATGGAAAGTGGGGACTGATGTGAATGTGGTGTTCACACTGTATGTTGTGCTGGAATAACTGTCCTTTGTCTCTGACCAGAAGTCTTTCATCTTCCACCAACATCCATAACACAGTAGCAGGCTAACTTGTTGCTCTGCAAGTAAAGTAAAATCTCAGGGCTTTCATAGGTTTTAACCTCTTGTTTTGATTTTAATTTGCATTTCCCTCATAATTAATGGCATTGAGCATCGTTTCACATAGTTATTTATCATCTGTGTAGTTTCTTTAGTAAAGTCTTCAAGTCTTTTGCCCACTTTTATTGAATCGTTTTTTTAATTTTTGAGATTTGAAAGTTACGTTTCTATTCTGAGTATGAGTTACTTTTCTGTGATCTTTTCTATTGGTCTATGATTTGAAAATATTTTCTTCTAGTTTTGTGGCTTGTCTTTTCATTCTTTTAACAGTGTCTCTCAAAAAATAGATTCTTAATTACATGAAATCCAACTCATAAATTTTTTAAAAGAATTGTACTTTTGTTATCATATCTAAGAAACATTCATATAGCCTGGGATCACAAAAATTTTTTCTTGTTTGATTCTAGAAATTTTAGAGTTACAGATTTTACATTTAGGGTTATCCATTTTGGTATCCATTTTGATCCATTTTGAGGTAATTTTTTTATATGATGTAAGGTGTTTCCCTCCCACCCTCAATATCCATGTTCAATCTTTTCCTACCTCATTTGGTAGAAATTACTACCGTTTTTTCATTATGTGATTTGGTATCTTGTCAGATATACATTATCTATATATGTGTGGTTTATTGCTAGACTCTGTATTTTTCTGTTAATCTATATTTGTATTCTTCAGTATCACACTGTCTTGATTCTTATAGCTGTATAATAGTTCTTGAAATCAAGTAGGGTGAGCCCCACAACTTTATTATTAAAAAAATTCTTTTGACTCTTCTAATTTATTCACTTTTCTATATAAGCTTTAGAATAAGCTTTTGATTAAAAAATTATGCTGGGAATTTGATTGGAATTATATTGAATCCATAGATCAATTTGGAAAGAATGACATGTTAATAATGTTTGTTTTTCAATTCATGAACATGGTATATTGCTTTATTTAGTACTTGGATTTTGTCTGTGTGTTTTGTTTTGTAGTTTCTAGCATAAAGGTCTCGTAGATATTATGTTCGATTTATATCTAAATAATTCCCTTTTTTTGGATTCTATTGTAAATAGCACTTTTAAAACTTTGAATTTGAAACTGCTCCTTGCTAGTGTGTAAAAATATCATTGACTTTTATCTGTTGTTATTCTATTAAAAACTCGTTTCCTTTTTACTTTGTCTTTGATGCATGGTTTATTTAAAAGTATGTTAGTTATGTTACAAATATTGGGACTATTTTAGATAACTTTCTGTAACCAATTTCTAGCTTAGTCCAGTTATGGTCTAAACACATATTTTAATGATTTTTGTTTTTTTAAATTGTTTTGTTTTATCATTGTGCATATGTTCTGACTTGTTGGATATTTCCTGTGTACTTGAAAAAGACTGTATTTTGCTGTTGTTCGGCACAGTGTTCTATAAATTACATCAAGTTTTTTGAGGTTGTTTTTTCAGATTTTTTATATACTTATTTTAACTACTAATTTTACCAACTGATTTTGTTCTGTTGATTACTGAGAGAAAAGTATTGCAGTCTCTAATTCTTCTTGTGGATTTGATTATTTCTCTTTCTAGTTCTATCAGTTTTTGCTTCATGTAGTTTGAAGCTCTGCACTTAATTCCATACCCATATTAGCAATATGTGTCTCCTTGATGAATTGACCTCCTGCTCATTATGTTATATACCTTTTTAAATCCATAATGTCTATTTTGGTATTAATATGGCTACTCCAGATTTCTTTTGATTAGTTTTGGCATGTTATATTCTTTTCTATTCATTAACTTTTTTTTTTTTAATTAATTTTTTATTTTTTATAAACATATATTTTTATCCCCAGGGGTCCAGGTCTGTGAATCACCAGGTTTACACACTTCACAGCACTCACCAAAGCACATACCCTCCCCAATGTCCATAATCCCACCCCCTTCTCCCAAACCCCCTCCCCCCAGCAACCCTCATTAACTTTATTAAAAAATTTTTTTTTAATTTTTATTTATTTATTTGAGAGAGACTGAGAACACAACCAGATTGGGGAGGGCAGAGGGGGAAGCAGACACCCCTCTGAGCAGGGAGGCTGACATGGGGCTCAATCCCAGGATCCCAAGAGTAAGATGTAAGCCAAAGGCAGATACTTAGCCAACTGAACCACCTAGGTGCCCCTATTCATTAACTTCAAATTTGTCTTTATATTCATATTGAGATTCTTATTCATGGCATAAAATTGGGTCTTTTTTTTTTAATCAAGTCTGAGAAATTTTCACTCTTAATTGGTCTTGACTTTATATTTAATGTAATTATTGATATTGTTGAATTAAAATATCTTGCAAGATTATTTCTTATTTTGTCAATCTATTCTTTGTCTCTTTTATCTTATTTTTTCATGTCTTCTTTTCACTTATTTTTAAGATTCCATTTCATCTCTACTCTGGGCTCATTATTTATCTCTTTTTTTTAAATTAAAAAGTTTATCTGTTTTGGGCGCCTGGGTGACTCAGTGGGTTAAGCTACTGCCTTCGGCTCAGGTCATGATCTCAAGGTCATGGGATCGAGTCCCGCATTGGGCTCTCTGCTCAGTGGGGAGTCTGCTTCCTCCTCTCTCTCTACCTGCCTGCCTCTCTGCCTACCTGTGATCTCTCTCTGTCAAATAAATAAATAAAAATCTTTTAAAAAAAAAGTTTATCTGTTTTAAAAAAATGTTAAATGGTCATCCTAGGATTTGCAACATATATTCTTAATTGCAGTCTTCCTTGAGATAATATTTTACTGCTTTATGTATAGTTTGGTGATGCTACAACAGTGTATTCCCAATTCCTCCTTCATGTCCTTCATTTTATTGTGATATATTTTACCTTTATACATAAAACATATACTCAATACATTGATGCTGTTTTGCTAGAGACAGTTGGTTGTCTTTCTAAATGATTAAAATGAAAAAAGAATTATATTTAGCTCATTCATGAGCTAAATTATGAAACTAATTATGAAATTCTTTGGTCTATGCATATATGCTGCTAATGAGTTATCTTAGTTATTTGTCTGAAAAAATATTTATTTTTAATCTACTTTAGCAAGGTAAGTAATTCTGAGTTGACACATTTTTCCCCCCAGCACTTTAAGGTTGCCATTTCACTGTCTTATGACTTGCATAGTTTTCATATGAGAGGTATTTTCTAATTCTTAATTTTATTCTCCTGCATGTAATGTGTCTTTTTTCTACTGGATATATTCAAGATTTTGTGTTTATTTGTGGTTTCTAGCAGCTGTATGTAGGAGGGTGTGTGTGTGTGTGCGTGTGTACGTGTGTGTGTGTGTTCTGGTATTCATTTTTCTTCGTGTTCTCTGACATTCTTGCATCTGTGGTTTAATGAGTTTTATTACTTCTGGAAAGTTCTTTGCAACCATCTCTTCAAATATTGCTTCTAATATATTCTCTTTTGCTCATCTCTCTAATATTCCAGTTATACAAATATTAGACCATTTGATATCATTCCAAAGCTCTTGAGTGTTCTTTTCCTTTCATTCTTTTTTACCTTTCAGTATAGGTAGCACAATTTAATGTCATATATTCTTCAAGTTTACTAATATTTTCTATGTATCCGGCTGATGATAAGTCCACTGAAATCATTCTTCATCTCTGCTACATATTTTTTATTTCTGGCATTTTGACTTGACTTTTAAAAAATAATTTCATTCTTCTTTGCTGAAATTTCATATGAGTTTATGTATGTTTCCCCCTTTTCTCACTATGGCTTTGAACATATTGATTATAGTTATTTTAAATTTCCCATCTGACAGTTCCAACATCTGAGTCATCTCTGAGTTTGGCTTTTTTGATTGCTTTGTCTATTGACAGTGTTTTTTTCCTTTCTGTTTTTGTTTCTTGTCTTATAATTTTTGACCAAAATCAAACATGATAGGTAGGCAATGTAAATAGTATTTCTGTCTGGAAATAGGTTAGCCTTTCCTAAAGCTGGGAGAAAGTTGAGGTAATTTATTCAGAATTTGATCTGGGTTTGGGCTTTGTTGTTATATTATTCTCAGTGCTGTATAGACTTCAAATTTTTCAGTTATTACATTGTGTTTGGTGTAGAGGCCTGTTTTTTACAGAGTTTTGTCAAAATCTGCTCCATCTTCAACTTTGAATCTCCTCTTTTTGTTTGTACCTCAAAAAGTTTCTCTTTTTAGGCTTTTGTCCCTTTCCTGGAAGGGCCCAGCTCTGTATCTATTACTTGGTATTTGCTAATGTGGTGTGGTTGTGTTGGAAGTTTCTGTTTTCTGCTGTTAGAGAGCAGCCTCTTTTAGGCAGGTCTTATGTCCCTATGTACTAGGGTTAGGGCCTGCTCAATAATCCTGCCCTCCCCACAATGGTATGACCCCAAGACTTATTTCTGTCCTTCCCCCAGAGATGGAAGCTTTTATTTTGTTTTGTTCACTCACCTTAATGTATCTTTATCTGTAGTCTAGGGGTGACAAAACTTGGCTGCCCTCTTAGTGACTTATAGCTTTTGTTCCATAATGGGAATAGAATAGAGGAATCTTAGTGAGACTTCTTACATTTCCTAAGCCATCTTACATTTCCTAAGCCATCTGCTCTTCCCCTTATGTAGACTATACTATGAGAGAAACTTTCTTCACTCTTTCCCTGCCCTTAGTCTTTCTTGAGGGTACCAGGTGAGTTTTGTGGAGAAGAGCTTCTAAGTGGGCTTCAATTTTCCTTGGATTTGTGACTCCTTTGGGTTTTGTACTCTTGTGCTGGTCCATACTTGGCCTTTAGAAATTTTTGAAAATATTAACTTAATTGTTCTTAATGTCTCGTATAAATCCATCATCTGCCCCTAGCAAGCAAATGCTCAAGTCCTTTTTTATCCCTTTGAAAGAAGTTTTCTTTTCTTTTCTTTTTTTTTTTTTTTTTTTTTTTTTAGTTTTTAGATTTGTTGGTTGCATTATGACCTCAGGTTTCTGATGAGTTTAGGAGAATGTGTCATTTTATAAATTACCTAAACTTTATTGTTGTTGTTTAAAGAGTGGGAATATTATTTCCAATGTTTTACATTCTAAGTGGAAGCCAGAACTTAGATCTTACACACTTAACACTGTACTCTAAAATTGAATTGGACATTCTCATTAATTGGGTAGCAAGTTTGAGCTGGGATATAAATGTAAAAAGAAGATATTAGTTTTCTTGTAATGAGTTCCATAGGTCCATAGAGATAGTTATATAAGTCCTATAAAATTTATATAAAGTTACAACAGTTATCTATATGGTAACTTCATAGATGGTTTTGCCAGAGATGATCCCAAAAGGTTCCACAAAGCAGATGATGTAGGACTGCAAACTCTGAGCATGAGTCAGAATTTAACAGTGAATGGAGGGAGAAAGGCATTCCTTTTGGAGAAAATGGCATGAACACAGCAGACACGTGGACGAGTCCAACATTTTCAGGGATGGAAAATGAGGCAGATCTTAGGTTGAAAATGGGAAAGTCTTTGTTTTTCTGTGGTAAGGATTTAGCTTTTATTTTGTAAGCAGTTGGAATCTCAAAAATATCATAAGCCTGAGTTACACCAATGGAGCCTTGTTTTAGGATAACTCTAGCATCAGTTTGGAAGCTAATTTGGGAGAAAGAATTTATGTTAGGGAGCTACTGTAGTAATTTATAAGAAGATATAGTGTCTGAAACAATATGAAAATAGAGAAATAGTTGTCATCCAAAAGGCATCTCAGAGACTCTGTTAGAGTTCTCTCAGGGCTCTGACAGAGCAATAGTGCATTGGCTTATTACAATGGAAGCAGAAGTCCAGGTTTCCTTCTTGAAAGGATGGTCCTCATTCACGTTGGGTTGGGATGGGAGTTCTATCTTCCCATGTGGTTTCCACTAACACTGAGTTGAGGGTAGCCTTATTACTGTTAGGTGATGGTGAAAGTTCTGTATCCACTAGAGCTCCTCTGATACCATCCAAGTTGGGAGGGGGAGGAATGTCTCAATACCTTCAGGTGGGGGTCCAGGTTTTTTGTGTGGCCTATTCTAACACTGCAGAAATGGAGGATGCCCATTATTGTCTATCAAAAATGAAAGTCCTGGATCCCCACTTTGCCTTCTCTGGCATCCTCTGGTGGGGGCCTGGGGTGCCTCATTACATCTTGGTGAGGATGGAAGTCTAGTCTCCTCATATGGATTTGGCTGGCATAGAGAACAATTTGTTTGTTTTTCTCTGTGCTGTTCGTCTATGTTTGTCTAGAGTAGAACATTTATTGTCTAAGAGTTTTCTGTTTTGCTAGACTGCCCCTTCCTTGACCCTTTGCATAAAGAGAGTAGGCTTTCCTTAGGGCCTTTGTTGTCTGTGTTTGTTGGAATTTCTGGATTGCCAGTTTCTTCAGCTTCACTCTGGGGTATGTGTGGCAAAAGAGCCCAGAAAACTCACCACCATATTGTTCCTTGAATTTCATGGTCCCTGGCCAGTCTGCCAACTTCCCTGTACCTTTTGGTCTGCTTACCTTTTTATCATATATAGTGTCTAGGATTTTTGGTTGTACTCAGGGGAAGAATAGAGAAAAGTACAGCTATTTCATCTTCCTGAAAGTGCAAGTGTTTAAATTAGTCCTTAACAACATTTTGACTAAATCTATTCCACTTCTTTCCATTTCACAGTGAAAATAAGAGCAATAGAAAATGGAAATGGAGATATGTATCTATAGATTGTTATGGGGAGAAATATTTCTCTAAAATGAGGGGTTTTGTGTAGTGTTTGTTCTCACTTAATCAAATGTTTATTGACTGTCTACCATGTACAAAGCACTATAGGGAATGGATAAGTATACACAAGTATAAGCCATGGGCCTCTCCTTCTGATTATTGAAAAGTTTATATGATTTGTTTAATATGTTCCAGAAGATGTACAAATGTTTTTAACATCCTGGCTGTTGGTGGCAGTGGGAGTGGGGAATGCAGCAGAGATCTAGAGACAGTCCCACTGGTCCAATTCACTCATGACTTTATAGGTGGGGCAGTTTTACTAAGTTGCTTCTGGGGAGCCTCCATCTTTGTCTTTCTTCCTGATGTGATATAGCCCACTAATTTGCTTCCGATACCTTAAAACCAGTGAACAAAAGCTCTTATTCCTCTTTTCTCAAAGTATTTACCTACCCTGAGAACCCTTTGAAACCAGGATAAGGGACTGGATTCTTAGCTATATGACTATTGAACACTTGGGGTTTTTTTTGGGGGGGGGGTGGGATTCTACCTGCTTGGTAGAATTATCATCATGTTCTCATTTTTTCTTTTACACCAACGGATCATGGCAGCTGCAGTACGTGGCTGCTGTGCAGTCTATTGAAAACATGTATTTGGAGATACACTAGGAAAAGGCAGTATTTTAATCAGTGATTTATATGCACTTTTTAAAAAGCCTTGTCAAGCCTGCTTTTCCCATTTAACCTTGAATTCTTTTCATAACATTGTATCTTGATTTTATGTTCCTTAATGTGCCATATTTTTTCTCCACAATAGATTTTAAGCTAAATTGGCCCAAAACAAGAGGGATGCTGAGTGCTTTTTGTAACCATGGAAACATTTCTGGGCACTTACTAAGGATCTGGTTGCCAATAGTAATGTAACAGAGAAAAGAGATACACTTCATTTAGCAGTTGCCTATGATTAAGAGGCAGATAGACTCCTTATAGTGTCATCTCAAGATAGATTTTTTGGTTTAAAGACCCAGCTCCAAAACACTAGCTTCTCAGTCAAGAAGCAGTTATGACACCTTTGATATGTGATGGGAAAGAATTCTAATTGCATTTAAAAATCATCTTTGTTTTCAGTTTTTCACCTCATAATTTTTTTGAGGCTGTTTTTTAACCACATGTATTTGTTTCCAAGAAATATGCTCACTGTTTCCTGAAATAGCCTGCTAATGGAATTAATGTGTTCCAAGTGCCCTGGCATATAGAACTTTAGAAACATTCTTTGGCTAGATGTAATGAATTAAAAAAAAAAAAATAGAACAGCAGGCTTTGGAATCATGGTGATACAATTTGACTTTTCAGTCAGATTATGAGGCTAATATAACATGAAAGGGAAAATCTTATAGTGTTATTAGTTGTTGGTTGGTCTCAAGCTTTTATAGATTGGAGGTATTTTACACTGCCGACGTTCTTAGGAGTGCTTGTGGCAATTGAGACTAAATGTATCAGGCAATATAATGCAATTGATTTATAAATCATACAGGCTTCATTTCTTTTCAATAGGACAAGTTACTGCACATTAAATGTTGCATCCCATCTTTCCCTTATTTGCTTTTGTATTGCACGAATTCTTTCTTGAAAGTATACCAATCTCTAATTGAATCTGTCTTCATTCATTAGTACTTCATTTGATAGCATATGCCACCATGTTCCTTGGTTATCTAGAACTGTCCATGAAAAAATTTAGTATTCTGCAATATCTTCAGAATTTATTTTCTAAAAACTTTTTGACGTTTATTTTTTTGATATATTGACTTGCATATTTTAGAAAAAATAGGCGTTAATGAACATGCTAGGAGTTGACAGTTTTCAGAGGCTTGACATTGAAGGCAAGGATATTTTTTTGCCATGTTATTTTGCAATTTTTATGTATTTTTTAAAGGAAATTTTTGGCATGTAACAAAATCCTATATGGACAGAAGTTAGAACATATGACATACAAATGGTCAAAACGTGGATTTAATTTTTACTTTTATTTCTTATGTTATTATAATAGAATACTTGAACACTTTTAAGGACAGGTTTAAAATGAAATAAATCTGTTTTCTGTTTTCCCATTCTACCCATCATTAGGAGTGGATTAGAGGGATTAGAGGTAAATTATACTACAAATAAGCTTAAGTTCCATTTTTCTAATTCCCAAGACACCAGAAATTTCTCTCTTTTTAAAAATATTTAAGTGGGTAGAAGAAAAATAAATGAAACAAGATGGGATTGGGAGGGAGACAAACCATAAGTGACTCTTAATCTCACAAAACAAACTGAGGGTTGCTGGGGGGAAGGGGTTTGGGAGAAGGGAGTGGGATTATGGACATTGGGGAGGGTATGTGCTTTGGTGAATGCTGTGAAGTGTGTAAACCTGGTGATTCACAGACCTGTACCCCTGGGGATAAAAATATATGTTTATAAAAAATAAAAAATTTAAAAAAAATTTATTTATTTATTTGATTGAGAGAGAGAGAGAGAGAAATCATGCGTGCACACAAGCAGTTGGGAAGGGACAGAGGGAAAAATCTTGGGGACTCCTCTCTGAGCAGTGAGCCTAATGCAGGGCTCAGTATCAGGACCCCAAGATCAGGGCCTAAGCTGAAACCAAGGGACCGACCCCCAAACAACTGAGCCACACAGGCATTCCCAGAAATTTCTCCTTAATAATGGAATTAATTGATAATAAAAATGCTCAGTAATAAGAAAAACTCAGGAATCTTCCTTTGCCTGAGACTGAGACAGTAATAGAACCAGGTGAATCTTTTGCAGTTATCTAGCCTAACTAGGAGAAAGCAAGAGCCAGGTAGGAACTTTAAACTTAATAAGACCTTTTCTTCATTTACTATCTTGACCTTCTTACAGAGGGAGATTTTTATCTGTGTGTTGGTGTGTTTTTTTCATCTTTTAAAATGCCGTAGAGATACTGTCTTCTTTCCCTCTTCTCTTCTCCATTCTTTGGTGAATCTCCCTTCTCTCTCTCCCTGTACTCTTGTCAGATATCCACCTCTGAGGAGAGAGGATGCTGTTTCTGAAAAGGAGCCATATACTGGGGTTTCTGATTTGTGATGATGAGTTCTTCCCTTTGTGCTCCTGTTAATTACGCTCAGGGGGTGGTCTACGCCACTGCTAATGGAGTTTTTAGTGTCCCTTACATTTCCTAGTTTTTAAATTTATGAAACATTTCAAAACACAGAAAAATATAGCATGATATAATAAACACCCACAAATCCACCACTTAACTTGGCCACATCGTAAGGTTTTGCCATATTGAACTCAGATTTTTTTTTAAAGAAGTCATCTAAGACCAATATAATTAGAATGTTCTGTGAACTCCTTTGTTTTCTTTCTCTTCTCTCTTCACTAGGAGTAAAACAAATCTAAATTTGGGGTAAGGGTCCCAGTGCAGTTTTTTTTTTTTTAAGATTTTATTTATTTATTTGACAGTCAGAGATCACAAGTAGGCAGAGAAGCAGGCAGAGAGAGAGGAAAGGAAGCAGGCTCCCTGCTGAGCAGAGAGCCCGATGTGGGGCTCGATCCCAGGACCCTGGGATCATGACCTGAGCCAAAAGCAGAGGCTTAACCCCCTGAGCCACCCAGGTGCCCCTCCCAGTGCATCTTTATTCCTTTGTTGCAAGTATTTGTATCTGTAAATTTTACACAACATAATTTTGCATGTTTTAAGTGGTACAAACTATATGATATTAAGCATGTTATTCTACAACTTGTTTTTACTTCCCACTCAATGCTATGCTTTTGAGTTATTCAGACACATGGAGATTTGGTTTATTTTAACTTTAACCATATTTTATATATGGTAGTCCACTATATTAAATAATATTGCATTTGTCTATTCATATGTTGATCTAATTTAATCCATTTAAAAAAATTTTCTAGTTAACCTCCAGTGCAATATTGGTTTCTGGAGTAGAAATCAGTGATTCATCATAATTTATCCATTCCTTCAGACATCTAATTTATCTCCACATTTTCACTGTTATGAATATTTCTGCAATGTAAATATATCTTTGAGCACATATACTGGAGTTTCTTTAGATGGCATTTATGAAGGAGACAGTGCTATTTTGGGCCCCTTCCTTTAACTAGGTGCTTCTTCCAGGGTTGAGTTCTTTTGAATAGATTTTTTGGTCCTCCCCAACTTTTTCTTGAGATGATTCAGATTGGTTCTGTAACCAAGAGAGTCATAACCAACAGTGTGCTGAAGCCACTAAAAGAACCTAAGAGTTGTGTGTGTTTTCCATAGCAAGTTTAAACATTGAATGAGAACATGGGCAGTGATGCCAAAGTTTAGGGGGCTTTCAGGTTCCTTTGAAACTTTAATAAAAGTTATGAACCACCTTATTCAAAAAACATACATATGGTATATCAAAACATTTTTACAATGAAATTTCATGGGTTCATGGACCACCTGAAGTTCCTCTGTGATACCCTAAAGTCTACAAGGTTTACAAGAAAAAGCTAATATAATAATATAGTCAGGAGTCAACCACCATTACATTTCATTTAAAATTTGGCTTTTCTCCTAAGAAAATAAAATTGGAGAAATACATTAGGATCTGTGTTTGTCTTAAGATGTTGTCTCTATGCTCAAATCTATTCTGCTATGTCCTGCTTTGGATGTTGGGGCTGGAATTCTGCAAACTATAGTTCTCATTGACCAGGGGTATTCTCCTATGTTGTGCCGAAAAGAGTGGTGGAGGGATACTGGAATGGGAGGAAGGGAGAAAGGACTTGCTTTTTCCCACTTTTCCTAATTTTTCTTGTTACTGACACCCCAGAAGAGCCCTTAACACTGCTGCCAGCAGTTTGGGTTCTAGTTTGTACCTTCTTCCAACATTCCAGAACCAGCTTCATGGCACCCTGTTCAGGGGTGACAACCCTGTTCAGGCAGTGTTCCCTCCCCAGAGCCCAAACTCTGTGGAATTCCTCTTCTTAGATCCTGAATGACCAGCAGCATGCAGGTAGTGTTAGAGCTGATGTTGGAGTCTCATATCCTTGGGTCTTATCTCTGAGCTTCTAGTTTCAATAACCTTGACTGCTTCCCTTTGTTTCTGTAGCTTCAGGGGTGGTAGCTACTTCCTGCAGTTATAATCTCTTGAGCTATTTCCATGTTCTTCTTTCTATTCATTCAATACCCAATAGCTGTAGAACCAATTCTCTATATTAAATATCCACTATTGAAATACCTATTGTGGTTTTTGTTTGCCTGACTAGGCCTTGACCAATATAGTCATTAAAGTGTTGTCCGAGCAGTTGTATAGGTCTTAAAGTAGTCCATATTAATCATGGAAGAGCTAGAATGTGCATGTGAACTGAGACTTCCTAGAGGTGATGTGAACTGGTAAAATGAGCATCTAAGTCTTTCCCATATTTGATATTCACCATGCAAAGAAATGTAACATATTAGGTAATAAGTGCCATGTAGGAAAATAAAGCGATTTAAGGGGATAAAAATAAATCATGTGAGTGGTATTTTATATAGAATGGTCTTATATTTTATGTAGAGTGACCTGTATTTTATATAGGTGGTTCTATATTTTATATAGGTAGTGCTATATTTTATATACTATGACCTCTTCAAGAAGCGAGCAATTAAGCAGAGCTATGAAGAAAGTAAGGGAATGAACTATGCAAATATCTAAGAGAAGAACATTGCCAACAGAAGGAAAGTAGTTGGGCAAGCCATGGGGTAGGGTGAGAAGTGTGTTGGCAGATTGATTGTAAAATGTGGCTTTGCCCAAGCTTATCAGCATCTCGTCATCAGTAATACTGACCAATAGTTACCCTGGAAGTTTTGTTGTTTGTGAAATTTTCTGATGTTTCATGTATCTTTTGCTGAAAGAGGTCAGGTATGAGATTATTGTAGGAGACTTTCTTGTTCATGGAAAGACTTCAAAAACTTTTGTATCATCTCACAAGTCAGTTTCTTTGTAGGGAAGGGGTAGAAGAGACACAAAGTTGAAATTTCAAGCATTACCTTCTTAGGCTGTATTGTCAGAGCCTATTTCAAAGCCAAATTAGAACTTCAGGTTTTTTTGGGTTTAATTCTGTTTTGATACTATAAAAAGTAGCCCCTGCTAAATTTATGTATAGAAAGTTGGAAAACGTTTTTGCTGCATTTAGACCCATAATGACACACAAGTATTTTTATGTGAACCTGTGCTAGATTAGTTTGTATATAAACCACTGTTTCTGATTCTTGATACTTCCTTTGCAAGGCTGAACGTCCTTGGAACCATAAAATGGCAATGAGGCAATACTGCTTGTGTCCCAGAAGCCATGCTATTTTCATAATTGAACCAAATTCGAGTTATACTGGGAATTTCTCTATTTCTTATAAGCAAAGAAAAAGAGGGAGTGAACTCAAGTAATTGATAAATCTGGGAGTAAACCTGGTTTCCTGAGTTCTCTCCGTAAGTTCAAATGTTAATCTTTGGTGCCTCGTTTTTCTTTCCCTATCTCGTCTTTTCTATGCTTCAATCAGAGCTGGCTCCATTCTTTGACTCTGTGTCTAGTGAGATGGTTGCCAGAAGCTCTAGGTTTATATCTTCTTAGGTTATAATCCAGTAGAAAGAGAAATGCCAATTTCTGGCAACTTGAAAAAATAATTCCAGGGTTAACACTAATTGGTTTTTATTTGGTTGGCTTGGCTTGGCCTGAATTATATGTCAAACCTTAGCGATCACTTAGAAATCAGGGAAATGTGGTGCTCTGTTTGGACAGACCTATGTCACATGTCACCCCTGGACTTGGTAGAGATAGGCTTTATCAGAAAAATGGTCTGATTATGGGGGGAACGTGGTTTACCAGAAGAAGATCAGAATTTCAGAAGCTGGAGGAACAGATGTTGGGTGGCCAAACTGTTCTGAACAAACAATTCGCAACAGCCATATTTCAGTTTTAAAAAGGAAAGAAAACTTTATTATTACTATAGAAGCCTAATAGAAACAGAAGAAAAAAGGAATCTACACATAGATGAAGGTAATAGTAGGCAATGAAAGAGAATAAGACAAAGTTACGTCAAATCAGACACTTACCATGCCCAATCTCATCCTCTGGGGAAGCCCCATGGGACGGCCAGGCTGGAGTTCTGATAGAGTGACCTGGGCCAGAGCCCCCTCCCCTCAGATGAGACTTCCAAATGGTCACCTCCATAAGGGCCATATTATAGGGCAAATAACAGGGCTTGAGATTAAACATTTGTTTGCCTATGCTCAACTTGGAGAAAGCTGCATTTCCATGTTATCATGTTTATATTTTTAAGGAGCCTGAGCAGTGTGTGTCTGCCTCCCCTCCCAGATTCTATTCTCAGGGTCCAGCCCAGCATGGGGCAGGAGGGGATGGGAGACAAGATTTGTAGCTCTTGGTATCCAAAACAGAAGAGTTAGTTCTGGCCTGGAGGCCAGATAATATATTTCAAACAACCAGGCTCCCAAGGTTATTCACACAGGATAAGTCTCAGAAACACCATTTTTTAGCCTACCTGTGTACATGCAGGTCCAGGTGGTCGCTTATGTGGGACAAATCACAAAAACATCTATCCATACAGAACACAAATAAACAAAAAAACCAAGAACTCTGTCAGAGGAGTCAATGTCTTTCATGGATCTTTCTACTGTCTGTACATCATACGCTGATTACAAGCCTGTTCCAAGGATGAATCTAGATTCCTTGTGTCACCACATATGCCTTATATCACCACAGGTGCTATGAACACCTGCTTCTCAGTGCATAGGGATGCACGTCTGCTTCAAGTCAGGAAAAACAATTTTTCATGATACTTCTGATTTATATCATGGCTCCTCTCCTGGATGTTAGAAAATCTTCCTAACTCACCCTTTTGTCTCTCTCTCTCTTTCTATCTATTTTAGAGTGGAGGAGGAGCAGAGGGAGAGAGAGAATCCTAAGCAGGCCCCATGCCCACTGTGGAGCCTGATGTGAGGCTTAATCTCACAACCCTGACATCATGACCCGAGGTGAAATCCAGAGTCGATGCTTAACCAACTGAGTCACCAGGCGCTCCTCTAACTCACCTCTTTTAGAGGCACTTAATTGCCCAATTAATGGTATGGGATATGTATTAGTTATCCATTGCTACATAATAAATTTTCACAAACTTAGTGGCTTAAAATGACAAACTGTTATTATTTCAGGTTCTATGGGTTAGGAATCTAGGCCTAAGTTAGCTGGGTCCTCTGCTCAGTGTCTCCCAAGGCTCAAAATATGTTAGGTTGCATTCTCAATTGGAGGTTGGACTGGAGAAAAATCTACTTCCAAGTTTCTTAGGTCTTTGACAGAATTGGTTTCCTGGATATAGGACTGAGGACCCCAGCTTTATGTTGGCTGTTGGTTGGAGGCTGCCTATAGCTCATAGAGGCCATTCCTGGATCTTTGCCACCTGGGCTTCCTCAGTGTGGTTGCTTACTACATCAAGTTAGCAAGGAGAAACTGCTGGCAAAGGAATCTTGGATTATGTAATGTCATGATGAGTGTGACATTCCATCACCTTTGACATACTCTACCGGTTAGAAGCACCTCACAAGTCCCAGCCATAATGAAGAGGAGGGGATCACACAAAGGTATGAACATTAGGAGGCAAGAATGAGGGTAGGGATGACCACCTTGGGGTCAGCCCACTACAGGATCCTGGACTGGCTATTTAAATAAAGTAGAGAAGTTACACAAAAGGTAGGAGTTACTTACATGCCTTCTTTGAGTTATTTGAATGTAAAGGTTTTATTTTTTTTTTTTTCAAATGAAAAAATTGTATTTTTATCTTAAAAGGCAACTGTTCCTTTCTCTTGGCTGCTCTGCAAATGGTTCATCCAGGAATTGTTCATAAAAAGATTTTGGTTAGAAGCTAAATCTGTAGACTTGAATTGATTTTGAAATGGTAGTGAAAAGGGAATGAAGACATCTCAGGAAAACTTGCTACTGGTGCATGCTCTCTCGTGGGAAGTGCCCAAGAGACCTTGCCAAGAGTCCTTATTGATTTTGTAGATCGCGGCAGGTGAAGAATTTCTTGGTTTGCTAATATCTATAATAATAAATATAACAGTGAAAGGTATTCAGTAAATATAACCTTGACTATGGGATAAGCATTTTATAAACATGATATCTCTTAATTATAATTTTGTGAAGTATGTCTGTTGGTGGGTGAATGGATTATTATTATTTTTAAAGAAAAGACAAGAGTTCTAAGGAGACTCAGTTACTTCTTCAATGTACTTAGCCTGTAAAGAAGTTGGGAATCCAAACCGCATGTGTCTGACTCAAAACATCAAGGTGCTTTCCTTATGTAGCCACTTTCCCAAAGTGAGCTGAAGTGCTCCCACACCTCCAGCTCCACAGCAGTTTTGGTCAACAAATTACTGCACATTATAGCTTCTGACCGTGGACTCCTAAGCTGAGTTTAAGGAATGAATGGGAGAGCAGGTTATATTTGTGGTCTCCATTCCCCTAGCTCCGGCTTGCTTCTTTACTCACTGTGCTCTGACTTCTCCTCTACCACTGCAGTGGCCACACACTTCATTATATAAACAGAACCTCATCCTCATTCTGCTTATCTTGCCTGTGAACATTGCTAAATATTCTTCCCTTGAAACTCACTCCTCACCTAAGTTCTGGACTCCACGTGTTCTTAGTTTTCTCCTTGCTTCATCTTTTTACTCCTTTCCTTTCACCTTCCTCTGCCTATCCCTTGAATACTGGTTTTCCCTCTTAACACACTCCTCTATGACTTAACTTCAATTCTGCGTCTATAGTCTGGACCTTTTCTTGAGCTCTGGGCTCATACATCCCACTGCCTTCACTTGAATGGTATCACACATGCCAAATTAGTTGAAAAACATAACTAATCATCTTCCTTTATTATTTCATTTATGGAAAGCTGGTCATCAAAGTAATAGAGAAGTTTCTCTCAGCCCCTTATCCCTCCTAGCTCCCCTACCCCACTTGTATTTTTTTCAGTATGTACTAAATCCCATTATTTCTGTCACTCGTGTCTGTCTGTTGCACCTCTTTATCCCTCTACCTTATATTATATATATACACACACACACACACACACACATATGCGTGTGTGTGTGTGTGTGTGTGTGTGTGTGTGCATATCCTCTTCTGCTTGATCTATTTCAATAATTGGCAACTGGTTTTTCTATGTTCTTTCCATCTCTCTCCATTCCAGGGGTTCCTCCCAGGATGTTCATTCTAAATTCTGCATCAGATTTTTAGATATCAGGCTTCTTATATAAAAAGCCTTCCATGATGATTTCTTTCCTTTGAAAGATACATAGCCTTCAATGATTTGGGCCCACCATCTTCCAGCATCTGGAAACACTGAGCCCATTTCACACCTAAACATTTGGTTTCTTTCTCGCTGCTCTTGTGCTTTAGTGAAAACTGCTCATCTTTCAAGAGTCATCTCAAGTATCATTTTCTCTGGGAAGCTCTCTTAGTCCATTCAGGCTGCTATACCAAAATACTATAGACTGAGCAGCTTAAACAACATTTATTTCTCACTGTTTCAGATGCTGAGGAATTCCAGTTTAAGGCACCAGCATATTTTGTCTGGTGAGAGGCTGCCTTCTGGTTCATAGACAGCCATCTTCTTGCTGTGTCCTCACATGGTAGACTCTCTGGGGTCTCTTTGTTAAGGGCAGAAATCTCATTCTAAAGGGTTCTACTCTCATTAGCTAACCACTTCCCAGGGACCCGACCTCTTAATACCATCATACTGAGGGGTTGGGATTTCAACGGAAGAACTGGGGGGGAGGGGCATAAACATTTAGCTCATGAAAGAATCCTTCCTTATCTTCTTTCTCCCACTTCTGTCATATTCCCCACACTATTCCCCTGTGTGCCCCACCCCCATCTTTTTCTGGAAGTTAGCTGTTCCTCTTCTGTGTTCCAATAGCTTATTGCACTTTTCAATAATGCAGACTTTATATTGTATGTAACTTTAAAATAAACAAGAGTGCCCACCCAAGTCTGTAGGCTCTTTGATGGCAAGGCTTTTTAAAAATCTTTACATTTCTAGCATTTAGCAAACATCCATTTCATGAAATGAAAAAAAAATGAATTACTTAATGATTAGACATAAAGCTAATCTTAGCAGTCACGACCACATCTCCTTACCTTCAGGAAAATGATCAACCTGTAGATATCCTACCATTAACTATAGATTACAGATTGTTGGAAAAATCTAGTCAGTGACACCCTCCAGGTTTCTTAACACTATTGACACTGTGTTGGAAGATACGGGCAAAAAGACAGGATCTGGAGAATTTCCTTGATCTTCTCCATCCAGCATTAGTGAAGGCTTACAAGGCAAGTGAAAAGAAATTGCAGATGTTCCCGTGATAGCCTTCCCTTGTCATTGTTTCTCTGAGATAAAAGTCAAGACCCATGAGTGCTGCCTCTATCGTTGAAGTCGGGAGCCCTGGGGAAGCTACTGTGGCATCATGATGCAGAGCAGCTGTGAATGGACTGGCTCAGACAACTTGGCAGTAGTAAAGCCATTACAATGGAGAGCCAATTGCTATGTCCTGGCAACATCTCCTGAGCATGCACCAGGGACAGAAGATCAAGGGAGCAATAGCTCTTCTTTGGCACTCCCACTGTGGAAATGAAGTCATGCTATTTCAGGTCTCAGTGGCATGGTCCCAAGTCACTTTCACAAGAGGTATCTTCTTGTCAAAAGGTTTTTAGCTAAGATGGGAAAGATGTCCTATATATAACATTCATTCACTGTTAGTGCAGAAGAATATTTATTTTGCTGGTTATCAGCTGAGTCTTTGAGATATTTCTGATTTATATTTTTGGTTTATAGTTATGGCATTCATAACAGTGGAATTCTTGTTGAACTATCAGAAATTGGCCCTAAGATATGTTTCTGAAACTGCTGTGATTTTATCTACATTAACTTTGTATTGTTATTCTGATATCCATGTTTAGGCTCCCCCACTAGACTGTAAACTCCTTAGAACTTGAACCATGTGTTAATCATTCCTGTATCCCATCCCCACTGTATTTAGTGCTTTGACTTGCATATGCCAGAGTCACAATAAATGTTTCACAATTAAGTTCATGGAGATGTTAAATCCTATTGACTCCACAGTAAATGTATATCTAGAATCAGGCTGTTTCTTTCTACTATCACTGCCATCATGGTGTTTTAAGCAACCATTATCTTTCCCCTCTGTTACTGAATTTATATCCTGATTTCTTCATATCCACCTTTCTTCTCACATGGCCCGTTTTCATCACAGTTCTCAGTGCTCCTTTCAAAACTTAAGTTAAAACCTGTCATTCCTTTGCTGTCAATAGTTTTCATCTGATTTAGAGTAAAAGGCATAGTTTTTTCAGTGGCTAGGTGGTCCTTGGTAATCTCTCCCCATGTTAGCTCTCTGACTTTTTTCCACTATTTTCTCCCTTGTTTACTGTGTCCCATCAACTCTGGAGCCCTCAGATCTTCTTCTAAAACACTAGCTGTGCTGCTGGCTCAAGACTTTTGCATAAGCTCTTTCCTCTGCCTGGAAGGCCTGTCCTCTGGGTGTCTTTGGTGTTTGCTCCCTCATTTCACACAGATCTTTACTCAAATGGCCCTTCTCAGAAGCCTTCCTGATCACATGAATGTAGACTATACCCATCTTCTTTCCATGCCATTTTTTTTTTTTTTACAGCATTTCTCACTATTTGACCTGTTTTACTTATTTGTCTCCATGAGGGCAGGTATTTTTATTCATTTCATTCACTGATGTATCCCCTACATCTAGAAGTGCTTGCCTTATGGTAGTATAAAATAAATATTTGTTGAAAAAAGGAATGAATACTTTTTTGTTGTTATTTGACATATCCTATTTTCAAGTAGTTTATTCTGACAGCAGTCACAAATTGAGTGGCAGAATTTGCCTTGAGATGCTTTTAGATTTATAATAAGAGGAACAATAAGGTTTTTAAATGTATGGATTGCAGTTTTTCTTCACTTTTCACAGCATTAGAAGTGAGCTAAAACTTTAACAGAAGAAAAAAAACTGTAGTAATACAAAGACTTTATTTTGAGACTTGGGTTTTTGTATGTAATTAGAATGTGCTTATTTTTTTAGAGTCTAGGAACATGGAAAAACACAAATGAAGTGTTTTTGTTTTTGTTTTTTAAGAGAGAGAGAGAGAGCACTAAAGCAAGCAAGCAGGGGAAGGGTCAGGGGGAGGGGGAGAGAGAATCTTGAGCAGGTTCCATGCAGCTTGGAGTCTGATGCAGGGGCTCAGTCTGATGACCCCAATTTCATGACCTGAGCCAAAATCAAGAGTGGGACACCTAACCAACTGAGGTACCCAGGCACCTCACAAATGAAGATATATTATACCTTTTTCCTCATGAAAAAAAAGAAAAATAAATTCCATTATCTGAATTATCACAGAGAACTGTGTGTGAAGACTATGGTCTTAGGAGCCATAGAAGTTCACAACTGAAATTGCTACTTTCTTGCTATATAAGCAAGGACAAGTTACTTAACCTAGGGAGGCTCTCTTTTCTCATCTGTAACAGGGGATAGCCTTATCTAGTTAAGTGTGAGAATTTACACAAGACCAGGCACAGAATTAGCATGTAACAGTTTCCTTTTTTCAAATATTCCTCCTCTGCTTTTTTGGGGGGGGGGGTCTCTTTATGGTCTTTTTTCAAATAGAATCTTTGAGGAGATGCTCCAGGCTCCCAGCTATTTGTCTCATATGATACTTTTGCAAACACAGTGAGTCTTCTTTTGCTCTCTGGCTATGTAATCAGGCAGTAGGTGGAGTAGAATCTAAGTCATGGGAAGTACCTTGGTCTGTTCTGTGGGAGGATCACACCAAGAGGAGGGGACATCAGCCTTTTATCCTTGGGCCTCTGTTGAAGGTGAGCTGCTGACTGCATCATTTCAAAGTGCTAAACCAAAACCCTATTCTAAGTGGTGGTCTGATTATAGTTCAATCAAAGACTGTTACTGCAGTGTTTGAAACCTTGGAGATGGGATGCAATGGGAATTAGTGAAGTGAATTTTTTTTTTTTTAAGATCTTTATTTATTTGACAGAGATCACAAGTAGGCAGAGAGGCAGGCAGAGAGAGAGAGAGAGAGAGAGAGAGAAAGGAAGGGAAGCAGGCTCCCTGCTGAGCAGAGAGCAGGGGCTCGATCCCAGGACCCTGAGAACACGACCTGAACCGAAGGCAGAGGCTTTAGCCCACTGAGCCACCCAGGCGCCCCAGAATTTTTTTTTTTTTAATAAAGAAACCTTTTACTTCCTTCACCCCCTAACTTATTAGTTAGAGATACACTTGAATTAGCAAAGCAGCTGATTTTATATGGGTCATTTCATAAATCAGACCTAATGGCTCTAGAGGAAATTGGCCTGACAATCTTGGCATTCTCCTGTTGAATTTTGGAGATTTCTTTATTTTGTGATACTTTATTTTTGCAAGCTGGAAAAAACTTTAGAGATTCTAAAACCCTCATTGCTTTCATTTTCTTTCTTTCTTTTTTTTTATTATGTTATGTTAGTCACTTTCATTTTCTTTTTTTTTTTTTTTAAAGATTTTATTTATTTATTTATTTGACAGAGAGAGCGAGAGATCACAAGTAAGCAGAGAGGCAGGCAGAGAGAAAGAAGGGAGAAGCAGGCTCCCTGCTGAGCAGAGAGCCCGATGCGGGGCTCGATCCCAGGACCCTGAGATCATGACCTGAGCCGAAGGCAGAGGCTTAACCCACTGAGCCACCCAGGTGCCCCATCACTTTCATTTTCTTAAAGAGTTTTTCCTTCTCCCTAGTAGATAGGTAAAAGTAAATTAACATATGACTTCACTCAAGTTTACATAATTTTTCCCCCTGTATCCCTATTACCTTATTTCTATTTTAGGAGAGTAGCTACAACTCTAGCACCTCCCTTTTTTTTTTAAATTTTTATTTTTTATAAACATATATTTTTATCCCCAGGGGTACAGGTCTGTGAATCACCAGGTTTACACACTTCACAGCACTCACCAAAGCACAAACCCTCTCCAATGTCCATAATCCCACCCCCTTCTCCCAAACCCCCTCCCCCCAGCAACCCTCAGTTTGTTTTGTGAGATTAAGAGTCACTTATAGTTTGTCTCCCTCCCAATCCCATCTTGTTTCATTTATTCTTCTCTTACCCACTTAAGCCCCCATGTTGCATCACCACTTCCTCATATCAGGGAGATCATATGATAGTTGTCTTTCTCTGCTTGACTTATTTCGCTAAGCATGATACGCTCTAGTTCCATCCATGTTGTCGCAAATGGCAAGATTTCATTTCTTTTGATGGCTGCATAGTATTCCATTGTGTATATATACCACATCTTCTTGATCCATTCATCTGTTGATGGACATCTAGGTTCTTTCCATAGTTTGGCTATTGTGGACATTGCTGCTATAAACATTCGGGTGCACGTGCCCCTTTGGATCACTACGTTTGTATCTTTAGGTTAAATACCCAATAGTGCAATTGCTGGGTCATAGGGCAGTTCTATTTTCAACATTTTGAGGAACCTCCATGCTGTTTTCCAGAGTGGCTGCACCAGCTTGCATTCCCACCAACAGTGTAGGAGGGTTCCCCTTTCTCCGCATCCTCGCCAGCATCTGTCATTTCCTGACTTGTTGATTTTAGCCATTCTGACTGGTGTGAGGTGATATCTCATTGTGGTTTTGATTTGTATTTCCCTGATGCCGAGTGATATGGAGCACTTTTTCATGTGTCTGTTGGCCATCTGGATGTCTTCTTTGCAGAAATGTCTGTTCATGTCCTCTGCCCATTTCTTGATTGGATTATTTGTTCTTTGGGTGTTGAGTTTGCTAAGTTCTTTATAGATTCTGGATACTAGTCCTTTATCTGATATGTCGTTTGCAAATATCTTCTCCCATTCTGTCAGTTGTCTTTTGATTTTGTTGACTGTTTCCTTTGCTGTGCAAAAGCTTTTGATCTTGATGAAATCCCAATAGTTCATTTTTGCCCTTGCTTCCCTTGCCTTTGGTGTTGTTCCTAGGAAGATGTTGCTGTGGCTGAGGTCGAAGAGGTTGCTGCCTGTGTTCTCCTCAAGGATTTTGATGGATTCCTTTTGCACATTGAGGTCCTTCATCCATTTTGAGTCTATTTTCGTGTGTGGTGTAAGGAAATGGTCCAATTTCATTTTTCTGCATGTGGCTGTCCAATTTTCCCAACACCATTTATTGAAGAGGCTGTCTTTTTCCCATTGGACATTCTTTCCTGCTTTGTCGAAGATTAGTTGACCATAGAGTTGAGGGTCTATTTCTGGGCTCTCTATTCTGTTCCATTGATCTATGTGTCTGTTTTTGTGCCAGTATCATGCTGTCTTGATGATGACAGCTTTGTAATAGAGCTTGAAGTCCGGAATTGTGATGCCACCAACGTTAGCTTTCTTTTTCAATATCCCTTTGGCTATTCGAGGTCTTTTCTGGTTCCATATAAATTTTAGAATTATTTGTTCCATTTCTTTGAAAAAGATGGGTGGGACTTTGATAGGAATTGCATTAAATGTGTAGATTGCTTTAGGTAGCATAGACATTTTCACAATATTTATTCTTCCAATCCAGGAGCATGGAACATTTTTCCATTTCTTTGTGTCTTCCTCAATTTCTTTCATGAGTACTTTATAGTTTCCTGAGTATAGATTCTGTGCCTCTTTGGTTAGGTTTATTCCTAGGTATCTTATGGTTTGGGGTGCAATTGTAAATGGGATTGACTCCTTAATTTCTCTTTCTTCTGTCTTGCTGTTGGTGTAGAGAAATGCAACTGATTTCTGTGCATTGATTTTATATCCTGACACTTTACTGAATTCCTGTATAAGTTCTAGCAGTTTTGGAGTGGAGTCTTTTGGGTTTTCCACATATAGTATCATATCATCTGCGAAGAGTGATAATTTGACTTCTTCTTTGCCGATTTGGATGCCTTTAATTTCCTTTTGTTGTCTGATTTCTGAGGCTAGGACCTCTAGTACTATGTTGTATAGCAGTGGTGATAATGGACATCCCTGCCGTGTTCCTGACCTTAGCGGAAAAGCTTTCAGTTTTTCTCCATTGAGAATGATATTTGCGGTGGGTTTTTCATAGATGGCTTTGATGATATTGAGGTATGTGCCCTCTTTCCCTACACTTTGAAGAGTTTTGATCAGGAAGGGATGCTGTACTTTGTCAAATGCTTTTTCAGCATCTATTGAGAGTATCATATGGTTCTTGTTCTTTCTTTTGATGATGTGCTGTATCACATTGACTGATTTGCGGATGTTGAACCAACCTTGCAGCCCTGGAATAAATCCCACTTGGTTGTGGTGAATAATCCTTTTAATGTATTGTTGAATCCTATTGGCTAGTATTTTGTTGAGTATTTTCGCATCTGTGTTCATCAAGGATATTGGTCTATAGCTCTCTTTTTTGATGGGATCCTTGTCTGGTTTTGGGATCAAGGTGATGCTGGCCTCGTAAAATGAGTTTGGAAGTTTTCCTTCCATTTCTATTTTTTGGAACAGTTTCAGGAGAATAGGAATTAGTTCTTCTTTAAATGTTTGGTAGAATTCCCCCGGGAAGCCGTCTGGCCCTGGGCTTTTGTTTGTTTGGAGATTTTTAATGACTGTTTCAATCTCCTTACTGGTTATGGGTCTGTTCAGGCTTTCTATTTCTTCCTGGTTCAGTTGTGGTAGTTTATATGTTTCTAAGAATGCATCCATTTCTTCCAGATTGTCAAATTTATTGGCGTAGAGTTGCTCATAGTATGTTCTTATAATAGTTTGTATTTCTTTGGTGTTAGTTGTGATCTCTCCTCTTTCAGTCATGATTTTATTTATTTGGGTCTTTTCTCTTTTCTTTTTGATAAGTCTGGCCAGGGGTTTATCAATTTTATTAATTCTTTCAAAGAACCAGCTCCTAGTTTCGTTGATTTGTTCTATTGTTTTTTTGGTTTCTATTTCATTGATTTCTGCTCTGATCTTTATGATTTCTCTTCTCCTGCTGGGCTTAGGGTTTCTTTCTTGTTCTTTCTCCAGCTCCTTTAGGTGTAGGGTTAGGTTGTGTACCTGAGACCTTTCTTGTTTCTTGAGAAAGGCTTGAACCGCTATATATTTTTCTCTCAGGACTGCCTTTGTTGTGTCCCACAGATTTTGAACCGTTGTATTTTCATTATCATTTGTTTCCATGATTTTTTTCAATTCTTCTTTAATTTCCCGGTTGACCCATTCATTCTTTAGAAGGATGCTGTTTAGTCTCCATGTATTTGGGTTCTTTCCAAACTTCCTTTTGTGGTTGAGTTCTAGCTTTAGAGCATTGTGGTCTGAAAATATGCAGGGAATGATCCCAATCTTTTGATACCGGTTGAGTCCTGATTTAGGACCGAGGATGTGATCTATTCTGGAGAATGTTCCATGTGCACTAGAGAAGAATGTGTATTCTGTTGCTTTGGGATGAAATGTTCTGAATATATCTGTGATGTCCATCTGGTCCAGTGTGTCGTTTAAGGCCTTTGTTTCCTTGCTGATCTTTTGCTTGGATGATCTGTCCATTTCAGTGAGGGGAGTGTTAAAGTCCCCTACTATTATTGGATTATTGTTTATGTGTTTCTTTGATTTTGTTATTAATTGGTTTATATAGTTGGCTGCTCCCACTTTGGGGGCATAGATATTTAAAATTGTTAAATCTTCTTGTTGGACAGACCCTTTGAGTATGATATAGTGTCCTTCCTCATCTCTTATTATAGTCTTTGGCTTAAAATCTAATTGATCTGATATAAGGATTGCCACTCCTGCTTTCTTCTGATGTCCATTAGCATGGTAAATTCTTCTCCACCCCCTCACTTTAAATCTGGAGGTGTCTTCGGGCTTAAAATGAGTTTCTTGGAGGCAACATATAGATGGGTTTTGTTTCTTTATCCATTCTGATACCCTGTGTCTTTTGATTGGGGCATTTAGCCCATTAACATTCAGGGTAACTATTGAGAGATATGAATTTAGTGCCATTGTATTGCCTGTAAGGTGACTGTTACTGTATATTGTCTCTGTTCCTTACTGATCTACCACTTGTAGGCTCTCTCTTTGCTTAGAGGATCCCTTTCAATATTTCCTGTAGAGCTGGTTTGGTGTTTGCAAATTCTTTCAGTTTTTGTTTGTCCTGGAAGCTTTTAATCTCTCCTTCTATTTTCAATGATAGCCTAGCTGGATATAGTATTCTTGGCTGCATGTTTATCTCGTTTAGTGCTCTGAAAATATCATGCCAGCTCTTTCTGGCCTGCCAGGTCTCTGTGGATAAGTCAGCTGCCAATCTAATATTTTTACCATTGTATGTTACAGACTTCTTTTCCCGGGCTGCTTTCAGGATTTTCTCTTTGTCACTGAGACTTGTAAATTTTACTATTAGGTGACGGGGTGTGGGCCTATTCTTATTGATTTTGAGCGGCGTTCTCTGAACCTCCTGAATTTTGATGCTCTTTCCCTTTGCCATATTGGGGAAATTCTCCCCAATAATTCTCTCCAGTATACCTTCTGCTCCCCTCTCTCTTTCTTCTTCTTCTGGAATCCCAATTATTCTAATGTTGTTTCGTCTTATGGTGTCACTTATCTCTCGAATTCTCCCCTCGTGGTCCAGTAGCTGTTTGTCCCTCTTTTGCTCAGCTTCTTTATTCTCTGTCATTTGGTCTTCTGTATCACTAATTCTTTCTTCTGCCTCATTTATCCTAGCAGTGAGAGCCTCCATTTTGGATTGCACCTCATTAATAGCTTTTTTGATTTCAACTTGGTTAGATTTTAGTTCTTTTATTTCTCCAGAAAGGGCTTTTATATCTCTCGAGAGGGTTTCTCTAATATCTTCCATGCCTTTTTTGAGCCCGGCTAGAACCTTGAGAATTGTCATTCTGAACTCTAGATCTGACATATTACCAATGTCTGTATTGATTAGGTCCCTAGCCTTCGGTACTGCCTCTTGTTCTTTTTTTTGTGTTGAATTTTTCCGTGTTGTCATTTTGTCCAGATAAGAGTATATAAAGGAGCAAGTAAAATACCAAAAGGGTGGCAACAACCCCAGGAAAATATGCTTTAACCAAATTAGAAGAGATCCCAAATCGTGAGGGGGGAGAAAGGGGATAAAAAGAGGTTCAAAAAGGAAGAAAGAAAAAAAGAAAAAAGAAAAAAGAAAAAAAAAGAAAAGAATTTAAAAAAAGAAAACAAATAAGAAAAATATAAAAAAGAAAATATATATATATTAGATAAAGTATTTAAAAAACGTTAAAAAAGAAAAAGGTAAAAGTTAAAAAAAATTTAACCAGAAGGCGAGAAAAAAAACAAAAAATGAAAAAGAAAAAAATTAAATTAACTGCAAGACTAAAAAAAAAATCACAGGGAAAAAGCCATGAGTTCCGTGCTTTGCTTTCTCCTCCTCTGGAATTCTGCTGCTCTCTTGGTATTTAAACTGCACTCCTTGGTAGGTGTACTTGGTCTCGGCTGGATTTCTTGTTGATCTTCTGGGGGAGGGGCCTGTTGTAGTGATTCTCAAGTGTCTTTGCCCCAGGCGGAATTGCACCGCCCTTACCAGGGGCCGGGCTGAATAATCCGCTCGGGTTTGCTTTCAGGAGCTTTTGTTCCCTGAGCGCTTTCAGTAGAGTTCCGGAGGGCGGGGAATACAAATGGCGGCCTCCTGGTCTCCGGCCCGGAAGAGCCGAGAGCCCAGGGCCTCACTCCTCGGTGCGCCCTCAGAGAACAGCGCCCAGTTACTCCCGTCTGCCTGACCTCCGGCTGCGCTCCGAGCTCACCGAGCCTGTGACCGGTTCAAGGTAACACCGAGCTGTGAGCTTACTGTCGGCTCTGTCTCTGTAGCCGGCTTTCCCGTTCCAATACCCGCAAGCTCTGCGACACTCAGATACCCCCGATCCTTCTGTGACCCTGCGGGACCTGAGGCCACGCTGACCCCGCGTGGGCTTCGCCCCGGTTTAGCCTCTGGAGTGATGTCCCTCAGCGAAACAGACTTTTAAAAGTACTGATTTTGTGTGCCGTTGCTCCGCCGCTTGCCGGGAGCTGGCCCCTCCCCCCAGGGTCTATCTTCCCGTCGCTTTGGATTCACTTCTCCGCTGGTCCTACCTTTCAGAAAGTGGTTGTTTTTCTGTTTCCAGAATTGCTGTTCTTCTTCTCTTCGATCTGCCGATGGATTTGCAGGTGTTTGCAATCTTTAGATAAGCTATCTAGCTGGTCTCCGGCTAGCTGAAGTAGTCTCAGCCTGCTACTTCTCCGCCATCTTGACTCCTCCCTCCTAGCACCTCCCTTTTTAAAACAAAAACAAAAGCACTTCATTCTAGAGAACTTTGGAGAGTTCTGAAGTTTATCTATAAATTCACAAGGAGATGTTGAATTGAATTTGGAGAGTTCGCTTTCAAAGTTTTCCACATTTTACAAGGGGAAGGCATGGCACACAGTAATGGAGATTCCACTTCATCTCCCAAAAATCTTCCATGTTTTCACTACTCCCCACCTCCCATCACCACAGTTTGTTTTCACCAACTGGCATTTCTGGCTCTCAGCTGGAACCTTAGACCCTGACCTCCCTTGTGGTGGGCTCATTCACCTTTAAGGAGTCTTTGTTTAAGCACACAGAGTCTCTGCAAAGCTTAGCTAAAATTCTCAATGTGCTGATTAGGGGACCCAGTATCCCTAGAGCTGGTGCTTGCAGTTTGTGCTCTTAGAAATTCACAGACTATGGACTCTGAAAAACAATCTGAGGGTTTGAAGGGGCGGTGGGGGGGTGGGAGGTTGGGGGAATCAGGTGGTGGGTTCGGGGCAGGGATTGCATGGAGCACTGGGTGTGGTGCAAAAATAATGAATACTGTTATGTTGAAAATAAATAAAAAATAAATTAAAAAAAAAAAGAAAAAATTCACAGCGATGTGGCTAATGTGGGTCTTCACTGGAAATCCTAGTCCTGAGTTCTCAGGATGCAAGTGGTTTGAGAAAAAGAAAAGTTGTGAAGGTTCACATTTGTGGGAGGAGGAATTTTATTCTTTCTTGGAGTATGAACTATTTGATTTTTTAAAAACATTTCTACTGACAGTCCACGTAGGGACCCTTTTCCTGGTTTTATTTATTGTTGAAGGTTTTCTTCTTAAGCCATTCCCTCCTAAGAGCTCATCCTGTGCCATTACTGTTAAGCTTTTGTCATGTTTTGCAATTTTTTTTTCCAAATATGCTTTTAATAGAGTATCAGTTGGTCATTTAGGGGAAGGTGATTGTTTATTATATTTATGTTCAGAATCACCAAGAGGCAAGACTAAAATCCCAAATCAATTTTATGTAAAGTCCTATTTTCTAGGACTTTACATAATGCCATGGCATTTCACCATCTGATTTTGAATTCTGGTCCAACCATTTATTTCTTGGGTGGCCCTTGGGCAAATCTCTTGGAGACTCTGGACCTCAGTTTTCCCATCTATGTTACCTCCTAATTGTAAGTATTTAGTGTGTGCTGTATGCAAAACATTTAGGGTGGAGCCTGACTTACTATAGGTTCTTAATAAACATTAACCATTTGAAGTTCTGTTTGTTGAATATTCAGCTACATTTCCTTTTAGACTTTTTGTTCCTGGTTGATGGAAAGGTGATTGTTTTACACTTAACTTTGTGATCCCTTAGGAGTCCACATTGGTATATGGTATAAAGTCATGTTCTAACTTGGAGGTTTTTTTCTGATGGGCCATATTTTTCCAAGTAAAATTTGTTGAGCAATTTCGTCCTTCCCTGTTGATTTTTGTAAAACTATAGAACTTCCTTTATTATTTATCATGTTCTTCTGTCTCTTAACCTGTGTCAGGGATGCCTTATCTAGTCCCTTAGCTGTTGGTCAACTCTTGGTCCTAGTACTTAGGTTTTTAATTTTGTTTATTTTTTGGTCCTTTTATTTATTCTTTTATTGAAGTATAACTTATACACAATGAAGTGCATGAGTCTTGAGGACTGTTTATTTATGTTTTCATTCTTGTGATTATCATACATGTCAAATTAGAGACCCCAGATATCTCCCTCATGCTTGTCCCTAAAGTAATCACTATAGTAACCTCTATCACCATAGATTAATGAAATTTCTATTTCATTTCTATTCCTGCTTTGTTTAGGAATAGACCATGAGATAAATTTTTTTGTGTGCTTATTCTGCATCTATTGAAATAACTATATAATTTTCCCTCCCTTTATTTATTACTGGGTAGATTAAATTGGTAGACTTTCAAATATTAAACTAACTTTGCATTTTTGGAATAAATCTCACCTGGTTTTGATATATAGTTCTTATATATCAAGGGATTTGAATTTCAAATATCTTTGTTATGGTTCTACATCTTTGTTCATGAAAAATACAGACCTATCATTTTCCTTTCTTGTAATATTCTTTTCAGGTTTTAGTATCAAGGTTATGCCTGCATCATCACATGATTTGGGCAATGTTTACCTCTTTTTCTATTTTCTTATTATGCAAGTTTGGTATTTTTTCCTTTCTAAAGTTAGTCAGATTTCATCAGTGAAACCACCTGGGATTGGAGTTTCTTTGTAAAAAGAAATAATTGATTAATTTTTTTAATAGATAGTGAACTTCTCAGATTTCCTTCTTATGTCATATCATTTCAAATATACAATTTTTTCTAACATATACAACTGAAGTTATAAGTTTCCTTAAAAACCTTGCTTTAGGGCGCCTGGGTAGCTCAGTGGGTTAAGCCTCTGCTTTCAGCTCAGGTCATGATCTCGGGGTCCTAGGATCAAGTCCCGCGTCGGGCTCTCTGCTCAGTAGGGAGCCTGCTTCCCTCTCTCTCTCTCTGCCTGCCTCTCTGTCTACTTGTGGTCTCTTTCTGTCAAATAAACAAATAAAATATTTAAAAACAAAACAAAACAAAAAAAACCTTGCTTTAGTTGCCTCCCACAGGCTTAGTATGTTGTATTTTCCTTATAGTTTAGCTCAACATATTTTCTAATTTGATCCAAAATGTCTTCCTGTTTATCTTTCTTTTATTTATTTCTAGTTTAACTGCCCTAAATTCAGAGAATATTCTCTCGTGATTTCATCCTTTGAAATTGGAAATTTGTGATACTTTATGATACAGCACATAGTCCTTTTCCCCCCCATATAGTCCATTTTTTATAAACATCCCATTTAAATTTGAAAAGAATGCAGGAAGGTATGTGTATATTTTATATATATACACACACATATGTATCTTTCCTATACAAGGGTAAGATAGTTAATCATGTTCTATTTTTATATACTTTATTTTCAGTTTGTTATATCAGTTTTAGGGAGAAGAATGTTAAAATCTTGAAATAAGATTAAGACCTTGTTTTTCTCTATAATTTGAAGGGTTTTTTGTTTGTTTTTGTTTTGTGGTAATTTTTTTATTGTTTTATGTTAGTCACCATACCAAAACTAATACATGATTAGTTTATTACTAATACATGATTAGTTTTTGATGCAGTGTTCCAAGATACATTGTTTATGTACAACGCCCAGTGTTTCATGCAATACATGCCCTCCTTAATATCCACCACCAGGTTCACCCATTCCCCCACCTCCCTCTTCTCTAAAACCCTCAGTTTGTTTCTTAGAATCCAGAGTATCTCATGGTTATTATGTCTTCCTATTAAATTGACCATCTTATCGTGAAATGTCATTTCTTATTTTGAATACTTCTTGCTTTAAAGTTTACTCTGTCTGATATTAATACAATTATACCATGTTATTTTTGGTTATTATTTGCATGCTACATCTTTTTTTCTTTCTAATTTTATCAAATTTAAAGTAGGCCTCTTGTAAATATAGAAGATAGATATAGTTGTGTTTCCTTTACTTTTATCTAGTATGATGATATTTATATTTTGAGTGAAGTATCCAGTCTATTTACATTTAGTAAAGTTATTGATAATTGGATTCAAGACCTCTTACTCTTTGTTTTCTATCCTCATCCTGTCTGCTCTTTGATCCATTATTTTTTCCTTGCCTTTGGATTAATCAAACACTTCTATTAGTCTAGTTTCCTTTAATTTTTTTAGTTGTATATTATTTTATTATGTTATATTTGCATATTTATTATTTTATATATTTATATAATTCATTATTGACATTTTAAAGTCTAGTCTAAATGAATACTTTTATCACTGCCTGAATGATGCAAAAACTTTATATAATATTTTAATTTCACATATACCCACATCTGTACTTTTTTGTTTCTGTTGTCCTATCTTTTACTTCTTCAAATACTTTAAATCCCCAAGGAATTATAATTAATTTGGAGGAGGGGGTTGAAGATTTTATTTCTTTATTTGTGGGTGGGGAGGAGCAGAGGGAGAGAGAATTCCAAGCAGATTCTGTGCTGAGCATGGAGCCCAACACGGGGCTTGATCTCCTGACCCTGAGACCAAGAGTTGGATGCTCAACCAACTGAGCCATCTAGGCACTCCTAATTTTGTCTTTTAAAATGTAATTTAAATATTCATGTGTTATGTAAGGATCTTACAAAAGTATATTCCTACTTACTTCCTCCTATCATTTGTCATAATACATTTTACTTTAACATATGTTCTGAATACTCAAAATGTTGCTATTATTTTTGCTTTAGACAGTCTTCTTTTAGAAAAAATTAGAAATAAGAAAATATATTTTTAAATTTCCTTTAATTTATGTCATTTCCAGTACTCTTCATTTTGTTAAATAAGTTCAAGTTTTCATCTGTGTTAACAGTTTTCTCTCTGAAGAACTCCATCTTTAGTACAACTGTGCTGCAAATGAGTTCTCTGTTTTTGTTTGAAAACTTCTGTATTTCTGTTTCATTTTTGATAGATATTTTCATTGTTTGGTAATTTTTTCCCCCTCTCAACACTTGGATGCCATTCCAATTGTCTGTGGCTTCGTAGTTTTTAACAAAGGATTTTTATTTCCGTTCCCCCATATGTAATATGCTCTTTTCTCTCTGAGAGTTGGAAATAAATTTGCTTAACCTTGTTTTTCAGCAGTTTGAATATGATAAGTGTGTGTATGTTTGTGTGTGTTTAATTTATCTGGTTCTGTGTTCTTTAAGGTTATTTAAACTTCTTGGATCAGCATTTGACTCTTTATTAATTTGAAAGAACTCTTGGCTGTTATCTCTTTAAACATTTTTTGCTCTGTTTCCTCTCTCCTCCTAATGAGATTCCAGTATCTCATGTTACACCTTTAAATACTGACCACAGTTCTTGGATGTTCTATTCTTTAAAAAGAAAAAAAAAAAAAAGACCTTGTGTTTCAGTTGAGATAATTCCTATTGACCTTTTTAAAAATTTTACAGTGTTTTTTTTTCCTTGACTGTGTTAAGTCTAATGTTGATTGCATTAAAGTGATTCTTCATCTCTGACAGTTTTTTTCCCCCTCGCATTTGCATCAGGTTCTTTTTTAAAGTTTCAGTCCCTGAGATACCTCATCTGATGGTGCAAGTTATCTTCCTTTTCTGATATTCTTCAACATATTCATTGTTGTTGCTTTAATTTATCAGTCTCAGTTCTAGCATTTGTGGCACATCCCAGTCTGATTCTCTGATTTGCTTAGTCTCTTGATAATGTCTTGTTTGTCCTTACTTTTTTTGGGTATCATAATTTGTTTCTGAAATCTAGACATCTTATATAAGATATATAGATTGAGAACTAAGGTAAATAGCATTTATGATTGGAAATACTCATACCTTATCTTTTACTATGCCTTTAGTGTGAGGAATTGAGCCAAAATAGCCAAAGTTTGAGGTGGCTTTAGGTTTTATTATGGCTATGGTTACCTTCTAGGCACTACAGTCTTCAAATTCTTCTAGTGTTACTTTGGCATTTAGGATAGGGGCAGGTTATCGGAGGGTTTTTTATTAATGTTTTTTCCACCCTTAGGTGTAAGTGTTCCTTTTAGTCTCCACATCATAGAAGGTCTTGGTACACCCCAACTGGAAACTGCTGTCTCTAGTTAATGATATTCTTTAGCCGAGTAGGCAGAGTGAGGTTGTATTCTCTGTTGTTCTGTTATTAATTTGATTTTAGTGGGTGTTATTTTCCAGACTTTCATGGGTATGGTCTTCTCAGTAATCCTGCCTCTTGCCCAGAGCTAGGGGATTGTTAATGGTGGAGAGACAGGGTGTGTTCCTGCCACCCTCCAATGGTAGGGTTAGAAAATTTTCTCCAGCTGCAGAAGTCTTCACATGTGCCCTAAAGCTAACAGGACTTTCTGTCTTCCCTCCAGTGGTTTATGTCTCTTGTCACTTAAGGGAGATAGAAAGGGAGAGTCTGTGTGGACCTTTTTCACATAGCTACTGTTTTCTTCCAACAAGTTTACACCAAGAAAGAGGCTGCCTTCAGTCTTTCTTACAGTGCTTGATGAGGATAGTTGAGAAGAATCTCGGAGGGTCAATATCTTTTGTGTCTGAAGCTCCTAGAGGTTGTAGGATCTCATGCTAACTCATATTTGGTTTTTAGCAATTTGTTAAGAGGTTTTGCTGAATTATTCATAATGGTTTCATCGGGGTTCTGTGTCTATTTCAGGTAAGTAAGTTTTGGTGTCTTGAATCTCTTTAGAGGCTTCTGTATTTCCTTAGTTAGTTGGGTTAGTTTCTTGCCCTGAAAGATAAGAACAGGTTCAAGAAAAAGTTGTAATTTTGATTTTTTTTGTGTGTGTGTGGTAGTAGGAGAGTATCTATTCTACTGAGAAGAATATTATAGTAATTGTCAAACAGGCAAAATTTATTCATTCATTCCCTTGTTTTTAATTCCTTCTACATGTCCACAATTTCACACAGGATCATTTCCCTTTAGCTTTAAGAGTAACAGTTAGTACTTCTTATAGTGCCAGTCCACTTAGTTATGAATTTCTCAGAATTATGTATTTGAAATGCATTTTTGCAGTTTATTTTTACTGGATATAAAACTCTAAATTGGTAGTTCTTTTTATTTCAGTACTACATATGTCATTCTATTGTCATCTTTCATCTTTAAAATATATATATATATATTTAGACCTTAGGAGTACCTGACTGGCTCAACCAGTAGAGCATATAGTACTTAATCTTTGGGTTTGTACAATTCAACTTCAGTCTTTTTTTTTTTTTTAAGATTTTATTTCTTTATTTGACAGAGAGAAAGAGCACAAGCAGGGGGAAGAATAGAGGGAGAGGGTGAAGCAGGATCCCTGCTGAGCAAGGAGCTGGATGCGGGGCTTGATCCCAGGACCCTAGGATCATGACCTGAGCCAAAGGCAGACACTTAACTGGCTGAGACACCCAGGTGCCCTCCAACTTCAGTCTTTTTTTTTTTTTTTTTTTTAAAGATTTTATTTATTTATTTGACAGAGAGAAATCACAAGTAGATGGAGAGGCAGGCAGAGAGAGAGAGGGAAGCAGGCTCCCTGCTGAGCAGAGAGCCCGATGCGGGCCTCCATCCCAGGACCCTGAGATCATGACCTGAGCCGAAGGCAGCGGCTTAACCCACTGAGCCACCCAGGCGCCCCCAACTTCAGTCTTAATGTTTCTCCTTTGAGGCTAATGTGTTTTTCTCTGACTGCATTTGTGAGTTTATTTGCAGTTTTACTGTGATATATTTAGTTGTAGTTTGCTTTTTATTTATTCTGCTTAGAGTTTGGAGGGCTTCTTGAATATGTGATTTGATGCCTTTCAACCATTTTGGAGGATTTTGACCATTATTTCTTCAAATGTTGTTTCTGCCATATTCTTTTCCTAGGATTTCAGTTACATATATGTGCATATACATACACATATAATGCAAACATATTGTGTGTGTGTGTGTGTGTGTGTGTGTGTGTGTGTGTGTGTGTTTCATAAGCTATTTAGGCTTATTCCAGGTTTGCAATCTATTTCTCTATTGCTTCAATATAGATATTTCCAGTTCACTTCTATTTTTCTTTGTTTAATCTGCTATTGAGCCCATCAGTTGAATTCTTAATTTTAGTTCAAATTCAAGTTCTAGATTTTCCATTTGACTCACTGTATAAAGAAAGATATTTTAGGTCTCTGTCTAAATATTTAACCCTCATTTTCCCAACCTATTAATCTTAAGAATTTTAAAATCCTTGTTTGATAATTCCTTTATCAGAATCACTTGTGGTTCTGTTTCTATGGACTGATTTTCTTTTTGATTTGATGTCATTTGGTTTTCTATGTTGTATTTTAGTAAGCCAAATAGTAACTGAATACCAGCATTATGGACCCAAAATTGTAGAGGTTCTGGATGATTTTGTTTTGTTCCCAAAAAGGGAAAAAATTTTCTGCTGGCAGGCACCTAGATTACCAGTGATTCACCTTGGTGTCTACAAGAATTTATTTTCAGGTATTTTGGGGCACCTGGGTGGCTCAGTGGGTTAAGCCTCTGCCTTTGGCTCAGGTCATGATCTCAGAGTCCTGGGATCAAGCCCCACATTGGTCTCTCTCCTCAGCAGAGAGCCTGGTTCCTCCTCTCTCTCTGTGCCTGTCTCTCTGCCTATTTGTGATCTCTGCCTGTCAAATAAATAAATAAAATCTTTTCTTAAAAAAATAATTTATTTTTAGGTATTTGGAGGCAGGTTTTTTTCAGTCTTTACTTTTTGGAATGTTTCTTATTCCACGTCTGTACTGCTTCTAAGTTCTCAACTGAAAGAGTGTTTATCAAATTTACCCTGCCTTCGTGGAACTTGATCTCCAACTTCCCAACTCTCCTAAAACATGAAGCTGATAAAATCTATGTTATAGCTTCCAGCTATAAGCTTTCTTAAGTTCATGTCCAGCTTAGGAATTAGGAAACAACTTGAGGGGAATTTTTATTCAGATTCTTCTGAGACTAGTTTCTCCCTAGGATTTCGTCCCTGAACCTCAGCAGCCTTTGGCTGCATTAAACCTTGACCTTTTTCTTTTCTACTCTAGGTCTCCATCCTGGGATTTTGAAAAATGTTCTCAAGGAGGTAGTAGAGGTGAATGTGTAGTTCAACTTCAAAGCTTCCTTCCTTTCAAGGATCATAGACCCTAATCCTACCTGTGTTAGTTCTTGAATAACTTCAAACATTTGTTCAATATTTTGTTCAGCTTTATGGATGGTTTTCATTAGCACACTTTTCTTTTTCCTTAAGTCTCACATAGTGTGTGAGGGGAGGAGACTCCACTGACTCATGTTTTCCCATAATGAAGTAAATTTCAAACTGTATTATAATTACCCATTATTTTCTTTCTTTTACTAGCTCTGTGAAAGTTCTGTGGAGGCAGGCATCCTATCTGCCTTGTTTACTACTGTAACACTGAACCAGCACACAGCTTGTCATGTAGTAGGTTCTCAGATAAAACTTGATGAACAAATAACATTTTTTTCCTCCTAATAATGTATTAGGTTTTTCCTTGTGGACCACATATAGGATCTATCATATGTTACTTTATCAACACTTGAAAATAAGATAACGTCTCTGTTTTGAAGGGATGATGTTTGATGTACATGTAGTTATTAATTATATTCATATTTTCCACTACATTTTGCTTACTTGATCTGTTAGAGACTGGGAGTTTTTTTTTTCATTTGTTTATTAAAATATTTTGTACACATTTAAATGTTATCTGTTCTCCACAGCATTGTTTGTAATGGTTGTATCTTCATGTGGATTTTCTCTTTTATCATTTGTAAAATTAACTTCTCTGTCCGCTTCATGCTCTTTGCCTTAAATTCATCTTTCCCTGAAATAAACCTGTAACTTACTTTGTTAAAAAATCTTTAGGAGGGGTGTCTGAGTGGCTCAGTTGGTTAAGCAGTTGCCTTCAGCTCAAGTCATGATCCCAGAATCCTGGGATCAAGCCCTGCATTGGACTTCCTGCTCAGAGGAGAACCTGTTTCTCCCTCTCCCTTTGCGGGCCGTTCTGCCTACTGGTGCTCTCTAGCTCTCTGTCAAATAAATAAATAAAAATCTTTTAAAAAATCTTTGGGGAAAAAATGCAAAAATTTCCCCAAGTGCATGTTAAGACTGTTACTTTTCCTTTTCTTTCTTGTAGTGTCTGGGACTTTATCCATAAGATGCAGTATATGGTTTCACATCCTAGTTCAGTCTGGCCATGCTATAGCTCTGATAGCAGTGCTTTCCAGAATGAATGTATATCTAATGATATCAATGTGGGACTTGAAGCAAGAAATGATTCTAGTCACCTTGAAAGTAGAGCCCAAAAAGAGGGACTGTGGTCTGAACTGGAGAGAGACCTTATTTTCTGGTTGGTGGCTCTAGACCTGGGTTTCCTTAGGGTACACGGCAGGGATGTATAGAAGAGTTTTTACAGAATCAGACTTCTCTGATTTGTTGGTGCCAATGTCTTGTTGGCTGTTAAAAATATTTAAAATCCTTCTCTCACTGTGATATTCTGTTTTTTTTGTTTGTTTGTTTTTTGTTGTTGTTGTTGGTTTTTTGTTGTTGTTTTTTGGTTTTTTTTTTAGACTGAAGCATGAGTTTGCCATTCATTGTATTTCAATCCAGCCTTACATGTACTACATTAAAACTCTCTGAGGTGACACTTCACTGATCGTTATCCTTTGGTTCCTACAGTGTTGTGACCTTGTATGTTTGATGTAATAGTTGGGAATTCAACTCTCCATGACCTTCCCATTGAATCAGGGTTGGGTATCTGATTGGAAACCCAACTTGGAAGTCTCAAGGCAGCCATGTTTGAGTCTTCTGTTCCTTCTGTTTCTTCCCCAAATTGCATGAAAAGAGCCGTTGTATTTCAGAGGGTATTTTGTACTTTGTGCAATCAGGGCATCCCTGGAAAGTTGCTCATTTTTATTGCAGACTTCATCACTGCTGGGGGTGTCAATGTGGGATATAATTCCTTAGGTTGGAGAAATCTGTTTTTTGTTTTTGTCTTTGATTTAACACTAGAATGATCATACAATGGTTGTTACCTGTATCCTCCTTGCCTCCTAAACTTTTGATGTTCCATCTGAATATCTCTATTCAGGGGCCGTTCTTGTGCTGTTTCTCTGCTCAGTGGGCTTTGGAAGGCCAAATTTTCTCAGTTGGATTGTGCCACCATACTATGCCCTGAGTAGTCATTTATATTTGACCTCTGGCTTCAATTGGTTGTCTTGAAACTGTTTGATTAGAGCCTCAAATAAGTGGATTATACACTTATTGGGCAGGTGATGATGGTGATTATAAAAGATGTTATTTCCTGAAAGCTGCATGTCAAGCAGTTCTAAGTGCTTTATATGTACAATACTGTAAGTACCATTATTGACTCCATTTGACAAAACAGAACTGAGGAACAGAGGATTTAAACTCAGAGTCACATAACTAGTATATCGCAGAGCACGGTTTGAACACAGGCATTTTGACTTGTAACCACAATGTTATGCTTCCTCTGTAAATAATTAAACCATAGCATCCATCTGTTTAAACTTTTAGGTAAGTTGGGGGATATTTTATAGGAATTTTCATGTTAATTATTGTTGTCAAGATAGAATTAAAAATTATTTGAAGGGACTGATTGAGAACAGATTTTGTAAGTCTTTTTCTTTTTCTCTTTTTTATAAATTAACGTATAATTTATTATTTGCCCCAGGGGTACAGGTCTGTGAATCTTCAGGCTTAAATACTTCACAGCACTTGCCATAGCACACACCTCCCCAGTGTCCATAACCCAACCACCCTCTCCATACCCCGCTCCCCCCAGCAACCCTCAGTTTGCTTTGTGAGATTGTTTCTTATGGTTTGTCTCCTTCCTAATCCCATCCTGTTTCATTTTTTCCTTCCCTACCCTCCAAAATCCCCACTTTGCCTTTCAAATTACTCATATCAGGGAGATCATATGATAATTGTCTTTCTCCGATTGACTTATTTTGCTCAGCATAATAGCCTCTACTTCCATCCACATCATTGCAAATGGCAAAATTTCATTTCTTCTGATGGCTGCATAGTACTCCATTGGATATATATACCACATCATCTTTATCCATTCATCTGTTGATGGACATCTAGGTTCTTTCCATAGTTTGGCTTTGTGAACATTGCTGCTATAATTATTCAGGTGCACATGTCCCTTCAGATCACTACATTTGTATCTTTAGGATAAATACCCAGTAGTGCAATTGCTGGCTTGTAGGGTAGCACTATTTTCAACTTTTTGAGGAACCTCTATGCTGTTTTCCAGAGTGGCTGCACCAGCTTGCCTTCCCACCAACAGTGTTTAAGGGTTCCCCTTTCTGGGCATCCTTGCCAGCATTTCCTGACTAGTTAATTTTCGCCATTCTGACTGGTGTGAGGTGGTATCTCATTGTGGTTCTGATTTGTATTTTCCTGATGCTGAGTGATGTGGAATACTTTTTCATGTGTCTGTTTTTCATCTGGATGTCTTCTTTGCAGAAATGTCTGTTCATGTCCTCTGCCCATTTCTTGATTGGATTATTCATTCTTTGGGTGTTGAGTTTAGTAAGCTCATTATAGATTTTGGACACTAGCCCTTTATCTGATATGTCATTTGCAAATATCTTCTCCCATTCTGTCAGTTGTCTTTTGGTTTTGTTGACTGTTTCCTTTGCTGTGAAAAAGCTTTTTATCTTGATGAAGTCCCAATAGTTCATTTTTGCCCTTGCTTCCCTTGCCTTTGGCAATGTTTCTAGGAATAAGTTGCTGCAGCTGAGGTCAAAGAGGTTGCTGCCTGGGTTCTTCTCAAGGATTTTGATGAATTCCTTTCTCACATTGAGGTTTTTCAGCCATTTTGAGTTTATTTTTTTGTGTGGTGTAAGGAAATGGTCCAGTTTCATTTTTCTGCATGTGGCTGTCTAATTTTCCCAACACCATTTGTTGAAGAGACTGTCTTTTTTCCATTGGACATTCTTTCCTGCTTTGTCAACAATTAGTTGACCATAGAATTGGAGGTCTATTTCTTGGCTCTCTATTCTGTTCCATTGATCTATGTGTCTGTTTTTGTGCCAGTATTATATTGTCTTCATGATGACAGCTTTGTAATAGACCTTGAAGTCTGGAATTGTGATGCCACCAACTTTGGCTTTCTTTTTCAACATTTCTCTGGCATTCAAGGTCTTTCCTTTTACCATATAAATTTAGGATTATTTGTTCCATTTTGTTGAAAAAAAAATTGATGGTTTTTTGATAAGGATTCATTAAATGTGTAGGTAGCTTTAGGTAGCATAGACATTTTCACAATGTTTGTTCTTTCAATCCATGAGCACGGAAGTTTTCTCCATTTCTTTGTGTCTTCCTCAATTTCTTTCATGAGTCCTTTATAGTTTTCTGAATACAGATTCTTTGTCTCTTTGGTTAGGTTTATTCCTAGGTATCTTGTGTTTTGGGTGCAATTGTAAATGGGAGTGACTCCTTAATTTCTCTTTCTTCTGTCTTGTTGGGGTATGGAAATGCAACTGATTTCTGTGCATTGATTTTATATCTTGACAATTTACTGAATTCCTTTACAAGTTATAGCAGATTTGGAGTGGAGTCTTTTGGATTTTCCACATAAAGTATCCTATCATCTGCAAAGAGTGATAGCTTTATTTCTTCTGTGCTGATTTGGATGCCTTTTATTTCTTTTTGTTGTCCAATTGCTGAGGTTAGGATTCTAATACTATGTTGAATAGCAGTGGTGATAATGGACATCCCTGCCATGTTCCTGACCTTAGCAGAAAAGCTCTCAGTTTCTCTCCTTTGAGAAGGATATTTGCTGTGGGTTTTCCATAGATGCTTTGATGATATTGATGTATTTACCTTTTATCCCTACACTTTGAACAGTTTTGATTAAGAAAGGATGCTGTACTTTGTCAAATGTTTTTTCAGTATATATTGAGAGTATCATATGGTTCTTGTTCTTTCATTTATTAATCTACTGTATCACATTGGTTGATTTGTGGATGTTGAACCAACCTTGCAGCCCTGGAATAAATCCCACTTGGTTGTGGTGAATAATCCTTTTACTGTACTGTTGGATCCTATTGGCTAGTATTTTGGTGAGAATTTTTGTGTCTATGTTCATTAAGGATATTGGTCCGTAATGCTCTTTTTTGATGGGGTCTTTGTCTGGTTCGGGGATCAAGGTGATGCTGGCCTCATAAAATGAGTTTCAAAGTTTTCCTTCCATTTCTATTTTTTGGAACAGTTTCAGGAGAATAGGAATTAGTTCTTCTTTAAATGTTTGGTAGAATTTCCCTGGAAAGCCATCTGGCCCTGGGCTCTTGTTTTTTGGGAGATTTTTAAGGACTGCTTTAATTTCTTTACTGGTTATAGGTATGTTCAGGTTTTCTGTTTCTTCTTGGTTCAATTTTAGTAGTTTATATGTCTCTAGGAATGCATCTATTTCTTCCAGATTGTCAAATTTGCTGATGTATAGTTGCTCATAATATGTCCTTATAATTGTTTGTATTTCTTTGATGTTGGTTATGGTCTCTCCTCTTTCATTCATGATTTTATTAATTTGGGTCCTTTCTCTTTTCTTTTTGATAAGTCTGGCCAGGGGTTTATCAATTTTATTAATTCTTTCAAAGAACCAGCTTCTAGTTTCATTGAGTTCTTTTATTATTTTTTCTTTGTTTGTTTTGTTTGTTTCTATTTCATTGATTTCTGCTCTGATCTGTATGATTTCTCTTCTGCTGCTGGGTTTAGGCTTTCATTGCTGTTCTTTCTCCAGCTCCTTTAGGTGTAGGGTCAGGTTGTGTATTTGAGACCTTTCTTTTTTTTTTAAAGATTTTATTTATTTATTTGACAGAGAGAAATCACAAGTAGATGGAGAGGCAGGCAGAGAGAGAGAGAGGGAAGCAGGCTCCCCGCTGAGCAGAGAGCCCGATGTGGGCCTCGATCCCAGGACCCCGAGATCATGACCTGAGCCGAAGGCAGCGGCCCAACCCACTGGAGACCTTTCTTGATTCTAGAGAAAAGCTTGTATCACTGTATCTTTTCCTCTCAGGACTGCCTTTGCTGTGTCCCACAGATTTTGAACTGTTGTGTTTTCATTATCATTTGTTTCAATGAATTTTTTCAATTCCTCTTTAATTTCCTGGTTGACCTATTCATTCTTTAGTGGAATGCTCTTTGGCCTCCATGTATTTGAGTTCTTTCCAACTTTTCTCTTGTGATTGAGTTCTATATTCAGAACATTGTGACCTGAAAATATGCAGAGAATGATCCCAATCTTTTGGTAACTGTTGAGACCTGATTTGTGACCCAGGATGTGATCTATTCTGAAGAATGTTCCACATGCACTAGAGAAGAATGTGTATTCTGTTGCTTTGGGATGGAATGTTCTGAATATATCTGTTATGTCCATCTGGTTCAGTGTGTCATTTAAAGCCTTTATTTCCTTGTTGGTCTTTTGCTTGGATGATCTGTCCATTTTGGGGAGTATTAAAGTTCCTACTATTACTGTATTATTGTCTATGTGTTTCTTTGGATTTTATTATTTATTGGTTTACATAGTTGGCTTCTCCCACATTAGGGGCATAGATATTTAAAATTGTTGGATCTTCTTGTTGGACAGACTCTTTGAGTATGATACAGTGTCCTTCCTCATCTCTTATTGTAGTCTTTGGCTTAAAATCTAATTGATCTGATATAAGGATTGCCACCCCAGCTTTCTTTTGATATCCATTAGCATGGTAAATTGTTTTCCACACTTTCACTTTAAATCTGGAGGTGTCTTTAGGTCTAAAATGAGTTTCTTGTAGAGAGCATATTGATGGGTTTTGATTTTTATCCATTCTGATACCCTGTGTCTTTTGATTGGGGCATTTAGGCCATTTACACGCAGGGTAACGATAGAAAGATATGAATTTAGTGCCATTGTATTGCCTGTAAGGTGACTGTACTGTATATTGTCACTCTTCCTTTCTGGTTGGTTACTTTTAGGCTCTCTCTTTGCTTAGAGAACCCCTTTCAATATTTCCTGTAGGGAAATATTGTTTACAAATTCTTTTAGTTTTCTTTTTTTTTTTTAATTTCTTTTCAGTGTAACAGAATTCATTGTCTATGCACCACACCCAGTGATCCATGCAATACATGCTCTCCATAATACCCACCACCAGGCTCACACAACCTCCCACCTCCCACCCCTTCAAAACCCTCAGATTGTTTTGCAGAGTCCATAGTCTCTCATGGTTCATCTCCCCCTCCAATTCCCCTCTTTTAGTTTTTGTTTGTCCTGGAAGCTTTTTATCTCTCCTTCTATTTTCAATAATAGCCTAGCTGGATATAGTATTCTTGGCTGCATGTTTTTCTCATTTAGTGCTCTGAATATATCATGCCAGTTCTTTCGGGCCTGTCAGGTCTCTGTGAATAAGTCTGCTGCCGATTTAATATTTTTACCATTGTATGCTACAGACTTCTTGTCCCAGGCTGCTTTAAGGATTTTCTCTTTGTCACTAAGACCTGTAAGTTTGACTATTAGATGATGGGGTGTGGACCTATTTTTATTGATTTTGAGGGGGGTTCTCTGTGCCTCCTGGATTTTGATGCTTGTTCCCTTTGCCATATTAGGGAAATTCTCTACAATAATTCTGTCCAATATACCTTACACCCCCCTCTCTCTTTCTTCTTCTTCTGGAATCCCAATTATTCTTACTGTCATTTCATCTTATGGTACCACTTATCTCTCGAATTCTCCCCTCGTGGTCCAGTAGTTGTTTGTCTCTTTTTTGCTCAGCTTCTTTATTCTCTATCATTTGGTCTTCTATATCACTAATTCTCTCTTCTGCCTCATTTATCCTAGCAGTAAGAGCTTCCATTTTTTATTTCACCTCATTAATAGATTTTTTTTATTTCAACTTGGTTAGATTTTAGTTCTTTTATTTCCCCAGTGTTTCTCAAATATCTTCCATGCCTTTTTTGAGCCCAGCTAGCATCTTGAGAATAGTCATCCTGAACTCTAGATCTGACATATTACCAATGTCCATATTGATTAGGTCCCTAGCCTTCCATACTGCCTCTTGTCCTTTTTTTTTTTTTTTTTTTGTGGTGAGTTTTTCTTCCTTGTCATTTTATCCAGATAAGAATATATGAATGAGAATAAAATACTAAAAGGGTGGCAAAGACCCCAGAAAAGTGTACACTAATCAAATCAGAAGAGACCCCAAATCAGGGGAGGAGAAAGGTTAAAAAGAAGTTTAAAAAAAAAAAAAAATTAAAATATATATATACATATATATATTAGACTGGTGAATAGAACAGAGCCACCCACTTGATTTGGGGTGTATTTTGGTCTTAGAATAAACTACCTCCCAAAATTTTAGCGAAAGAAAAAGTTACATATATACAAAATAATGATAAACATAATGAAGGGATGGAATATGACTGTAAAAATGAAAATTTTAAAAAAATTCTAAAAAAGGAATTGATAATATAAGTTGGTGGGAAAAAGAAAGAAAAATAAAATGGAGAGAATTTGCTCAGGCTGGAGACTAGAACAAAACCCTGTGCTAGATTTAGGGTATATTTTGATCTATTAGAAGAAATTATATCCCAATTTCTTTTAGAAGAATAAAACCTGTATGTATACAAAAAATAAAGGTAGATACAATGAAGGATAAAATATGATTATAATAATGAAGTTTTAAAAAATTTTTTTAAGAAAGGTATTGTTAAAATAAACTAGTTAATGTTAAAAGAGGAAAGGGAAAAAGTTAAAAAATTAGAATAAGAAAAAAATAAAATTAAAAAAATTTACTTAACTTTGCAAGACTAAATAATCATGGGGAGAAAGCCATGAATTCCATGCTTTGCTTTCCCCTCCTCTGGAATTCCACTGGTCTCCTTGATCAGTGAGCTTGGTCTTGGCTAGATGTTCTTGCTGACCTTCTGGGGGAGGGGTCTATTGTAGTGATTCTCAAATGTCTTTGCTGGAGGCAGAACTGCACTGCCCTTGCTAGGGGCTGGGCTAAGTAATCTGCTCAAGTTTGCTTTTTGGTTGCTTTTGTTCCCTGAATGCTTTTGGTAGAGCTCTGGAGGATGGGAATGAAAATGGCGGCCTCCTAATCTCCGGCCCAGAGGAGCCAAGAGCTGGGGCCCCACTTCTCAGTGTGCCTTCAGAGAAAAGCACTCAATCACTCCCGTCTCCCTGGTCTTGGGCCGCACTCTGAGCTTACCCAGCCTTTGACCAAGCGTTTCTGTCTCTGGAGCACAGCCATGTTTGGAGTCTCCAAACCCATCAGATTCCTGCCTCCAGAGGTGGAAGGTGGGTTTCCCCAGATCTGCCACTTGTGGGGTCCCTGCTCAAAGAGCAGTGGCCCAACTGTGTCTCGGGTCACAGTTTAAGGTAATCCTGAGCTGAGAGCTCACTCCTTGGCTCTGTCTCTGTAGCCAGCTTTCCTAGTATGATATCTGTGAGCTCTGCTGTATTCAGACACCCCTGATCCTTCTGTGACCCTGCGGGACCTGAGACCACACTGTCCCCGCGAGGGCTCCAACCCCGCTTAGCCTCTGGAGCAATGTCTGTCAGTGGAGCAGACCTGTAAAAGTTCTGATTTTGTGCTCCGTTGCTCTGCTGCTTGCCGGGAGCTGGCCCTTACCCGCCCCCCCAGACTATCTTCCCATGATTTTGGATTCACTTCTCCAAGGTCCTACCTTTCAGAAAGTGGTTGGTTTTTTGTTTATAGAATTGCGGCTCTTCTTATCTTTGATCTCCTATTGGGTTTGTAGGTGTTTGAAATGGTTTGATAACTATCTAGCTGAACTCCTGTGACCTGATGTCATCTCAGTAGGCTACCCCTCCGCCATCTTGACTCTTCTCCCCCAGGTTTTATTATTGAAAGGGACAAGTCACCAAAGCGTAAACATCTGAAAAGCTAAAGTCTTATGTTATTATTTCATCCAGTGTTGAAATATATGTGTGTGTGTGTGTGTGTGTGTGTGCACGCATGCATATCATTGAATTACACTAATATTTTTAATTGAGCTTAAAAGACAATTTAAAGGGAACTTGAAAATCAATTTATAAATGCAAACTTGAAAGTATTAATTATATAGACATACCCTGAAGTGTAATCAAGGAAAGGAAGAAGGTGAAACTTAATGGAATTAACTAGGTATAATAAAAAAATCATAGAACATTTCAATACCAAATTTTGGGAATTATTTCTTTAAAGTAAAAGTAACTTTGTCTATTCCACAGTGAAAAATTTAGGGGCCAGAATTTCAAGTGGTATGTGATGTCTTTGTACAATTACCTTTCATCTGAGTGGCTCCCATAGGGCCAGCCTGCATATCATAATTAGGGATGAAGTGGCCCTTTTGGATCAAAGTCTTGGGTGAATGTGAAGTGAAAGGAGATACAAAGAGCATCCATCAAAGCCACCCAATACTTGCAGCAGCCACACTTCACAATGGGATCAGACATCAGGGTTGTCTCCTGCACCTGTGTGAACAAACAGCGATGCCCACTGTTGGTTTTATCATGATTGTGAAGATTCTTGATGAGTATACGGAGATCATGTGGAGCTCTAAAAATGATATGTTACACTCCCTTTCGGGAATGCTATTCCCAGAATAGCACAGTTCTTTGAAATCCTCATTTAAATGAGTTTCATGATTTGTGGAAGGTGAGAATGCTCACACCTGCTTTGCAAATTGATAAGCTACGCCACGAGTTCATAACAGGTGGTTTGCTTGAAGTCAGGTGGTGAGTCATCAGTGGGACTACCGACAGAATCCAATTGTTCTGTTACCTGCTGACTCTCTTATTTCCCTTTTAATTAATGTTAGGGTAATTAGGGGAAAAAAAGCTTAGTAATATGGAGGGTTGTTGGTTTATCAACTTGAGGGCATTACATTTCTGTGTGTGTACACACTGGTGTGTTTGTGTGTGTTTCTGTGTTTGCCTGTGTTTTCTGAAACATTTTTGCCAAGTGGTATCTTCTTCCCACTTCCCAGATGGTAGTTGTGATTTTTTTTTTCTTTTGGATATTGCTCACAAATCAGGAGGCTTCATTTGCCAGTTGACAGATTTTAACAGCAGCTGGTAGGTGACCACCCTCCACCACCCATTCCTCCTACCTTCTTCCATGGCTAGGCATCAGCAGAGAGCATAGAAAAGCTATTGGATATTTAATGCTTTTAGGAAAGTTTGGGCAGTAGGAAAGTTTGACAGTTATTGAAAATATTCAATACAAAGCCAAATTGAAGTGTATCTTTCTGCTCAGATTAAAGGCATTTTTGCCAATTTTTCCCTGAAACACACACACTCTCTCTCTCTTTCTCTCTCTCTCTCTTTTAAATCAGTTTTCTTAACAACAGAATGGTAACTTTGTCTACTTTATATTGTGCTGCAAGGGGGCAATAGTCATTTTGAAAGTGTGATAAACAGAATTTTCTCATAGAATATGAGAAGATTCACCCATGGCATAAAATGATCTATCCCTGAGTAGAAATAATTTTGAAATGTTTTTGAATGATGAGTTGTACTGAGACCAATCTGGCCGTGATTTACCTTAATTTGTTGGAAAATAGAAGATCCATAGAGGCCTTCTCCATTCCAGTTCAGTCCTGTCTAGCTTGGTGCTGTAAGTTTTGTTTTTCACTCTCACTTTCTTTCTTAGTTACAGCTGACCTACCTGCTTCACTTCCTTTCCAGGAGGAGAATATGTCTTTGATCAGTCTGCAACAAGGTTACGAAGGTTTTTGTTTTGCTATTTGTTGGTCAGATTCAAAGGGTAGCTTTAGCCTTTCTCTCAGTTAGTGAATAGAGTGTTTTATCAGTGATTGAAGCCAAGCATCGATGAAACAACATGGATTTTTAGACAGTGGCCTTTTGTATTAAAAAAAATGAAAAGTTGGAAAGAAAGAAAATAAAGGCTATTATTTATCTGTTGCATTTGGTTGTTAATAAGCTTCAGAGATGTTGTATCATATGATCCCAAGTTGAACATGTGCTTTGGAACCAAACTGTCTAAGATTGAAGCCTAGGTCACTTTAGCCAAGTTAACTTCCCTACTCTGTACCTCAGTTTCCTTATCTATAAAATGGGGGAAATAATAGTACCTGCCTCAGCATTGCTGTGAGAATTACATAAGATACCAAAAAGCATACAAGCTACCCAGAACAGATTTTCTTGAATTATTAAAACCTACTCAGTTTAATATTTTAAAAGTTTGCTTTAATGTCCCTTTGAAAACATATGCAATGTGTTAAAAGATAAAAGGTCACAATGTGCAAATAAATACATGCCTCCTTGTATTAAACACAACCATGTCCTCAAAACTGACTCCTGTTCAGTTGAGTTCAGAGAAAGAGACTTGCCAATTTGGGTTTCGAGTGAGCTAAACTGCATTAATTTGCAGGTCTATTCACATCTAGCACAAACACTATAGTTAGAAAAACACTGTGGAGCTGTTCAGAAATGGAGATGATGTTCACAGTATATTTTAAAGGTGGAAAAAAATAGTTCAACCTCATTTGAAAGGCAAATAATTACTAATCTACATGAACAGGTAGTTGAACTTTGGGGCATCTTTTCGCTTCTACTAATCATGAAAACAAGAAAGGGAAATGTGAGCCTGGAAGTGAGAAGAATGTTAGTGTCTTAGGGCTAAAAGTAACTGAGAAACCAGAAGAGTCCCCTTATGTTACAGTCCAGGAAACAGATCTGGAGGATGTAATGAACTCCCTCTAACTCACATGAATAGGTGGTGACAGGGGACACATGTCATGACCCACGCAGTGACTCAATATCAAACTCACCTCCCCGGGTAAATTTGAAAATCTTGATAAAGTTGTGACTTCTAATTCAGTGATCCTTGACACGAGGGAGTCAAGCCTCCTACTGAAGATGAGTGTGTCAAATAGTTTTGTGTGGCCCAAAGAGGAAGTCTTTAGATTTATCTGGTACTAAAAGACTGTAGGGACATGAGGAAAGACCTATATATGAAAGATGGACTTCATCTGAACCCTGAAAGCAAGAGGCTGCGAACACTAAAATCTGAAAATAGCAGCAGCATGATTTTCGAGCTGTAAAAATGGAAGGGAACTTAATGGAGTGCAGAATAGCAGATGAATTACTTTGACAATGGCTAGAGAGGTAGAAGGGAATTTGGTGGTTTGGATGAATAAAAAGGGAATGATGAGAGAGATTGACCCAGTACATTGAAAGAAAGGTAAGCATGGGAAGGAAAGTCAAGTTTCAAAAGAAAGGTGGTAGAAGCCTAAAAATAAAGAGGGTGAATGTTGGTTTTATTGCTGGCAACTGAACATCGGAATACAATTGAAAATTTCATAGAACTATAGGTTGCTCTTAAGATAACTTCTGTCATTTTCTTCATTGTGGAAAAATCATTTCATTTTCCTGGGTTTTAATTACTTTCTGTGTAAGATAAGAATTAAAATGGTGTGCCATCCTGAAGGTCTGTTGTTCTAGGACATTTGGGAGAGTCAAGGATCGTTTATTTAAAAATTCCTTCAAATAGTGACAGTTCCAAATCAATTCTTTTGTAATATCCATTAGCTTAAGATGCTTTTCTTTATCCAAATACACAGTAAATTCTTACTTGAGTTCATAAATATTTATGTATTTGAGTTTATAAAAATGAACCGGCATAGGGTAATGATACTGAACAATGAAAATGATCTTTTGGCTCTGAATTCCTGGTTGGTTGCTCTTATCTAGAAGTTTTAATAGTTTGGGAGCTTCTAAACTTATTGAAAAAACACTAAGGTATATGTAAAAAAAAAATTTTTAACCATTTCGCTGAGGAGGGTTGCAAGTGGGGGTGGTTGATGATTTTTTCAAGAAAAGAATATTTTGGTAAACAGAAATTTTTTAAGTCTCATTACATAATGAAAGTGTCATTGCAATAGATGAAAGAAATATTTATTCCTAATTGTTTCAGGTGTACTCATCCAAACTGGTTTATTTTGAATCCTGTAGTTTTAGAAATACAACAACTAAATATGGGGCACCTGGGTGGCTCAGTGGGTTAAGCCTCTGCCTTCAGCTCAGGTCGTGATCTCAGGGTCCTGGGATCGAGCCCCACATGGGACTCTCTGCTCAGCAGGGAGCCTGCTTCCCCCCTCTCTCTCTGCCTGCTTCTCTGCCTACTTGTGATATCTCTCTCTCTCTGTCTGTCAAATAAATAAATAAAATATTAAAAAAAAAGAAATACAATTAAATATGAATCTAACACTAGATCATAAGTTACAGAACAATCTTTGAAAGACATTACATGTTATGAAATTAAAAGTGTAATGTAAAGTTAGCATAATAAACTTAAGAAAAATACTTTTCTGTTCATATTTTAGAAAATATAACTTCAGAAAAATATACATAGATGACCAAATATTTTTTAAATATTGAGGCAAAAGTACATCTCAAAAACCATGGGATTATTGGGAAGTAGGTACTATGAGCATTTTAAAATCAGATAAAAATATATCTTCAGATTTTGTTACTAATGAAAGAAGCCAAACTTCTTCCTCCAGCAGGTCAAAAGTAAAAATAAAATGTTTGACAATATGACAAATAAATGCACTAAATATAAATTTTGCTTATCAAATCAGAAATATTCCTCCTCCCCTACCCCAATGCACAAAGAATGGAAACTTGCATTGCATACCTCACTTTTTAATTTTCAAAGTAAATACAGATATTCTGGAAGAAATTTAACAATCCTGTGTCAACTGAATTGACAAGAACGAGTTCATTAGCCATTATGCAGAATGAGTGTATTAGAGCGTGAGCAAAGTGGAGAAAAGAGGGAATGGGTTAATGCCATGTAGGAAAATGAAAGATGTAGAGATACTTTATAATTTGTGAATATGTAACTAACGTCCAACTAAAAAAACAAAAACTTCCTTATGGCACAAGCAAGAATTCACTCAAAATGGGTCACAGACATAACTGTAAAGCCCAAACTATAAAACTCTTAGAAAAAAAAAAAAACCTGGGAGTAAACTTTATGACCTTGGTTTAGCCAAAGCATTATTAGATAGGATGCTAAAAGCACAAGTGACACACACACTAGATGCATTAGACCTCAGGAAAACAAAAAAACTTTGGTGCTGTAAATGATACCATCAACGAAATGAAAAGACATCCTAAGGGATGGGAGAAAGTAGTTGCGAATTTTATATCTAGTAAGGGACTTATATCTAGAATATATAAAGAACTCTTACAAATCAATAACAAAATGAAAACAACCTACGTAAAAATGGGTAAGGACTTGAATAAACATTTCTTCAGAGAGGGTTTACAAATTGCTATCAGAGCATGAAAAGATGCTGAATATCATTAGCCATCAGGGAAATGCAAATTAAAATCCCAATAAGATACCACATCACATGCATTAGAATGGTTATAATAAAAAGAGAGGTAAAAATAACAGGTGTTGCTGAGGATATGGAGAAATTGGAACCCTCACACACTGTTGGTGGGAATACAAAATTCCCAGAGGTGCAACCTCTTTGGTAATGGAGTTGTTAGCACATGACTGAGCAATTCCAGTCCTAGGTATATAACCAAGGGAAGCGGAAACATCTTCACACAAAGTCTGGCTCTTGAGATTCATAACAGTATTATTTGTTCTAGTTAAAAAGCAAACGTAAATGTCCATCAACTGAATAGGTAAGCAAATGTGCTATATCCATACAATGGAATATTATTTGACCATAATGAAGTACTGATTTAGGCTTCAGCATAGTTAAACCTTGAAAGCAGTATGCTAAAGGAAAGAAGGCAGTCACAAAGGACACATATCATATTGCTCCTTTCATATGAAATGTCCGGAGTAGGCCAATCCCTAGAGATAGAAAGTAAATAAATGGCTGGCTAGGGCTGGGGGGAATGAGGTGAATGTGGGGACCAGAGAATGCCGAAGAGGTGGGGGGTTTTCTCTTGGGATGTTGAAAGTGTTCTAAAATTGTGGTAGTTGTTGCACAGCTCTGTGAGCCTCTGAACTGCACCCTTAAAGCTGGTGAATCGTATATCATGTGAATTATAGGTTTATAAAGCTGTTTAAAAAATAACCCTCATCACAAATAAAATGAGAACTGTGCCATGACATAGGCATCTTCTGGCAAATGACAAAAGTTTTACTGTCGATGGTGGGATGGTGGAATGAAATGAAAAGACAACCTAAGGGATGGGAACCCATCCTGCAAACCTGCAGACCTGCAAACCTGCAGACCACAGGTTCTTTCAGTTTGCCTCGAGGATTTTTTCTGGAATGACAGATGCAGTGCTTCTTGAAGTGTGTGTGTGTGTGTGTGTGTGTGTGTGTGTGTGTGGTGCACGCGCGTGCGTGCATGTGCACATGTGAGCTTTCCTGGGGGCAGTCAGTGGGTCATTTTTGAGTATGGAACATCAAATCTTCTAGGGCACTTGTCCCTAAGGCACTTTTGGCATCCAATTCCCCATGCAGGTTATTAGACATATTGCTAGAGGTTGTAACTTCCTTAAATCCAATTTGCATAATGATCAGTTTTAGTGTGCATTCTAGAACTCAGCGTGAAGTAATCCTAAGGGCCCATAGCCCAAATTTGTTAGCATCTTATTTTTGAAAGTATAAATTTTTGTTTTTGTTGTACACTGCCTTGATTTTTATCTTGTCCTGATTATTTAGTCAGATGATTCTATTTATTTTTTAAATCATATAAGAGCTCGTTATAAGGTTGAATTCATTTAATTAAGAAAAAAAACCCCACGAAGATAAAGAAAGGAAGGACAGAATACAGAGAAGAAATAATAATGGAAAATATTTGTAATTCCATTAAAGAGACAAATAGCTATCCATTGACAGGTTTAGTGAAAAGAAATTAAAATAGGTTAATAGAAGCTAAATTGTATAAATGGTGTATCACTATTGTATACTTCGCCCCTTCTTACCAAGGAGTTGTGTTCTAAGTGTGGCTTTATAAGCTATTTGGAGCTTGAGAGGCATTTTCCTTTAGAAGTTGAGGCTCACAAGTAGACGGAGAGGCAGGCAGAGAGAGAGGGAAGCAGGCTCCCTGCTGAGCAGAAAGCCCGATGCGGCACTCGATCCCAGGACCCTGAGATCATGACCCGAGCCGAAGGCAGCGGCTCAACCCACTGAGCCACCCGAAGGCTCAAGTCCAAACCACAAGAGTTCATTTAATCTGCATGTATCTCAAATACAAGACAAAGAGTCCTATAAATGCTAATAAAATATATAACTGATTCATTTAACACATCTGTGTTAAGCCTGATTCTGTTCCTGGTGATGGCGATAGGTGCTTTTCTTTTTTTTTTTTTTTAAGATTTTATTTATTTATTTGACAGAGATCACAAGTAGGCAGAGAGGCAGGCAGAGAGAGAGGAAAGGAAGCAGGCTCTGCACTGAGCAGAAAGCCCAATGCGGGGCTCGATCCCAGGACCCTGGGATCATGACCTGGGCAGAAGGCAGAGGCTTTAACCCGCTGAGCCACCCAGGCGCCCCAGATAGGTGCTTTTCTATGTTAGATACTTTTGGGATTCCAACTCCTCTCATTACAGTGGGATTGGGCTAATTAATTATTGTTCTCAATCAATATTTACTCAGCAATTGTTGTCAGCCTGACACTACACTATCTTGTTTCTGAAAATGCAGAGATAGGGTCTCTGCTCCCACTTTTTAGGAGCCATCAGTCGGGAGGGAGCATGTACAAGTAAAATTATTTTGATTAGTGCTTCATATGGGGTAAGCACAGACATCAGGGGGAGCAAAAATAAGGGAAAGGCTCAGATTTGTCTTTTGGGGGTAGGGAATAGATCCTGCACCAAATGAAGCCAGAAGCACTGAAGAATGAGGTTGAATTGATTGTGGAAGTTGGGGGCAGACAGAGGTCATTCTGGGCAAAGAGATGAAGTGTTGAGGATAAAGGAAGCAAGTAACAGGTTGGGAGCGATGGGAACAGGATGGGCAAGGTGGGGGTGGTGAAGAAAATCAGACCAGAGGCAGGTGCAGTAAAGAGGGCTGGCAGAGACCCTCTATTGGTCATCATTGTGGAGGTGGTAGTTGGAGCTGCCGGTGGTTTGCAGGAAGACCAAGTGTACTAAGCATAGCACTCAGGATGGAAACCTAAGGTCTGGTGCCAAGAGATGAGCAGGAAGGATCAGGGTCAGGGGGTGAGAGGACATGAGGCTGCATTGTTGTGGAAGGCCAGGGAAAGAATGTCCTCAACAGTGTCACATTCTGGGAGAGGGTAGTCAAGTAGAATTGAGAATCATCTGTTGTGTACAGCAACAAGGGACTAGTCAATGCACTTCTTAGACACCTTTGTCTCCAAGCTACAAAGGCAGGTATTAGATGCTCTGAGAACACCAGTCCCTCCATTAGGTGATTTTCAGGAGCATGAGCTTTTTGCCCCTCCAGCCTAGTTCTGGCAGAAACCCTGTTCACAAGGTCCTTTCAGTTTTCTAGGATCTTCCTTGTATTTGTGAAGTTTCCTCACCTCCTTGTGCTATCTCTAGACCCTAGAACTGGATATTATCCTGCAAATGGGCTCTTTTAATATTTTAAAATAAGAATTTTTAGCAATGTGAGATTCCTGAATCTTAAAAAAATACTAATTTACCAATAAATCTTGTTGTGGGAGGAAGACTTCCATAGCTTACTAATAATACCAGCATATGGTTTGGGACGTGTCTTCTAGAAATCAGATATGTGAAATTGGCTTTTATTTTCAACTGGTATTTTCAACATTAGCCTTAATGCAACTGCACAAACCCTTGTCCTAAATTCTAAAATCCAAAACATTGAACACTGGAATTATTTCGTAAGGTTGGAGATGACTTGAACTGAAGTGAGGTTATTTAGAGACTTTACTCATCTCTCTTAGAGTGAATCTTCACATTTTAATTATTAATGTGTTTATTACAAGGTGTTGCCCCAGACTCTACTGGACTGTTAAATAATATATGGTATGTACACCATACTGGCTTTTTAAAATCCAAGAGAACCTGAATTCTGAAACATATCTAGCCCCAAGGGTTCCAGCAATGGTTTTGGCAGTCTCAATCCTGACCCATTTCGGCATTTCTGCTTTCTTAAATGAGCCTTCTTTTCCTGGCTATTCCATGGACTTCCATGCCGGGTGAGGGCCAGGGTCTATTTTTGTGCTGTATGTCTGGCTTTTTAAGTTTTTATTTTGATTCCAGTGAACATACAGTGTTATCTTAGTTTCAGGTGTACAATAGTGATTTGGCAATTCTGTGCATCACCCCATGCTCATCAGGGTAAGTGCAGCCCTTAATCCCCGTCACATATTCTACCCACCCCTCCACCTTCCTCCCCTCTGGTAGCCATCAGTTCTCTATAATTAAGCATCTGCTTCTTGATTTCTCTCTTTCTCTCATTTTCCCCTTTGCTCATTTGTTTTGTTTCTTAAATTCCACATATGAGTGACGTCATGCGGTATCTGTCTTCCTCTAACAGACTTATTCACTTAACGTTCTACTCTGTAGCTCCATCCATGTTGCTGCAAATGGCAAGATTTCTTTTTTTTTGGATGAATAATGTTTCTTTGTATATATAGCACACCCCCTTTATCCGTTCATCTATTGATGGATGTCACTGTTTACCATTGTATGCTGGGCCTGGCATGTCCTAGGGCCAGTACTGTTTATTAAGCAGATAGACTTTTAAATAAATGAATTTTTTCCATTCTCTCTCTCTCTCTCTTTTTTTCTCTCTATCCTGCTTCTAGGTGTGGCCTTAACTCCATTCTGCAGTCTCTGAACATGATGTAGGTAGGGACTTTCCAAGTTCCAAGTACAGCCAGTAGCATCCTCTTTCAGGCAACTCTGATGGGTAGGTTTTGCTATTTGGAGTGAGGTTTGCAGATTCTGAGACCACACCCAAGCTTATCAGGCAAGCGTGCCACAGCCAGTGACTATCCTCTGCTTCAGGTAATGAGGGAAAGTTTGTAATGGTTTGTGTCCCATGATTTTTTTCAATCCTACCTACTATGGATAAGCAGGGACTCTGCTTTGATTTTCATTTGTTCTTTGTCATTTTGGTTTTGAGGCCCAGACTCAAAATATTTTTTCATAATTTCCTGGCACCTGGAGAATGGAACACCTGTTATTTGTACATAACTTTGTATTTACCAAGTAAAATAATGTGATGGAGGGAATACAAACTTGGTAGTCAGAGTGAGCACATTACTTAACTGTTGGGGATCTCAGTAACTTCTGTTAGGTTAGGATACCATAGCTGTCCTCCAAGGGTATTATATGTTTTAAATGGGATATTATATGTAATGTACGTCAGAATGTTTAATAAATGTTGCTTAGAGTCCTTCTTTGCCTATAAATAATTGCTTTTGTTCCTCACAGTAACCTTAAAAAGTAAGGGATCATTGTTTCCAGTTGTATAGAAAAAATGGAAACTCAGAGAAGTTAAGTAACAAATGGCAAGTCACACAGCTAACAAGTGGCAGAACCTAAAACTTGGGTCTTTTTGTTCTAAACACTTTGCCCTTCACTTCTGTTCTTCTTCAGTGCAGGAAAATATTTCTGGAAGTAAAGGAAAATTTGGATAGAATTCAGGTTAAGTCAGCCGATTCTTTCCGTATGATGACAGTGTCAAGGGGCTTGTGCTCCACTTTGGGGCTGTACAGGCCTAAGGCAGACTCTGCTTCCAGTAACTCCTGGTATTTTGGGGATAAGGCAGTGTGGTCAATATGAGTGATGTGCTGTGGAAACAGAGAATAGTCTTGATACTTGTGGCCACTGAATTCTTACAGAATCATAAATTTGTTTTGTGCTGAGAGGGCCCTAAAAGATGAGCTGATTCCTATTAGGTGTGCTATGTGTGTATTTAGGTTCAGGGGAGCAGCCCCAGCTACGTGTGAGGGGTCAAGGACATATAATCTGATTGGAGAAATCATGCTAAGTGAATAAAATATTAATAAGGATTTAAATAGCTAGCCCAGAGAGAAGACCTATCACAAAGCAGTACATACTTATTTGCTCAATGAATTATGCAGACAGCGTATATTATAGGAATTCAGGGGAGAGGGATACAAAGTTTCTGGGCCAAGATGTCATAATTATGTGTTGGAAGAAGCAAATCTAGAATGGAGATCCCTTCACTATCACCTTTAATACTCTTCACCCTTTATTACTGTATTAGTCACAGTCCTTCTGGGTGCAGGTGATGGAAAATTTGAAAGGGGCTTAAACACACACATGTGCACACCATAATATATTGGCTCACATAAGTGAAAAGTCCAGTGGGTTATTCTGGATACAGGAATGATTGGTTCCCATTCACTCTGGGTCTCAGGAATCTACAATTCTTGGTTCTTCTTTTCTCGGGGTTGGCTTCTTTCTGAGACAGGCTATTGTCCAGGTGATGAAGGTACAGGCTTACATCCTATCAGCTTATCAACCCCAGCTGCAGGAATGGAAGAGCCTCTCTTCAGTACTTCCAGCAAGGGCCCAGGGCTAGCTGTCATTGACCAGATTTGAGTTGCCTACCCTAAAGTAAAGGTCAGCCTCACCTCAGCCTCCTGGATTGAAATTTGGAGACTGGTTTCCTGAAAAGAAAATCAGGATGTCATTACCAAAAGATTCTAGAGGGTCGAAATAAACATCTGTGTAGTATAGCTCATATATAAGAGTTGGAAAATTTTAAAAAGAAATTTGAATACTGAGAACCCAAGTTTTTATCTATTTACCCTCATAACAGGCACTCTGCTCTTCATTTCTTCATATAGAACAGATTTATATCCTATCATTTTTTTTTCTGTTTGAAGGACTTCTTTTAACAATTCTTTTTTTGTTGACGATGTTCTGTTCATAAGCTGTCTTTTTTTCCTTTGACTACTTTTAAAAAAATTAATAGACTATTTTTAGAGTAGTTTTAGGTTTATAGAAAAATTGGGCAAAAAATATGGGAAGTTGTCACATGCTCTTTCTCCTCCTGCCTTGTTTCTCCTATTAACATCTTGGATTGGTCTGGTACATTTATTACAGTTGATGAAACTGATACATTGCTACTAACTAGAGTCCATAGTTTACATTAGGGTTCATTCTGTTGTTTCATTCCCAATTATCTCTCACTGGTTTTTAACTCTTTGGTTGTGGTGTGGCTTGATGTAGTTTTCACCATACTTCTTGGACTTAGCGTGTGTGGAACTTCTTGAACTGGTGGGTTTTTCATTTTCATCAAACATGGAAAAGATTGTTCATGCTTTTTTTCAGATTTTTTTCCCCTGCTCCTCTTCTTCTTTCATGGTCTCCAATTCCATATATTGTATGCTGTTTGAAGTTGTCCCACTGCTAACTGTTCTTTGTTCAGTTTTTTACAGTGATTGTCTTTCTCTGTGTTTTGGATAGGTTTCTATGGCTATGTTTTCAGGCTCACTGGTCCTTCTTTCTGCAGTGCACAATCTGTGATTAATTCCAGTCAGTGTAGTTTTCATCTCTAAGTTTCATTTCAATCTTTCATATCTCCATATCTCCATAATGTTCTTTCTTTTAGTTTCTTGAATGTATGGAATATAGTGGTATTTACTGTTTTAAGGTCCTTGCCTAAAAATTCTATTATCTGTGTGATTTCTTAGACCATTTCAATTGATTGACTTTTTTCTTCATTATGGGTGATATTTTTCTGCTTCTCTGCATGCTTAGAAATGTTGGATTGGTTGGCATACATTGTAAGTTTTACCTTGTTGCATGCTGGAAGTATAATGCTTCTTGAGCTTGGAACCTGGGTAAGTTACTTGGAAGCTGATCCTTTTAGGTCTTGGTTTTAAACTTTGCTGGGTAAGGCTGAAGTAATGTTTTATCTCTGGCTCCTTCCTATGAGGCAAAAATCTCCTGAGTGGTTTAACCAATGCCCCACTGAGGGGGTTTTCTATGCTTGCTAGTTGAACCAGGCAATGTTCCTGGTTCTGTCTGAATTCCAGGTGCTGTTACCTCCATTCATTTCCATTAATTCTTTCTATGTCTTCAGTATTTTTCCTCACATGCCCTTATCAGTATTTTTCTTAAGACTTCAAATACAGTAGATCTCTGAGTTCTCTTTGTAGCTTTCCTCTTCAGTACTGTTTTGGTGAGTTCTCACAGCTTTGGCCCCTAACTCCATCCCTCAAAGCAGGGAGAACATCAGCTTTGCCTCAAAACTTTCTCCAGGCAGTCAATTTGGGTAAGCATAGAACTTACTTGCTTACTTTTCATCTCTCAGGACTCCCTCTTTTTAGTTGCTTAATGTTCAATATTTTCAGAATTGTTGTTGATGTCCAGGTTTTTAGTTGTTTCACGTGTGAGGCTAAATTGAGTGCTTGTTATTTCACCGCGATTAGAGGCAGATATCCCCTTGATGAACCCTTACTAATTGAAAGGTTGACCTTGGTTTCTTCTCAGAATTTTTTTTTTAACATGGAAAGTTCAATCTCTTGGCATTTCATTTCTTGGCTTTCCAACACATGCCCTTCATTTATTTTTCTTGTCTTATAGTGCTTTTGAGACCTCCAGTACAGAATTGCAAGGAAGTGATAACATCGAGTGTTCTCGTCTTTTATTGTCTCTAAGGAATGTTAAAGTTTGCTATTGAGTGTGATGCATGATAGATTTTCTTTTTCAGGTGGAGAAAACTTCCTTCTATTCCAAGTTACTGGGAATAATTGTCATGAATGGGTGTTGAAACCTATTTAGATTTTCCATATCTGTCGAGATGATTTTAAGTTTTTCATCTTTAATCTATTAATGTGGTTAAGTATATTTAAGAGATCTTCATGATACTTAACCTTCTTTGCATGTCTGTTATAAATTCTTATTCTCAATGTATTTGCTTTTGATATAAATTTTGTTTGCTGCTTAGTTTACAATGTTTGCAACTAGCGCTGTGTGAAATTGAACTACTACATAAATTCCCTGACTTGAGTTTATAGCTATCCTTAAAAAGTGATATATATATTATATATATATATACATATGTATATATATATATATGAAGCCTTTCCTTCTAGAATGGTTTATATAAAAGAGCAGTTACCTATTCACTGAAAGTTGGAAAATTGACACAAAACCATTTGGATATGGTATGTCACTTTTTGAATTTTTTCCTACGTGTTACTTCTTCAGCGATTACCAGTTTATATTCGTTCTTTTTAAAATTGTTTAAACTGGAGTGCCTGGGTGGCTCAGTGGGTTAAAGCCTCTGCCTTTGGCTCTGGTCATGATCCCAGGACCCTGGGATCGAGCCCCACATCGGGCTCTCTGCTCAGCACGGAGCCTGCTTCCTCCTCTCTCTCTGTCTGCCTCTCTGCCTGCTTGTGATCTCTGTCAAATAAATACATAAAATCTTAAAAAAAAGTTGTTTAAACTTATCTGTGTTCTCTTGTGATTTTCAAGTGTCCATTATATCTATAAATGTATTCTTTGTCTTAATCTTTAAGATTTTGGCTTATCTTTAAGAGATTGTCTTCATCTTCCCTAGTTCCAATGTTGTCTTTGTAGTAACATTTTTATTAATATCTACTTTTTAGTTTTTTATTTCTCCCATGTACTTTGCTTCGGTTTAAACTCTTGATCAATAATGTCTTGAATTGACCATTGATCATATTAATTTTTCAGTCTTTTTCTTTATTTCTAATAAATACCCTAAATGAATCCATAAATTTCTTTTAAGTACCACTTTAAATATATCCCACAAATGTATGATATGTGATGTGTTCATTATTTTTCAGTTATAAATATTTTATCATTCCAATTAGAGTTTCTTCTTTGACACATCAATTATTTAAAAATGTGGATTCTGGTTTCCAAAAGGCATTTTTATAATTTCTAAAAAGTCTTTTATTTCTAACTGTATTGAGATTAGAATGTGTGTGGTATAATTATATTTTTGAGGCTTCCTCTGTGGCCTGATACATGGCCAATTCTTGTAAATCTTCCACATATTTAAATCACTGTGTGTTCTTAGATTGTTTTCTGTCTCACCTCAAGATAGTTTAATACCTTTTGTTTATTATAGTCTGTGTGTTTGCAGGTTAGCTCATCTTTAGAAGGGCTATGTTTGTGCTTGGTGAAGGGTGCAATCCTGTGTTCATTGGCTTATGGAAGTATTCCTATAGTGCAATTTTACACTTGCTTCTGCTGGGTTCTCCTTGATTTCATAAGTGCTTACCCATTTCCCTTATTAATTTCTTACTTTCAAATGTCTGTGTTGGGCTGGTACTATATCTCTGTGAGAGATATAGTTCTCATAGAATGTTTTTACTTCTCATAGAATAATTTTTTCTCATTCACAGCCCCAATGGGTAGTAACCTTCCTTGCTACTTCTCTAGGTCCAAACTTTTAGCTGAAATTTATTAGTGCCCCAGCCTCTATTAAAGAGTAGTAGCTTTATGCTAGGGTCTTAGATCCAGACTTGCATAAATCCAAGTGTGTTAATATCCTAGATATCAGCCAAACAAGTTGTTTACACCTCTGGGGTAGTAACAAGTATTTTTCTAATTTTATCAGCATTTCTATGAGTTTGTAGCAGGAGAGGTTTTATATGGCTTCAGACTTCCAAAAGCTGGTCTAATTTTTAAAGATGAATGAACCGAAATTCACCCAAGATCACCCTGTTGGGAAGCGTCAGAGCTGGGATGAAAACCTGTGCATGACTTGCTTCTCTTTGGTACTCTTCCCACTTGGCATTTGCCTTCATGGTATTTGTGATAGTTACTCTTATGCATCACTTGATTGTGCCACAGGTGCCAAAATAGTGGCTCAGATACTCTTCTGGGTGTATCTGGGAGGATGTTTCTGGAGGAGATTAACATTTGAATTGGTAGACTGAGTAAAGTAAACTGCCCTCCCTAATGGGGTGGGCCTCACCCAATCTATTGAAGACCTGAATAGCACAGAAAAGCTCAGTAAAAGAGAACTTTGCCTGACTGCTTGAAAAAGCATTGGTCTTCATCTGCTCTTGAACTAGAATGTACACCATTGGCTCTCCTTGTTCACAGGCTTTCCGATTACAGATCTTGGAACTTCTCAGCCTCCATAATTACATGAGCCAATACCTTATAATAAATAAATATAGATCATATTATCCCCCCTATTGGTTCTGTTTCTCTGAATAACCTGGTTAATACACTCTTATACTAATTTTAAATTCATTTGTTTATTCCTTATTGAAGGATTTGATTTATTACTTTTTTACTTCTAATGTTTTTAAATTTTATTTATTTATTTGACAGAGAGAGAGAGAGAGAGATCACAAGTAGGCAGAGAGGCAGGCAGAGAGAAAGGGGGAAGCAGGCTCCCTGCTGAACAGAGAGCGCTATGCGGGGCTTGATCCCAGGACCCTGAGACCATGACCTGACCAGAAGGGAGACGCTTAACCGACTGAGCCACCCAGGCGACATGGCTGTGTTTTCTCCTAACAATATGTTAGGCACTAAGGGATAGAGAAGAGAAGAATGAATTAAGACTACAAATTCCTTGAATACGTTAGAGGAATCACAGCTACATAAACCCATTTAGAAAATGTAAGTAAGATAGATAACAGAAGGTAAGCTCTACATGGCAGTTAAGAATATGGATGAAACAAGTGACATTATTATACCCAGGGCAACATTTCCAATTCAGTGGTGCTTAGCTTGTTCAGGTGGTTTAATGCTGAAAATTGACGTGATTTTTGTGGTACCCCATGTAATTTTCATGTATTTATTTTCTTCATGAAGCAGGACTCATTTTGTCAGTGGAAAATACAACTAGATGATGTAAACCATGTTACAGTCATAGTCATGAGTATTGCATATCCAAGACAAATCAACTAAGAAAGAAACATAAATAGCTACTTCATTTCTTTGTTACATTTTTTTTTTCATCTGCTCGTGCATGTCAGCTTATGTGATAAGAGGCACCCAAGGGGCAGAAACTTTATGGGAAAAGTCAAACATTTGGAAAAATTGCCGTTAACTTTCCTACAAATGGAGAGAAGTTGTTCGTTATCTGGTATCAGTGGCATCACTGAGGGCTGCTATTCTTCTATATGTGTACCACCCCTGAATATATGATGTATGAATTGTGTGACTTTTATTGGAATCTGCCTTTTATTTTTCTTCCTAAAAAGCTCTTACTTAGCCAAGTGTACATTTTCAGCCTATTTCTTTCCAGTTATCATAATATATTTGGATATATTTACTGTAGATTTGGTACTGAGGAGAGTTTGAGACTGCCTTTTAGAAATTATCTCTGTAGCTTGACAGGGCTGTATTGCAAGATAAAACAATAACTTTGGGAACTGCCTCGAGAATGATTTGCAGCATGGGATGGAAAGATGAGTGAATACACTTAATAGCTAGAATTTCAAAAACTCACAACACCTGCACATCTCAAGATCTGTTTATTATCTCTCTCAGCCTTGGCTACCCATCCCAGGCCCTTCATTTTAGTATCCATGGCAATGGAATTTGTTTTTTGTCTTCCTAATCAGAACATTTGTAAATCAAAATGTCGATTCACATTTGCTTGTGAAGATTCATTGGAGTGATAGAAAAGTGTTGGGGGTTGGGGAAAAGAAAGCAAGAGCAAACAGTCTGGTTTTATGTTTTCTCTGCATGTGCAGAAATTTAATTATCAGGTCACCACAGTTCTCAGCAGAGTAAATTGTAGTCTTGGCCATTAATTTGTATGTAAATGCCACTATAGCAGGAAAACAACACAACACTTGGGTCCTATCAAGGAATCCCCTTGTTGGAGGCATGCATATTAGAGAGCAGAGCCAAAAAGAGTCAGGAGGTTAACAGTTTAGCACTTGCTCTTCCACAGGTGAACTCTGTTGCAGTGATGAACCTGAAAGTGATTGTCAAAGCCAAGTGTTCGGGAAACATTTGTAGTTGAGAGAGTCAGATAATGAGAAATGAGGGCCTGGTGAGTACAGATACAGGTCTGTTCATAATACTGCCTATTATGGTGCAGCCTTTGTGTGATCTCCATAGCCTGAGCCAATCACCCCACCCCTGATGCTTTCAGGATGCTTCCTCTCTTATCTGGGATGAGCTTGGCCTGGTGGGGAAGAGAAGTGAGTTACTTTCTGTTTTAGCACACAGTTCCATTATTAGTGGATTCCTTTGATCTTATGATTCCTGTGTTCTGTTGGGTTTGTTTCAGTTTTACTTTTAGTCTTAGCTCTCAGGTGGATCTGTCTGGAGTTTTAATGGAATACCTGGGGTCTCTAACTTGGCCAGATTCAAACTCCTGACTCCTGAAATAGGCTGCAGTCAAAATGTCTGCTCAGATTTTTTAGCTCTCTAGCTGTTACTTTTAAGAGTTTCTTGGATTCCGACCCCCACCCCACCCCCAACTCCGTGCATTCATATTCCACATTTCAACCAAGTGTTTGCCAAGTTCATATGCAGACTTTGGAGTTCTTTTTCTGTGGCTTCCTCCTTTCTGGAGTTTCCACCTGTATTTCCAGCTGCCCTGAATTCTGTCCTCTGACACTGTAAGTAAATAAGCCTTCTGTGTCTGCCAGAGTCCTAGATCCCCTATGCTTCTTAGACTTGGTGGAACTCTTAGCAGAAAAGCAATGTAATCATGGAAGTTTCCTTCTTTCAAAACTTGGATCCTCTCCAGATTGTCCCTGCTCTTGCTTACTAGTTGACTTAAAAAATTTTTTTTTCGTGAGTTTATGATTGTTATTCATAGGTGAGTTAAAATCACTTATTCTGCTGTTAATGGAACTGGAATCTTCACTATTGTAAGTTTTCCGTACTCTAGTGATCCGTAACTAGTTTTAATAAAAGATTTTCTTTTTGACCCACTCATATGTAAGTGTTACAAGTGCCATCATTTTGTGCATATAGGAAATGGAGTTGTCAAAATATCTTGCACAAGGTACAGGGTAGCAAGAGCCAGTGTGCACAGGAGGACCTGGTGCTAGTCTTTCCTCTGCCACTAATTAGCTATTTGGCTATAGGCGAATCCCTTAAGTAGCCTCAGACACAGTGTCTGTTCAGTAGAATGAGGGAGTGGGGTTATATCGCTGTTTTTCAAACTTTTAAAAAGTGTCAGGACTCCTATTCTTTTCCCAACAAAATCTTATAAAAATGTAAATAATATTAGAGCAAAACAGCCCTACCTCTACAGGCTGCATGGCCCAACCTGCCCCATGCAACCACCTATAGATCCAAAGGCCTTGAAGCTCCTTTTAGAACCCTAGACTTTTCACAAAACATAGTCTGAAAAATACCCCTAACGCTGGATAATAAATAAAAATCTTTTCCTCTCCTGCCTGAATCCAATAATGGCTGGATCGTGCTTCTAGAAACACGGTCACTTTCTTAGGATCTGAAATGGGCAGTTGTCTCATCTGACCTCCCTTCTCCTTTTTCACTGTAACCAACTTACTGTTGTTAGCCAGCCACCCTGGGCAGACGTTTACTGTGGGTATTTGAGAAATCTAGTATATAAGGGATTTCCTGCAACTGTAGCTAAAAGTAGCACCCAGGTACCACACCACTGAGCACAACCCGCCCCGACCTGTCTCCTCTTCCCATGCATAAGATGTGAGCAGCACCTCCTTCCACCTAATTGCTCCTGTGTGGGTGGGAACAAATTAATAAGCTCAGAGCTTCACTGATCATTTATAAATTCTAACTCCATCTGTGAAATAGCAGCAGACAGGCTTAAGAAATCCTCCCCTTGTATCACCAGTTGGTGGTTTTGTTGCCTTAAAGGAAACAAGAAAATGAGCAGGTGTTGGGCACTGCCTACAGCCAGACAGCATTGCCAACTCTGACAGAGCACCCCACCTCCAGGCTTGGGAAAAAGGATAGTGAGGTAAAGAGGGTAACAATTCACATTGCCGGCTTACCTCCTCCTCGCCCAGCCCTTGTTTCTTCCACCTTTCCCCTGCAACAACCCTATGATGAGTTTTCAAGTAGACACTGCAAGAACAGGCACATTATTTCCATTGCATATAAGTGCAAGGCTTCATAAAAGGGCTTCCAATAAGGGCACTGCCATGATAGGAGACAATAATGATATTAATAATAATAATAATAGCAACATTTTTTGAGCATGTCATATACCAGGCATGGGCTAAGTGGTTTATTTCATTTATTTAAAAAAAATTTTTTTTAAAGATTTTATTTATTTATTGACAGAGAGAGATCATAAGTAGGCAGAGAGGCGGGCAGAGAGAGAGGAGGAAGCAGGCTCCCTGCCAAGCAGGGAGCCGGATGCGGGGCTCCATCCCAGGACCCTGAGATCATGACCTGAGCAGAAGGCAGAGGCTTTAACCTACTGAGCCACCCAAGTGCCCCTCATTTATTTTTTTAAAAGATTTCATTTATTTATTTGACAGAGAGCACAAGCAGGGAGAGTGGCAGAGGGAGAGGGAGAAGCAAGCTCAGTCCCAGGTCCTTGGGATCATGACTCAAGCCAAAGGTAGACGCTTAACCAACTGAGCCACCCAGGTGCATTTTATTTCATTTATTTGTCTCAACAATATTAAGAAGTAAGGAGTCTCAAAATAAGGACACCAGAATTCAGAGAGAGTAAGGAACTTGTTTGGGTCTCAAACTAGCAAATGGAAGATCTCAGAGCTAGGCTGCTGGGCTCCAGATTCCACACTCTTAACCGCTCTAGTCTTGACCGACGTACTTGACAGGCTGTTTCTGTGGCTCTGGGGCCCAACCTTCTTTACTTAAATGTGTGACATAAGGATAGCATTGCTCTGCCCCTTCCTACTTGAACTAGGAAAAAAAAAATCATTACAAATTAGAGGGAGGAACATTCTGACTCCATTGTAGCAGGGATTCAAGTTCTGATGGGTCTCCAGTCAGCGTTCTCCACCTTTCCAAGATATGATCTTCTTGCCAGTTCAAGAAGCCCGAGGTACCCCCTCTACAGTGTGCGAACAAAGGGATGAAGCTGGGTGGCCAAGCATCAGAAGGTTTGCAGAAGAGTCTGCCTTCTCTTTGGTGGTTGATATTTGGGTTCTATCAATGATCCCTCTGTATTCTGTGTCTGAGTGAAATGAACAATCTCAACTTAAAGATGTATCCACATCCACGGTAATTGTGCAATTTTCCCCCCTATTATTTTAGCAAGCTAATTGGATGAAGGGGTGAAGACCTGAATACAAATTCCCACTGTGTTATTTCCCAGGTACTTAGCTTGAAAGGGGTTTAAACTTGGTATTTATATGATGTTTCAGAAAGTACTATCTTATCTCTGAAAGAAGTGTCACAACTGAGATGAGATTTTGTGATTTTCAAAAATTTAAGTTGAATGAAATCCAGGTCAGCTATTTAGTTGTTGACATAGACTTATTACAAGGCAAGTAGCAGGAATCTTTTTTTTTTTTTAAGATTTTATTTATTTATTTGACACAGAGAGAGATCACAAGTAGGCAGAGAGGCAGGCAGAGAGAGAGGAAGGGAAGCAGGCTCACCGCCGAGCAGAGAGCCCGCCCGACTCGGAGCTCGATCCCAGGACCCTGGAACCATGACCCGAGCTGAAGGCAGAGGCTTTAACCCACTGAGTCACCCAGGAATCCCACAGGAATCTTTTAAAAAGATGTTTATAGTGATGCCTGAGTGCCTTAGTTAAGTGTCTGCCTTTGGCTCAGGTCATAACCCCGGGTCTGAGGATGGAGTACCATGTTAGGATCCTTGCTCAGCAGGGAAACTGCTTCTCCCTCTCCCTCTGCCTGCTGCTCCCCCTGCTTGTGCTCTCTCTTTCTCTGTATTAAATAAATAAAAGAAAGTCTAAAAAAATGCTTACAAAAATTCTTTCCAGCTCAAACTATGTGATTTTGTGTTCTTAGTGATAAAACAGAGTTGTATAGATTTTGACCAGGATTTAAGAATGATTTTTTTTTTCCTTGAGGCAGCAGATGGTAGAGGGAGCATTATGTTCATTTACACTGACTTTGGAGCAATACAGCTTGGGTTTGAATCTTGGTTCCACTACTACTAACTGTTAGGACCATGGCAAATTACTAACCTCACTTTGTCTCAGTTTTCCAATCCACAAAATGGGTTTAGGTTATTGTAAAGAGTAAATAAGTTAAAATAGGTGAAGTTCTAGAATAGTGCCTGCACACAGTACGTGCTGGATATGCAATTGCTTTTATCATTGTAATAGTGCCACTAGTGAGTTATGTTGCTGCTGAGTGGTTTTTAGGGAGGGATGGCAAGTTTCATTTTTAAATGGAGAATTCCCTGAAGTCCTTGGGGAGTGAGGCTTAGAATAGGACGTGCCGTTTTTATTTATAATCCCATGAGGGGCAATAGGCCAGTTATACCGCAGCCTGCTGTATGTATTCACTCACTCCCCCATGGGCTGACTGCTGGTCTCCTCTCACAAAGGAAGCAGCCTCCTGGCAGAGTTCAGGGTGGAAGTGGCAGAGTACCCTCACCTCACTCTGAAAAGTAAACTAGATATGGCTCTAGTGTCCTCACCCGATAGTGTTTGATAATATGCTCATGGGCTAAAAACACAGGTTCAGTGTTCAAGTCGCGTTTTGTTACTTTGCTAATGTTGTTGCTGAGGGCAATCTACTTTACTTTCTGTGCTTCTGTTTTCCATCTCTGTGATGGGACCAATAATGATCCTTACTGCCTGGTGTTGCTGTGAGGATTAAATGAGATAATATATGCAAAGTCCCAAGAAGGTATCTGGAATGTTTAGTGAAATGGAAATCTTTCTTCTGTGGATGATCAGTGACTCACTGGGGGAAAACAAACAAACAAAAAACAAAAACAAAACAAAACAACAACAACAACAACAAAACAACCTCTCAGGGATCCTATAATGGTAAATTAATGAATTCTAAAAAATTAGTGAATTCCAACTATTGGTTTTATAGATTAGGAAATATCCAGTCACTCAATTTGAGATTGATAACTATGACTAACTTACATTTTAAAATCTGACCTAGTAATATAAATGGAATGGAATCTTACACTTAGAATTCCAATGAATGCTTCATTCCCCATGCTTATATCCCCCTAATTCCTTTTCAGGTGCTCAGCTGGTCCTGTGCTCTAATGGTGAAGGGAGTTTAATTTTGCTCCATTGGCCTCTGGATCTCTCCCTTATGTGATGGTCTGTCTTACAACAGGTGCTTTGCATGGCATATTGAGACAAGGGGAGACAGCCTCTTGTGATGGTTTTCTGTTGGGGTGGTTTTTTAGGATTAGTGGGATATCTCATGTCTTCTGACAATTGGCTTTTCAGGTCTTACTGGTGCTGGTCACAGCCACCACAACTGAGTGAGCTGACAGTGATGTACTCTTGTATTCTTAAATCAGCTGCTCCATAAAAGAGAAAAACAGATCCAGTATTGACGTTTATTGGGTAGGAAGTTTGGAGTCAGAAAACTTAGATCTAGAGAAGACCTGGGAAATGATCCAGACATTAGAAATGATCCGGACAGGTTAAGAGATTTGACCGCAGGGGCTGAGCTACTTGATGTGAGCATTCAGAATTCAGAAGGGTTCTTTCTAGTGCCTCTCTCTGGCTCTTCAGAATAATAATTAGAAACATGACCTCTCGAGACAGCTACCTTGATTCAAAACTCAATTCTACCCTTTATTGGGAGTATGATCTTCAACCAGTTGTAGACTTTTCTTTCGATTTTCTCACTTGGAAAATGAGAACAATAATGGGTGTTTAATGTGGGTTAAATGAGATAATATGTGGAAGGCACTTAGGACAGTTTCTGGCACATAAAAAAGCAGAAAGTATTTATTATTATTACTAATCTTCTAAACAAACTCAGGAATATCAACTCTTAAATAAGACAAAAAATAGATATTTTGACCTGGTTGGTATTTAACATATTTCCTCTCACTTTAAAAATTTATTTATAATTTCTTCTTAGCTTCTGGCTCAGTAGTAATCTTCAGGACCCATCTATGAATTAATAACCATATTCTTCCCGAGAGTTATGTATGACTTTTGGATGGGAGGAGCAAATTAAAAAAGAAATAATAATTTCCCACTGGAGCTCCAGGGTAGCTCAGTCAGTTAAGTGTCTGACTCTTGACTCTGGCTCAGATCTCAGGGTTGTGAGATCGAGCTCTGTGTCTGCCTCCATGCTGGGTGTTGAGCCTGCTTAAGATTCTCTCTCTCTCTTGCTCTCTCCCATCCCTCCCAATGCTCTCTTGCTCACTCACTCTGAAAAAAAAAAAAAGTCCCCATTATTTATCATTTCCAGTTTACTTTCAGCAAATATTTACAGAGTAGCCTGCCGTGTGCCTGACACGGAGATAGGGCTGGAGGGAAGCGAAAGTGGGTGGTCCACTGTGTCGCTTACTCTCCTGTTATGTACGGATTGGGTGGAATGGTTGGAAATTAAATAGGTGAATCTGTCACAAAGTTGGAGGGAACATTGAGAGGGCAGGGCTGAGAGCTATTTTACTGCTCATGGGAAGAGCAGTGAACCTGATTTAAGGGGTCAGTGAAAGGCTGTCTCTAGAAGTGATATCTATCCTGAGTCCTCATGATGAACCGGATTCTTGACTAGTCTAGACAAGGTGTTGGGGCAAAGGGAAAGCATTCCAGGCACAGGGATCCCCGGGTGAGTGTGTGTTAGTGCAGAGGGTGGGAGGCGCTCAGGTTTGGGAGAAAACACTAGATCTTCACCAATTTCTTCAAGATTTAGCAAGCTTTTGTTAAGCACTTACTATGCAATGGACATTGTTTTACATAATGGAGAGACATCAGATAACAAAACTGGTGATGTCTGTATTTTCATGGAAGTCATGGGGGAGAAGAGAGGAATAGAAATATTTTGAAGAAAATTGCTTAAGGTAGGACAATGAAGAAGAGTTTAGGATGAAGTGACCATGGAGCTGACACTTCAGTGGTGAGAGGAGCCAGCCAGGAAAACACCAGGGCCTGAAGGGTTCTAGGCAGAAGGAACAACAAAGGCAAAGAACTCAAAGGGAAGAACCATCTTTGCTTGTTGGAGAAACTGAAAGTGCCAGTGAGCTGATATGAGGAAAGTAGTACAAATAATTGAAAGGGTGTTTGGTTTGGGTTGTTGGTGCTGGTAAAGGCATTAGAACATTATAATATAAACTAGTTCTGTTTTGTTTAAATTACATATACTACTGTGGGTGTTTCTTCAAAACTAGGACACTTTTGGAAGTTCTCAGTTGCAAGTATGCCTTCTCTGAGATAGGGCTTAACTCTTTGTGTTTTAATAACAGAGATGAGACTAAGAGCATATTTTCTGTCATCATTGTCAAATGTCCTGTTCCCAGTAATAAGCACATGTCCCTAACACAACAAATCAGTAGGGCTGCCCTTCTCAACTAAAGGTCTTACTATGTCAGGAGTGTCCTGATGGTTCCTCCCGAGTTCCAGCTATGTATTTCTACTTGCCTACATAAGCTTTCCTTTCTTGTTTTATTCCTTTGGACTCAAATTTGTGTTTCAAAAAATGCTTTAAAATCTTTCTGTCTGGGTTGGGCCTACTTTATCCAGACTAATCATTCATGTTCTTCTATGTTCTTCTATTTCTCCGGGTTATCAATCTCTGTATTCTTGTGAGCCCCACATGAGACTCATGGCTCTTGTTTGCTCCCAGTTAACAGCTTTGGCGATGATGAAGAGCCATGCACATCTTCTGACAGTGATGAAGAGGTGATCAAACAATTTGAGATTTCTGTGTCCCGGTCCCAGAGTTTCCATTCAGAAGCATCTGAGAAAGGAAAGCAGGTGGGATTGGAGCAGAAATCAAAATTCAGCCACCTGCTCTCTACCCATGAGGAGGATAACACAGAAGTATCTGCCTGTGAAGGTATTCTTTGCATGAAACCCTTTCTTTATCTAGAGCAGGGATGGACAATGGTAAGAACACCTTTGAGTCAATCATTATACTTGTATCTGAGAGCCCAGAGAGGAAAAGAAAATGGGGCAAGAACTAGAGGCTGGAACAGGGTAAAGGGTCTTTTCAAACCTAACAGAGGGGGTGTCATATAGGGAACTGGGAGAGGGAAGGGAAAAGAAGTACCAAAATCTTGACCGCTGATTTGGGAGACCCCCTCCTTCCTTAGAGCTTATCATTTTGTATATTTTGAACACTAATGGCTAGAATTAGCATGGTATTTATTAAGCTTTATAAAATCTTAATCTCCTCTGATAAATATAAACATTTCACATAGCTGTTTGCTGACATTGAGATTCTGCGCCTTTTCTCTCACTTGGAATCAGAGTCTAATTTCTATCTATCTGTATAACCTCAGACAATTTTTGAAATCTTTCTTTTAATAGTTCATATTATTAAAGCCACAAGCGTGTTTTACCTTGCAAATAAAAACATGTATTACAGTAATACCGAATAACCCTTTTCAAACAGCACATACCGTGAACATCTGCCCTCATTCCCTGTAGTTTCTGGCCACCCCCACCCCATCCCCATCCTCTGCCCCACAGGAGAATTGCTTGCTGAGCAAGAGCAAGGTCTTCTGCCATTTTCCAGCAGCTTCAGACTGAATGCCTTCCCCAGTGGTACAGTACTCTGAGGTAGAGTCAACCTAGCTTGTGGCTCATTATGGTAGGCAGGTCTTGTTAAGAGTCCTCCCTCCGCATCACTCACACAAAATAGCCTGGAAAAAGAACAGTAAATTATTTCTTAGTGCTTTCCCCAGTGAAGGTCAGGCATCTCTCTGACTTTTTTTATGCCTGGAACCCTGGTAAGCACAGGATATTGAAACGGGGAAGAGTCTGTGAATCATATTAGGTAGAAAGCTAGAAGAAATGTCACACTGCCCGCTTTCGTGACCTGGTCTAAATGACCTGAGCTCTCTAGTATTTTTCTTCTTTCCCTTGGATACATGGCCAGTCAAACCAAGAGGGGCATAGTTGTCGTCTTCCATAGTTTCCATTATGGAACTATTGTTCCATAGTTGTAGTCTTTCCCTTTTTTGCAACACTTAGCAATAGATAGAGAAAAAGGAGAGTCTGAGGTTGAGAGAAGATAACAGAGAAGAAATGTCTGGCTTGACAAGGTGAATGAGGCAGTCCAAAAAAGAATAAAATAAAAATTTAAAGAAAGAGGATATCCAGAGAGAACCTTATTTATTTGTCAGCAGAAACATAACAATTTGCTCTCTGTCATGTAATTATACTTCTTGATACAGGCCAACATAGCATATTTTATTGCTGTTCCTATTAACCCAAGGTAAATGACCACCATATTGTATCAGTAGCTACTGACCTCTGCCATTCACTCACCACTCTCCTGTTTTTTCTTTCACTGGTGTTCCATGATAGTGTTCCTCCCTCTCCACTGCAAGGGCAAATGATTGCTAATGAAAGTTAATGGCGGTTGATTCCCCAGGAGCAGTTCCGTGCATTCTAAAGCTAACGGCCCCATTTCCCCAAAGCCCAAATGTCTAGTTTCTGATTTATACAAATGGCCCATGTTCTGAGAGTTCTGACAACAGAACTCACCCCTTCTGGAATTAGCAATAACTTTATTCATAACTGGCGATTCTGAAAAACTTGACAGAGAGTGACAGGAAAGATCACATTTCTTTCTCTATTGGAGGGGGAAAAAGCACACTGCACTGGATAAATTACCTATAGATTCTGAAGAAAATCAGCAGGATTTTCATAGGAGAGGATAACTGTGTGCTAAATTTTAGGTTATCAAATGCCATGAAAATGTTAATATCATTTTTATGGCATGATATTTTTTGTTCTGTGTCATTTCTTTTTGTTCATCTTTAGGTTTATGAATTTGTTTTCAGCAGTAAAGAATAAGGAAGAGATTAAGCATGCATCCCAGAGAGGAATTGTGAGGGTTTTTTTGCCGGCCCTCCATCTACTTAATCTTTTTTTCCCACTCTACCTTAAATATGATTTTCTAAGAAAAAATTTAATTGTAGACAATTCTCCCACTTTCAAAATGCTTTCAAAATGTTGGAACAGTGAAAATAAAGGTCCAAATCCAAGTAAAATCTGAACCATGAGTGAGTTATTGGTAGGTTATCTCATGTTTCATCAAGTGGGATCCTTCACTCTAGATGGAGTGGGGTTATTAGAACGAAGCAAACTCTATCTTCATATCCCTGGCCAGTTCTCTCGATGCCTTTGTCTGATGTAGCATAGCTGTGCATTAACTGTCTCTGCATCCCCAGGAATGCCAAAGAGGGTTTGTGTTAAGTGATCCAGATTAGAGGCTGCATATCAGGTCTTTAGGTCTGAAAAGTGGGCTGGAGAAGAGTAGTCCACTTATCAGGGCATTTATCTGTTTGTTTGTTTTTTTGTTTAATTGGTTTTGAACAGAGCCTTATTTTTGCTTATGAAATCTGTAGTTCTTAGGATGTTTCACAAAAACTAGACATTGCAATCCTGATATCATTGGAAACAGTTCAACTATCCCTGGAATCTGTGCTCAGTTTTGTTTGGAATGGGGTATCAGTTAGGATTTTATATATATCAAGGTGACATTGAGGTGCCTGGCTGGCTCAGTTGGTAGAACATTCAACTCCTGATCTTGGGGTCATGAGTTTGAACCCCAAGTAAACTTCTTTGTGTCCAGGGATGCCTCAAGTTTCCTCTTAAGGCTTTCAGTGGACTAATTACGTAGAATAATCTCCTTTACTTGAAGTCAAATGCATAAGGGCCTTAGTCACATCTACAAAATACTTCACAGTGTTTCCTCAATTAGTGTTTGATTGATTAATTGAGGCTTATAGCTTGGCCAAGCTGACACATAAAACCAACCATTGTAGATGGTGGGCAAAAGTATTTGTATGTGGGTGGTAGTAGGAGAAGTGTTTGGGAGTGTAAAATAAAGTAACCGGATATTAGCGTTATACCATGTCAAAGTGGGATATGGACTAAAAAGTGCTAAAATCTTTCTGTTAAAATAAATATGGTTTGTATGACATAACTATTGCCTATAATTTCTAAGAAGCTAGGATACATTACTCTGACAACAGGCATTTACTTTTCTGTATGTGTTTAAGGTGACACGATCTTCTTTAACTTATAGGATCGGAAGATTGCCTTATGTAATGGTGAATCCCCTTTCTTTTCCTCTGCCTCGTGACTTATACCCCAGCTTTGCTTTTCTAATTCATTCCTTGCTTGTCTGTCAAGGAAAATGGTTTGTTACATTAATATAGTTCGTATGTTTTCAGTTATGAATAGCTTTTCAAGGCTTAATGTAGCTTTTGAAAATTCCCTTATTACTGATCTAGGTATTATCACCATAGGAGTTAAAGTCATGAGACAATTTTATGGGGGTAATTTCTTGGCAAAGTTAGATTTTGTGCTGAAATCCTGCTGGGTGCTGCACACGTTGATGGATGACCCACTGTTTAATAGGACATTTTAGTGTTCATGGATATGAGGAATGGATGTGCTAATTAGAGCCTTAGAAGAAAATTCTGCTTTATGTTGTAGGGTTTTGCATATGGAATATCCCTTGTTCTATCATTTTCTGTGGCCTTTTTAAAGTATGTTTGCCAAATAACTGAATGTGTGAATGTAAAAATGTCATGGTGTCCTATGAAAGTGTTTCCAAGGGGCCTGAACTGGATTATTAAGAATTACAAGGCAGTAAGGGGAACTTCTCAGTGGTTTGCCATGGTTTTGGAAAAATCCCAAATTAGGAGTCTGAAGTTGTGCTCTGAGTACCAATCTGCCTAAATATCTTTTTGTATAGTCTGCATAGGGTAATGATGTATTTTTTAAGATTGCGTGTTTACTGCAGGTAGGTAATAAACTGCTGGTAAACCACTGTCGCCACTACTCTGTATAGATGCACACCTGACTGCTTCAGAAATTTGTTAACCTGCCTAGCCTTGAAAGTTATGGGGAGAGTTTCACGAAACCCATTGGTGGATAAAGACTAGGAAGCATAGATATGTGGCCAAGGAGCTTACGTTTTGGCTGAGGCTTTAAGACCAACAGTAGAAACACTTGCTACCATACAGTATAAATAAGAGCTGAATTCATGATCTATACTTTGTCATCCCACTCACTCATCCTATCTGTATCTCTAATTTCTCTTATCCTGGAGATGAAAGAGAGAATAAGTCCTCGGCTACTTTCTGGATGTGGGAGGAAAGTCAGGATGAAAGCTATTGCTTGGGAAGACCCTGCCCATTTTCCTTTACTGTCTGAGGGTAACTTAGACTTTAAAGGAGAGGAAGGAGATGCATAGGTAAGGGAGGGCTGATAGGGAAGGTAGAATAACACTAAAGTCTGAGAAAAATACTGAGTCCAAGAAGTGAGGATAGATTCAGGAGATGTTGGGCTTTGGCTGGACAAGGAGAGGGCAGGAGTGGGGGTTTGAGGGCCACAGTGGACAGAAATACACAACTAGTGTTTTCATGACCCCATGAGACTGCAGGTGATAATAACATGGAGGCAGTAGAAAATGGGGTTTTCTGGGTTGGATGAGGCCAGTTTGGGCCTGACGAGGAAGCAAGGCCAATATTTATGGAAAACTTAGTGACTGCTAGGAGGCTCTTATTTCATGTGTTTACAATGATTCTCTAATGGATTTTATCCTCGTTTTATCAATAAGGAAACAAAGGTTTGGACAGTTCAAATATTGTGTAAATTCTTAATGCAGAGCTAGGATTTAAATCCAGATCATCTGAATCCAAGTCCAGTGTTCTTCTATGGATCAAGTAGAGAACTTTTTACTTGAAAGAACCACTGAAGCCTTTCAAGGGGAAGACAAGATGGTGAAGGTGGAAGAGAGAAAGAAAAATAGTTGAGTCAGGACACAATATGATCTCCGTAGATTGCTGTTCTTGCTTTCTAGATCTATCCCCAAGGTCTTGTGGCCATTAGTTCCAACAAAGTGCTAATGTGTTTATTTTATCCTTTTAACATTAGGACACATCCTTCATACTCTTATCACTAGAAAGCATTAAACCTTCTTATACCGCATGTAATGAACTAATGGTCCTTTTGGTTATATAGACCTAGTTTATCTACCACGTGGATGCAATTATGTTTTTGCAGGTGTTATTTGATGGGTTTTGCTTTTGAGGTCTTGATTTATGTTGTTGCTACTACTCAATTTCTCCAGGTAAAAAGGTGGAAAGTAATAGTACATTTGAATTAGTTTCCTTATTGCAAATTTAGATTTGGATGGACCCCGCCAGATGAATTATTCTGAGAATCTGTCCTACGGTGAAGATGATCCCGTTTCTGCCCATTCCCAGTCCCCATGTGAGGTGGGGAACACCGGGCACCATGGTGCATCTCCCCAAAAGACCAAAGTGCCTCACAGCCTCAGTCGCCAGTCTACAGAAGGCAGCTTGGAATTGGAGACAGCCTTTAATAACCGGGGGTTTGAAGACTCCTATGCTACAGACAGCTCCTCCATGTGGAGCCCAGAGGCAAGTTACTTGTTTTCGTTCTCTCCTTTGCTTGAGCGTTGTGTGCTCTCTGGTGAGTTCTTGCTTTCCTCTTGCTCCCCGTGCCTCAAGAAAAAAAATGTCTCTGAAAAGGATACATCACCTTGAAAAACAAAGGCCTAAAGAGGCTTTATTCAAAATAAATTTTTTTTCAGATGACCATGTCACAGCCCCTATGTGTACCAATAAAAGGGGGTATACAATAAAATAATCACAAATACATTTCTATCAAAATGGGGGGGGGAGGAGTGGTGATGGAATGGACCCAGTGACAATTATACTTTTTTTTTTTTTAAAGATTTTATTTATTTATTCGACAGAGAGATCACAAGTAGGCAGAGAGACAGGCAGAGAGAGAGAGAGACAGAGGGAAGCAGGCTCCCTGCTAAGCAGAGAGCCCGATGTGGGACTTGATCCCAGGACCCTGAGATCATGACCTGAGCCGAAGGCAGCAGCTTAACCCACTGAGCCACCCAGGCGCCCCAACAATTATACTTTTTGTTTATATAAAAGAGTTTTTAGTTCTTCAGGGAAGATTTTTAGTTCCTTCATGGTTTCAATTAAGTGGAGTCTATTTTTATTTGCCCCAAATCTTGAGTTACAGTTACTTGAATAAAAGAATTATTTGAAAAATTAAAATACAATGGCCCTCCCAGTGAAACAATGCAAGATATTATGATGAAGATCTTGCCGTAAATTTGTTGGATTTGAATTGATTTCAAGATCTAGGAGATGGCATTAGTTTGTGATGACCCTCTGGCCATTAACATTCTGGAGTAAATCTCTGATAAAAGATGCCGGCACCTGGGTGGCTCAGTCATTAGGCATCTGCCTTCAGCTCCAGTCATGGCCCCAGGGTCCTGGGATCAGCCCCTCTCTGGGCTCCCTGCTCTGACAGGAGCCTGTTTCTCTGTCTCCCACTCTCTCTGCTTATGTTCCCTCTCTTGCTGTGTCTCTCTGTCAAATAACTATATAAAATCTAAAAAAAAAAAATTGTTCTTTCTTAATTTATTTCTTATTTGGAACTTATTCCAGAATATGCCTAATAGCACAGAGGTATGATTGGAGATGATTCTTAGAGACACTATCATTTATTGAGCAATTACAATGTGCCAGGCACTTTAATAAAGATTTGCAAACACTATGTTATCTAACAGGCATTTTTGGTTATTCTTCATTAGCTAGATCTCTTTATTGTGACTCTGTGACATTAGGAGATGTCAAATAATAATGTCTAATGCCTACTTTGAAATTAATTTTGATGGAATATGTAGTAAATGAATATAAAATATTAATATAATTTGTGGGGCAATAGGAAAGAGAAAAGTGAATGGAGAAAAGTGAAAGGATTTTGTTAGCATCCAGCTGCCTGGGAAGATAAACAGGTAGAATCTCTTATCAGGACCTAGGCTGTCATATATTCCAAATGCTCCTCAAGGAGAAGAAAAAATAATCACAGAAAATCATGTTCCAAAACCTTACTGCTAATACACTGGGATGCGTATAGAGAGCAGAAGGAGGTGGACACATGTGGGCGGGGGTGTGTGTGCCATGTGTTGCTGTTACCACTGAGGACAAGAAACAGTAACTCGGGTACGTGGTTTGTGGCTTGTCAAGAGCAGCCCTGCATACAGAGACACCCAAAGCTATTAACCTTATAAGTTGTTGGGTTTTTTTTTTTTTTAATTCTGCTTCCCAGTTGGTTTACTGCTACGAAGTCCTATCAAATCCCACACAACAACATTTAACATTTAAAAATGTTCTTTTTGGCTCTCTCACCACAAAAACAAAACAAAAGCTGTTACCTGCCTCTTGATACTCTGTCCCCTTGATAACTGTTCCCTTAGGCTTGGGATTGCTTTCTTCAGGTAACCTCCCATCTGCCTGACTCATGGAGCTTTCATAGAAGACTTCGTGTTGAGAGCACTAAATGTTCCCAGACTCCAAAAATACCCAGACATCTCTGTGTGCTCCATTCAACCTCCTATCTATTTTGAGACAAAAACTGTAATTTGGTGCTCCTACGGTAGAACCTCAGATGCAGCTTGGAGGCACTTCCTGTAACTGCCTGCCATGCAGGCTTAGCTTGCCTTTTAAGTATTGATTGATTTGCCTCTTGGCTGTATTAAGAACCCTGTCTTCCCCTGTGCATCTGGCATCGGGAACATATCGCAGGTCTGTTTACGTGGAGCCATACAGATGACATCAACACTATCTCACTGAAACACAAAGGCTTTCAACCTGATAGAAAAATCTTTAAACCTACTAGGGTTTTGACTGTGTGGCATAAGTGTTCCCATCTTAAAGAACAATCGGGATATTGAAACTAAAAGAATCATTTATTTCCTCTCAAAAGGAAACCAGCCAGGCAGTGTGCCTACTGGTTAGGCTGATGGATTTTTGAACACTGCTCTTCTCTGCCGGAAAAGGCCATCGACTTTTTCCTGCAGACCCAGGGCTTGGCAGGGCAGACATTGGGAGGGTGGCTGGTGATTTTGATCACGCAGGAGGCAGGCGTCCCACATTTCATATCTGCTTTCTACTGATTAACTGGTTGGCCTTGAGAAGTTAATTAAAATCTGCCAAATGGGGATAAAAATGAAAAGATTTTTTTTTTACCTTGCAGGAAGGTCAAATGGATTAGTGGTATTAACAGTACCCGCATAAGGAGAGCCTGGTGATAGGTAACGTGTGTTGGAATAATTAATTGCTGTGAAAATACCAGCCTTCCCAAATCTGGGTTTCAGATCAACCCAGGCAGGGGCCACAGAGCCCAGCTTCCCTGTGCTACAGTTTGGATCAGCCCTGTCCAGAACCTGGCTATGGCCTACAGCTCTGTCTTCTGCAGGGTTCTGAGGAGAGTCATTTTTGAGACCTCCAAAGGACTTCCCCTAGACCTGCAGATGGAGTGAGCCTTTGTCTGAATAGATAGCCTGATGGAGAAGTGGAGAGAGACTCACTGAACTTAATATTTTTACCTTGCCTTGAAGTTGCTGACAAAACTGGGAACTGTTAACTATTATTAAGAGCCGGGACTTAAAAGGATGTGAAATTCAAAGTACTATGTATTTCCATCTTTCATCTTACTCCTGCCTCACCCCACATGTTTACTACAAATATAAATAGCTGTGGGAAGAGGCTTGGGGAGAAGAAGGGAGACATCATGGTTCAGCATAAGGTTTGGAATTTTGAGCAGTAATGATGATAAATCCTGCATTGGCCTGGTGGGAGTGAGTTTCTAAATCTTAAGTTTCCTCCCCCATAAAATGAAGATATTAAAACTCCTATCTCATTAGGTTAATGAGAATATTTTAAAAGATAATAATTCTTAGCTGGATTTCCCAAAAAGCAGAGCCTACTGTGTCAGGACATACAATCCCTGGGAAGAAGAGTGAGGGACAAGGGGAGAGAGACACAGGGGAGAAGGGAGAGCCACACGGGAATGTGTGATCAAGTCAGCCACCACAAAGTGTGACTCATGGCTTGATCTTGTGGGACCATGCCACAAGAAGCTGTATTAACTGATGTCCAAGGGGAGACAAGTTTACTGCATGAGGCAGTAACCTTACACACACGCTGGAATTTATACACATGAATGCCAACTGGGATTCTGTAACTTTCCAAGCCTTAACATCAACAGAGAGGCCTGTGGTGAGAGTTGAGAGCAGGCAGTTGAGACCTCCATGGGCTGTTATCAGGCCAAAGCTACTTAGAGCCCAACAGGCTGTGCCTGTAGAGGGAGACGTAATAAAAGGTGAGGCTAAGAAGGTCTAAAGTGAATAACAGTGGGCTTTTGCGGTCTATAAAGGGTTTATTTAGTATGGTACCTGGCACAAGAGAGGGCTTCGTGGATGTTGGCCATCATTGCTTCTGATCCAGCAAGCAATATAGTGATGATCAAGAGGAGGCTAAAATAGAGGGGAGTTTTAACAGAAGACTGTGACTTGATTTCTGAGCTAGCCTAACTCCTTGGAGACTTGCTTCTAATATTATATCTACACTAGTCAGTTGTATTCAGAAGTCTCTATAGCAACCACTTTTATCACTTGAAACTAAGTACCTCTGAATAGAAACACTCTCTCATGAATGCATGCTGAGGAAAGAATATAAGGAGCTTCCCCTCTTTTGCAAGAAGCCTAAATTTTCTCGGTAGACTAATGTGAATTTTAAAAAGAGAAGGCATTTATTCCATGTCTCCCGTGTGTCAGGTCCTTTCATTTTCACAACAACCCTGTAAGTAGTTTTCATCCCCATTTTACTGTTGAAGAAAACGGAGAGGGGAAAGGATTAGATAATTCGTTCAATGCCACGGGGGAGGAAGTGGTAGACGTGGGGTCCCCGAGGATGTCTGGCTCCAGAGAACCGTGCACTTTCACCTCAGCTCTGCAGGGAAAGTCTTGTTGATGAATGCGCATTTTTGAGGCACTTTACTAAATATTTTAAAGTTAGTCTTTAGGGACGCCTGGGTGGCTCTGTTGGTTAAGCTGCTGCCTTCAGCTCGGGTCATGATCCCAGGGTTTTAGGATTGAGTCCCACATCAGGCTCCTTGCTCGGCGGGGAGCCTGCTTCTCTTGCTGCCTCTGCCCGTCACTCTGCCTGCTTGTGCGTTCTCTCTTTCTCTCTGACAAATATATAAATTAATTAAATCTTTTTTTTTTTTAAAGCAGGCAACCTCCTTTAAAAACAATAAAGTAGTCTTTAAATCAGCAAAGTCTGGTGTTCAGTTACATAAATGAGAATGGATTCCGATTTTCAGCAAGAATCAGGTTATAGTTTTGTTATGAGGAAGTATCATACCTTCATAGAAAAAAACCAAATTATGTTGGCATTCTTTATAGTTCGTCGGAGCGTGCTCCACTCTTGTAATACAGGTTATCTCAGCTGTTAAAGTGTGGTCATCAGATCTGAGTGGCTATGGGTGAATTGTTGTCTAAGGGTGCTATTTTATAATGAGGGACCCATGTTTGAAAACAGGTAGCATCAGTCCATGGATGGGAGTAGACATTGATAGAGTCTGGTCTGCACCAGGTCTTTTTCCATATCTCATAAAACCTCACCGCTGGACTCCATCATGTAGGCGTTTTAATGCTCAGTTTGCAGCTAGGGCACAGAGAGAGTAGCCTATTTGGCCAGAACCAAGAAGATAGTGCATGGTAGAGTTATGATTTCAGCCCATGGGTTCTGTTTCCGCATCCAGTGTTGCTTTTTGCTAAGTGAATGCTACAAGTGTCCTCCTAAAACCTTGGTACTCAAAGTGTGGTTTGAGGCCAGCTGTGACACCCTCATGACCTGAGAAATGAAGAGTCTTAGGCCTCACTCCAGTCCTACAGAATCAGAAACTCTGAGTGACTCAAGTCCACATGAACGTTTGAGAAGTTCTACCCTAAACATTTTCTCCCATGTAGCTTGAAAATCTACTGAAGGATCACCTGCCTGTGAGCTGCATTAGGATTCTTATCTGCATGAAGTCCTGGCCCTTGGGGCACAGGCCCAGACTTAACCATTTCTCCTGGGGACTCCAGAAAAAGTTATTTCTTGGCAGTTGCATAGTTGACTAATTTTAGACTTAGTATCTCAGTTTCAACGATAGTGGTCAGTTGTACTTTTGGAGAGTCAGTATATATGAAAACACTTTGTAAATTATAAAAGCTTTCTTCCTTCATTCCAGAAACATTCATGAAGGCTCACCATATGCCAGAAGCTGTGCCCCTAAAAAATTTGCAGTCCAAGGGAGACATAGACCAGTAAACAGACCCTTCTGATGTATAGGGATATGTGGTGGTGGTCAAAAATTAGAGGATTCTGAAGGAGCATAGAGGGGCACCATCTCACCAAAGGGTATTTGGGCATTACCATTTCCATTCCTAATCTCTTCCTCTATCTGCAACAGGAACAGGATGGGGCCAATTTTCAGGTGCCAACGGGGGTCTTGGAGCCCATCTCAAAATGTGGTGACCTGGATGTCATCTTTGAATATAGAGCTTCCAACCAGAAGTTCACAGTGACCATTGTGAGAGCACAGGGTCTCCCCGACAAGGACCGAAGTGGTGTCAACTCCTGGCAAGTTCACGTAGTGCTGCTGCCCAGTAAGAAGCAGAGGGGCAGGACAAGCATACAGAGAGGCCCCAACCCTGTCTTCAAGGAGAAGGTCACCTTCACCAAGCTGGAGCCCAGAGATGTGGCTGCCTGTGCTATCCGCTTCCGTCTGTATGCTGCCCGCAAGATGACCCGTGAGAGAATGATGGGAGAGAAGCTATTCCATCTCAGCCACCTGCACCCAGAAGGGGAAATGAAAGTGACTCTGGTTCTGGAGCCAAGAAGTAATATCAGTGTGAGTATGTTAAATGGTGCTGCTAATGATGCGGGTATGTTCAAGGATCTGGAATTGTCAGCCCTTGATTTAGTACATTCAGCCTGTGAATTCAAACACCTTAATTTAATTTTCCATTTGGCTCTCCTCATCTTTATAAGCCATGATTTGCACTTCATGGTACAGTGGTTTTTTCCTTCATGCCCATCTTCCCTGTAAGCCGATGGATGTATTCCCAGTCCATTTCTGGAAATGACAGCAAGGGTGGGGGGAGGGTTTAGCCTGCTGATTAACTGACCTGTGGTCCGACTCCCTCCCTCTTGCCCCACAGTTACTATGCATTATGATGAACCTCAGAGATGGGACTTCCAAGGGGAGCTCCTTAACCTGTGTGTCTGAGTAGGCTATAGCTGCAGCCCTGATCTCCAGCCACTCCGCAGACCTTCCATTTATATGACCGAGCTCCTTCCACGTGCCTTATCCTCTGCATCCCGCTGGGGTTTTGAGGAAGGAGAGCACAGCTTGTATGTCTCCAAGATGGACAACTCACTATTGCTGGGGGTTAAATGTCATTCAGTAGGAGGGCCTCCTTTTTAAAAACCATGTGAAAAGATCAGGTGGCTATCTTGGGCTACTGGGCCAATCAGTCATCCATTCAAACACGTTTACTCAGGGCCTGCTATGTCATGTACTGTGCAGGAAGAGGGCATGTAGGAAAGAACAAAAAGGGTGATACACCTCTGCCCTCAAGAGCGAACAGCCTGGTGGAGAAAGGGTCGTAAGAGCAAACTAGGGTTTGCAGGGGGAGAGAGAGGAATAGAGGCTGCTGTTGGTTTAGAAGGGTCAGAGAATGTGTCTCTAAAGTGGTAATAAAACACAGAACTCCATGAATCAAGGGATCAAGACTGTGGCATATGGATAAGCAAGGATTCTGGGAGGAGAGAATGGCACATGCAGGCATCGAGAAGTAGGAAGGAGCTTGTCCTGTCTCAGGCAAGGAAAGGAGCCAGGAAGTAGTTATGGAATGTAGTTATGGGAGATCCAGCCACTTACATTTTAAATAGATATCTCAACATTAATATCTCCAGACTTGCCTCCCTAAATCTATTCTACCTGCAGCATTCCCAACTTAGCTAAAGGCAATTTCATCCTTTTAGTTGTTTAGGTCAACCTGAAATCCTATTGGCTCTATCTTCAAAGTTGAACCAGAACCTAACTCTGCTGGATTACTGAAATGGCCTCCTACTGGTCTTCCTGCTTTTGCCTTTGCCCCTTATAAACTACTCCCAACCCAGGGACCCATATGAACCTTTTAGGGGCACCTGGGTGACTCAGTCCATTAAGTGTCTGACTCTTGATTTTGGATCAGGTCATGATCTCAGGGTCCTGGGATGGAGCCCTATGTTGGCTCTGAGTTTGATGCAGAGTCTGCATAGGATTCTCTCTTCCCCTCTGCCCCTCTTCGGCTTGTGCTCTCTACCTCTCTTCAAAGTAAATAAATAAAATCTTTAAAAAGCTCAAAACAAAAACACAAGCCAGGTCATGTCTCATTTCTGCTTCAATCCCTCTATTTTCTTAAGCTCTGAGTAAAGTAGACCTGAAATCATGGAAAATAGAAGCCAGAGGAGGTCAGAAGGAACACTGCACTATTAAGGTATGGGAGTAGGCAGGATCACACCCCCATTTCTCCATGCCAGGCCCTGTCCTGGAGACATGGAGTTGAGGCAGGAGATGAACCAGTGTGAAAGAACTTCGAAGGTAAAAATTCTTCATGTTATCTGTTGATCATGATTACATGCCAGACATTGGGCTTTGCACTGAACAGAGTGATTTATAGGGATTCAAAATATAATGTGGGAGGCAAGCTCTGCAGTGATAGGTGCCTTGGTAGATGCTTCTCAGAAACAGAGGGAAAGGCTGATCCTTACCCCAAACCAAGCAAATATGTCACTACTGGGCGGTCATCACCTAAGTGGTAGGGCCTATATGGCACCTATCCATATCAGCTCTCCCTATATTTTACCTATTTTTGAAGGCCCAGGGCTCTACCTGGTTGGGTAAGCAGCATTTTCTCCTACAGATATGAAGAATATTTAATTCCTTTTAGTGTGTTTTTTTGTGGGTTTTTTTAAAAAAAGATTTTATTTTTTAGAAAGAAAAAAAGAGAGCATAAGCAGAGAGGAGGTCAGGCTAGAGGAGAAGCAGGCTCCCTGCTAAGCAGGGAGACGGACATGGGGCTTGATCCCAGGACCCTGGGATTGTGACCAGAGCTGGAGGCAGGTGCTTCACCAACTAAGCCACCCAGACGTCCCTTTGTGGGGTTTTTGATAACAAGCTTTAGGAAGTGATTTCAGATGTTGAGGCAACAGTTTGAGCTAAGTCTGATACACTTGTTTCTGGTGGAGGAGGTGGTGGTTTTGGGAGTCTGGCTGTCTTGTGCCCACAGGGCCAGTGCCCACTGTGCTTCTTGAGTGAGAATCAACCTCCTGACTTACTTTTCTCTCCTCCTCCCAGTGTGTCTGGTGTAGAAAGGTGGGCACTTTGGAGAAGCAAGTGTGTGGGAATAAACAGGACAGAAAGCATTGACTCTCTTCCTAGGCTCACCTGGTGCCTGCAAGGTCTCTGAGATCCACAGTCCATGCATGGATTTATTTTTTATTTTATTTTTACCAAACACTCGTAAAAGTGTTCGTTTTCAATATAATTCATTTCCTCGGCGGGGCGGAGGGATGTAGCATCTGGCATATTCCTGACAACCCTAGGAAGCAGAACTAGGGCCCAGATATTCCGTGTGGTGGTAGGTGGTCACAGTCGTTTCTCTTCTAGCGAAGACAGAGTGCCTCCTGTGTTGCTGCATTTATCAAGAAGCTGCAGAGAACAGAAACAAAACTCATGCCTAGAGTGGATGGGTTCCGCAGAAACACTCAAGCACAAATGACACAGGAGGGAACTTGGGTCTTTATTAAATGTAATATGAGCTCTTCCTGTATGAGAGGGTTTGATTTACACGAGTAATAATATCTTTGTCCATTTTGTCTTTAGAGAGGAAATGTTGAATGGAGACAGCTCTCGAGGCAAGTGTGTCAGCGAATAATGCAGGGCACCTCACCCATGGCTGCACTCCCCAGGCCCATTATCATTCACACCAAGTGCGCCGTTAGTAATCTTTGGCAGCGGTTGGGACCGGGCCACAATTTCAGCACACATAATACCGGCTTTCTGTGCGAGAGCAGTACAGAGTGGACCAATGGATTCTTTGTTGTTCTCCCCCTCCAGAGTGGAGAGTCTCCGCTCAGCCCATCTGCACTTTCTCACAGTGATACTGCTTCCTCCACGCAGTCGCTTTCTCATGGAGGGGCCCCGGAGCTGCTAGTGGGGCTGGCCTACAACGCCACAACGGGGCGATTATCCGTGGAAATGATCAAAGGCAGCCATTTCCGAAACCTCGCTGTTAATAGAGCGCCTGGTAAGTGCGTGTCTGTAGCCCCAGCTCTGGGTCTTCCAGAGGCAAGCCAAAGGCTGTTTTGGCTTTGGTCTTCATTCTTTAACTTTCTTCAAGACATGATCTTGGTATGACTTAGCCATGTTTTTACAAAGCAATACCTCGGAGTATCTTAAATGTTCTTTTATCTCATTAGCTCGATGGCTTCTCCAATATCTGGATATAGCTCCATGCAAAATAGGCTGCCCTCTACATGCATATGGGTAAAGGGAAAAGAGGGCTGTCTCCTCAGCAGCACGATGTGTATGGGCAATTAAAATCTGCTAAGAGGTTCCAGGCCTGCAAATACCTTTAAAGAGTCAGAGCGTAGGGTTTGGAGTGAAGCACATCAGGGGCCAAAGCCCAGCTCTACCCACTTACCCATTAACTTTGCTCTGATCCAGTACAATTCAGCTCTCTCTTACGAATCTCAGTAGATTCACCTGGAACAAAGGGACGTTCATAATACTTTCCTTATTGGTTTGTCTGTGGGGGGTGGGGGTTAAATAAAATGATTTCTATAAAGCATTTAGCCTAATGGCTAACACACAGTGAGCATATGAGAAATGTTAGGGGTTATGGTGCTGACAGAGGAGGTGCTGGAAGAGGATCTAGGGCAATATGGGCCTGACTTAGCCGGAGAGCTAGCACTTTGGAGATCACCACTGGAAGGAGGGCCTTGAGGCCCTCCTGTAGCAGCAGTACCCAGTCCAGAAAGCCAGAATAAAAATGCTGCTGCTAGAAACAGCCACAATTCCCTATCAGGACCCAAGAAGTTAGACACTGAGCATTGGACTAATGCTGCAAAAATTAGCTTGGCTTTAATGATTGTCAGAAAAAAAAAAAAAAGGCTTAAGAGGGGACAGGAAGATGGTTTCTGCCTCCCTTCTTCCTTCTGGATCTCATGCAAGTACATACAACCAGAGACACCTAATTCTTATCTGGAATTCTAGCGGCAAGAGAGTCTGAAAAATGTTTGATTTCCAGCCTTTCAAGTCCAGAAGGTAAACTAGAAAGGGTAGCATGGAGGGCAAGTGAGCCTGTCCACCCCAGGCATCAGTCTTACTGAAATAAGGATGAAGTTGCTAACAACATGGTAGGCTCAAGGAGTCAATGGGCTCTGGCCTCACAGGTCAGCAGCCAAGCTGGTAGAAAAGCATCAGCTTTGGGGAGGGCGGGGGGAGGCAGCTTCTATAGCCAATCTAGGCTCTCACTCTTCTTAGTCTTTATCTGTGCTGCAGCCCACAAAGTCTCTGTTCATGAGTGGTATCTCATTGTTGATCTGTATTAACACCATTAGAGCAAGGTAGTGAGGAATACCCAGCACTCTGGATAACAAGAGGGCAGGTACAGAAGCTGTATTCTGTGTTGATGCTCATGGTCATGTGAGAGCTATTTAACATACATCATAGGTGCTGATTATCACATAGCTAGTCGCTTTGCTAGATACAGCTTTGTTTTTTAAAATAGCTCTGGATTTATTAAAGACCTGGATTTACTGCTTTTCCTTTAGAGCTTTTTCCAGTTTTCCCCTATCCTCCTGAAAGTTGGTGAGATCTGGATAACTATTTGGGAAGAACATGGTGGAGCTGCAGAGAGTGATGGGGAGATGAATCACACAGTCATGACCTATTCCAATTCAAGCTGGGAAGCTCTAATCTGTGTGCTGGGTGGTGTTATGGTGGCTAAGAAAGCATCATCTGGAGGCTGACAAACTAAGGTGTGAATTTAGGCTCTGACACTTACGAGCTGGGAGTTATTAAACTTTCCTGAATCTCGGTTTCCTCATCTGTAAGATGGAATTATAATCATATATACTTTCTAGGTAGAAATACTACATAGAAAGCTGTGCTGTTATGGATGGTACTATTGTATCATTATATATTTCTATACAGGAGAAAACATGCCAAAGAGGAAATTCTTGTAACAAATATTTAAAACTGAATAGGAAAAAAAAAAAAGCAAGTCCTAATTTAGAAATTGATTTTATTCCAGAAGTTTAAGTCAGTTTGGCATTTGCTACACGATTTTTTTGTAGACATACTGTTGCAATTTAATTTAAACCCTAACTGACATGCTGTATCTTTGCAACCAAAGTAATAGGAAACAATGTTGCTGTGATGCTGTTCATTAAAACAGAAACTCAGTAGTGAAGACAAAAGTTTTTTGTTTATGTAGAATTCTGGTACTTGAGGAAAAGCCAGTTTAATTAAGAAAGGTTGAGAAAGTAGAAGGTTCCTTTGTGGAGATTGCAAAAGGGATCGCTTGGTACTTGCAAGGGCTTTAGATGTTGATGGCCTTGGTTCTTCATTATGTCCAACCTTATTATGCCACTAGCACTGCTTTGGCAGTCATCAGGCAAACTTAGGATACATTTTTAGTTCCCATATGGAAGAAAATAAGAGACAGAGCAAGAGTTTTATGAGATAACTGAGCAGAGTTGGAAGAAAGGGGGCAGGAGAGAGGATGCAGGCTGGGGGATGAATGGACCTTGGGGTAATACGTAGCTAAGGGAGACTGCCAAAAGCACTGTCCCCACGAGGTGGATGGAGGGCAGGGGATGTCGCCAGAGCCCTGCATCGTGGGTCAGAGTCTGCCAAGAGGAGCTGCCTGCAAGGGGAGGGGGTGTGTGGGAATACTCATGCGAGGGTCCTAAAACCCTATGCATAAGGCTCTGAGCTCAGGGATAGTTCCCTCTTCTGTAAGAGAGGACACAAATCCTGCTTTACAGAGTAGCCATGATAATTGAAGAATGGTTCTTAGGGAAGCCAGAAGGAGAATATCTTGAGCCTGAATATTGGGAACTTTTCTTCTTTAGAATATCGAAGTGTCTAAATATTGCTAGAAACTGGGAGAAAGGCTGAGATTTAGAAGTGAGAATCTTTTGCCTCAAAATATATCGTTAAACAAAATAGAACTTTGAACTTGCCAACTCGATTCAGCCGGATGACTGTTAGGACATTTTAAACTTTCCTTTCTAGGCAAGATAGAGGAAAAGTGAGCAGATAGTAGATAAAATTCCTCTGTTCTATTAGGGCCTTAAAAGAGATAAACCACTGAAATGTAAGCCCCTTTTCTCAAACTTCTGAGTTAAATACTTGGGGGAGAAGGCTCAGTGAGATGCAGGTTTTGCTCTAATGGTCAGATGCTGATGAGAGCATTCTTAGGTAGGAGCCCATGACATGTGCCAGACTGGCTACAAGTAAGGCTGATTCCACCAAGTGTTGTGGAGGATATGGAGAGTACATTCTAGGTGAGAATGGAAAACCCACTTGGGAAAAGGCCTGGAAGTTTCTTATACAAGTAAACATGTGCTGAAAATCCAACAGTTCTATTTTTAGCCATTTACCCATATGTAAAAAGAAGAATAAAAGACCTGCACAAGAATGTTCAGAGCAGATCTAGTCATAATGGCAAAAACTGCAAAGACCCCTCATGTCCACATGAATGAGTAAACACAGATATATTTATACAGTGGAGTACTATTCAACAACTAAAAAGGAAATTAACATGGGATCTCAAAAACATACTGAGTATCTATTACATGACTCCATTTATAGAAAGTTCTCAAATAGGTGAAATTCATCTATTGTGAAAATAAGCAGAAGAGTGGTTGCCTCAGAGTTGGCCTCAGTGTCAAGATGAACTAAGCATAGACATGAAAGAGTATTCTGAGTTGATGGACATGTTTTACATTTTGATGCGAGTTTGAGTTAAATGGATGTTTTTATCTGTTAAAACTTATTGAATGGTACTAGAATTTGTGCATTTCACTGTGTGTAAATTTTACCTTAAAATGGAAAAGAACCATAAAATATTGAACTCTGCTTAATTAAATGCATGCAGAAATGTTTAGGGGTAAAGAGTAATGATGGATGGATTGATGGGTAGATAGATATGCAAGTATGTGAGAAAGAAAATGGTCTGAACTTGGGCTACTATGACAAAAACACCATAGACTAAGTGGATTCACAGAAATATATTTCTCATAGTTCTGGAGGCTGGGAAGTTCAAGACAAAAGTCAGCTGACTTGGTTCCTGGTGAGAACCCTCTTTCTGCTTTGCAGACAGATACCTTCTTGCTGTATCCTCACATGGCAGAGAGAGAAATCATCTCTCTCTTGTTTCTTCTTATAAGGGCACTAATCTCACTCATGAGGGATCCACCCTCATGACCTAATTACCTCCCAGTGGTCACACATCCAAATGCCATCACACTGAGGATTATGGCTTCAACATATAAATTTTGGGAGAATACACACATTCAGCCCATAGTACAAACAAAGCAAAATATAACAAATGAAGAATCTAGGCAGTGAGTATTTGGGTATCCATTGTGCAATTACTTCAATTTTTTAGTATATTTGAAAATTCTACTTCTACAATATTGGGCAAAAAAGCTAGTCTGGTCTACTGAAACAAATAATACATTATATGTTAATTAAAAAAAAAACCTAGTCTGATCTAGAATAGTTCCACTGTATCAGGTGAGTAAACATAAAACATGAACCTCAGCTTCTGTGATTAAAATTACATTGTTTTTGGTTATCTCAAGGTCCAAACTTATTTCCCTGACTCAACCTTGGACAGGATAGAGTACCAAGCCACTGAACCTGAGTGCATCTTCTATAGCACCCTCTGTAAACCACACCCATCCCAAGAGAAAGTATGTAACTAGACACTTTCTGATTTCCAACTTTAAACTTTTCTCTGTTCATCCAGTGGATGGATGGACAGGTGGATGGATGGATAGATGTAGATGTACATACAGATAGATTTTTATCTAGATTTACGTCTGTCTACATCTTTTTCTTCTTTCTTTTTTGAAAATGCCCATGTTATAGGTTGTTATGGATTTTTTTTTTCAAATAATAGGTGGCCTAGGGATGAGAAGATAGGTTATTTGAAAATTACTGAAACTGACCCATTACCTGTAAATGAAGTAACAACATGAACTAATCTTAGCCCCAGGCACATATCAGTGTGCCAAGAATCATGCCATCATTTTCAAGGTGATACCTCATTTAGTATGTTTGGTCAGTGTTCAAAAATATTTTCACCATTGCTTTTAAGGTGGTATAGGCTAGTCTACAACCTGATGGCAAGGTATAGTCTCCACATCTATACAGGGTGGATGGTCCAGGTGAAAAACCAGTTTATAGCATCTAGTAGACATATGAAATCCCAATATGCATTTACAAATGCTTTTGAATAAGTTTCCATGGAGAATTAGAAACATTTGATTATCCTTTGAATTTGGCTTCATGGGAAAACAATTCACTAACAATTTAGCAGCTCTGTTCTGCCTGCCACCCAGTTACTGCATGGCCTCGACATTTGATTTAACCTCTCTGAATTTCATTTCCTTCCCTATTAAGTGAGGTTAACAAACTAATGTTACCAGTACAAGTGCTAAGTTAAAAAATATATTAGCTATTCCATTGGGAGATTCTCTTTCTCCATCTTTATTTTTACTACGTCTCCTTCTACAGTGTGTCACTGCATTGTGTATATGTGTGTGTGTATATACACACACATATAATGGTTCTTGTCAAAAACTATCATTAAGATGTCCCCTCTAGTTAAAAACAACAAGTTCCCAGCCTCTCAGCATGTGCATGATTAGCCACATGTGATAATTACATCCCAAATGATAATACTTACAGCAGCAGCATATTAACCTTGTTAGGCACTCACAATAGCAGACACTAGAGCAAAGGAAAGCAAAACAAAACAAAACAAAACCTTATCAAGCTGCCTCATGTCGAGTGTGAAGAACGGGTGGGTTGCAGGGGGTGAGCTGTACAAACGGAGTGCAGGGGAAAAAAAGACTAAATGAAAATGAGCAGATCTGGGGCTACCACCTTTCAAAATCCAGATCCAGCTTTCTGCTAAATATAGTGTTTATTAGTATCCACAGTGTGCTCAGAATTATGCCAATCCAAATAAAGATTTATAGGTGGCACTAGTTTACTGAGTGCATAGGTGATAATCCTATACTTCCATTAACTCACTTAATTCCCACAACAATATTAAAGTTAGTCAGAAAATCTAGACAGAAAAGCAACCAGGGAGGAAATACGATTACCGTGGTATGTGAATTATATCTCAATCAAGCTGTTTGGTTGGTCAGTGATTGTTTTTGTTATTGTTGTTGTTGTCAAACCAAGTTACCTGTAGAAGAATGGCAGTAAGACTAAGGACAGCCTTCTCAACAACAATGACAGAAGCCAGAGGACAAGGGGACAGTATTACTGAAGTCTCGAGAGGAAAATACTCTCAACTTTTAGTGGTCTGTTTGAGTGAAGGAAAAATACAGATGTTTTCCACAAAGTTGGAAAGGGTTTGTCACTGAAAGAACGACTAGTTGATATATTTCAGGAAGAAAGAAACTGGATTTAGAAGGAAATAGTGAAGTTCAGGAAGGACAAATGAACAAAAAATCTGGTGAACAGGTAAGTAATATAGCATGTATAGACTGTCAGAAACAGGACAGCAGCAGTAGGAAAAATGACTGATATATTAGGAGTATAACCACAAGGGAAATAACATGAAGGATGAGAAGAGGAGATGGAAATCAAGGAATTTATGTTAGTTAAGAGGAGAGTAGAGGTATTGATTAATTTTAGACATTAAATAAAGGCACATGTAAAAATTTTCATCTAACTTTCAAACCAGTAGAGGGAATAAATTAGAATGAAGTAAATTCAGTGGATCAATAGAAACCAGGAAAGGATATTTAAAGGCACAGAGAATGCAGGATAGAAAGCACAAACCAAAGCCAAAAAAAAAAAAAAAAAAAAAAATCAGTGATCATAATAAATGTAAAAGGACTAAAACTGCTGTTCGAAAGGTATACATAATGTTAGATTATTCTCTTGCTCCCCATCTCTCCCTGTCTCCCCTCCCCATATCCTCCCAGCCACACTGTAGTTATGTTGTTCCACCTAGCCCCATAATGTATAAGAAAAAAAAAAATACTGTTTACCAACGGATTGAGGTTAGGCCAGGCATGTAAGGATTTAACATTAGGAAAGTCAGCACCTGTAGCTCACCGTATTAACTGACTTATGAGAAACCATTTTGGTTATCTCAACAGGTGCAAAAGAAACCTTTGAGAGAATGCACTGTCTGTCCATTATTGATAAAGAGAACTCAGAAGATGGATAATAGAAGGTGCTTTAGTATAGGCTAGGCTAAAATGCAGTAACAAAGAAGCCCAGCAATTGTGGGCAGCTGGAAACAGCAAAGGTTTATTTCTCCCTTGCAGCACTGTCTATGGTGAGTCAAGTGACTCCGCTCTGCTGGGATGAAGGCATACAGACTCTTTCCATTTAATGAGACAATATGATCATATTCAAAATGTGACCTGCTTGGTTGTCGTGGAAGGGGAAGGGAGGGCATAGGAGATTTATTGCTAGGGTGGGAGTACTTAAATATAGTCATGGTTGAAGGTGATTATTTTCATTTCTCAGATTCTGTTATTTAGAACTCAGTCATGAGACCCAGTCAACTCAAATCTGGTATGAAACCTATATCCTTGGTGTGACATTTAACCTGATTCACTATCCCCTTATTCACCAGAGGTTTGTTGGGCTTCTGTTGTTTAAATTCTTTTAAAGTCCATTTCTCACTGTTTGGAGGTCTGGAAGCAGTTAGCTTTTCCAACCACAGAAAGGTCTGAATTTCAGTATCCTTTTTTTTTTTTTCTTTCTGTTTTCCTTGCACACTGGCCAGTTTTTTCCCAAGCTTACCTTTTGCCTCTCTCTGTCCCCTCCCCAAGTGAAACTAGTAATACTGAATACACTTCTTCTTCTTTTTTTTTTTAAAGATTTTATTTATTTATTTGACAGACAGAGATCACAAGTAGGCAGAGAGGCAGGCAGGGAGAGAGGGGAAGCAGGCTTCCTGCCGAGCAGAGAGCCCGATGCGGGGCTCGATCCCAGATCCCTGGTATCATGACCTGAGCCGAAGGCAGAGGCTTTAACTCACTGAGCCACCCAGGTGCCCCTGAATACACATCTAACATTCTGTTTTCCATGAGCCACAAACTCATTGGGTATATACCCTTCCTCCCAACTTAGATCAGAAGGCTATTTCACCATCATATAATATGGAGTATAAGTCTCCACCGTCCTGGCCTCTGATCTCTTCACCATCTGGCACCAACCTTTGATGCCACTGCCCATTCCAGTTCAGATTATCACTTGCAATATCAGTCAAATTTCATCAGGGAAATAGAAATAGTCTAGATATTTTGAGCCTGATGTTTGTTATAGGGTTGAAGCATAAGAGGACTCCCTCAGGAAATCTGGACATATAGACATCACAGGAAAATTGCCAAAAATGATCTGAGCTGTTTGTGCAGGAAAAAAGTGATTCTCATAAGGATGTTTGAACACAATGGGGCACCTGGGTGGCTCAGTCATTAGGTGTCTGCCTTCAGCTCCGGTCATGATCCCAGGGACCTGGGATCAAGTCCCTCATCGGGTTCCCTGCTCTGCTTAGCAGGAAACCTGCTTCTCCCTCTCCCACTCCCCCTGCTTGTGTTTCTCTCTCGCTATGTCTCTCTGTCAAATAAGTAATAAGAAGAGGTTAACTTTTTAAAAAAAGGGGGGGGTGTTTGAACACCATGGGCAAAAACCCTACTTTGCTATCTGCTAATGCCTAGACACATGACAGCCACTGGATCTGGGGCGATGCAGCTCCCCTTTTCTTCTACCTTCCAGTCTCAGACAAGTCGCTTTCATTAGTGGGATCTTACAGGCAGGAGATTTAGGGAAATGTCGTTTTAAGTTTTATGCTCTTTTGACATAGGAAATTGCTTAGGAATGTGAAAATGGTGTTCAATATCAACAATTAATCTGACGTACAGAAGGGAACTTGTTTAATCTTGATAGTGGGCATTTAAAGAAAATCTGCACTGTCATTCTTAATCCTGAAATCCCTTTATTAAAGTCAGGAACAAAATAAGGATTCCCTCTGGCATCACTTTTGTTTTGTTTTGTTTTGTTTGTTTGTTTGTTTTTAATGTTCAGTTAGCCACTGTATAGTACATCATTAATTTTTGATGTAGTGTTCAAAGATTCACTAGTTATGTATAACATTCAGTACTCATCACTACACATGACCTCCTTAATACCCGTCACCTGGCTACACCATCCCCCTACCCCTCTCCCTTCTGTAACCCTCAGTTTGTTTCCTGAGTCCACAGTCTCTCATGGTTTGCCTTCCTCTCTGATTTCTTCCCGTTTGGTTTTCCCTTCCTTCCTCAATATTAGACTGGAGGCTCAAGACAATTCAGTAGGATAAGAAAAAGAAATAAAAATTTAAAGCATGAAAGGAAGACATAAAACTGCCATTATTTGTAAGAAATATGATTGTTTACATTAGAAAGTCTACACCCTTGAACTAATACATTTTTCATACAAAACCAATTATTTTCTAACACATCAGGAACAGTTAAGAAGTAGAATTTTAAGGGGTGCCTGGATGGTTCAGTTGGTTAAGTGCCCAGCTCTTACTTTCAGCTCAAGTCATGATCTCAGGGTCCTGAAATTCAGCTTCCGGGTAGGTTCTCTGGTGGGCATGGAGCCTGCTTAAGATTCTCTCTCTCCCTTTGACCCCCACCCCTCCCAAAAAGAGAAAGAAAATGGAGTTTAAAACATTACTAATGTACAACAGTAAGAAAATACCTAATGTACCAGAGGAGAACATTAACAAAAGATGAGGAAGAAAAGAAAATTATGGGAAAAAAATACGAAACTTTTTGAAAGACATAAAAGAAAACAAAATAGATAGGTAAACTATGTTCAGTGGTGAGAATGTTCAATATTGTGAAGACAACAACTTTCCCCAAATTAATCTATATATTCAGTACAATCCCAATTAAAATCCCCAAAGGGTTTTGGTTTTGTTTTATGTATTTTGCTTTAAAAAAAAAAAATCGAACTTGACAGGCTGATCCTAAGTTCATATGCAACAGTCAGTTAAGCCAAACAAGAACTTAAAATAATGAAAAGTTTTTTAAAAGACAATAGTAAGATTCTCCATAGCAGATACAAAGTCATATTATAAAATGACAATAATTACTATTATCAAGTGAGGGAAAGACACTCAAGCCTGCAAAGTTGGTATCTCCCAAATCCATTGGGAGATAATGGGCCATTTAATGAATTATGTTTCTCCTATGGGGGGAAAAAATAGATCCCTATCTCACACTACACATAAAGATCAATTTCAGGTAGATTAAAGATCAAATATGAAAAATAAATTCTTATGACTCACAAAAGAAAATATAGGAGACTATTAAGTTTGGGTAGGATTTCTTAAAGAATTTCTTTTAACAAGTGGTGCCTGGGTGGCTCACTCATTTAAGCAGCTGCCTTCAGCTCAAGCCAGATTCCTGGGATGTAGCCCCAGAGCCCTATGTCCAACTCTCTGCTCAGCGGGTCCTCAGCTTCTCCCTCTCCTCCTGCCTCTCCCCTGCTCCTGTGCACGTGGCCACTCTCTCTCAAATAAATAAATAAAACCTTTAAATAAAATTATTGTTTTAATGCACCAACTGAAAAGGAAAACATTTATAAATCAGATTCCACAAGAATTTAAGGCAGTTATACTATAAAAGTCACTGTAAAATAAAAGGATAAGAACAGAAGATACTAGCAATAAATATAACAAAGATATTATATGTAGAATTTATAAATAGCCAGCAATCCACTCCTGGATATATGCTGGAGAAATTCTCAGATTTTGGTATATTTTAGTATAAAGTATATTTTAGTATAAAACATAGGAAACTGTTCAGTAATATCTTTTCCATTCTTGGTTATTATAAATAAATATCCATTAATGTAGAGAATGGACAAGTGGATTGTGGTTTAGAACAGTATATAGCAGTTAAAATAAATGAACCACAGGTGTATCTATCAAATAGGTGATATAAAACATTTAATGCTCAATGAACAAAGACAAGTTTTAGGAATACCTACAGTAAAATGGTAAACACTTTTAAGTGTGCAAAATTCTGTTAAGTATTCTTTGGATAGCTTTATTTATGTCTACTTTTATAATGAAAATGAGGAACTCCAAATTCAGGCCAGTCATTACCTTTAGTGAGAGAAGAAATCAAATAGAATCAAGGAAGGATACATTGATACTTCAATTATAATATTTTATTTTCTAAAAAATCAAATAAAAAACAAAAGGTCCGTACTAAATATGATAAATGCTAAATATCACAAGTCTGTGTGGTGGGTATTAGGATAGGAGTAATAATGGTCTCTATTCTCTTTATGTATGTTTAAAATATCTTGTAATTTTTAAAAATTTCTTTTCAGTGTTCCAGAATTCATTGTTTATGCACCGCACTAAATATCTTGTAATTTTTAATAAATTAAAAGGGAAGGGAGGTTAAAAAACTGAATTCCTTTCCCTTGCCCAGAAAATCATGATGCCCCACTCCCGCCCCAAGCAGCATCTGTAATACTATTGGTAGTACAGCATGCTGCAATGGGCAGTATTTTGTATGACCTCTATAAGTAACCACTATGGCATTGTGCTGTTTCCTTGGAAAAATGACTGCTGAGTTTCAAATGACATACTTCTATGCCATGATAAATTGAGGATTGTGTGCTATTATAATTTTTTTCTGGTACACATGGCATCTTCCTTTATGGAGAAGGAGACAGTGACTGGGAAGGCAGCTGACACAGCTGAGTCAGAAGAGTGTCATCAAGGACTATCTAGGAATTATGACCCATTCAACATCTTGATGATGGTTTTGAGTTACTAGAGCTACTGAGGGACATTCTGAACCATCATCAGAAGATAGCATATTGCTTGGTATTGTTTTGTAGCAAGTATTATCAATTCCAAATATTTAAAACGGAATTCAGTGAAGTTGTATATTTACTTGACCCTTTCTTCATCCATTCTGCCTGGTGTTCATTGGAATAAGTCATTGAACCCCAAAAGACCCCAAGCAAACTCTGTACTGTTCCTCACAGGTCCACTTCCCTGGGCACAGTCTTGACTCTGGACACTGAAAAGTAAACACATTTTTACTCCTGAGGAAAAGTTTCCTTTGAGCTGGAACCATCAACAACATTTCCCTTCTTTTGGTTACATGTCCTCAGACTGCATTGTTTATCAAAAAATTATTTCCCCCTTTTTTCATTACACGTATTATTCAGCTTCAGTGATGGTGGTTTGGTCGTAAATGACCTTTCTCATAATGAGAAAGTGATCTGTGACAAGATAAAGATGGAAATTGCACTTTGGGAAATGAGCAGGTCTCTGTTTGCAAGATTAACTCAATATCCTCTGCCATAACTGAGGGAAGACTTGCCAGAGCAGTTCAGTCACTGGATTGGACTTCCATAGGAATCATGGAGCTGTACAGCTGTGGAAACACAAATTCCGTGCCCCCTCCCCATTGTTGGTTTTCTGACAGCTTTCTCAGCAGAGCAGTTTGAAGAGTGGCGAGGCCTGTTTCCGAGACAGAGAAGTGTTTTCACACCTGAAGTGTAATTTCACACCTTGTGTTTCTCAGCAGATAAGTGAATAAAATAACACATCAAGCCGGAATAGAAAAAGATCAACATAGAAAGAAAACTGCAGGTTGTAATTTGTTTCCCATCTTACAATGCTCTTGTAGAGAACAGTAAATTACAGAGATCTGGATTTACACTTTTAAAAGTTTGACTGGTTGTTAGGTGGGAAAGTGAGCAGTAAACACTAATCAGCTTTCAGCCAGCATTGAACAAAATGTACAGAATGATAGAATCTGGGGAACACCCTAACACTTGGATTTTCTTTTTTTAAAGGATAGGACACACATAAGTTACTGCTAAAAACTGTCATTAAGAGAGGGATAAGAAATTGATGAATTATGTGATTTTAATAAAAATAGAATTTTCTTTGGGATAATTTCCTTTGTAAGTATCTATTTGGGAATTTCAGCAGAAATAGTAGACTATGTTAGTAAAATTTGGATCATTTTTTTCCTTACTATAAATTGCTAAACATATGAGGCTAGTCCCATTTTATAGCATTCCAGTGCAAGGGTGATAAAACCAAGGGGTTTAATCTTCATTTTAGAAGTTTGAAAACCCGAAACCTAAAGAAAAAAGAAGGTCAAGCCTGCCGGAGAGTCATGTACATTCATTACAAAATGTTTAATATGTACTGAATGTCTACCATGTGTTAGACACTAGGCCAGGAACCAGGGGTACAGCTGTAAACAAGGCAATTCCACTTTCAAACTGACAGCCTTGCTGAGGAGCAAACAGGTGATGATAATGCTGGGTGCTTAGTCCTGGGATAACCTGATGCTAGATTTTGATGGCACCCACAGCAGGGTTTTCTGAACCAGAGCTGGTCAGGACAGGAGCAAGTGGTCAGCAAAAATTCCTGGATAAACCCAAATCCAGACCTAACTAATGAATAGAAATCATGGGAAGGTGGATATCACTTGTGGTATCAGAGCATGTACAGTCTGTGCAGAAGTGAAAGGGAAAGAGAAGTGTGGGTCAGAAGTGGAGGTCAGTGTAGGGGAAATGCAGCTTATAAGGGCGACAGTGGTGCCCAGTGACACTGGGAGGTAAAAGGATCAGAGTATGTCACCCATACCAAGAAATTTTGGTTTTGCCCTGAGATTAGTGGACAACATTGAAGGTTTAGGCTTTGTCTTTTAGTGAGAGTGACATAAACAGATTTGCATTTTACAGAGTTCCCTCTGACTGTGGGATTGGGTAGCCTGGTGATGGGAGCTGGGTGAGGAGACCTGTCCTAAGTCAGGTGAGAGAGGCTGGTGACTGGAGCTTACCTGCGCACTGAGTTCTGCGCCTTCAGGGATGGAACGATGTGGGTAGAGTTGGGAGCTATTTAGGACGTAAAATCAACAGACCTTGGTGATGGATTGGCCAGACTAGGGGTGAGGAGCCAGTCTTGTCAAAATGTCATCCTCACGCCTGATTTAGGTAAACTGAGTGGAGGATGCTACTGTTGGCAGAGATGGGGGACCCTGGAGACGCAAGCGTTAAGAGTTGGAGACATGATGCGTGAGACGAGTGCAGGGAGGATATCCGTGGGGAAAATTGTGGTGTTGAGCTGGATCTTGAGCTTGAAAGAGAAGTCCAGGCCAGAGATAAAGGTTTGGTACTTGTCATTTAGTGGATAAGATGGTTCAAAGAAGGGGCGCCTGGGTGGCTCAGTGGATTAAGCCTCTGCCTTCGGCTCAGGTCATGATCTCAGGGTCCTGGGATCGAGCCCCACATCAGGCTCTCTGCTCAGCAGGGAGCCTGCTTTCCCCTCTCTCTCTGCCTGCCTCTCTGCCTACTTGTGGTCTCTGTCTCTCTGTCAAATAAATAAATAAAATCTTAAAAAAAAAAAAAAAAAAAGATGGTCCAAAGAATATGTAGAGTGTAAGAAGAGGAAGTGAGGAAGTATTTTTTAGGCATAAAACAGTATTTTGATTGTGAAAAGGAAAATACACATAGAACAAAAGGTTTTTATTGCTTTTTACATAAATAAAATGTGGCTGAAGAACCACGCTTGGCTAAACACACTGTCGTACACAGGTTTACGCGTGTATACTCCTCTGTGCGGGTAGACCTTCTAGTGAGCATCAGCAAGGTGCCTGTAGTGGGCTGCATGAAACATTAACCATCGACAGTAAAAATCCCTTTCCTTAATACTTCCTGGAAAATATGTTAGTCCTAAAGCAAATACCAGGCCTAAGGATGCTGCCCAGTATGTTAAAAAGGAAAAAATCTGAATCCCATGTAAATACTGTGATGAAACTAGCAACACAGAAAACTCTGATGTTTTCTCATTTCTCTTGTTTTTTTCCATAGATACATATGGAAAGCTCTTCCTTCTCAATTCTGTGGGTCAAGAGATGTCCCGCTGTAAGACGTCCATTCGACGTGGTCAGCCCAATCCTGTCTACAAGGAGACCTTTGTTTTCCAGGTGGCCCTCTTTCAGCTCTCTGATGTCACATTGATGATTTCCATTTATAACAGGCGTACTATGAAGCGTAAAGAGATGATCGGTTGGATTGCTCTGGGCCAAAACAGTAGCGGAGAAGAGGAACAAGACCATTGGGAGGAAATGAAGGAAACCAAAGGGCAGCAAATATGCAGATGGCACACCTTGCTCGAATCCTAGTTTTGGCAGCAGGATTTGCATGTGACATCTGCCCCGGCGACCAGTGTTGCGACCAGTGTTTTGACCACTGATACCAACTCAGCACAGGCTGGTAGGCATTTTAAAGACAGGCTTACAATTAGAGTCTACTAAGCACTGGGACATTCCGGGCAGGATCATTTGGGTCTCTCAAAGGTTTGGTTTGGATTCAGATATTATAATTAAAAAATATATATATATATACATGGTCAAGTGTACTTTATGGAAAATTAACCATAGTGGAGAACAGTGATAATGAGTTAATTTGTATTAATAGATTATTGAGTCTGGGTTCAACCTGTGGAATGAAGCTTCTTGCTGTTTCTGTTTGTTTGAAGAGTAACCTGAGATCACAAGGGAGCTGGTGAATCTCACTATTTGTAACCAGGTATGTGTATGAATCAGAATTTTGTTAATATGGTGCCCAAACCTCCCCACTATGGAAATGAATCTCATACCAAGGCTCATAAGAGAGTATAACTATCATCCATAAGCCCCTTTTTGCATTTTTCTATGAACAAAACTCTTCATTTATTTACTTAAAAATAAATGTTATAAACTCATACTTACAAAACAAATTTGTATTCATTAAATACCTTTCTTTATCTCGCTTACATATTGTGGTTTCCTGTGAGATTTGATTAGATGAATCATGTTTGAAGGTAAAACAGAGTTGAAAAACACTGTTGAAAGACATCTTGTCTCCTTTTAATATGTAAGATTTCCAACTTGTAATTTTCAAGGTTTTTATGCTATTTTTCCTCACCTAATAAATTCTTACAGAATTAGAAGAAACAAACAAAAAACACCTACTTAAGTCATGGATTTGTTGATTTTCTAAATTGAGAGTTCTCCTTTAGATTGTACTTTTTCTATATTCACTGATATATACTCATAAATATATTTTGAATGTACACTTGCATGTAAACCATATTCTTTTTTATGCAGTTATTTTCCATCACTAGAGCATAGTAAATTATATACAATATGTCCTTAATAAATGTTGATTTAACTGACTCTTAGAAATGAAAATGTTATAATACCTATGAATGAAGAAATATTTTCGGCTTGTATGAAATGACACCAAGTTCTTTCTTTATTTTTTTCTTTTCTTTTTTTTTTTCTGAGCATTTGAAGTGCCTATAATTGTCATTTTCCATGACATTTGCAGCAGCCTATATTAGTCACTACTTGCATTCTGGGCATGTGCCATTCAGAGCACTGATCTTGTACGGTGATAAGCATGAAATTGTATCTCTGACTGACTTTTACATATTTGTGCCGTGCATGTTTATTTTTCTTTTGCTTACCTGTGAGTCCTTAATAATAATTACCTGAAATTGTCAGTGAAAAAAAAAAAAAAGATGGGAAAGGAATGTGTGTCCATCTAACACTGTGCCTAATGTGCAGCTCTTCTGAGCAATTGCTCAGTCACTTATTTTTAGCTTTTATGTTTCATTGTTGACTTTTTGCTGTCTGTGGGAAGAGTGATAGCTAGTGATGGATGTATACAGTTAAAAACACAGAACTCCTCCTCAGCTCTGCATTTGACAGATTGTAGACGTAGGCTGTAACACTTGAAGAACATATTTATTCCTTACCGTGCAATGTGTAATGGTTATCCTGACAAGAAGAGACTAGGGCATAGGATAATTCTTCTGTGATTTCAAGTACCCAATTTTGAAAGAAGTGACTTCCTATGGAAGTATCAGAATTAGCAAAATAAATTAATATCTTAATTTCTTTTTGGGTCATGGGAGTTTCATCTATAGCACTGCTCAGTTATTGGGAATAAGTAATAAAAACCATGTTCCTTTGGGTTTTTACCCTACCTTTCTTTGGAAGACCTCAAAGTGCTTTTCCAACATTATATCCATTAACTGCTGAGTGGTCTTTGCAGTGTGGCTGTGTCATTGAGTAGAACTGAGTGCAATTGATTAAGTAGCGGCACAAAGAATTGGCTTTTCACATCCCTTACCCTCTTTATGTGCTTGTGTTTAAAGGGAAGTAGAGCAGCCTTGTTATGCTTTCCTTTATGCAGTAACATAAAAGCAGCATTCACTTTAAAATTTACATTTGAAAAAAAAACCTGCACATATTGTACTGACCATCCTGGATTTTTTTCCCCCTCGTATTTTCCTGCCCTATGTTTTGCTACATCCCTTGTCGTATGCGCCTAGTCATCACCTATGCTCCATTTTCTGCTGCTTTAATCCACCCATTTTTTAGGGTTTTCTGCTGGTACAGTGAAGCTATCCTTGTGGGTTTTATCTGTTTTCCAGTAGTCTGCTTATGAGACTGTTACAGGAATGTGCAGATTTTAAGGAACGAGATGCCTGAAAAGCATTTTTAATTTTTGTATAATTTTACTATGTTGGTGCTATTCACCACGTAGGATGCATGTACATCTTGAATATACAGCAATCTGAAGCGGACTGTATAAATATAAAATGCTAATGATAAGATACATTAAAATATGAGGCTGAATTTTTTTTTTACATTGATTTGAAATTCTGGTTTAGTAAGATCTTTTGATTTTGTACATTTCAGCTCCCTTTATTTGCTTGGCAACGTCTAGACACAATGCACTCAGCATGTTTTTCTTTTCACTGGAGCTCTTACATCTACATTTGCTTCTTAAGAGAGTTATGAAAGATAATTAGTTGGTTCGGCGGTAAAAAAGCTCCTTTTGCCTATTTTATCTAGCTAATAATTAACATCTCACAGAGACATTTGAAATGGAAGAAGCGCCAGTATTTGTTGCATGAGTAGTTCCTTCCGTGATTTTTCCTAAAGATAGTGCTTTTTAAATAATATTGTATGTAGAGGGTGAATGAAGCACTAGGTTTATGGAAATCTGCTTTGTAGTGTGTCTTCTTTCAGGGCATTAATTTACACTGAATTGAGAAGTGCTGGTTTCGCCAATCACGGTGGTGGCCCTTGTGCTCCCTGCTCCCTTCTGACTATTGTTGAATTTGTAAATGGGCCATTCACCAGGCAGCCAGGCATCTGCTCTTGCTCCTCTCTCCTTCACTGGCGCCCTGTGTGATGCACAGTTGTTTGGGACCCTGTTTTTGCTGATGTAGCATAGCTGTGGAGGGAGGTCTTGCCTCCCTTAACAGTAGGAGAACTTGTACCACTGTCGGATGTATTACGCTTGGCATCCACCTGTACAAAGTTCAAGAAAGAATCCTAACTGTGACTGCGAGGGGGCAAACAGAATATGCTACTGTGCTCTCATTCCCTCTCAGCACTGGGCCCTCTGCTCCTTCTTCAATAATAGTGACGGACTGAGCTTGAACGCTGATGTCCTGTGTGGTACGAGATGCTGCAGGGAGAACTTCCCCTATGCCTACGCAGCACAGGGGCTTTCACAGTATTTTACAAATTGTTGGCACCTCTCAGTCAGTCTTGGTGCTCTATCTTGTGGTTGTAGTAGATGGTCTCATCTGAGAACCAAAATGCCTTTCTTTTCAAGTAACGCATCATTTAAGTTGAAACTAACCATCAGGTTATGCGAAAGTGCTCCTCTGATGGCCACTGAGTTTAGGAAACTGATGGTTCACAGCACAGACGTTGAGCCGTGGAGCTCCCGAAAGCTGGACTATCCTCTTGAAGCACAGAACTTAGTATGTTAAGATCAGAAAAGTGATAGAAGAGGATTATTTGTAGATGACATAAAACCAAATGGAGATACATGCTTTAACAATAAACAGGGCAGAAAACACAATGCAGTGTCTCCTCTTACATTAAGGGAACTGTGGCCAAAGTGCATCCTATTCTGTTTGATCCACAGCAAGAACAAATGATAGATAATCCTGAAATGACAAAAATATCAAAAATCATTCATTTGTTCCAAAAAGGAAAGCTAGGCAGAACTATTAAAACAAACAAACAAACAAACAAACAAAAAATCATATAGCATGTATATAGAAGAGGTCAAGAATAAATAAATATTGCCAGATCCCTTCAGCCTCCACTGGCATATATTCAGGAAGAGTGAAATAACAAACCAAAACACATTTCAGGTTAACTAGCTATTATTTTTTCACAACTTGTAGAATTCTGGAAAATACTTACCGATGAGGGAAGTGAGACCCATCTAGTTTGATGAAGTTAGCAAAGGCTAGTCTCCCCTGGGTTTGGATGAAACTTCACTAGCTGTGTGGCCTTTAAGAAAATTATTTACCCAGTCTGTGTCCCTGACACTTCAACTGGAAAATGGAAGTTATACCTACCTCATCAAGTTTTTAAAGGACAATAACAGCATTGAGCCTGACCTATAATAAGCATTCAATCCCCCTTCCACCATACTCAATCAAGAATAAAGCCTTTAAATTTGTTTCTCTGCCTAGTGGAAATAAGAGTAACATTAGAGAGAGACTATAAACAGTTCTTAGATACTATGAAAAGGGTAGATTCATAAAGCTGGTCTGAATTTTTAAAGAAAAAGAAGGCTTATGGGATAACCTAAAAAGAGATGAGCCTGGTATATTGAGTCTTAATAAAACCCAAATGAGATACAATAACCAAATCTTCATCTTTCACCCCCTTACTCTGGGGGGGATGGAAAACCTTGGTGCTTGTGTACATGTCTTGCTAAATCAGACACAAAGCACTTTTCAACTCCAGCTCTTCTCTACAATTCAGTATGGGCAGAGCACCATATACCCATCCAAAGAGTTGGTAAGGTGACAGCTTGAGTACCTATTTCAACTTTGATATGAAAAAGAAAAAAAAAATGGTGTGGCAATTTGCTGATACTCATTTAAAGATGGACAATTTTTTAGCCTATGCTTATATATCCATATTATATCTTCATAGGCAGATTTTCAAAGCTGATCTAATGCAGCTATCAAAACTCATCTAACTGTTTAATTGGAAAGTTCTTTTCAGGACCAATTACTAATCAGCGTTTCCCTTAGGAGATCACAATGAAAGGAATTCTATTAGAATTCATACTAACTCCTTTTTGAAAGGGTTTTAAAGGGTGAATTGTTGATGTAATAGAAAGCATGTTGAGTTGCTCTCAAGTGTTCAGATCGTGAGTAAAAGGGAGAGTTTCCTGAGAATTTAGAAAAACTTTTGTGGACATTTGATCTGCAGAAATGGTTGGGAACAAACCACCTCAAGTTTAAGGGTAACCAAGTGCCAAGAACCAGTCATGCACTACTTGCTCTTTTAAACTGAATGTGATTCTGAGATGGGGAAGTATGAGCCTACCTTCCCAATATTGCCAGATTGCCACAGTGCTTACTCAGGTTCTGGGATTTCTAATTAAGGAGAAATGGAGAAACTGGAGAAGAATCACTTAGCTTAGGGTTTTGTTTTTTTGTTTTTGTTTTATTTTTTGGAATAATTCAGCATGTAGGGAAGTTACAGGGGATGGATGGGAGTTCAAAGCTGTAGAGTGATTTCTAGGAACAGTAACCCAGAAAATGAAGAACTCTTATTGGGGTATGATTCCTTCTCTTCTCGGTCACGTGGACAGATTCAGAGCTTCCACCAAATCAAGCCACAAGAGTTTAACTTAAATATAAGAAGGAGGATATGAAGGTTGTTTTGCATTAATTCAAGATGTATTCATTTGATTTATTTGGGTGTAGCACCAGGATATTTGGGATAGTACAGGACTTAAAATCTTTTTTTTTTTTTTTCAACTTTTTGGAGTGGTGTGATTACACATTGAAGCGGTTGAAGCAATTAGTCATCGTGATAAAAACAATGTTTATCAACAGTTGTTCAGTTGATCCGATCATGTGCTGTAAGAAGCAGAGTTCCTTGTTATGGGTTATTGTTGGAAGGAGGCGAGATGTATTGGCTGAATGCATTGGAGAGAGTGTCTAAGAAGCTGGGACCTAGAGTGGGCGATAGTCATGCTGGAGGGGGACTCATCCAGGGAGAGCACAGAAGCATCTTGGGAAAGCTTTTAAGATAGAAGCCTCTGTGTGGAGTGTGGGTTCTGTCTAAAGGAGAAAAGGAGGGCACCCAGAAAGATAGTCTTTTTAAAGTTCCTTCTAAGTCTAATATTTTGTATATGACCTGCAAACAGAATCAACAATACCAATACTCTAGGCCTGTCCTCTTGCCCTTTGGACACTGATTCCACACTGATCTTTCTCTGCATCATATAAGACTTGTCTGGGGAGTTCCCATTTGGGCTTTGTTTAGGTGACTTTGGGGATGCCTGCAGGCTCTGGGTGAGTTTCCTCTCCTGTGGTGTTTTTGTTTCCCCTGGGTCTCAAAGCAGTATCCTAGACACAGACAATAATCTGCTGTATTTATAGCCACTGTGGAACCTGTAAAACAGCTTGAGGCTTTCTAGAACAACCTCAGAGGCAGTCATGGAAGCCTGTGGACATGTCCTAGAATAAACCACCCCCAAATGTTGCTACCTGCTCTCCCTTGGTCACTGATGCTGCCTTAAGCTGTCTCCATGGGAGTTTTTACTTCAAGCCTTTGAGCAACTATGCTACCTACCAACTCTTCTTTGAGGATGAGAGAAGGCTGCCTGCCCACTGGTACTGCGGTATTTATGTATTATTTCATCTACTTCATTTTCCCCTCAAAATATCTATTTACTATTTTTTAAATTTTTATACAAAATGTATTTCTTCAAAAGATATTGAGTATATTTATCTCAGGCTCTCCACTAGGGACTGGAGAATGGTAGAGGAGTAGAACAGTTTGAGTCCAACAATTGCTTTTATTTCTAAATATTCCATTTTTTTAAAGCTAGATAAACAGTAAGATCTTTTATGGCCCTTTAATTTTTGTCAAATGTATTTCTGTAATGACTTCTTTACTCCCTGTTGAAAGGGAAAGGATTTAAGGAAAGTGGAAGTTATTACTCTGCTTCTGGTTAAGAAATAAATGTACTGTTTATCAGTCTACGCTTCCCTTCAAAATAAATGGATATGTTTTACATCGGAGGGAAGAAATACAGCATTCCATTCCACTAACAAAATGAGTTATAGCTTGAAATAGAGGTTGGATGTTTACTATTTTTCACTTTTATAATTGAACACTGAATAACTTTAATAAAGCAGTAAATGGGTCAGAGCCTGGAATGCTAGGTGTATACAAACTAATGTGATACAGTACCTATAAGCTCCATGTTTTAATAGCTGAAAGGCATTGCTACCTTTTAGTCTTTGAAAGAGTGAACTGGAAACAGCAGCTGCCAGGTAAAGGAGTAAGGGTGTGAAACAAAGGATCCCTGCTTAGCGATCTGTTTCTTTTGATTAACATTTGTCTTAGATATTATATATTAAATATATTAAATATATATTGAGACAACCCTATAAAATGGGTAAAGGTCAATGTTGGGAGTGTCCCTTCCTTGTCAGTTGAACCAGCCTCAAACAATCTAACTCTTACTTTCAATTTTATAATAGAAGAAAAGTAGGAGTTTTTCCAATGGATTTATTGTTTATAATTTTTAACTTCATAGAAACTTATCTTAAATATCACCTAAATATGGGGAGGGTATGTGCTATGGTGAGTGCTGTGAAGTGTAAACTTGGCGATTCACAGATCTGTACCCCTGGGGATAAAAATACATTATATGTTTATAAAAAAAATTTAAAAAATTTTTAAAAATCACCTAAATATGTCTCAACCCATGATTCCAGGTCAGAATCTCTGATGGCCTAAAAATTCTTACTGATGAAAGTCTTTTTGTTTTGCCCAGTTGATGGTCCATAATAAAAAAGGTAACAGCTCTTATTTGATGAAGACCTTGATTTGCGGGAAAAGATATTAAAAGGCTGCCGCTGAAAACTCTGATTGGTGAGGAAGATGTACACTAAAAGAATGATATTTCCATGCAAGCTATTCTGTATACTATGTTCACATTCTGGGGCCACCACTCTCTCTCTAGAGTTTATCAAGTTCCTTATAGATGACACCTTGAGCAAATCTTACTAATTTTGCCATTTCCCCATGGGCCATGATAATCTTCATTAATTCACACCACTACCAAATTGTATTGTGGTCTTTTATTATGCCACCATACTAACCCAGGTGTAGCTCAAAGTTCGTTGTCACGAAAAACAAAATGTTTTCTAGGATTAAAAATTTAATTTTAAGGCAGATTTTAAGTTCGTGAATAAGAAGTTAGTGTTTGTATACTTGACGGTCACAGAGACATTTCTGTAATAGTATTTTGAAATAAGATCTGACCTCTATTTTCATGGAAAAAGGCATAACGGTCTTTGTGATCTACTTGCTTTAAAAAAAAATAGACCTTTTTTGAGCAATTTTAGGTTGAGAGTGAATTTGAGTGGAAACCAGAGTACCTGTGCATACCCTGCCCCCATCCTTACACAGGCTCACCCACTACGGCGCACCCCACCAGAGTGGGTACACTTGTTACTGTGACGGGCTTACCCCAGCACATCATTGCCACCCAAATTCCATGTTTTACATTAGGGTTCACTCCTGGGGTTTCACTACCTTAAAATTTTCCTGTGTTCTGCCTATTCATCCCTCCTCTGGCAACCAGTGATTGTTTTATTGTCTCCGTAGCTTTGCTTTTTCCAGAATGTCCTATGGTTGGAATCATACAGTATGTAGTCTTTTCAGATTGGCTGGTTTCATGTAGTAATATGCATTTAACTTTCTTTCCCGTCTTTTCACAGCTTCACAGTTCATTTCTTTTTTAGCACCGAATAATAATATCCCATTGTCTGGAAGTACTGGTCTGTTCATTATTTACTTGTATTTTTAGTTCTCATTGCTATTGTTCATTTTGTTAACGTGCATGTTCTCGAGGAAACCAGATGGGTTAATCCATACGATACATCAACTGACACGTAGCGACTTCCAGTCCGGCTTGAATTTCACCTCCGTGGTATTGGGCTTGTTTCACCTATGAGGAGAAGATTTGTGGAAAACATGACGTAATTTCACAATTGGAATCTAAGCAGAGAAGGTTCTGAAGGCAATGAGGATAGGATCCCCAAATTTAGCAACTCCGTGGTGTTCTCTGTTGTCGAGCACTGATTTAAATACACATTGATAAAAAGTGCTAATTACGTTATTACTGATTCATGGCAGAAAAGCACCTTCTGTTACTAGTGTATATGACTTTACATTGACCACTGCTGCCAAGAGAAGGGAAGCTCCATGACTGTGTCCTGTCGTAGTCAGTTTTGCAAATGGGCGGCAAGTGGTCCGGAAGCATCTGTAGCACACAGGAGCTCCACATTAGGAACAGGATGACCCATGCAAATGCGGAGGCTGAATGAATGAGTGGTGAATGTCAGAATGATAACACTGATAATCCCACTGGGTGAATGGGAAGACCCGACTAAGGATCAATATCTAGGAAACATTCTGACATTTTCACATGCCCTGACTGCCCTTTGCTTTGTAACTGCGGCAACCTGTGGGACCTGGTGTTGCTGTGGAGCGTAAAGTGTGGTTGCGGAAAGAGTATCAGATTAGATTAAAATTAATGAGCCTATGTTCTATACCAAGTCTTCCCTTAATGAGCTCTAAAGTGAATGTCAAGTCACAAGTTCTCTAAGCCTTCAATTTTGCATTTGTCAGCTGGGAATAGTAATACTCATTTTACTTGTTTTCACCACGTTGTGATAAGAATGAGATTCATTCATTCCTTCATTAATACCACAAACACTCAGAGTTCCCACTATGGACAAGGACCACAGGTATGACCATGCAATAGATGGAAACACCCTTTGCAGAACTGAGAGTTTTTGAAGCCCATGAGATAGTTTCTTATTTTTATTTTAAGGTTAAATCAGCTCTTTATGTCAATATATCAAAGTAATTGACACTTTTAGATCTCTGCCAATCATCGAGCTATATTCGTAGAATGTCAGTTATTTGACTAAAAGTTACAGTCAGAATAGTCTTTAGCCATTCAGTCTCTGAGAAGCTAGGAATAAAGTATTAGGTTCGGATTCTTCTGTTCAGACATGCGGACCACAGAACAAATTGCAAATCCATCTTTTTGGCAGGCTTGCCAATCTTTGAGTTGAATGCGGACCTTTCTTCTTTAGAACAATTTAACTTTGAGTGCAGGGAAAGCATTAAGTTGGATAGCATTTGTTTTCACAAAATAGAATTTGAATACAGTATTTGGAAAGACGCTTCCCCCACTAAAAAAGGTCCTTCAGTCTATTATATTTCTCTTGGAGAATTAGACTTCTCCAGCTTTCCCCTCTGCAGTGACTTTCCTCACCCACATAATCATTTTCTTCCTAAATACCATTTATCATCTCCCAGGGAAAAAAAAATGTAAGGATTTAAAAAAAACATTTTCAAGGTACATCCAAGATTTCATAGCAATATTTGGTGTTCACAGTGCGAGATAAATCTGACTCTCGATTTTTTTTGGTCTTCATATGGCATCCGAAACAGTTGTTCACATTCACACATTTATGTTTCACCATATGCATACTGTGTGCAGCTCTGTTGTTTTAAAATATTTTATTGGTTTTCCTTTAAATCTCAACTTTTGATGGGTGTCCTTGAAGAACTTGCATGCAAAAAAAAAAAAAAGTAAATGTGAATGATTCATTCATTTTGAACATACGTAGCTATTTTGGGGAGATTTTACCCTACATGGAGCACACTGTTCTCAGCAGGGAGTGAAGTTTGTACTTCTGTTCAACTCACAGCTGGATGCTGGAGATGTATTAATATTGTTAGCATGTGCCTTTTCTATCTCGTGTTTCCTCTAATGAGTTAACTGGAATCAACTGTCCTGAGTTTTCGGTGGTTGTGAATGGCGGTCAATAGTTTTATGGTTTTCACTTGTGGGGACAATTTAGCATAATGTGGCTTAAAATCTGGTCTTCCTTTAGATTTAGAAGGCAGAAGGAGGCTTCCATGGGCAAATTCATTCTTCCAGGGCAGACTTGTTAGTTGTAAGATAGGAGCTGCCCCAAATCAGTCCCATTACTTAATGGGCAATTCTAGATCTGGCTGCTGTCATATTTTCTCCTCCAAAGTTTTCTACAAGAGATGAAATCCCTGGGTGGTCCAGAATTTCAAGAGAGAAATGAGAAGTATTTTCTCCTCCAAACAGTCGAACTCTCCTATTAGAAGCTCCTGAAATCTTCAGAACATTCCATGTAGGTGTCCCTGTGTTCCTCACTGTATGACTTATTGACTTACAGTGTCTTCTATTTAAGAGACATGAATGTATCTCCAGCTGTCACCAAAACAAACAGCTATAGAATGTAATGACCTACCCATTTCTAAAATTACTTCTATTGATGAATAATTAGTGCATAGGAAGAGGTTTGGAAATTTTTAAATTGTTAAACTTAAAAACTAGAGTACCTTTCTACCTTTTGTAATATTCATGATTTCATAACAGTGGTTTTAATGTACTGTATTGTTATGTCTTGTGCTCTAACTGGCCAGGATATATTTACTAATGTCCATACTCTTGGGATAGAAACACCCTTGAAAATATGTTAGAAAATATAAAATTGTTTACCTGTAATAAAAGAATAGGTTTGTGACTAGAAGAATTACTGTTTTTCTTGTACAAATAATGCTTAAAGCAGATGTTCTGTCTTAACAGTGGTGTTGGAAGCATATTTTATGCAGCCTAAAAACGATTTCTGTATTAGATATTTAAATGCATGAGGATAAATTCGAATTGCTTTTTGTTTAAATCAGAAACATAGAAGTATTAGCCCCAGTTTGTACAAAATGTCTGCTGCAACTGAACTCAATGATAGTTCAAATCTGAAAATCATTCTAATTTTGTAAAACTGCTGCTACTGGTTTTATCAATAAAGTTTAAGCAGATGGCTTATATGTATACGTGTGAAATTTTTTTATGCTAAAAAAAGATACAGTTTTGCAGCATCAACATGCAAATTTTATGGGTCTGAATGATATTGCTTCTTTTAGTATATACAGAAACCATTAACTCCAAAACCATGCCAACTGCAGGTATGTATATTAGGGTGATGAGTGTTACATTTATGACCCCTATAATTTACTTTGGTTTTAGGATGCTCAAGGCCTTTATGTTGAACCCATGCATGAATCAACATGGTTCAACTCAAATGTTAAAGTGTGGAATATTGGGTAAGTAAGGAGTTACATATACATAAAGATCACCTGAAATAATTAAATGGCATCTGAAGAGGATTCTGAGAAGACAAAAATGTAGGTATTTCTTACAAAGGGGTAGGTATTTGTTCATCAGAGAGACTTTGGTCTGGAGTCCTGGCCCTCTGTGTATATCCAGTTGGAACAGGTTTCCAAGGCTCTGAGGCAGCGAGCTAGAATACAAGGGCAGGGCTGTCATGGTCAGACCTCCATTGCAGTAAACACATCATTGACATCCCCAAACAAACAAGTCTCTAGATGTTTCCGGGAAAATCTTTTTACCATCCTTGCATGTTGTATTAGTTGACATAATTAATGCTACTTGTTATAATAAACAACTCTTAGTGTCAGTGAGTCTGTGTAAGACCAGTTTATTTCTCACCAAGACTTTTTCGTCATGCAGCTTTCTTTCTTAGCAGCATCTCAGGGACTGAGATGAGGGTCATCCCAGAGTCCTTGGGGCCTCTGAAGGAGTAGATGGCCGGGCAAATGGAGGAGGAAGAAAAAGCAGGAGAATCAAAGGTACAGTTAAGGGACCCGTGTTCGAGGCAGTGATCACCACATCTGTCTAAACTCCTTTGGTCAGAATGAGTCACATGGGTCCACCTATGGTTAGGAAGGCTGGGGATTGTAGTTTATCTGTATGTACAGCAAAATGAATCCTTTTGGTGGGAAACTCCTACACATGAGCACACACATTTTTTTTTTCCTTTTTAAAAAACTGTCTTATGTCAAATGTTGTAGGAGTGGCAATTATCTAAGGAAAACCTGTGAACCATCAGCTCATTTGTTGTTCAGCTTTTCCTAATCCATGGTGGCTCTGGAGCACTGTGGGCTGGCTGAGGATTTTAGTTGCGCACACTAGTCATCTAGAGCATTTTGACACTGTTCAAGGGCAATTTTGCAAATAGAGATCGCTTGAACTGACATTTCCAGAGCCACAGGGTAGAGCTTGAGCTCACAGCCCTGAGTATGGAGGAGCATTTCTACATGGGTATGTGCACTACATACATATGTAACCTGTTAAAAACACCAAAGCAAGGGGCGCCTGGGTGGCTCAGTGGGTTAAAGCCTCTGCCTTTGGCTCAGGTCATGATCCCAGGGTCCTGGGATGGAGCCCCTCTGCTCAGCAGGGAGCCTGCTTCTCTGCCTGCCTGTCTGCCTACTTGTGATCTCTCTCTCTCTGTCAAATAAATAAATTAAAAAACAAAACAAAACTAAATTCTTAAAAAAAAAAGCACCAAAGCAAGTCATATGAAATTGTGAGCAGAATATTGCAGAGGGAATAGAGTTTTAAAGTAAATCATCTGCAGAACTAAAAACTTGACAAACGATTATTTCTGACATTCCTTCAACAGAGATTTACCCATCTTTAAATGTTAATATAATTCAGATGGTCATCCATGACGATGGTTCTTAAAGTCCCTTGTAATATTTTAAAAAATATCTTGAGTGACATTTTATCAATGAATCAAATCACAGTATATGTCTTGTAAACTCCATAGTTTCTTTACAGTTTCTCTAGGGTTCTCTGGGGAAATTCAGAGACATGGCTCAAGAGGAACTTTGGGTGACAGTTTGGAGCTCTGATGAATTTTAATGTACATTCTGCTACATAATGGAACACCTCATTCTTTTTAGCAAACAGATAAGGAGCAGGAGACGGTTAGCATTACATCTGTGGTCGTCTCAAGGAGGGACAAGATTCAAGGGTTGTCTTGAGGTGAGAAGATTACAATTCAGATGGATTCTAAGCTAGACCATATGGTATTTAAATATTTAATTTTAAAATCCAAAATATTTAGTGGAAGATGTGCTCTGATCACTTGCCAGGAGAACTGAAGAATTTATAAAATAGTAACTGCAGACATAAATAGTCCAGTAAAGATTAAACTCATACCTGTGCTCTAGTTCTGGCTTTGCCACCAAGCCATTCTGTGATCTTGAGATTACCCTGACTGTTCCATCAGGTCTTCCAGCATCTATTACTTTTCCTTGAGGTAGTCCCCAGTGAAGAGGGGATTTGACATTTATTTGGTGAGTTATACTGAAAACAGAGAAGGAGGTTTCCTGGTCTCTTCTGATTAACTATACTGTCCATATTGGTCAGGTTAGCTAGCTGCTCTCCTAAGAAGTTATTTTTTGGTGTATTTTTGTTTGTTTTTTATTTTTTTACCTTTAACTTTTGCTCCATAGAGCTAGAGCATGTGATGATAGAGGCTACTTTTTTACCTCAGGTAAAAGAGTATTTTAAGGAAAGATGAAACAAATCAGTTCAGAGGATCACACTTACTTTGGAGGACACAGAGAGAATACAATTAGGAAAATAAATAAAGAACTTTGAGGTAATTTCTCAATGCCTGCAAAATCCAGGTAGAGACATTTATAAGATGCCTCAGGAAGAAAAAGTAGTTGCTCTATCAATATAATGTCTTCTTAAGGACAGAAAACAATTTTCTATATAACAAGATTTTCCCCTCTACTTAAAATAAGGACAGCAACTAGTGGGCTGCCCTCATGGCTGGTGTAAGTTCAATAACTTAAGAGCTACATAGCTCAAGTAGAAACAAGGGACCCTGAGCCAGGCAGGGTGACTCCATCCATTCACAAGTGCCCAAGATCCCATTTATGTTCCAGGCCCTGTGCGCTCCATACTAGAAACACAGTGTTAACAAGGTGGAACTAGCTGGAAAGCTGGTGTGATGACTATTGTGAAACGGGACCAGTAGGATGATTTGGGAATGTAACTAGAAGGCTAATCTAGCCAGTGGGACGCTGTGAAGGAAAGCCACTATGAGGAAGTGGTATTTAAGCTGTGACATGAAAGCTGAGCAGGAGTAAACCAGGTAAAAGGGAGGCACCATAAGGAAGAAGAAAGAACCTGAACAAAATACCTGAGGCAAGTGAGAACCTTCCCCATCCTCAAGGAAAAGAAAAGCTACATGACTGGACCACCCTTGAGGAATAACTGACAAATAAAAGCATAAGATATTTCAAGTGAACCTAGGATGGTTTGATCTTCATTGCTAAAAGATTCCTATAATCAAATTCGTTATTAGCAAAAGGTTATCAGCTTTTTATATCTTCAGGCTAACAAATTGTTAACTCCAAGTTTGGTCAGAGGTGTTAAGCTGGTGCTGGGTGCCTGAGGGAGCAGCGGCCAATGGCCTTTGTAGGGCTACTTCGTGTGGCCCCTTCTGCCCTGCAAAATGTCTGCCTTTGCAGGAGTCAACATGACACGGCACGGCAGCCCTGGCCTGGCTCCAAAGACAGCAACTGTTCTTTTTAATTGATTCCCAGTGGCACTCTCTTCCTTCCAGGCCCTGGTCTGACCCCAAGGGAACAAGGAAGTGGTGTATATCCGTGTTCAATGAGACTCCCTCTCTGAGGGATTCCCTCTCTGGCTTGGACAAGCCTCTTCTGCCAGGTTTGTCCTTTTATCTTGCTCTAATCTGGCTCACTGGCTACCGGGAGCACTTTGATCTTCTCATCATCCCACCCCTCCAAGAATGACAACCCATTGAACACAAACAGCAAAAGGCAATGATAAACAAAACAAACAAACAAACAAACAACAAAAAACAAACAACAAACATGCCTTGAGTGAGATATCAGAAAAAATCCAATCAATCCTTTGGGTGAATTTATACTCAAGTGTAATCAAAACAGGCATACTTTCTTCAGTTTGTGAGAATGACCTTCTTTGTCAAAAGTACTTTCTGGTGGGGCACCTGGGTGGCTCAGTGGGTTAAAGCCTCTGCTTTCGGCTCAGGTCATGGTCCCAGGGTCCTGGGATTGAGCTCCGCATTGGGCTCTCTACTCAGCAGGGAGCCTGCTCCCCCCCCACCTACTTGTGATTTCTGTCAAATAAATAAATAAAATCTTTAAAAAAAAAAGTACTTTCTGTTTCGTATATCTTAGTTTAAAGAAGCTTACATATTAACCTGAAGTTTTAATTAGCCATTGGATCAAATTAAAGACTTCCCACACCATAAAGGGAGTATCTGGGCCCATAGGGTCATTTTTCTGAAATCTTTGGCACTGTACTGGCAGCGATAGCCAGTGAAGGGATGAGACTCTGGTCTGATTTTCATCGATTAGTTCGTCCCTCTTCAAAATCTATCAGCTGTGCAAACCTGAAGACACAAACAGGAACACGCTGGGGAGGAGAGTCCCAGAAGACAAAAGTTCCTGTAGTCTTCATCCCACAAGCCTCATCCCAGGTCACACACACACTCCTCCCTCTCTCCCATTGCTAGGGTCCTGCCCCAAGGCACAGAGCATCCCAGTGGATCTCAGTGTTGAAAACGCACTGATCAGATTCTGCTGCTTCCTCAGCCGCTCCAAGTGCCGTCCCACTCCCATGCCTAAACCCTGTCATCCCAGGGGACACCCCGCTACGGCCGGCCTGCAGCCAGTGACTCTGACTGGGTTGGGAGCGGCCCCCATCACCCGCCCACGTCCACGGGATCAGGGCCCGAAGGCCCGCGCACCGAGCTGCGCCCCTCACCCACCCGCAGCTCCCCAGCTCTCCGGACCTAACTTAGGCGAGGAAAGGACCCTCCTGTTTGGGGCTCTTTGTTGCCCCTCCTCGTTCCAGTTCTCAAACCTAGCTCCCAGCAGCCCCCGCCGGCGCTCCCGACCTGCAGGAAAGTTGCTCCCGAGCTGTGGAGGGGCGTCATTGCCTCCTAGCAACGCTCCTAGCAACCGGGTAACATCTGCTCCCTCTGGTCCAATGCGAGCGGAGAGCAGCTGCGCGCCCGCCTCGCGTTCCGAACCCGGAGCGAGAGGCACTTCAGAGCCTGGAGGGACGGACCTGCAGGAGCCAGGGCTGCCCGCCGAGCTGCAGTTGCCGCTGCTGCCGCTGTCGCTGTCGCGCTGCCACCACCGCCGCCGCTGTCAGCGCCCCTCTGAAGAGTGACAGCTCCGCAAAAGCGGGAGGGAGCACCGAGCCCCGCGCCTCTACGAAACAGGTGCATGCGCCGATCTCCCGGTCAGTGGACCCAGCTCGCAAGGTACGTCTGGACTCCTCCAGCAATGTGCCCTCCCCCGAGGCTCAGAACAGACCCGTTTCGTTGAGGGTGAGGATAGGGACTGTTCTGGGATCCTACTGCGCCCTCAGTGATTGAAAAACGGCCAGGTGGTGGTCCCGAATAACCTGATTTCATTTTTTAAAAATCATGACATTGGTTCCCGAGGATTCCCCTGCCCGTCGTTACTAGGTGTGTGTTTGGAAGTTTTCAGCCCTCCGTGTTTTTCCTTTGACTTCGCTGCCTGTGTGTGGCTAGGAGAGCTGGAAGCAGTAAGCACCCATGGAAAGCCTGTGGTTAGGGCTCAGATGACATCGTGTAGTCTGGACTAATTGAATCAACACGTATGGGGAGCAACAATCTTTTTAGGTCCTGCTCTGGAAAGGGTCCATTTGGCCGGGAGCAGCCGTTCACTGTTACTCAATCTCCTGAAAAGTAACCATAGTAACTCACCTCTCTTTTGATGGGATCCTCCTCATTGGCTGCCTATCTTCCTTTGGAAAGCTCATCTCTCTAAATATAGAAGATGATGAGATCTGTAAGCATACATCCATGTAGAAAAGGTGCAGTTCAGCATGGCCCTTTAAAGAAAACTCTCTTCAAAGAAAAAGTACCATTTGGCTCTTTCAAATCCTGTGAGAAGTTGTGTATCTTAAGGAGAATGATTGAGTTACTGTTTGGAGTTAACTGCTGGATTGTTACTTTAGAGAGAATATTTCTTGAAATTATACAAAATCTGGCATTTAAAAGCAAATTCAGTATATCTGACTCTGATTTTTTTTTAGACCAACCTGCTGATGATGTCCCCAAGATATTCTCCCCGTAAATAATTGTTGAACGTAGTTACTCAGTTATTTCCAAATGTCTTAGGATAATTAAGATTCCTTACGCTTAAATTCAGTCTGGAGAACACTGAAGTAACTGTGTGTGCTCGAAGGCTTATCTATTTATCTGTCTGGTCCAGAAGAGCCCCACCTTGAGCATCTTCGATAGGGTCCTCCTCCTGTGTGCATTCACCTGACTTGATAACCAGTTCAAGTCAATGCAGTCCTGACTCTTGGGATGTTCTTTGCATCTGTCTCCGTGTTTCAAAACCTCAGATAACCATTCATGAGCCTGAGGCTGTGAGAAATGCTCGCTGTGCAAAGGGGAACTCTTACCAGATTTTCTGAAGCTGTCCTACAAATATACTTTTCAGATTGATGCAACTTTACCAGGTAATCACTAGCTTAAAAGAAATTACTGTCTAAATTACTGTCCAGAGAAATAAATGCTAATGTAGCCTTACCATAACTTACACAATCAATATAAGGAGTTGTTTATCTACATGGTTGCTGGGTAGAAGTCAATAGAGGTTTTCTGTAGGAAGGACATTTGTGGGCTGGCAGATTTTCCTCTCTAAGACCCATGTGAATAGACTGGGCCAAATTGGGTAGCCTGCCTTGGGGAACATGTCAAGTGGAAGCTCGATAAGCAAACGGGTGCATGTGTCTGAGTGAAGGACATGAAGAGAATTCTCCAAGTTGCAAAAGGAGACCATGGTGTTTTTCAAAAATTTAATTTGCGTTCGGGCCATGATGATAGAAACTCACGAGTGTGAAGCATCTTAAACCAAATCAAGTTTTCAAGACAGAATACAGTCATTTAATGAGTGCTCAGCCCTCCAGTACTGTGTTTCACTTTCACATGCACTAAGTTATCCGTGTGCAGTTCCTGTAGGTAAGCAGCCTAGCAAAATTACCATCAAATTCATGAAAATAGAGCCTGCTGCATTTGTTCTCTGACTTTACCTCTCTTTGTAAAAATAAATAATTGAACCATTTTATTTAGAAACCTATTTGAAAATTTATTCTGGTCTAGTTGTATAGTTTAAAAGTACTGGTCTCCATAGCCACAATATGTTTAGCTTAATGACTTGCAGCATTAGCTATGACTATTTAATCCATCATTAGCCTCTAACACCGTCCCCCCTTTTTCCTTCCTCCATTACAACTATTATATTTTATGATAAGAAACAAATCCAAGGAGACCAATAAGATTGATTTTCATCTTCCATGAGAGGTATGTGGAGTTCTAATCATACTATCAATCCAAGGCAAGTTTGAAAAAAGCAGCTACAGGTCTTGGTTCATGTATATGCATTAGTCTTGTGCATTAGTAATTTATATGCATCCCATCTCTTATGTAATATGCATAGGAGTTTAAAAATCATTCAGTGCCCTTTAATTTACATGAACAGGTCTGCCCTTTCATTGAGACCACTATTGCAATCAAGAAGGTCAAGTGAAAAGCATTTTTAAATTTTAATTTTGATTCTATCATGAATGTATAATGTGCAGAATGTATACTGTGCAATTTTTTAAGAAGATTTTATTTATTTATTTATTTATTTGACAGACAGAGATCACAAGTAGGCAGAGAGGCAGGCAGAGAGAGAGGGGGAAGCAGGTTCCCTGCTGGACAGAGAACCTGATGTGCGGCTCGATCCCAGGACCTTGGCATCATGACCTGAGCTGAAGGCAAAGGCTTTAACCCACTGATCTACTCAGGTGCCCCTATACTGTGTAATTTTGATGAACATATCTGTTTCAAGTCATTCATCAGAAAATGTTATGGGGCAGTTAGCTTTCAATAAATAAAAATAAATCAAATGGTATCATTATAAAATAAGCATTTAATTCTAGAGACATTGGTAGATCCTAAGGAAGAGTGTGAAAAAAATTCCACCGATTTGTGGTTAAGGATTTAGTTGCTCTTGTCAATGGGAACCCCGGCTGTACTTGTACATACCTCGAGTCATAAAGAGGGCTGTACTTGGGGCTGTAAGGCTTACATAAGGCTGAGATCAAGCAGGTTAAAACTGAAATCAAGTTCTAATTTCAGTTTTTCCTTATATATTCTATTTGGAAGTGTTTATGTGTCTACGAACATTCCGTGTTTAATTTTATGTCGTGCTGCTTTCCTGGGATTTAGAAGATGCTTTGAAACATGGAGAAATGTTGAAAGGTTTGATCAAGATGCCAAAGCCCTGGGCTCTGCACTGAGAATTCACGCCAGCTGGCTTTAGCTGTCAAAACACCGACACCCTTACAATAGCTCTAAAGCTGAGGCATAACCAGTTCCGACTGCTCTATCTGTCAGAGCAATATGCTTCAGAAACCTAGAAAAAGGGAAATAAAATAATGATTTCAGAAGCAGAGGGGTAAACTGACCATGGACATTCACCATTAGGACACCTGCCATTTTGGGGAGGAGCTGATCCTTGTCAACCACTGCCTCCCTCCCCACCCCCACCCAACTAATAAGTTGTTTAACTCATGTCAATACATTACTTTGATGTTTCCCCTATTTAGTCTAACATAATTATTTTTCGACTTTTTCCCGGTTACTTTTATGTTAACAAGCTAATAACAGAGCCATCTAGTTCACTGCGATATTTCTCAGTGTGGGGAGTAAGGGGACATTAATAAAAAGCACTGAGGGCTTGCTAATGTTATGTTCAAGGTTATAATATAGCTTTAAAAAACTAGAATTTGTAAAGCTTTTTTTTTCATATCAAAGTGCAACAAAGAGTCTTCTTGGCAGGGAGAAATGCAAAAGTCTTCTAAACATCAGTGATGCTTAGAAGGTTTGAAGGAAATCTCCGTGGTGGTGTTTTGGAGTCTGTGTTATTTTTTAAATGATTATTAAAAGGGAGCATGGGTTATGAATATCAAGAGAAGTTGGGGATATTGCAAAGAGAATCACAACTCAAGAGCCTAGAGTCTTAATTCTGTCTGCATGTGCTGCTTGTTTACTGCTGTCTGGCTCATTGCTCAGTATCTGCTGTGTGGGATAAAACCAGCTGTTAACCAAAGAGGAGTGTTTGATTTGAGCACAGTGCAATTTAATGAAACACCTATAGTCTTTAGAAGGAAGGTACCGTGTGAATGAAGAACATTTCACCACCAGAGCAACTCTGCGTGGTGACACAAATTAGGCCAATGAGTGAGGGCAGAGAATCACCAACTCCAGGGCAAATTCTCCTATATTCTTGGTGAGTAAAGTTAATGATTAGCCCATCTTGTGTTTTTCTACAACCGTTCTGGTACACCAGGCTAAATGTTTTCAGCAATACACCCTAACCTGAAGGTAGGATCTCTGCAGTCTGCTTACAAGGAACTGAAAAACCCTCCTCTCTGAGCAACAGACCTGAGTATCTAAGGAAGTTGTAACATCTCCCTAGACATTATCAGTAAGATATTTCTTGG